>NC_091022.1:28254799-28937716 GCF_041296385.1 Aphelocoma coerulescens | reverse complement strand
TTATTCTCAGAGCTTCGGCGAAAGAACGAGAAATTAAATAAAGTGCTGGCAGCCTAAACTTGTTTTATTCCTGTGGTTTTACAATCTCTGAGTAAAAATAAACACATTTTCAATCTCAGGAGAATTATTAGGGTAATAATGGGGGGGTGGGGGGAGTTATTTACAGGCTCCGATGGAATCGCTCAATGAATCACGCAAACTGTAACAACAGATCCAGGGCAAGAAAATTCACATTTATTCAACTGTCTGGTTTGATTCTACTGTACTGGGTGTTCTGCTGCAGCAATACAAGATTGGGCAAACCTTTGGGCGCTCCCAGCAGGAGTTTTGCCTGGGAGAAGGGTAATGATCAATATTACAGCATCCAATTTCTACCATTTGGGAGTTTTAATGGATTTTAACGGTGCTATCCCTCCTTACACCTGGGATGGACTCCCACTGGTGGGTACCAGTGCAAAGTTCATGGGTGAGGGCTCCCATCTCAGGCCTAGTATGTTGCTAATTTACGTTGCCTTGCGATTAAATGCAAATGAAGAATTTGAATCTTCATACCTTGTACTTAATATCTCAGCTATTAAAAAATAACAGTTTGGCATTGTTTTTCCTCAGGACAAGAGGCTAATAGCCCACATGGTCCTTCACCTTCTCTTCTGCCTGGAAAAGTTGTGTTTGCCCAGGATATGACAAGGACACCCCTATGGGCAGCACCTTCCCACCTCCTCCAATCTGTGCTTTTCCTGTGAAATTCTATGGTGTGGCAAAGGCAGTTCTTTTTGGGTTGAATTTCTGTCTACCTCTGTGTATTTTCTACATGCCCAAACCACTCATTGTGAATGAATGGAAGAGTTAGGTGTTTATCTAATACATAAATATATAGATATACGCATACACACACAATATATATAATATAGAATATATGCCTATCAGAGGCTTAAAGAGGAACAGCACCATTAATACATACATTTATATAAAAATAACATATATAAATTTATTCACACTGCATGGTTTAGGCATTTAGACATCAATATATTTACCACAGGCATCACATAATCTGTCTACAGCCAGCAGGAGCTGCAGGTACAAGGACAACCCGAAGCAATTACAAGAGTTAGCTACAAGAGGTTGTTACAAGGGAAACTACAAGAGGTAAGCACAAGGGGAAGTACCAGAAGTAGGTTCAAGGCTCTCCGCCCTGGGAGCATGAAGGACAGAGGAAGAGGAGCCTGTGTTTGGATGCCAGGATGGGAATGATGCGATCACAGCGAGTCCTGCGGCTCCTTGCAAAGCTCTCGCCTTTCTCTGGAATCCCGGGAGACAAAAGCAGACAGCAGCTAAGTGAGAAAAGCTTCAGTTGCTCACCCCTTTCAAGCCCTGAGGAACAGCTGGCCCTGCAAAAAGCAATTCCTAAGCTTAGGCTGCTGTTCAAAGGGTAGGGGTTAAACTGGGATGCAAGCCTGTAATTTTTATAAACAAGGCTCATGTTTCCCTTCTGGCAACGCATGTATGGAAACCCACGTACGCATGAAGCCCAAGACATGCACGAGAGGACCATTGAAGCCTCGTTATCTTTGCTTTTGTTCTACTTTCCTGGTGCTTTTTTAATCCCCTCACCGGCACTGCCTTGGGATCGACTCCCTTTTCCAGGACAAGCTTTTCACAGGGCTGAAGGGCTCTTTGTTCTCCTCGGCAGCCCCTCGGCGCTGTTTGTTGTGCCTGTCCCTGGGGTGTGCTTTGCTCTTCCAGAGGGCCAGGAGTGGAGAGGAAGAGGCAGAGGATGTGAACTCCCATGTTGGAACACAAAGGGAGAGAAAGGAGGACCTGTTTATCCTTCTGCTAAATGCTCCCTTAGCAGACAGCGAGATTTCCTCACGTTCAAGAGTAAAACACTAAAAAAAAGGGGCAAGGCAGAGGAGGATGTGAGTTGCTGGGGTGCTGTGGTGCTGGATTCCTCCCCATGGGTAAGTTTGCGGCCCTTGCTGGCTCTGTCATCATCTCAGTGCCTGGGTGAACTCTTCAGACTTGCGTGGGAGTTGCCTGTGGGACTTCCAGGTACAGAACCTGCTGGCTCCAGCAGTGCTGCTCCACATACCATGGCAGGGAATGTTAACACATCCGTGCCGATGGCTTGGGAGGGAGCCACGGCCATTCCCAGCACGCAGGGCTGGAAGGGACCACCTACGTCACGGCGCTCAGTCACCAGCTCCTCACAAACACCTTCCTCAAGCTGGTCAAGCCCCGACTGCTCGGTGATTTCCTGGTTAGTCCTGCAGCTGCTACCCCTCGCTTATTAAAAGCTTGGAATAAATATTGAAGTCCTTCGGTTTGCCTCAACATTTTTTTTTAAATTAAAGTTCACAGAGCCCTTTTTTGAGGAGCATCCTGAGTCCACCATCCAGGTGCCATCACTTCTTTTTTTTTTTTTTTTAGAAAACTAGCAAAAAATACAGCTAGGATGCATGCTCACTTGCTGCACTGTTTTGCTGGATGGTTGGTTTTTTTCCCTGCACTCTTGAGGACAAATACCTGGCCAGGATTTTGTGTTTGGTCGTCCACCATAGGGAGGAAAGTCGTCAATCATTTCACAGCCCTCCTCTCCACATCTTACGGCCCTGGTGGTCCACAGCTGAGGCCTGAGGACTGTGGGGTTGGTGGTTAGACCAGCCAAGTGCTCTTGTGCTCCTCCCAGCAGGTTGTCCTGACTGATTGAATCATTAAAGTGAGTAATTTGTTGTAACACAAGAACAGCTGAAACACCTTCTGCATCTTCACAATGGTGCTGCTCCACCATCCCCCTTGCCCAAACAGCACAGCCAAGGTGTGAGTCAGATCTTGGAGGTGATCTGGGCTATAAACAATATTTTAGAGGGAGAAAGAATTCATTTTAGTGGGGGCAATTTCTCCACAGCCCAACATGCAGTTGGGAAGAACTGGCAAGCCCTCAGCCCCAGGAAAGGGCAGGAAGGAGTTTCTTACTCTGTTTCTATTTGCAGGCAGCTGCACCACAAAACCATACTCAAAGTTAGATATTTCAGGGGAAATACACAGATATATATTTGCAGGATTGAGCTCGAGGCGCTGTCCAGTGTGGCAGCCCTGCACAAATATGGTCCTGGGGTGACAGTGATGGGACTTGGGGGCTCTCGTGACTCACTGCAACTGGAGCTACCTTGCATTTATTGTGGATTAAGGTGAGGACATGGACAATTAGTCCATTACAAACTGGTGCTGCCCCTGCCTGGTGGGAACCTGCTGGAGAGGCCGTACCCGTGGAAGGAGTGGACGGTGGTTATCTCAAGGTCAGGCGTGCAGGAAACAACCAGGCCGACGTGAACACTGTGCGAGTGGGAGCTGCTGGTGGGGCTATCAGAGCTTCCCAGGTCAGGCAGGACACACAGGGAGTCACCCTGTCCCAGAACAAAGCAGGAAGGAGTGAAGATGGCGCCAAAAATCCTGGAGAGAAGGTTCAAAGTCTGGTCAGAGCAACCAGCTCTTGTCAACAGAGAGAGACACAAGCTGAGCAATACCCATCTGGAGCTCAGCCTGGCAGGGTGTCCCTGCCTTGTAGAACCTGCCCTGCTCAGGCTGGAGTTACAGAATCATTTGGTGTCTCTTTGCTTGATATTTATTTATTCCTTCATCTGAGAGCATCGTGGTCCATGGAGGAGCTCACAAGCAAACAACAACAGGAACAACAATAAATCCACCAGCAGCATCTGGATCTCCTCGAGGGTGCAAACAAAACATGATGTGCCTGCACAGCCACAAAATCAACAGCAGCTCCCAAAAAAGCCCAGAGGACAATGACTTTGCTGGAGCACCAGACATCAGGAATGTCTTTAAGGGTTAAGGTAGAAAGCTGACAAAACCCTTAATGCTTTTACAGCACACAGACATGTAACATACAATACAGGACAATTCGTTCTATTGATGTCTAAAAATTCTTAATGGAGAAACAGGCTGTTAAAATACAGGATACTTTATAGGCTAGCTCTTCTCCATACTTCACCCTCAGGTATTTGCCAAGTTAGCAGAGGATCAGACTTCAAGTCACATTTAGGCTTCTTTAGAGCAGTTTTTCCACTAAAAGCTTAGCTCAAAGACATACATATTAATGAAAAAAAAAGAGCCATTCATTCTTGTCACACATTTTGTCCTCAGAACAGTTGCAAATCCTGCATATCTTTTTTTTCTAATCAAAGGGAAATAAAACATCTTTTATATAGTTAGACAATTGTCCACAGTCTTTCCCAAGAACGGAAAAATGCCCTAAAAATGGAAAGCAGGTGGGGTTTCTCAACAGCAAGTTTCTTCTTCTGCACCAGAACAAGAAGGCTGCATCCCTGTCTTCTGTTAAAAAAATTCCATAATCAGTGTGGCTACTAAGAGAGTCCTGTGAGCTGGAGATCTGTTGGAAATGCTTTTTGGTGCCTATATTAGCTGTATTTGTCTACAGTTCCTTTAACCAGATGGAGAAAACTTTCTGCTTTCCTACTGTACCACAGCAACCTTGGCATCCCACCTTCCCTTTCCATTGCTACTGACTTGGGAAGCTCTGCAGACTTCTCTGATGTTGCTGTTGGCTTGGGAGTGTCACAGTTGAAGAAAAAACAGGGGACATCTTCAGAGATGTTGGTGGGGTTGGGGGAGAAGAAGCAGTTTGGTTTTTGCTTTAAAGACACCTGAGAAATGCAGAGTACAATAGGAAGGGGTGAAATGCTCAATTAAATAATCCCCACTGCAGGACTTGGGGCCTGAAGCTCACGGGTATTTCACTGAGGATTTGCTTCATTACATCTAAAGATCTTCATGAACTCAGAAGCCTCCTCGGTAGGAGCAGAGATGGCAAAATTGGACCCCTCTGGCAAATCCTTTTTTTCACACCCAGGTGGATCCCAACGAGGCACAGAGTCACACCATTATTTCAGACATGGGTTATCAGCAATACACACAAAAATGCCGGGTTAGAGGAGCAACTTCCAGAATAAAAGCTGCTGATAAACCTGGAAATACTCTCAGACCTCCCGTAGCACAGGAACAGCCAGGAATAGTTAAGTGAGTGCCAAAGCAAAACCCTTGACCTGAACAACTGCATATTTCAGAGACATTTAAAACAAAATCTAGGGCTGAACTCAGAGGCATGAGAACAGAATAGAAAATTGAGATGATATTAATGAGGCACAAAACAGGTCAGAGTTTAGTTTGGGGTCAAATTTTGGCACCTTCCTGGCTTTTCTGGATTTTTTTTTTTTTGTTTAAGTGCTCCAACTCAGTGGGAAGTACTCAGTGAACACCTCCAGCTTGTTTTCCACTCAGCAGCACATCACCCCTCCCAGATAAACCAGTTTGAACCACCCTTGCTTACTGTGCCAGCTAATCGAGGGATAAAGGCAGATGAGATGGTTCCATTTTGTTGTTTTTCTTCCCACCTTTCTTCTTCCCCCCCCCGTCACCGATTCCCCTTCCTCCCCCTCTCCTCCCCCCCCACTAAAACAAAACATCTGCCACAGTTTTAAGACGCTTTGGGCCTTTCCAGGCTGCTACCAGCAAGGACAGGACTTGGCAGCGAGGGAAGCTGAGCGAGAGCCACAGCAGGTGAAGGGTTTTCATTCCCCCGTTACTTCAACCAGCTGCCACGGCCACGGAGTGTCCGCAGGAGGCAACAGTAATGATTTCCAAACCCAAAAGAGAGCCCTGGCAGGCTGGGCTGGGGCTTGGCCCCATCCCTCAGAGCTCTGCAGGGCTCAGCTGGTGACTAGTCGCTGCGTCACTCCTTTCTGATTAAATTCCTGTTAAGTTTAAAATAATAATACGTCCTTAGTGGAATAAGAAACTCTGGAAGAAGAAAGAAACAAGCCTTTGTGGGGTTTTTTTGGCCAGCAGTGAACTAAGGGCCAGCCCTGAGGAATCATATGGGAAAAATGGCTCTAGGACCACGCTTTTCTTCTGTTAAGGCACAGGGCTTATCCTTGCATTTTCTATGACCACAGGATCCAGATCCACTGGTGAACTAAGACCCTTTATAGGACTACAACAAGGAGAAATGCTGGACATGGCACATAAATTATGATGTGTGAACTATAAGGTACAGAAGCGCCCCAGTCTTTCAGCAGACAATTTCTCAGAGGGGTTGATCAGAACAACCTGCTCATTTCTGTCCAAGATATTTGGTCTGACACTCTGTTCTCCCAGCTCCCTGACCCTTTTTTTCATTATCTGTCTGCTTGCCGTCCTCTGCAGGAGCCAAGCAGATGGAGTAAAGGGGCCACCAGGTATTTTGGCATCCCCAGTCACATTTCCTGAAGGAAAATGGGTCCATGCCACTGGATCCCAGGCCAGAGAGGTCCTACCACCTTTACCACCAAGATTTGTCCATGCAAAAATTTATTACAGCAGCGATATTGATAATTATACTAATAATTAATCACCTTGGCTTATGTTTCTTCTCCTGCAGTTCTTACAGTCCTTCTGGGGAGGGAATATTAGTTTGTGTCTAGCCCAATGATAATAACTTACTTGTTTGAGCACTGAAATGGAAGAAACAACCCTAGAAACGTTCATTAGTGGGTCAAAATGAAACTTTTGGCTAGAAGTGAGATAAAGCTTTTACCTTCATTTGGGGGCTGTATAATCTTTTTGGATAACCTTCTCCATTGGTTCAAGTTAATTTTTGAAACTGAAGCATGATGAAAAGCAGATCTGAAACAGGTGAACGGTCAGAAAAAAAACCAACAAAATGAAACATTGCAGTGTTTCCATGGCCAACCTTTGCATTTAAGAAACACTGATAGAGAAGTAGAGATGCTTTCCAGGGCTCTCTCTTTTCACAGGAACTACTCACCAGATTTAAATCCCTTCACAGTCTTTATCTTTCCAAAGCCTCATTTGGAGGATGGTAGAACTTCCCCAGGAGCAGATGTGGCTGAGGCACTTTGGGTCAGTCCTGCTTCCCCTTCCTGGACCAACACCTCACACAGAACCCCCCTGAATTTTGCCAGGTGAGTAGTCACGTGCATCATATTCCTAGTGGAAAGTGGAGGAGCTGCTGGAATTATAGAGGTCATGAATAGCAACACCATGCTCAGCTAATTACACCAGGCTACCTGGTGCTTAGGTCAAAGGTGTGTAAAATAGGAAGTGTAAGACACTGGCAAATACCCATTTTTGCTTGTGGTTGCTCATATGACTCCCCTACTCAGAGGTAATTCACATCAAAGTCAGGTTACCTGGGAAAAGATTTTTAAAAAAGCAAAAGAAGAAGCTGCAAGTCATCTGGGTATCAGATTGGACTCCTCAGGACCACGAGGGTGGGGCCAAAGGCAGGAATGCAGCATGTAATGGCCTTGCTTATCCCCTCAGTGCTGTATCCCTGAGTTCTCCATGGTGTGCAGTGACAGCAACACCAGCTTGAGGGACAAGACAGTAAAAGAGGGTCCCTGCTCCAGGCAGCACAGCCAGGTCACACCAAGGCATCACAGCCTCCTCCCTGCTGCCCAACGCACGTCCCTGGTCACCTGCTGTTCCCACCATGTGTCTCCTCCATCTGCGTGCTCTAGCACACTGATGGCTCCTGGGATGATTTGGCTCAGATTATTAAGGAATTAGAGAGTAAAAGAGAGCTCCTCAAAGCCCTGGGGAACTCTACCTGGCACACAGAGAGGGGCTGGTAACATCACCCTCTGCACATGGCGGCAGCAGGGAGAAGGAGCAGAACTATTAATCTTCTGTAATCTAGCTGGAATTAGGTGACAGTGATGGAGTGCTTTGTAATGGACTTCCTGAATCCTCATACAAACAGAGGAAGTGACCACCCTTGACCAGGTTTCTGCTCATGTTGCCTGTTTCCCTGCCTGCATTACACATTTTCCCTTTTGCAATCAGCTGCGACCCTGATTGAGCAAGGCCAGTGAGTTAATGCTCAGACAGCCTGTGGGAATGGCTTCTGGAGGGGCCCTGGAGAGTGGGTCACAGGGTGCCATCAAGCTGAAAGCCTCAGAAAGGTCTGCTATGTACCAGGAAGGCAGCTCTGGAATGACCAGCTTCAAGTCCCCATTGCTTGAGGAAATCTGGCCAGTCCCAAAACACTGAGCTTTCCTAGGCACACCAAGAAATGCTGTCCTTGGGCTGTCCCTGTGACATGGAGAATGTCTGGCATTCCTGGTGCCTCTGGTCCCTCCTCAGCAGCACAGACATGTCCAACAGAGCCAGCAGCACAGGAGCTGCTGGAGCCTTCCAAGCCTTGCTGGGGGAGAGGATGGCTTTATTTCTGGAAAGCATCCTTTGGGGTCTATTGTCCCTGCATATCCATGTCACAAATCCATGTTGGGGACACCTCCCTGCCTCATGCCGGGCTTGCACAACCCTCCAGCAGCGCTGCTGTTGACAAGGGACCACGACCTTCCCTTTGAGGAGCAGCGCTGCCCTGCCAGCTGGGAGCTCTGGCAGACAGGCCCTGGCAGGATTGTGAATTCCCTGCCTCCCACCCAACGAGCCGGCCATGAACGGACCCCGAAGGCTCCTGGAGAGGAGTCAGTGTGGGACAAAAAAGAGACCACAGCTCACGGCCCGTGGGAACTCCCAGCCACACCAAAGGGAAGAGCCAGTGGATGCTGCAGACACAGAAGGGCATATTTGGAGTCTGTTCCCAGCATCCCGACCTTGGGCTCAGCACAGTCAGTCTGGCAGCCTGTGTGGGCTCTGCCTCTGGCACCAGGGCTGGCAGGAGGAGGGAACTTAGAGAAATAAATCCCTTTTCCAATCTGTCCCTGGGAGCCTCACAAGCACAGGGACAAAGAGAGGGATGCAGAGGTGACCTCATGAGGACACCAAGTACACGGTGAGATGTCTCACCAGCCAGTCCAGCCCTTGTTACTGTCACCTCCAAGAACAACAGCTGGCCCATCACACCTCAGCTCAGGTGTGGGCTCTGATTTTTACATCTTTTCCCGTATCAAACTTCCAGGCACGCTGAGCAGGAGGGAGTTCAAGAGAGGGACACCCCTTGACACCAGCTCTGGATTTGGCCACTTGGCCCTGACATGTTCCAAAACAAAACTTACGTTATCAGTGGTCTTTTGCCCCCCTCCTGCAGTCTGGAGCCCATCACTCAGCAAAGAGCCACCTCTGATCTCCACAAATGTGGATTCACTCCTGCTGCAGGGGAGGGTCACAATCAGGCACTCAGTTTGTGCTACCCTATAGTCCTTTGTTCTCCTTTCTTCCTTTTTCATCTTCTTTTGGTCTTGCCTCAGCTGCTTAAACCCCCACTTACTTGCTGCCTGAATCAGGAAGGTCTAAAGATTTAGTAAAGAGTTCAGGCTACGGTCCAGTGTTTTTTTGTCACTTACTTGTCTAAATAACGCAGGAAAAGCTCCTGCTTTTCTCCATGAAAGGTGGGGAACAGCAGAGGTGCAAATGGAAACCTTGGTGGCATTAGGTGTTGTTTTTCTAAACATTCCCCATCAGTAAGCACACAGTCTCTTAGCGCTGCACGGTCCCACCGAGGTCTTTAAATTGTATTTCTAGGATTTCTCTAAAACAGGGGCCTCAAGCTTTTAAATACAAAGGGAGCTGGGGAATGGTTTCTTTAGCAAGAGATTTGAGCAAATCAGTGCTTTTGTCTCTCTCTCTCTTTTCTTTTTCTTTTTTTTTTTTTTTTTTTATGGACATCTGCTGGGGTTTGTATTTTTTGAGTCATGGGGGTGAAGGAGGTTGAGGGCGAAAGAGAGGTTTGCAGACAGGGTGAGCACAACATACACTGGAAAAAATCCCGGATGCTATAAATGGGAGCCCCCTAACAGTGCAGCTCATCTGAAGCAAAATGAAAATATCAGGCATCCAAGAAACATATGTGCAGATGGCTTGGAGCCCAGTCTCCTTACTAGGGCTCTGCATTAAATAAAATGCACCGGGTCATGTTGCTATAGATATAAGAGATTACTGGGTGCAATGTGCACTTCGCTGTGAAGCTGCAGGTTTTTAAACAATTGCAAATGCAGACCTTGTTTATGGATCGAGCAAATGGCTTCAGTCAAGCAGAGCAGCACTTTTTTGGATTTTTTTTTTTTTTTTTTGGTGGGGTGTTTCTTGCCAGGGTTGGGGTCAGGAGGCTTGTACTCTGTGAGATTGTGCTGTGGTCTCTGCTCAGGAGGAGCAGCCTCACCACTCACGTGAGAAGCAGCATCCAAGAGGGCTCTTGACTATGACCTGTATTTTTGAAGGATGATATGAATCAACCCAGAGCCTTGGCAAGACCTCGCTGCTGGGGCTTTTGCTTTCAGCCAATGTCAATTATGTCATTACTGAGCCTGCAGAAGCTATTACTAATGTTACTTTTACAGTTCACTGCTGACCAGAGAAAAGAGTTTTTCACACTGTTGTCGTTTTGTTGGAGCAAGACTATACGAATCACAGATGGCTTCCCTGCCAGATGTAGCCTCGCAGGACGGCAGTTTGGGGTTTACAAGAGGTTTAATGAAAACTTGGCACTTTACCAACTTTTGGCAAATACTCTTGGGCTGTCAACTCACACACAAGCAAATCAAGATCCTAAAAAAATGCCTAATGACTTGTTCTCACCGAACGAGGAGGTGAAAAGTTTTACCTGAGAAACAAAACCCAAATGAGCAAACCAATAGTCTATCACACTGGGCCTGAGATCATGATCACTGAGTTACTGAAAGCTCTCACTGCACTCTGGATCTGTTCCCAAGTCCTTGCTGTTGCACTTGAGGACTCCAACACATTTCTGCCGATGCGGAACACGGATGGTGAGCTGGGGGGAAAGTGACATCCAGGTGTGTTGAAAATCACCTCATCCTTACTTTGATGTCTGCTGCTCTTTTTTCCTCCGAATTATGACTTTACTGCTTTGCCCTGGCTGAGAGTTCCTTTGCTGGCCTTTCTGCTTGGTTGGTTTCTTCCTTGATGACAAGAGCAGTTCATTAAAATTGTGCTAAAAGAAGTCCTCAGGTGGGTGCCTTCAGATGTAGGACTCATCCCCTACTAAACATGCTGAAATTGTGCAGAAATAACCAACATCTCCGGATGCAAGCTGGAAACTCTGCATTACTTGAGTTTTCAGGCCTATTGCTTCCTTTTCTCCGTTAATGAAAGTGTGTCCTAAGTGAGACTTGCCACAGCACAGCATCACTTTAAGCACAGCTTTCCTTAGTTTATGAGTCTCCCCATTCATCCCTTCCCACCATCCTGGACCAAAATTCATCCTGGTCCCAATGGCCAAATGGAGTCAGCTGCAGTGATTTGGCTGTGAAGCTTCTTCATTTATGGTTTGGATAAGAAATTATTTCTTAAATCCCTGTAGCCCCAAAGTGCTGCCTCACGGGTGCAGCTTGTGCACCAGAGGGATGGAGCATAAAGGTACCTGAACACATAAAAAATGCATTTGAGCCATTCAAAAACTCATCTCCAGCAACCAAACCCTGAAGCATTATTCACACCACAGCTCGAGGCAGTCAGCCTGTCTCATCTGTGGGCCTTTAGCAGTCTCCCAGAACCAACTGCCTTGGCCTCAGCCTGTCTGCCTGTCTTTAAATATCTTCATCCTGAGCCTAACTCAAATGGTAGATTTTTTATCACCACTGGTGCACAAACCAGATGACTGAATTCTCTGGAGGCAGGAGGAAGTAGCGCTTTACATCCAGGTGGCAAAGGAATTAATAAAATGGCTGGAGAAACATAATCACAGAGATGTCATCCTTTTTCCACTGGCTGAGGTTTGGATGCAAACCTGATACCTAACCCTCCTTAGAGTTCCTGTGGATTCATCTCCTTCAGAATAACTCTTTTAAACAAAGTTATTCTGACTTCTTCTGTGTCGGGTGCTCTGACAGGTTACAGAAATGAAGTTAATTTATAAGATGCAGATTGAATCAGCATCCCTGAGACAAAGATCACCAAGCACCACAGGTCTCCCTCTTCTTTAGTTTTGCAGATCACAGAATCCTAGAATGGTTTTGTTTGGAAGGGACCTTAAAATTCCAGCCCCATCCAACGTGGCCGTGAACATTTCCAGTGATGGGATGTTAGGGAAGCTATAATGGAATGTAAATCTCCCTCCTTCTCTCCCACAAAAAGAAAAACTGTAAGTGTCAGGCTTTATTAAATGAGATTTTTAATAATCTTCAGTTTTCTAGAAGGACTTTGGACAGGATCAGAAGACATCTACTGGGTTGTGATAACGAGGCTTTAAAAAGTGCCATGTGTCTTTTCATAAAACATTGGCTTGCTGGCCTGGGAGGCACATTGCTAATGAAAGGCTGCAAAGCTGCACAATATTCCCGACTTTATGGAGCAGAAGAGACTCAGTACAGCAGTAGCCACAGTACTAATCAACCCTGAAATATGTTCTGCTTGAAGTTATCTTTTCTTGGATAGCCCTTTATCTCCCCAGTGAAATGCTGAGTACCACTGTTCCCATAACATCCAATCTCTGCTCTGCCACTGCTTCTCTGGAGGTGTCCCAGGGAGCTGCTCTTCACTGAGTCCTGGGCAGGGCTGAAGGTTGGAACTCTGAGGCAGTGACCATGAAGCTCAGAGGTGTGGGAAAGGATGGCTTAACTCCTTTTTATCCCATGAACTGCTGGTGTGGGCCCTCAGCTAAGGCAGCTGGGGCAGATTTCATCTCAACAACATCTGTACCTAGTGAAGAGAGGAAGAGGGACTAATTACATGAGCTTGTAGTGATAAGACATGGAGGAATGGCCTCAAACTGAAAGGGTTAGATTAGATATTAGGGAAATCTCTTTATTATGAGGGTGGTGAGGCCCTGGCACAGGCTGCTCCGAGAAGCTGTGGATGCTCCACCTCTGGAGGTGTTAAAGGTCAGGCTGGATGGGGCTCTGAGCAACCCAGTCTGGTGAAAGGTGTCCCTGTTGGAATGAGATGATCTTTAATGTCCCTTCCAACCTCGTCCATCCTATGATTCTGTGATGATTCCAAATCTCCAGAGAAGTTGTGACAATCTACAATCTTCACTGTGGAGGTGCCAGTGTCTCTCCATTGACTAAAATGGGAGCTAGCTACTACAGGAGCAATGGGTAGGGAGGGTCACTCACCCCTATCAACAATCCTTCCTTCCTTCCTTTCTTTTCCTTCCTTCCTTTCTTTTCCTTCCTTCCTTCCTTTTCCTTCCTTCCTTCCTTCCTTCCTTCCTTCCTTCCTTCCTTCCTTCCTTCCTTCCTTCCTTCCTTCCTTCCTTCCTTCCTTCCTTCCTTCCTTCCTTCCTTCCTTCCTTCCTTCCTTCCTCCCTTCCTTCCTCCCTTCTTTCTGTCCTGTAGGACTCAAACCTCACAGAGAGGGAAGGAGGGAAGTGCTTCAATGAGCCAGCAAGGTGGTCATGGTATATACCGACATCCACGAGTGCGTGATTGCTAATGTTTAACATTCCCCAGGAAAATCACAGCATTATTAATTTTCCTGCTTTATATACCTCTGGAATGGCAAAAGCAAGAGGAGAAACCTGGCCCAGTGATCCATCATCTGAGGCTTTGAAATAGAGCCAACTTCAGTGAAATTTGAGCGAGCCCTCAGAAACACAAGGAGGGCTGGAGCAACAAGTGCATTTCAGTGAGCTATGATATCACCCTCTGCTCCTTTCTGGAGGGGAAGCTGTTTATCGGATGTGTAGGAGAGAAGAAAGCAGCAGAAAAGCACACACATATATTTAAATATTAAAAGCTGCCCCAGGAAAGAAGTTAAAATATGAGGTCATTTCCTCGATGAGCTTAAAACATTATTTGTCATCCACGCTGAAACAGGAGAGAAAGGGAAATAAAAGAAGGACAGGAAAAGCACCCTGAGCGTTTGTGGTTTGAAGGGAAGGTGCTGGGTTACACCGAGAGCTGAGGCAGCCTCGAGGGTGCCCCTTGGATCTGCTCCTGGCTGGCTCTGAGCACCACGGTGGCAGAATTCCTGGAGGGGAACAGATGAGCCTTGGCAAAGCCCTGGCAGCACCTGGGACTGGTTTACATTTCCTTACCATCCAGGCATTTGTCAGAGCTTCCAGCCAAACGGCCTCAAAGGAACAAACTTTCCTGTGACCAGTCTGGGCTGTGGATAGCAAATCCCACCAGCCCCCTGGAGACTGCCCAAGCAGCTTTAGTCGTGTATTAGGGGGTGTCTTATTGGGTTCTGGGCTGGATTTAATAGATTCCCCTGCATATCAGAGCAAACTGGGTGTAATAAGGTTCCATTATGTAAGTGGGAAGTTAAAAAGTGCCATGCATGGGGTTGTCGTGACCCAAGTGCACGATCCTGCTCTTGACCTTGTTGAACCTGGCCTCAGCCCATCGATCCAGCCTGCCCAGGCCCCCCTGCAGATCCCTCTTCCTGCCCTCCACCAGATCAGCTTAGTGCTACCTGCAAATGTACTGAGGGTACACTTGATCCCCTCATCCACATCGTTGATAAAGGCATTAAATAGGACTGACCCCAAACCTGAGCCCCAGGGGACACCACTGGTGACCAGCTGCCAGCTGGATGCAGCTCCATTCACCACCACCCTCTGGGGGCAGTTTTTTACTGAGAAAAGAGTACACCCACCCAAACCATGAGCTGCCAGCTTCTCCATGGGAACTCTCAAAGGCATTACTAAAGTTTAGGTGGACAACAGCCACAGCCTCCATGATTTGTGTTTTCTTCTGCTCGTGCTGAACTCCCTGCAGAAGATCTGGGCAGCCCCCGTGGTGGTGGAACAGCAGGAGCACAGGCTGGCACAGGCATCTGTGGGATGCTTGGTTATGGCCCTGTTTCATTTATTAGCATGGATGCAGCTGAGATGTCCTGGAGAGGATCATAAAATCATGGAATCACAGAATGGTTTGGGTTGGAAGGGAATTTAAGGCTTATCTCATTCCACCCCCTGCCATGGGCAGGGACACCTTCCACTCTCCCAGGTTTCTCCAAGCCCCATCCAACCTGGCTTTGGACACTTCCAGGGATGGGGCAGCCACAGCTTCTCTGGGCAGGCTGTGCCAGGGCCTCACCACCCTCACAGGGAAGATGAGGCCATGGAGATGGCATCTGGAAGGGGCCCTGGAAACTTTCTGCTTGCATTTGTTCTGCCCCTGAACAACACAAGACGACTCACTCCACAAGGAGCCTGTGGTCTGCCCAGCAGCACTGAGCTGCCCTTTGGAACCAGTGGTTTCTTTGGAGCTGAGAGATCCAGCTGCTGTTTGGCCTCTGGATTGCACAGCCCCAAATGTATCATTGGTTCCCTGTTATCAAGGGCTCTGACTCAGAGCTCAGGGAAACATTGCCATTCCAGCCTCTGGGAGCTGGACATTTCTTCCCCTGGTAAATTTGGCTTGAGCCACACCAGTCTTGGGAAAAATTAGAATGTCTAAGAAAAGAGAAGACTGTTAATTTTTGCATATTTGCCTGTTATAAAAGCTGCACTTCCAGCATCTTGTGACTCAGCTGAGGGAAGCTTCATTGTTTCTTTTTCCTCTATAAAAGAAAATAAAAATGGTGATAATAACTGGTATGTGAGATATTCCTCCTTGCTGAAACTTGGATCAAGAACCAAAAGATGCTGACATAAATCAATGAAAGAGGACTAGTGCTTAAAACACCAGCAAGCACCATCCTTCCCCTTCTGCTGCTGCTCAAGATCCCAACACACACTTGGCAGCACAGCTGAGTGAATCTGCTGGCAGTGCACTTCCCTGGAAGCTGGAGCAGTCTCTTGTCAGCCCTGCTCTGAACAAGTACCTCACAGCCCCGTGTTGGGCGACGCCGCATTTTAGTGGGGTTTTTTGACAGCCTGGCCATACCCTAAGCAACAGCTACCCTGCCAGGGAAGCACTCAGGCCCTCTGAGTGCACCCTTTGTGCTGGTGCTGCACAGATCACAGAATTAAGTGGAGGGTGCCCGTGCTCAAATACAGCAGAGGGGGCTGGAGTGGCTCTGCAGCCCCTCGGCACCAGGGGAACGTCAAGCAACCAGCAGTCCTTGCTGGCAATAAGGGAGTGAACAATTCCTGTTTGTCTGCATGCAGCAGATGGGAAAACAGCAGGGAAGCTGTGTCCAGCAAGGCAGCAAGGGGTCCATAGCAAGTCAGCACCTGGAGCTCCACAGATATTGCTCTAAAGCAATAAATGCTGCCAGTTTCATAGTGGCAGCGAGAAGACAGCCCCATAGGGATGTGAATGCTCCCTGGGCACTCCCTGAGTTCATTTCAGCTCATTTCAGCTTCTTCTAATGCACATTTTTTTAAAAATAGTATTTTTAAAGGGTTATTAGTCCATTTTTGGGGCAGAAGGACCCTCCAGTGCAGCCACCTGCTTTACACGGATCATCCAGCTTCAATCAGCAGCATCACACCCACAACTTCTGGTAGAGCAAGGGTCTAATTTTCATCAAATGTGGAAAAGATTGGCTTCTTCCCTGCTCTACATAATCATCTCTATTAATTTTAATTTTTTTTCTTGGTATTTGAATTTAAACGTAACAAAGTGGAATTGCTCAGCAGGATGAACTCCAGCACTAACCACAAACACAGACCTGGCTGCAGGAAGCAGTGAGCTTGGAGGCATTACCACGTTTTTAGTGTTAAAAGAAAGAAATGGTGAGGAAAATCTGTTCCCTGCACCCTCCAAGTGCTCTGATCTCTGGTCAGCGTTCCCAGCCCAAAAGTGTGAAAATCAGCAGTGCCCAGGCAGCCATTTAAGCATAAAGAGAGAAGGCTGAAGGGGGGATTTTCACCACCACATCATTAGGAATGATGGCATCGACACAGTGAAAAGCTCTGGGCCATCCCTCCATGCTCAGAGGCAAATGAAGGCTGGTTGAGGCAGGTTTGGTGGGGTTGAGAAGCAGACTTGTCATGACTTGTGACAACAGACAAATGTATGTTTGTGCACCTGAACATTGGGCTCTCCTTGCACACCTCCCTGCTGCCTCCTCAGTATCCCCAGGATGGTGTCAGAGTCACTCAGGGTTCAAGGAAACCTGCATTACATCCCGTGCCACTTCTAAAGGACACAAGGACTCGGCTCACCTGGCACTTGGGAAGATGCTTTGCTGCAGGAGCATCCATGGGAAAGCAATTCTCCAAAGGAAACCCACTCAGTATCTTCCAGACTTCCATTTGCCTCCCTCTGCCTCCTTTTATTACAGACACCATGTTGCTATTGATATTTTTTCTTTCTTGGCTTCTGCAAAAGGTCACCAGGCTAAATCAGCCGTCTCACGCCAACAGCCTTTCACTCACAGTAAGTGACAATTCCCCACAAAATGTCTCAGCCTCCAGCCCTGGAGCTCAGTGGGTTTGTCAGTCCAGAGGAAGCAGTTTTAGCTGCCACCTTAAATTAAGACTTGCAGGCCTGGGAGGTGGAAGCTGAGAGCTGAGTGACTTTCTCCATCACCCTGAGCAAACGGGACCCCTGAGAGTCCTGTGGCTGCCTCCAGATCTCCCCTGGGCCTCCTCCTTCTCCCTTTTGCCCCTTATCTCCCTTTCTCACCAGATATGCACCCTAACACCACACAGACATGTGCTTTCCTTGGCCCCAGCAGACCTTCAGCGAGGCAATGCTTTTGCAGGCAATTTTTTCATTCCATTTATTTTTTCTGAGACCTGGATGAAAACTCATTTTTTAAAATCAAATTTCAGTTTTTTGTTCTTGATTCCTTTGCGAGAAGGACAGGTTCCCTGATCATCCTTCACTGCAGCCAGCCTGTGGCCACCCCAATTCCTCAGGACACCCTGAGGCCATGCCAGTCCTCCCCTCACTGTTGCACCCTTCTGAGATCCCCCATGTCCATACTTCAGTTTGACTTTCCTGTCAATAACCTTGCTAGAACAGATCTGGGATTTGTCAGGACAAGGATGTTTTCCTCACACACAACTTAATACTCAGTTTGGACCATTTGTGATCCATCCCTGCCTGACATTTTCTGAACTTTGAGAAACCCACATGGCCTCGAGTGGAATTAGATAACCCTTTAATGGTGCTGTGGGCAGAAATGCAATGGGGTTGGGGTGAAAAATGTCAGAAGTCAATTTAAACAATAAAAACAGTTGCTTTGAACCAAAGCAGGACTTGTTTGTATCATAACACAAGGTTCACCCGGGTTAGGTGTGCTGGAGGACAGAGCACTGCACTCCTCCTCAGCTTATCAGCAGAGAAGATTTTATTCATTCCTCAGACAAGCCCTTGGACCCAGTCAGAGGTCCCAAGAGCAGAAACTCCCCGGACTATGTCAGGTTTCAGAAAAACACAACGACAACAGCCTTGCTTCCCAGATACTGATATTGCAGAGAGGGAAGTGCATTTTTCAAGGCAGAAGGCAGCAGCCTGGAGTTCAGTTACACTGTCTGGGTGATTAATGTGTTATTTAGGGAGCAGACAGAAGCAAGGAGCCTGAGAGAGACCTCCTCCCTTCTATGCCTGCCTTCTAGTGCTGAAAAAAAAGCCCACAGACAAAAAAAAAAAAAGGCAAATTAACTCATATGGACACTGTTTTCTGATTGTCTAAGGAGCATTTGAGCTACATTGTGGGTATGACAGGAATGACCCAAACTCGTGCCAGCTGAAGACCAACTCTCATGTTTAATTCCTTCACAGACACAGCTTATCAGAGCACCCAGGCCAACAACAAGCAAAAACAACAATGCAAACAAAAATCCCAAAGGAAACGAGCTGTGTCTGGTTTATCCTTATAGACACGTGAGAAGCAGGATCCAAGCTGCTGTGGGTTTCAGAGCAGAGACACCAAATCTCCTTCCCCATCTCCTCCCCTTTGTACAACAGAGGTGGCTGAAAGGAGAAGGAAATTTATCCCAAATATGAGGACCTTTTAATGACAGAGATTTGGTAGAACTGATCAGCTTTGGGGTCACAAGGAACAGAATTTGCAGTCCATCTGGGGGTGTCCTGAGTGATGGTGGTGGGTGCAGGAGGGAGTGTGGCATTTAACATCCACATCCAGGGATGGATGCAAGGACTAAGGAATAAAGAGCCCATTTTCCTCCTGGGTACCAGATGTAATCAATACTCTCTGCACCAGCTCAGAACTGTCAGCCTCTGATTCCTGAGCAGGAAGTAGAGACCTCCGGGCATCCCGTGGGAGATTTTCTCCCTGGAATTCTGTGTCCAGGTCTCAGATGTGCAGCCCTAGCATGTGTATTTTGCAGGGTATATTTTTCATCACATGGTTTGCCCTCTCTCCTCCCACCCTCCTCTCCTCCCCTCCTGGGGAATACAGCACAGTGCCCGCATTCGGCATATGCTGAAATGTATAAATAAACCAACGTTTTGCTGGGTCAGCCCTCTGTTGGCAACCTCCTTGTACTTTGTCACTGCAGGCCACAACTCCACTTACAGTGACCATCTTGTCTTGGCAGGACTCGTTTGCTTATTCACTCCCTCCTCAGCTCTTCTGTTTGGTGCCAAAGCACACCAAGAGCCCCTCAATTGCCCTTGGCTTCCCCTCTGTGAAGGAATGCTGAGTGGTGGGGACAGTCCATGCCATAGAAAAGGAAAAGGGATAAAAATATTGCCTGCCAGCATCCAAGAAAAGGGAGGAGCTCTGTGCTGTCAGGTCCTACTCAAGCATGGTCCATAGGGAGAACTCCAGGAGGTGTTTATGGCTCCCACCATTGGCTCCCATGTGGGGTTTCAGATACCCTCACACGGTAATAAGGATAAATATCCCATGGCCCTGATGAAGAGAGACATTTCATGGGACATAGAATCATTAAGGTTGGAAAAGACCCCTAAGATCATCTATTCCAATCATTCCCCCAACACTGCCATGTCCCCCACTAAACCATGTCCACACGTGCCACATCCACACGCTTTTTAACACTTGCAGAGGTGGTGACTCCACCACTTCCCTGGGCAGCCTTTTCCAATGCCTGACCACCCTTTCAGTGAACACATTTTTCCTCATATCCAATCTAATCCTCCCCTGGCACACATGAACCACAACTCACGAAATTTTCTAGGTGAGTATCGTTCCTCTCTTTTTATCCAGAAATGGAACCATCTCGTCCCTTTCCCTGCATTTAAAATTAGAACTGCTTTTTCCCAGCCTAACTCTTACATGGGTTTGATCTTTTTCAGTGCTGCATTGTTTCCAAAGAGCAAAGTGTCTGGAAATGGAAAAGAAAGAAGTCACAGGCACATTGGTGCCTGTCAGACAAGGACAATGGGCTGCCTATCACTGGAAGGGTGCTGCTGTGGGCACAGCATCCCTAAAACACGAGGTGTTTAAAGAGCAAGGTTGAAATTTGGAAAACAGACCAGCAATTTCAGATGTACAGCCTCAAAGTAGCCTCATTCTTCTAGGAAAGTGCTCTCAAAAAATCACCCTGATCCCAAGCTGGACACTGCTCTGGAAAGCATCAAAAATATAGCGTGGCATTTCAGAGCAATGTCCAAAACATTTGTGTTTTGTAAACAGGAAGTCACTTTGTCTGCAGAGGATATTTTCCCCCCTTCAATAGCTGCATGCAGCCCTTTTACATAATCCCTTTTTGCAGTATTTTGGGACTGAAAAGCTCATTTCCCTCTCATAAGCACAGAGGAGAATGCAGCTGCCACCCAGACATCCTTTAAATGGGACCACATGTAAGTCACTTAGTCTCCAAAAATGAAAGCAAAACACAGAGCTGTCATCACTGCACGGCACCGTCAATCAGAGCTGCTCATAATGTGCTGCACCATGTACATCTTACACCACGTTCATTATGAGCTTAGCCTAATGTGGAATAGCACAGCAGAATATTATAAACGCTAGAAATTCTGCATTGGCGAGTGAGGCATAAGTGAGAACAAAAAAGTTCTGATCCAGCCTTTTTTCCTGGCCATGAGCATTGGTGAATATAAATTCCTCTAATGCTTTTTCCCAGCTTTACCCTGACCAGGTTGGGTGCAAAAAGAACATTTTTTGTTTGTGTCACTCCACTGAACTATTCCAATCAAATAATTTTGCTTGCGAGTTCAGCCACATGATCTTGCCAGGGTCAGTCCCCTGTGGTGTGGATGGGAGACACCAGGGTGGGTTGTGCCCTGCTGGTTTCATCTCCTCCCTTGTCCTGTTGGTCCCATCACAGGATGCAGAAAAGCCACAATGAGTTGTGCTGGAAGGGCAGATGATGCCTGTCACTCCAAGGACCAGGAGAACAGAGAATGTCTACAGACAGGCCTGGGGCTTTGGGCTGCTGCTGGGATTGCCAGGAAAAATTGCCTGAAGAACATATCCTGTGCAATGAAATTGTTGGTCCAGGTCAAACCCCCATCTCTCGAAACTCCTGAAAGCTGGGAAGGCAAAGTTGCCTATATAGTACATGGAATAAAAAACGTGGAATCAAGGCTCTTGCCTTGTTTAGAGGCATGAAAAGGTGAGGTGGAAAAGGCTGTGTCCTTCCATGGATGGAAAGAATGCAAAGCAGCAAATTGTAGCTTCATAAAGGGGTTGACAAAAGTAAAAGCTATTGATAATTGCACCTTTCCTGTAGCTGCTCATGTCCTAAGACTTCCTAAAGGCCAAATAGAAAAGGTCATTATTTTTCCAGCTTAGCATTATTGCTGGGATGCCAGGCTTGGCATTGGAAAAGATCTGGGGGCAACAGATAATGGGAGGGTTCTGTGTTGAGACAGATGCAGATAACAGGAGGAAGAAGACAAGGAGATGGGGCCAGTTGAAAGCATGTGCAGTGGAAAAAGTGTTCAAGGAAGGAGCAAAACTATGGGGGGAAAAATCATTCAGTTCACATCATTTAGATCTATTGGAAGTATCATTTAAAAAACACAAGGTAATTATTAAAATATATTTGGTCATTTGTGTAAAGCTCTTCTAGTGCCTTAACATCATCTGTAAAGTGCCTGATAGAGTGGAGAGAGTTCATTAAGAAGGAGGGTAGGGAAAGAGGAGCTGGAGCTCTGATGGGGACTGGTGGGTGGGTTGGTTTCATCGTGGGAAGGCGTTTCCCCTCCTTTCAACATGCCCTGGCTGTAGAAGCAGTTACAGCCTTAAACAAACCAGCTGGCACAGGCTTAAAATTGTGTTGTTATTCATATGCATCCAAGTATAAAACAAGGACTGTATAAGCTGAATAAATAAACAGACTCACTGGTCTCTGGTGAGGAGGTCTGTGTCGTTTTATTCACACTTTTTACCATATACTCTGGGGTCATTTGCCAGACTGGGAATAAATGGCATCTGGTTCTTTAGCCCAGGCTTGATCTGCTCTCTCGTATAAAGACTTTTCTTTACTGGCTTCTGGGATGCAAAAACCAGGTGAAATGGAAGGAAAATCTAGCCAAAAGTGTCTAACATATATCAGAAACTTTTGGGCCTGATTCTGGCTGTGTTTATTCCTTTTTCCTGCCATCATAACAGGGCAGAGAATACGACACCCTTGGTTTAATTTAAATTCAGCAAGAAAGAACTGAGATATTTGTTATAAATTTGCTAACTCTCAATAGAACTAATTCAACTAAATCAGCTGCTTTTAAACACTCAATACATCTACAGTCAACCACCAAACACGTTTCAGCGGGAGGTTGTAACAAAAGTGATTTCAGAGAAGGGAAAATGCCATCTGCAGGCAGAAGAAAAACGCCCATTTTGAGTCAATTTTTTCAACAGTCACACAGAATTCACACCAATTCACCCCAATTTGACTTTGCTCAAGCTGCTCTGTGTCAATGCCTCTGAGAAAGGCAAGTTGGCCCTAACAAGCTGCCTTCGTGGAGATTGTTGGATTCTATTCTTTCAACAAACCCATTTTATTGTTTCATGATGGGGTTTGAAACGAAAGACAATTCAGATCTGGCTGCAGCTGTGCAGACAACCCCCATCACATAGTTCTGTGAAAGACCAGAATTAGGAAAAGGAATGCTTTTGCTCATTAAACCAAATTCTGCAAATATTACTATATTTTGAAAAAATTATGGAAGAGAAGAGAAGAGAAGAGAAGAGAAGAGAAGAGAAGAGAAGAGAAGAGAAGAGAAGAGAAGAGAAGAGAAGAGAAGAGAAGAGAAGAGAAGAGAAGAGAAGAGAAGAGAAGAGAAGAGAAGAGAAGAGAAGAGAAGAGAAGAGAAGAGAAGAGAAGAGAAGAGAAGAGAAGAGAAGAGAAGAGAAGACTATAAACTGACACTGCAGGGTGCTAGGGAGCAGCAAAGTGGTTTGGACTGAGGTGTGGGGGGCTGAAGACCACGGTCAGGGCTTTGACCGCCATCCCGTGTGCCAAACACTGCCTTGCTGCCACCTGAAACCGGAGAGATTCCTCAAAATATGGAACTAGGAGAAGTAAAGGGGACATCTGTGAATGCTGCTGGTAGTGCTGGATGGCCACGGCAGGAGAAATTGTGGGCACACAGATCACCCACATCAAAGCAGGGGCGGCAAAGTTTGGGCTCGGGCTGGTTTTCCGTGGAGCGCGGCAGGCGCATCGCTGGAAAACGCAGCACGCTGCTGGTTCCATCCAAAACCTTCCCCATGTCATTAATGCTGGAAACCCCTCATTATACTCTCATTAAACCTCCCTTAAAATGCCCTTCCTGCATTTTCATGCTGAGGGCCGTGCACGGCACGTGCAGTGGCTCTTGCTGGCATTTCAGGTGCAACGTCTTGGCCTTCTGGTAGGGGAAGGAAAAGAGCAAAACCAGAGGCAGAGCAGCTTTAACTCCCCCAGGTGTTGAAGGCCAGGTGAAGGTGGATATTTGTGGTCCAATCCTGCTGTTGTTGAAACAAACAGCAGCGATGTCTGAGGGAGCAGGGCTGGGCTGGGGCTGAGGTGCAGGCGTGGAATCAGAGCAGGGCCTGACTGCATTAACTAGGGGGTGCTTCATGGAGAAGCAAATCCCCAGCAGTACAGATTACTGAGCAGTGGAGCAATGTGGGTTCATGATTTCTCCTCTTGGACTGCTCTCATCCCATGTTCTGCCCTGGCCACCCAGAAATGCTTTTCTCCCGTGTGAGAACGCGGCACGCAGACACATTCCCGACGAGAGCATCGTGGCTGGCTTGACACGGATTTTTCAAGGATGGTGTCAGAGGGAGAAAGGTTTGTGCACGCCACAGATGCATCTTTGAAGACAGAACGTGGGTTATGTATTGGAATTTAGGGGCTGTCATATGGGAATGGTTTACTGGGCTTTTAGGGTTTCTTTGCATTTCATAGCAAGGCAGTCCTCACCTTCTACCTTTCACACTGACCTAATTGCACACCTTATACCACAGGGAAGCCTCTTTTTTGTCTTGATCTTGGCTCTTCGCCTTTCATTTGTCTCCTACCTGATAGAGTTGCAGGTATAATCTTTATTCTTATGCACATTTCCATGCGTGCATCACTTTTCTCCATCACCCTAAAAACATCTCACCTGGGTGAATCCCAAAACTCAGCTTCACTCTTTAGGCATTTCCTTGGGCTGCCTGCTCTGCCATGCAGAGGAGCCCAGGCAGGACTGAGGCAGCTGAGGACCCAGCAGTTGTGCACTTGAGTGCCTCAGCAGTGTTTTCCCTCCCACGTCCATGTCTCCAGGACTCAAAATCTCTTTTCTGACATGCCTCAGCAGCATTCATGGTGTCTAAGGCACAGGGAGCACCCAGGAGAAGCCCCAGCCCAGAAGGCTGTACCCACAGCAGGTTTCACTGAGCAGCACATCAATCAGCTGCTGAGATGAATGTCCTTTCAGATATGCACATGGAATTAATTAATTCAATTAAGACTTTTTGTTGTTGCTGTTTCCTGGAAGCAAACATGGCTTTTAGCTCTGGGATATGGTACTATTGCACAAAGGGATAAAAAAACCAAAATCAAGAGGACGATTTTTTTTGTGTATGTGTGGTAAAGACTGCAGCTTTTAAAGTGGATTAGTGTTATTGTTGGGTGGTGGGAAACATGAGACTCATCCAAGTACAGCTTGGAGTTCACTGATTTGCAAACCAGGCGAACCTGGGTTATGGCTGCACATCAAAACCATGGTAAGTGCTTGCTCTACTCTGGCTGGTGTTCGTGCAGCCAGGAAAGCAGGAGAGTTTGGCTGGGATGGGCTCCAGGTTGGGTTAATAACACACATGACAGATGCTGAGGCACGTCTGCAGCCACTCACTGCTGTGGACACCGAGGACCCAGCTCTGAGGAGCTCCAGTGGCAGGCTAGGTTCTTTTGTTTTGGAAAAGTTCCTTCCAAATGCAATATTGTGTAATATTTACTCCTCTGTGTATTTACTCCCACAGTGTAGCAGTGATTCACAAGTGTAGTATTACATTATTTACTTTTTTCCTCAGTTTTTTGCGTTACCAGATGCTGCTCTAGCGCTGCTTCTGCTGGGTCACAAGGCTGAAATGCCCACTGCCTGCTGGCACATGACCCCTTTCACAAACAGACCTGATTTTATTTTAAAAGCAGGTTTTCAGAAATTATTCTCCTCGCTGGGAGGTTCCCCTCGACCTCAGCACCTTCGTGGTTGCAGAAGAGCTGAAGGGAATTGATTCAGAGCCCATCCAGAGATGGTTTGGCAGTGTGGACGAGGTGTTTGATCAGGGTTTGGAAGCTCTCAGGGGGTTGGGTGGTTTGTGCTGTGATAGCCAAGGGCTTTTCTCTGTCTGGGTACACGTGGGACTCGTTTGGAACCAGCAGTGGGAAGTCCTCCCCCATCCCCATCCTCACCCACGGAGGTTGCAACAGCCCCAGGTCCTCAGGGTGAGCCCAGGCTCGAAACAAAGGCACATTTTCCTATCATCAGGACTAATCCTTCAGGGAATGATCAGAGGAAGCCAAAGCCCGGAGGTGCTGGGTAAGTTTTGGGAAAATCTCCCCATGTCACTGTTGACACTGAACACTGGAGGTGGTTTGGAAAGCCAGGAGGGGGTTGTTTGGGTTTTCTCTTTGCTGGTTTATTAATAAAGTCCAACAATAACAGCAAAACAAAATAAATTTCCCTTGTACCAAGAGTAATTTCAAACAACAACGCTTAGGTGGTGACAAGGCAAGAGGTGTTGTAAACCTTTCTGTGCACAAAATTAGAGTCCCAACCTGAACAAAGCGAGGTTCCATCTGAAATAAAAAGAACAGGGTTTTTTGTGGAAAAAGACAGACCCTGGCGCTTCCCTAGGACAGCTGGGGAGAGTGGGGAAGAAACTGGGAGTCTGCAGGAACAAAGAAAGATGAGAGGTCTAGAAAATGTGATTTCTTCAGGAAGATGACAAGAACCAAGCTCAGGCTGTCGTGAGCGGGGAGGTTGGAGGGTGAAGACATGACACTGTAACTCAAATATTTAGATAGAGAGGAAATTCATAAACTGGTTTTGTGTCCACTGAGCAATGAGGAAAGAAATCACAGGCTTAATCTGCAGCAAAAGAGACTTAGTTTAAAATCTGTAAAAGAGACTTAGGGATGCTCTGTCATGGATTTTGGGGGCAGATTGTGCATTTGCCACTGCTGCAAATCCACACAGTGCACCTCCACCTCCCAGGCAGGCTTGGAGTGTTTTTGGTGCCCATGTAAACTCACAAACTCCCTTCCAGCTCCATTTTCTGTGATTCTGAAATAACAGCAAAATTACACCCTGGCAGCGTAAGAGCTGGGATTATTTGTTTTGGGATTGACATAATTAGGCTAAACATGAATCAGATGTTTTAGCAATTTGCAATTAAAGCACACAGGAGAGATGCCACTCTGTCTCTCTGTCAGTGAAAGATCCACACGCAGAAGGGAAGTGCTGACAGACACCTTCCTCTCACCTCCAGACACGCCAGGTAGGACTACAGGAAGGATTAGGCATCACCTTTTAATCCTGCTGCACAGTGCCAGGCTGAGCCTTGCTTGTACAACCATAGCCTTCCTGCAGTCAGACATCCAGTGCCTTAATTACCATCAATAAATGTTAACACTTGCTGGATTTGCTGGGAAGGTTTGAACTCCAGCTTAATTCAGTGCTGACATATCAACACATGAACTCAGAGATCAGATCCCTCCTAGAGCTGCCTATTTTAAGATCACAAGGGAATGCTCTCGGCTGCCTGCACCTCCTGCAGTGTGGAGCCCACGTGCAGGAGCAGAACGATGCTCTGGGACTGACACCCCATCTTGGTTGGAAACCTTTGATGAGAGTCAGCCACATCCCTTGGGACAGCCCCACTGGATAATTACACTCACAGCTCAAAACACATCTATTTTATGGCTGGAAGAGCTTTAACTCCGTCTGCTGGATATACCTGGGGTTCTCTTTATCTGATAAGCGACTGTATCAGTGAACAGAGCAGGAAGAAGCTGCTTGTCCCACATGGGTTCACACAGCAAGCAGTGATCAAGGCAGGAAATTTCAGATGGGTAGATCTGTATTATAATAATAATCTAGAGATTATTCCAGCCTCTTTATGACAGGAAATCCATGAAGGCTTTTCCAGTTTTCCCCAATCTTCCTCCCGGTAGCAAGCTGTTTGCTCATACACCTTGCTCCTGGCAATGAGTTTGTTTCAGGGAACCTCCTGAAACTGCTGTGCAGTGGTCCTGGCATGAGCAAGGAAATAACATTTGGTTCTGACTGCTGTTGAGGGATTTATTTTATTTTTGTGACTGAATGCAATGTTACCTGGCAGTGCACCACCAAGTGCAGGGAGAGGGGCTGGTGCTCTTCAAACTTGGGCTGTGGTGGCTTTGGTGGGACCTGAACGGAAAACTTTTTAAGCCCTCCAATGTCCCTGTTGTTGTTTTGCCCGTTTTGAAATCAGCATCACCTTTCATGTCTGTGGCAGTGGATAAACAAGGTTATGCAGCAATATAGACTCAGGAGAGTAGAAGCCCAACAACATGCTGTGAATGTATTTTAGAGGCAGCTGGACCTACCCATCCTGCCAAACTATGTGCACACGAGTCTTTCTTCTGAATCTTGGCACAAAAAGTCCAGAGGGCTCAATTTTATCCCATCCATCCCACTTCTGGCACGATTTCCTCTCAGGAGAGGACAATGGGCTGCAGACTCTCCCAGCAGGAAACACCAAAGAAGCTTTTTGGAGGACTATATTTAAATGCACCAGCCTGCAGCACAACACCAGCACTGGTTTATGGGGAAACAATCTCACACTTTGATCAGCTCCTGCTATAAAAGAGATGCAGAGACACAGGCATTTCTCTGACAAATGCTTCATTTCTTTAAGGAGGAAGTGTCTACAGACAGTTTGAAATCAGGCTGGAGTTTCTAAACTAAAAAAAATTAAAAAAAAAAAGGTGGCCAGGCTTGGGTCCCAACATCAAACTCCTCTGAAAATCCTGGCTGGAGACAAGGACATGCAATCCCAAGGTCCAGGCTGCTGTTTGCACACCAATTTAGCATCCTGCCTGCTCAACCTCTGGCTACAGGGGTACCATCTGTGGTCTATTACTGGGGATTTTGTACCAGCTGGGCAGCAGGAGCTTGTCTGAAATCCACCCCAGCTCGGGAGCTGATGAGCTATTTAGCTACTGCTTGTATTTGTCTTATAAAAGTAATAATACCATGTTCTGTTGCCATTAGGATCTGACATTAAATGCATTAATTTCCTAATAGATCTAAAGTAAGAGCTAGAATGGCCTTTTATTTTTAATGAACTGAAGACTGCTGTGATCCCATTCATCCACCCATGAAATCCACTGACTGACAAGGTCCCATTTCTGGGCAGCAGGGTTAAATGTGCTTCAGACAAAAGCCAGATTTTCCTTTCTTCTGCATGCCATGGACAGGATCAAAGGAGTGGGGAAATGGACATTAAAGCACTTGTAATCAGGGACACAGACTCCATCCCAGCATGGGCCAGCCCCCTTGCGGGCTTATGGGAATGCTGCTGTGTGTTATTGCACGGGAAGCTCGGGAGCTCTGGGGAGAAAACCGGGCAGGTAAATGAGGCTGGGGGCAGGCCCTGCATGGACCAGGCTCAGATGTCACCACCAGGAGCTTCTCCACGTGGGAGTGAATATCCCTTGCAGCTCTGGGGCTTCCTCCCTGTTCAAGGCTTTCTTAAGGAGCTTGTAGTAATACTGGGACTCAGCAGATGGTGCTGCTATGGGTAACCCTGGAACGGGATGGATGGATGGATGGATGGATGGATGGATGGATGGATGGATGGATGGATGGATGGACGGGCAAGCAGGTCTGGGGGAAAAAGGAAAGCAAGAATACCAGCCTGATTACATTTCTCTTTAAAAACTGTGCCAATGCACCAGAAAAGCTGTTCTCCTTAATCACACCTCCCTGCAACTGGAACAACACTGTAGCAGCAGTGGCACAGCTGGAAATCCACGTGATGTGGGATGGAGGCCTGGATGGGTGGCAGGGCCATTCCCTTCGGCTTGCTAGGCAAACCACAGGACCTGGCTTGGAGGTGAGGGTGAAGGACACCTTCAGAGAAGCTGGGGAGTCACCACCCCCTCTTTCCTTTCCCTTTGGCCTTTTGTTTTAAGACACCCTTTTTTCAAGCAACCCTCTCAAATGGTCTTGAAAGGAACGAGGCAGAAAGACTGCTGATGTCTCCCAAAAGACAGCTAACTGGGAATGGTTTGTTTTCCAAGCACATATGAGTTCATTTTCTTCCCAAAATTTGCATTTATTTTTAACTGGATTAACATCCAGCTAATGTGGATGTCAACCAGTTGGAATGCAATTTTGGGAATTATGGAGGAATTTAGCACCGCTGATATAAACCAAATGTGATGGAGTTGGAAAGCATATGATATTTATCTGCATGGGCTTGGTGTCATTAGCATGCTCCGTGTTCCTCCTAGGTTAACTCTTAGGTGATCCAAATGGGAAAAAATATTTCTACTGCAGCTCCCATAGGGCTAAAACCAGAGAGTACATTACTCATCTTGGGGTTTAAAAGAAATAATAAGGAGTTTATTACCCAGATCCTCCACCTAATAGGAAGAGATAATGGCACCATATATAAAAAGTGTTTTCTTACTTGTTAGGCTGGGGGTTTTTTTCCATTTGTCAATGTTTGAATTATTGCAGTGCATGATGATTTGTAAGCACATATGTATGAGCATAAGCAGGCAGCTCTCCTCATCCTGCATCTATTTCAGGCATGTTCAGAGGAGTTATTGTGGCATGTGCTGAAACTTGAAGCTGATAAGTCAGGAGAGGACTTAAACATCTTTAACTCCGTACCATGAAAGGGGAACCATCTTCCCTTTAAACAGATGAGGCCCAATGGTCTTCTCAGAGCTGAAATCCTGCCCCCAGGAAACTTGGACTGGGAAGCATCAAAGCAGAGAGGACGAGTTGCTCCTTAATCAAAATATTGTGAAACTGTGGTTCTGCCAGTGGTTTGCTGCTTGGGGTTTTGTAGATATGTAGGATGATTGGGGAGCTTCAAAGAAAGATGTCAACCAAATGTTTTCCTGAGTCACATGCACGGCAGAAGGAAATGTGCTTCCTAAAGGTCCTACCGGCAGATGAATGTCTTTCTGCAGTCATTAAAGTTGTAAAGTCATCCCCCACCCCCCTCCCTACACACACATGAAAGATGAGGGGATTTGCATCCCAGAAAAAAACAGATTTGGGATCTGGACACTTCCCTTCGAAGGAGCAGCACGTGGATCTTGCAGCGGGTGTGCTGGGGGAAAGCACAGCAAGGACCTGGTAGTGTTGGGCAGATTTTCATCATCTGCTCTTGTGCTGCTGTGCCCAGCACCTGCTGGCATCCCTGTGCAGGGATCCCACCACAGAGACAGGCCAGTCCTGCCCACTGCTTTGCTGCTTCTTCCCACACAAGTGGTGGAAAATTGATGGAAGAAGGGTTTGGTTGGAACTGTCTCCAAAAACCTGCATTTACTGTGTAGAAGAACATTTCCTGACCTGCCCCTGCTCCACAGAGGGCTCATTACAGCACAGAATTCCCTGCATCAATCACATCACTGTGGCCTTTCTTCGGGATGCTCCAGAGTACCTGAGCAGAGGATGCTCCCTGCTGACAAAGGCAGGAGGATTTCCATGTTGCTAGCATTGCTCCCTGCTGCTCCCTGGGCACAGCCTCTCCCACAGGACATGATCCTGGACAGCTGCTCCATCATCCACCTACATTCCTCAAGAGGAAAAATTCATTTGGGAATGGTGAGGCTGACAGAGGCTTCCCACATCTCTATTTCCACAGAGCTGTGCTCACCCAGCTGTACTTTCTCACCCCAAAAAATACCCAGCAAGAGGGAATGCCTTTCATGAGAGGACAGGAACATGAGAGATGAGTTTGAAACCTCCAGCAATGGGCTAAAGGGATGATAAAAATGATGGTGGTTGTCTTTGGGCTCATCCCTCTCTCCGGTAGGGTTTGTAGTATTGATGGCATTTTGCTTTGCCTTACAAAGTAAGAGCTTGATGAACACGGATTGGAGCAGGACTCCCAGTTTGTCAATCCAGGCCAAATTTTAGTTCTACTTGATTGTCCCTGGGAATGCAGAAAGCTGATTTATGAATGGCAGCATTGGGAAAATGACTTAAACTCATCCTCCTCCTCCTCCTCCTCCTGATAACCCCTTCCCTCCTTGAATTTGAGGGAAGCTTGAGCCATCATGGCATTGTGACATCTTTTGTGTAAGGTTGAATTCAAGGTTGCTCTTGCTTTATTATTTATGCCTAACTCCTTGGAATTGCAGGCCTTTGGAGAGATATTACTTCTGCAACACAGAGCAGCTGAGCTGTGGTGGTGGTGGCGGCACTCTCCAAGATCTCACATAAACTCTTCACTCTTGTCTTGCAATTAACAGAAGCATTCCTTATTAAGCCCCACGAATGGCTAGAGGGCATTAAAAAGTCCCTTATCACCAACTAATCCCATAATTTTTGGAAACAGAACCCCCACGTGTTTTTTCAATAAGCTCTTCTCCTTCTGACAGCGCTACATCTTTCACAAACACAGCAAGAGTAACCTCTGGACTTTGCCTGCAGCAGTGAAGTATGAAATTTTGAATTCCATGGGTCACTGTTTTTGCTGCAGCCAGATGTGGATAAAAGGCAAAGGGTGTTTTATTGTTGTTTTTTCAAGAAACAGAGAAAGGTTTGTACTAAGGTACACCCTCTACCCTAAAAACAAGGGGCTAACATGTGGCTTGAATGTCACCAATTGGCATTTCAAAAGATGAAACTTTTAAAAAACAAATATTTTGAATTTAAATATTCTGTCTGCAGCTAATAAAGTACATTATGACTTTAAATTGGATTTGGGAAAACATACAGGAGAACTGCAACCTTGATGCCGAGCTGTGCATTGGTTGGTGGTTTCATTAGCATCACAGGTACCAATGAGCTGTGATGGATATAAAAGGGAGACTCAATGGCTGAGACCTTCCTTTAGTTCTGAACAGAGTGGGTTATCCATTGGAAATAAATTAACAGATGTATCCAATCCCTGTGTGCAGTGATGGATGAGTCTATGAAAGCCTTCATTATTGGTATGCATATTATGCAAACTCTTCTGGCGACTGAGGCGTGTTAAAAAACTGCTTAGTTTAATTTCTCTGAAGTCCTGGTGTGACACTGATGATTTAAACCCTCTGTTTCCTGCTTGGGGAGCTGAATATTGAGCAACCAGGAATGAATATCCCACTTCTGGAATTTTATGAGGAAAGTTATCTTCGTGGTAAAATTTCGGTGGACCTCTTGGAAACACTTCCAGAGAGTAGTTGAAGCTATGAAACCCATAAATAACAAACTGAGAATTTCACTGTTTATTTATGGGGATAAAAAATAATTGTATTTCTTTTTTATTACTTGATCCAGCCCTCTCTGTCTCCCAGACACCGGACAATATTTGGGTTCCCAGCCACTGTCTGTGCAGCCCAGCAGAGTGACATGATTTTGGCTTCCAGCAGTTTCCCCACTGTCTCCTGAAATGCTCTGTTATGAAACAAAAAGATAAAAATGGTGATCACAATGCAACACAAACCAGAAATATTTGATCATCCTCCAGCTTTGATTGCTGCTGCTTTTAGCCTGGTGCTTGACAGCACGCTTGCCAGATGCACAAGTAGCAAGGTTGTGACAACCCTGAGATTTTACTGCTGCACTACACTTTTAGGATGATGTTCTCTAAATGTTAACAGCTGTAAGTCAGGGTTTTGGCAAGGGAAAATTTTGTAGAAAATTTGATTTTTCTTTGTCTTGCTGCCCAAGTTCCTCTTGTCAATAAAATCAAGAGAGGTGGAGCATCTCTTCCACGGAGATGGGCTGAGAGAGTTGGGGTTTTTCAGCCTGGAGAAGTGAATGCTCCAGGTCAATGTTATTGCAGCCTTTCAGTACTTAAAGGGAACAATTTTTTAGAGGACAAATTTTTTAGCAGGGCCTGTTGTGACCAGGACAGAAGGTGATGTTTTTAAACTAAAAGAGGGTCAATTCAGACTGGATATAAAGAAGAAAGTTTTTACAGTGAGGGTGGTCAAACACTGGCACAGGTTGCCCAGAGAGGTGGTGACTGCCCCAGCCCTGGAAACATTCAAGGCCAGTTTGGACAGGGCCAGTTTGGACTGAGAGACCTGATCTAGTTAAAGGTGTCCCTGTTATTAAAGGGAGTTTGGAGTAGATGACCCATAAAGATCCCTCCCAACCCAAACTACTCTGTGATTCCCTGAAAATGGGAAGAAAAGTATTTAACTGTCTATTTGTACCTGTTGAGAGCATCCATCTCTTCTCCAAATTATGTGATTTCTTTGATTGTACCTTTACAAGACTTTCCACCTCTGTGTGTTGCACACAGAACTTCAGGAGCCAGACCAGATTTAGCAGGAAGTATCTGACCCCACCTTGGATGAAAATTATAGGACCATAGAGTGGCTTGGATAGGAAGGGGCTTTAAAGATCACCTAGTTCAACTCTGCCACTGTGAGCAGGGACACCTTCCACCAGAGCAGGCTGCTCAGGGCCCCACCCAGCCTGGCCTGATCACCAAAACAGCTGATGAAGGAGCAGATGAAAGCAGAGTAGGAAAAAATGTGGGCTGTTCCAGATGGGAGCACAGGATAGGGGAGGAAGTAAAAGGATTTGGAGAGAAGAGCCTTCCCCTTTTGATGGAAGGGGGAAAGAGGACCACCACAGCCATCTGAGGGGACACCACTGGCCTCATGCACATCCCTGCTCCCTGTGTGACAGAAGCAGCTGAAGGACTGTCATTTTTCCCTCCCTTCCCCTGAACTGTGGGGGCAGAATCACCCTTTCAGATTTTCCACCTTGTGTGCTGCACAGGCTGGTCCCGCTCCAAGCTAAGCCTTCGGAGCAGCAACTGCACCACGTAGGATCACAGAAACTCAGTCTCACCCCCGGTATAGTCTAATGATCTCAATATCTGAAGCCCTTTGAGGAGCAGATATTTTCATCCCTTTCTAATTTGCAGTTGGGACCTAGGGCAATTTTTGTTCCTGGAACTTTGGAGTTACTTCAACACCGTAAAGCCACGGAACAACTGCTCGTGTTCTCGCTCTGGCATTTGAAGTCTGCCTATGAAACAGCTGGTCTCTGATGTGCAAGATACCTGCTTCCCACTATTTGGCTTCCAACAGCAAGAAGATGACTTATGGCCATGAACTATCCCTTAATTTAACACATCAAAACCGAGCAAAAACAAACAAAGCAGAGTGAAGAACACATGTAGACCATGAACTCACATTCTGCACCTTGCACTTTTGCCCAGAGCACATGTTTTTGCAGCTTATCTCCCTAGGTATCTGTGATGGTGCCTTCTCGTGTGTTTGTTTTCTTTGTGTGGGGATACTTGGCAAGAAACTGTTTCTGTGGGAGAAAAAGCAGTTTTTGCTTCTCTCTGGCCATGGACCAAACAAAGACCATAACTGGACACTTCACCACGAGCTTGCTGCAAAACCTGTCCTGATATATGTAGTGGCTTGCACTGACTCCAGAGGGTCTTGAGGAAGGTTATGCCCTGACTACTTTGTCCTTTTGAGCTACATTATCCTTCACTTAAATCAGCTTGCTGTAATTTCTCTCTCTGTGATCTTAGAGAGCCCTTCTGCAGCCCCAAAATGCAATGCAATGTCACAGCAGCAACAGAGTTTGAGTGTTGCCTCGGTCTGGATTGGGGCAAAGATCCACCCATGGGTGCAGCCTTTGGCAGCTGGGATTTATCCCACAGTGTGACAGGCAGTGATCATCACCTCTCATTCCTAACAGACTGTAAAAGGCTGATAGGATGCTTCCAACCAAAAATGATCTATTAATTCTTATTTTTATTTCCATGGACTGTTTTTTCCTCTACTGCTTTTAAGTGAAGGGCTCCTGAGGTGTCTCATTTGTGGGTAATATCAATGCATCCCTCTTGGAAAAAAAGATTGTGTTACTTGCAAAGACAAAGCTCAGGTATGCTTTAGACCAGAGATTCCCACTATGGACTCCAAGTCCTGATGCTGATTTTTCAGCTGGAAAGCAGACTTGGTGAAGCTCAGCTTCAAGTTGGCTGAAAGAGCCTATAACACTTCCTGAAAACACTTTTAACTCGTTTCTAAATTTGTACTCCTCTTTGTACTGGAATAAGTGTCATTTTAAAAAGATGGCGAGGAAAACAGTCCCAGTTTCTTCTGGCCAGCAGAAAGGCAGAGCCCTTCCTGTTGATGCAGGGTTTGTGTTACAGATGCAGATATTGTCCCTCACCAAGTACAAGAATTCAAGTCTTCAGCTGGTCTTGCAGGGCCCCAAAACCTGCTCAGAAACTGATCATTGTCAGCAGGGATCTGCATGGATTTGTGGATACAAAACCAGGCACGTACAGCCAAGAAGGTGCCGCATCCAGGACATTCCCACTGCTGATAAAGAGTGAAAATACAGCCTTTCCTGTCTTCCTCGTGATGAATACAGAATGAAAGGGTCAAATCCAAAAGCTAAGGGCTGGTCAGAGATTCAGCTGGGCGAGGGTTAAGATCAAGTCTTGTGGAGTCAGGAAAGAGAAAGGCCCCAAGTGTCCTCAAAATTTCCATATGACATTTAGGTATCAATAACGGCATTGTTTGGGAGCAAGAGCTCATTTTCTAAGGAAGGCAGCTTGCTCCTTGCAGACCACACTCCCTGTGGCTGAGGATGCCAGGCTGCTGCTTGGCAAGGAGCTTGTTAGTTCATTTAAAAATGCCCAAGTTAAACGAGGTATAAATCAACACCGTTCCACTCACATTAAGGCACACCAACTTAATCCTGCCGAGGACACTGACCTGAAAATGTTTAACAAAGTCAATATTTCTAGGGAAATCTTTTCCTGTGCAGAATTTCCGAAGGCTTTTGGTATTTTTTTGTAGTTTATTTTTCATCTAAAAATCCATTTGCTGTATTTTATTTTTTTTTAAGGATTATCTCTTAATCTTACCCTGTTACAAAATATATTCATAATCCTCATGGCAGTTACTTAGCAAGTCTTAAACCTGTCATTAAAATACCTCCTCTTGTTACTACAATCAGCAGTCTAAATCCACTTCAAGTCTCTCTTTTTTCCTTTTTTTTCCTTTTCTCACTTTGTTCCCAAATGGCTTATACCAAGGTATGACAGGTAGCAAACAATCCCCCCTCTAATTACTTGGAAGAAACAAATAAAGGGAAGGAATATGTTTGTGTGGCAAATTCCTTGGAGTTTGGAAACTAGAGGTCGTAGGAATGCGCCCTGGGAAATTTTAAACCCACTCCAAAGCTGTGGGTTTGAACAGTGGTGGATTTAGTCCCTGGAAGGCATGGATGGGAAGAGGTACTGCCAAAAGAGGGGGTGGCTGCGAGCAGTCCCAGTCCTGGGGCGAAAATGAGGAATCAAGGCCCTGTGCGGGAGGATGTGCAATGTCTGGATACAGGAAAATACACCCTGAGCTTTGCTTGGAAGTGCTCAGCAGCCTGGTGTGGCTCAGCAGTGCCTGAATCCCTCCCAGCACCAAATTCCCTGGGAAAGCCCAGGCTTGGCAGCTCCAGGAATGGTTGGACACCGGTGAGTAGGAGGACAAGCGGCGGGAAGAGAAAGGACCACATTGCTGGAGAAGTGGGTGTGAGTATCAGGAAAAGGAAGGCTGGGAGCAGGATGTCGGATTCATGGGGGAAAAAAAGCTCCTGAATTGGAGAGGAGCAGAGGAAATGCTGCAGCTCTGCACCACACATCACTGGAAGGGGGAGGATTAAGGTGTCATTTGGTCAGTGCTTCAGCAGCACGTGGCCCTAAGCACAGGTTAAATGCACCAGGCAGCTCCCACCTGTTGGAAACTCAGAGCTTGTTTCGTACCCAGCCCCATCCCAAACCTGCACCTCTGCAGGGGTGGTGTCCAAAATTGCTCCCAGCCTGTGCTTCCCGTGAAGGTTTTTAGGGGAGCTCACGTTCAGAGTCCCCAGAGACCCCACGCTGTCCTGGGAGCTGCCGGGTAAACACAGCGCTGGTTTGAAATCAGATATCGCCTGCACAGAACTCTTCACAAGATAATTAGGCTCAACTGGGATTTCTTAAAAAGGCATTAACTCCATGAACTTTTCAATCTAGAACAATGCCACAATGACCACGCTGGGAATAAGGCATTCTGGCCCTTCTTGGGGATCATGTGTTGAAGTTGTCTTGTTAGTAGGGAGGCGTTAATGCAATAAAGGACAGCATTGTGGCCTGGAACAGCTGGGCTTTTCTAACTGCTTGCCTAAATGTGGATGATTAATGACCAAAATGCATCCTTGCTGAATGGCATTGAGAGGCTGGAGGTATTTCATGGCATTTTCCTTTTTCCATTTTTGTAAGAGATTTCTTGCAAACAAAGCTCCATTGATGTGGGTCCATTACAGATATGCAAAGTGAATTCCGAATTATTGCCTATCTCATGGGTGACAATAATGTTACTTTGTTGTTGCGTGCTTTAGGCTGCAGGATCTGAAGATGCTCAAAAAGCCGCTTGGTGCTTTTGGAGACTGGAGCTACTCAAACATTCTAATGAGATTTGTTGTCGTTGTTGGAAAACGCTGCTTCATGCAAAGCAGAACATCTTGCAGTGAAATAGTCCCATTAATAACATTTCCATGGGAAAGTGTTCAGATTTTCTGGGGTCAATTTATAAGCAGAGAAGGATCTAAATGAGAACCCTGATCTTCTATCTGGAACCAGATGTTTCAACAGCAACAACAACAAAAAACATTTCAGGGAAGCATTTGAAAAGTTTGGTTCTTTTTCCACACCGGAATGAAAACACATTCCCAGACCTCAAAAACCTTCGTGGAAGCGCACTGCTGATCTCTGGATGCCTCAACCAGAAACTTCATGGCCCATCAGGAAAGGGGCTGGCATATAAGTCCTTTCTTAGTCCAGCCATGCCACGGCCACCCACCCCAACCTTGGACTTGGGTGGGGATGTCACCCACCTGCTGCTGGGTCTGTGCTTCTCCCCATCTGCCCTGAATTCTGGCAGTGCAGAAGAGCTGCCTTGGTTCTGCTCACCTGTGGAAATGCACATTTCCTACACAAAAAGTAGGAAGAGTTCTTTGGACATGTGAGCAGCCGTCTGGGGGAGAGGCAGTATTGTGGTAGCATGAGATGTGAAATACCATCACCAAATAAAAGCACAGAGGAGGTTTATAACACAGTTATCAGGAGTGCACGTGAAATGCCAAGCCAAAGGCTGGACAAGTCTGCAAGGGATGTCCTAATTTCCCAGTAGCCCCACTCAGTGTTGCTATCCAACACCATCCCACATCTGCCAGCGTGCAGGTTTGTGTGTCACCCACCAGTGCTGCACCAGCAATGACTTGGGGACTCCTGACTGACAGGAGGCATCCAGCTAGGATGGGTGGGTGTATCCATGTGGATCCCTTTAGGGTGAGACAGGCAGTTTTTAGTTCCTTGCTGACACTGTGAGCACGATGGCAGGCTGGTGGGGAAGAAAGGACAACATTTTGACACCAGTCCTCCTGGCTGACCCTTCTGTGCCTGCAAGCAACACGTGTGAATGACAATTTCCTTCACCTAAAGGCACTGCTGCAGCCAGCCAAGGTATATCTTACATTTATCCAAGGCACTTAAAGGCAATTTTTTTTTCCCTCAGCCAGCGCATTGGCTTTTATCATTCAACAGGCCATGGAATTGTTTTCCCTAACATTCCCTTAAGAAGGATGTATTTTTCAAAATACTGCCATTCCCTTCTCTAAAACAGGTTTTGATGTGGCTACTTCAAATCAAAACCATGAGCTTTCCTCTCCTCACGCCCACCAACTTAAAACCTGCCCCCAATGCCAGTGGTTCAGAACTATCCAAATAAAGCAGTTGCTTTAAGGAGTGTTTGCTTTTCCTCTCAGGCTCCTTCTCCTGATGCTATATTGTTTGTGGAAAAAGAGTTCTCTGGGTGGGTCACTGAGCTGTCGTGGTTAAGAAGCTGTATTTGAAGTCTGGTTCAGTGTAGAAGAAAAACATGTCAAAACAGCCTTGAAAGTACAGCTCCCTTTTTTTCCCTCCTCCGTGTCAGGATGTTACCTTTTTCCCCACCGTGTAGCAGCTCTTTCCCATGAAAAAACAGCTTCTTGAGGACATTTGCTGTGTGGCTCCAAAATGCAGTGAAAATAACACTCTTTTCATACCAGCAAAACAAATTGCTTCTGGAATAAAGCCGTGCCTATACAGCTCTGCATTTTAACTTTGCTTGAATGCTTACTCCTGAATATCTCTAAATCAGGGAAACATGCTTAATTATTCCTGAGTAATTTTGCCTGCTGGACTGCAATTCCTCAAATAGATGCTATGTGGGATTTTCCTGATGATGTTGTTCTTTTCATTTGAAAGGATGCCAAGGAGCAGGTTTCCCTCTTCCATCTTCCCCCTCTACCTTTTGACTGTAAAGCAGATTCTTGGTGCTCCTTACATAAACACTCCTTCGAGATACTTTTTCATACATTTCATGAATGCCATGAGTCCAAAAAGGGCATTAATGCATTTTTCTTCTGTGGCTTTGGAATGACGTGCATCTAATGTGGAAGTGTGTTGCCTCAGAGAATGCTCTGTTTTCTATTCCTGCCTTTGATTCTCTGCAGCTGGGAAGCCACGTTTCACAGGTGGTTGGGAAGCTTATTAGATTATTCATAACTGGGTTTATTTCTTCCCCCCCCCCCTTTTCTTTCCCCTCTAAGCAATTAAAAACATGTGTCAAAGGAAGCCTGAGATGATTAGAAGCACTCTAACATCTCTTTCCCATTTACCTTTCGCTGTTTTCACTTGGGTTACACAGAGCCTGCTGCTGGTACCCACAGACATGGCTCTAAAGGAGAGGGAGGTGAGTGTTATTCCTGTTAGAAACAATTCAAATAAAATAAAAAATATTTGCTGCTGGTTTATCAGGGATTCCTGTGTGAGAAAACGCTGTTGTTTTCCTGGGAATGAGCAGCAATCACAACCATAATTATCATAATGATGATAATGTTTTCAGGCATTTCTTCTGCTGGTGACCACAGAGCAGTGACAGACTCTGGGCAAGCAGCAGTTCGTCTGAAGATGAAGTCCCAATCCATGGCAGTCTCAAAAGAGGCACATACACCAGGAAGGGGAAGAGTACAGAAAGAGTCACTGGTGGGGAGAATTGAGCCAGCAGAGAATTTGTTACTACACGAATCCCTGTCTGACTTTCAGTGTGGATGACGAGGCTTTGCAGTCTTCCATCGGGATGGTCCATGTGTGAGCCAGACAGCAGCTTGGCATCCCCTCCAGAGGAGGACCCTCTAGCTCTCATGTGGCCTGTTCAGCTCCTGGTTCCCAGAGGAGCCCAGGCTGACTTTTCAGAGGTGTTGAGCTTTGACTGGCTCACGCTCCGGCTCTGCTTGTGAATAGTCAGACCCCAAAATGCTGAGATGATTTTCAGGGAGGAGCTTCAAGCAAAGGAAATTAATTCAGTGTTGTACATTGTACAGAGGCTTTTTAAGGGATTCTTGTTTTTTAAAAAAAGGTAGAATTAATACTTGGTTGAAACTGCTGGACTCTCAAAGGATTCATACACGCAATGGAAGGAGAAGGGGTAAAAAGATTAATATCAGAAGTAGCAGTGTTGCAAACGGGGATCATAAAATCATGGAATCATACAATGGTTTGAGTGGGAAGGGACATTAAAGATCATCCAGTTCCACCCCCTGCCATGGGCAGGGATACTTTCCCCTAGACCAGGTTGCTCCAAGCCCTGTCCAGCCTGGCCTTGGACACTCCCAGGGATGGGGTATCCTGCTTGGGGAGATGGGAGAGGTGCCCAGCATACCTGTGGTGATGGGACAGAAACATCTCCTTACATGTCTAAACATCTCCTCACCTGCCTCAAGTTGAGCCACTCACCAGTTATTCACCCTTCTCCAGAGCATCTCCCACCCCTGGAGCTGTTCCCACCAAAACCTGTCAGGCAGAAGGTCTTTGTCTTCCTCTTCCTCACTATGTTTAAGTGACAACTACATCTCCCACAGTGCAGCCACCTGTTTTTACCATCAGCCAGTAACTCCCTTCTTTCCTCCAACTCTTCTGCTGCTAGGTAATTCAGAATACTGAACAGTTTCCTTTTAAAATGCTCCTGGCTTATTTGTATCCTTCATACATCACGACTTCTGCATTGTCTCCTTCTCGGCCTTCGGGTCTTTTCTTATACACAGGAAACATGAACAGGACGGCAAAGTTTGCATGAAATATCCATTCTTGTGTGGGAGAAAACGCAGACAGCTGAGTCAGGCCATGCTCACAAACAGTCCAAACACTGCAAAATATCCAGCCCCACCACTCCTCCAGCTGCAGGTTTTCCCAACCCAACCACCTGCCACCACTCGTTTGTACACTCAGCCTCTTTGGAAATCACCCACCCTGAGGAGCTGCTCTGTGGAAATATCGGGGTGCAAAGGACTTTAAAACAGCTTGGACAGCGGTGGGTGTCTGAGGTTGAGCATGGATTTACACCTAACCTCACCCTAACTTGATCTGGAGCTCTGGAATGTGCTGCCTGCATGGAAAATGTCCCTGGCAGCAGCCTGCTGTCATTTTCAGTGGCACATCCATGCTGCCATCAGCTGTGCTCCTCGGTGACCTTTCCCTCACAGACGGAAATGAACTTCTTCTTCTCTTCATCCTGACATCTGCCAGCAATCTGAGGCTGCTCCATCCTGCACAGCTTGGTTTCCTAACGTTTTGGTGAGGAAAGGTCACGTGGGATGAGCACAATAATATTTTCCAGTTAACCCACGGGTCTCACCTCTGCTTCCAATCACCTCTTGGTGTGGAAACCAACAGCATGTCTATGATGTCTGATCAGAGGAGAAGCCAGATCCACTCAGCTTTTATTTTTTTCCCCCAAAGACAACTCAAACTTGTCTAAATTCCTACTTTTCAAAAAGAGGAGTTAGTGGGAAGGCTTCATTCAGTAGCCATGGAAACACCCAAAGAAAAGAAGCAACCTAACAGCTGACTTACACAGAAGTAACAGAACAAACCTGGCCTCCATCAGGGGAATCTGGAGTCATTCTGGAATTTTATTGTGCAAAATACCAGTTCTTCTTATCCCAGAAGTCACCCACTTTCCTGTCCAGAGGTCTGCTCCTCTAAGGCACTTTTCAGCTTTTCCACTTGCAGGTTTTGTCCTCTGAGACATTTCCTGGAGGGTGAGGAGAGCTGCAGTGCTGCTCACAGCAGCACTGATGTCCTGTGTAGCCTGTGGAGGTCACCAGCAATGTCACTGCTGAGAACATGCTTTTCCAGCTTAATCAAGGCCAGATTGTCCAGGAGACAACGCTTCCCATTGCATCTGTCCAGGGAGCACTGCCTGATGCTGCACAGCCCTGGCTGGGACTGCCCCCAGTAATGATGTTCCTCCAATTAACCTCAGTGAGATCAGGCCTTGTTCAGCTCAGAGTGGTTCTGAAAATCCCATCTGCCTCATCTTCTTGGTCCACGGGTTCCCCCAGGATGATATCACTTCCTCTGCCTGCACCAGAGATGGAAACATCCTGCTGCTTGCTCATATTCCTGTAGGATCGCTCAGCAGCACCAGGAGGCACAAATAAATAACAGTGTACAGCACCAGCTGAAGTTTCTAGGAGCTAAGATTGGGGGGTTTGTTGCCTAAAGAAAGGAGAGAGAAGGTGGGGCTTTGGGGTGGCTGAATTCCACAGTGCAGCGAGAAACCCCCATCCTACTCCAAGAGCTGTGCCAGGGCTTATCTCCCTTCCTCCACTTCTGCTTTATTAACTTTAGGCCCTGATGAGCTGAGCTGCCAGCATTGCCTGTGCTTCCCTGCTCAGATTGCTTTCACAAATGGTGTGACCTCTTCTTTCTCTGGTTCCTCTGCAAATATCATTTTATACCAGGATGTTTTCCAGTCCGCCCAGCTGCACCAAAGTGACAACTTCTGGAGCAAGAAGTCAGTCCAAGGTGTTGATGCAGCCTAACTGGAGCTACAGGGAGCTCTCAGACTACACACTGTCCTTACATTTCTCTCCTAGGTCACTCTTTTTCTGCAGCTTGAACTCTCTGTTTTTCTCATGTGGAATCTACCTGGGCATGTCCTTGGGCTCAGCAAAGCCCCACTCCAGAGCTGGGAAAAGATGCTTTCCTACTAAGCCTACAAAGAGTAGTTTGTGGAAGAAACTGCAGAAAAACAGCTTTTTCTTCCCTCCCCCTCCTTCTCCCATCCTCCCCATGGGTGCTGCTGCTCACCCAGATTTTCCCAAGCACTTTCTCTGCTTTATTTTCAAGGAGTCAAGGAAGCGCTGGCTCTTTGGGATTTACATGCCTTTGAGGTAAAGGCAGAGCAGCTTTGAGAGGTGACTCCTCCTCTCTGCTGCCTGCTTTGTGGCTGGCACTACAAACCATGGGAGAGGGATTTTACCCAAACTTTGCAGCTTTTTTACATTGCTCTGTGAGTTGACACCCTTCCTTTGAAACAGAGAACATGACAAGCATTTTTTGCCCAATGTCTTGAGTCTTAATTCTGTTTTTTCAAGGGATTAAAGAATTTTGTGGGCAGGTGCTTCTTCTTTTCGTTCCTTCCCTCACCCACTTTGCTGCTGTGCTTGGACAAGTAATTTCTGCAGGGTAGGAAGCACAGCCAAAGCAAGTAGTTTACTGTCTTTTCTCAGTAAAACAATCATAAAAATTATCAGCCTCAGATTTATTTTGACACGAAATTAAAACTATGTTCGGACACAACGGAAAAATATCACAAATAAAAACTGCACCAAGAGCCTGGCTCCAAAGTGGTTGGCTCCTTCCTGAGTTACTTAGGCAGTGAAATTGTGATTTCAGTGGGAATATAAAGGCAAAGCTGGTGTTAAATCTGGAAGTGGTTTGCACCCAAGCTTTGCCTGGTGTCCTCATCAATTTTGTTTGATCGTTTTGTCCCTTGTTGTCCTTGTAGGGCTGAATGCAAAATGGAGCAACAGGGGGGTTTTGTTTTCATACCATATCAGGTTATTCCTGAGGGAGTCCAAGAAGGGGAGAGGAGGGATGTTATTCCCTACTAATCCGGGCTGTTTGCAGGCTGCAGGCTGGAGTAGCTCAGGATTTGCCTTTGAAGGTCCCTGCAGTGAGTGTGGCTCTCACACAGCCAGAGGCACACATCAGTCAGCTCCTGAGACACCAACATTTCCCTTTTGCATTGAAATTCAAGAATGACAAGTGCAACTCAGAGCCTCCCTAGGAGACAGCGGTGGATTTTGGCCTCCTGTAAGAGGAGTAATGGGATTCTTCTTTGGATACACGTCCTCCTGCAGCCAAACAACAGAGCGTGTTCTTAAAAGGACTTTGCAACAAGAAAATTACGAAGATGTGGCCAAATCTGAGCTGCCATGAAATACAGAGGCACCCAGTCTCCTCTTTTTTCCAGCCCTCTGGGTTTTTTTTTTTTCCATTTGGTCCGTAGGTGATGCCATCACAAGGAAAGATTGGGATTTTCCCTGTCACCAGACACCCTAATCCTTCAGGGCAGACACCTGATCATGTCTGCACGCACTTCCAGCACTCCAAAGAAGCCCATCCACACATCTTAAAAAGCCTGAAGTTATGTCTTTGCTGACTTCAGATAATCATGTAAAGCTTTGTCCACGTCCCAAGGGCAGATAATAAACAGAGAAATTCAGATAAACTGGAGGCAAAACATCACCTCAAACTCATGTTTGTTAATGTGAGTAAAGATGACATTTATTACTGTCATTACATTTCAGTTGAGTCCCTGTGCTGTCCCACCTTGCCTGCGTGGCATTAAGGACCATGGCAGGATTTTTTAATACCTTAAAGCAATCTGGTAAGTTAATTTCATTTCTTCCCAGCAACACTTGAGATTAAAACACTCTTCCATTGTGGAAAAGACTGTGAAACATGTACTCATCTTCCCCAATAAACGCCTTTATGGGGTTGAAGGGGGACAGTAATGTTTTCCAGTACTCACCAAAGCTAGAATTTCATATGAAATTTTAATTCATCATGTATTTTTAACCCTGGAAACCTGATCTGGGTAGGATGGTGTTTGTGTATCATGTATCACACACACACACATCGCTTGCCAGGGATTATTTTGCACTTGGTAAAGTGTTCCATCCACATATTGACATATTAATATACTTATTTGTGGGATTAATAGGATGAACTCCTGCCAAGACCAGAGTGCATTGCATGGTGGATCAGCATGTTCTGCTGCTGTCCAAGTGCTCCTGCCCTGTCCCTCCACCTGGCATTGCTACAGGAAGAATTCCACACAGATACTGGTGTCCCAGTCCTCCCCATAAAGCACCAGTGCTGGGCTGAGCGGCTGCACTGGTGTCTCCTTTGGGTTTTACATCCCCTCTCTTGAGTCCAGCATGATTTTTGGCTCCTTGAGGATTAGGGTTTTGTGGTTCCCTGTGTGAAAGTGATGCATGGCAAGCTCAGCCCATGCAGGTGAACAGCTTGGTGGCCTTGAGCTCGAAGCCAGCTCTTTTCTCTTCTCTCTCTTCTTTCTTCTTTTCTCTTCTCTTCTCTTCTCTTCTCTTCTCTTCTCTTCTCTTCTCTTCTCTTCTCTTCTCTTCTCTTCTCTTCTCTTCTCTTCTCTTCTCTTCTCTTCTCTTCTCTTCTCTTCTCTTCTCTTCTCTTCTCTTCTCTTCTCTTCTCTTCTCTTCTCTCTTCCCATGACTGCTTGCTCACTGCTCCATCAGCACAGATTTATTTCCATGCTCGATTTGTAGGAATAAAAGAGCCAGATAAGAAATATGTTTTTAATAGTAATGTCACCAATGAATGCCGAGCATCTCGATATCAGCCATTAAGTAAAAGCAGGGGAGGAATGAGCATCATTTGTCTGTTGCCAGCTTCTCTCAACTGGCTTTCATTTAGAGGAGAAAAAAACCCCAATCATTTCTATCCAGGTAATAGTGAAATATATTCTTTGTCAGCAACAGGTCAAAATGCAGAGATATGTTATTCACGGCAAGCTGACTTCACATTTTCTAACCTAAATGCTGGATTGCTTTCCTCAATTATTCACATATGTTTTCTGGTTGAATAATAACCCACATGCTGTCCCCAAACGAAAACTACAGACTTCATGATGTTCAGCTAGAATCCACAGGTCTGCTCAGCCATTTCTTGTTCCAGAAGCTGAACCAGCCAGTCCCAGAGATGAAATTAAGAGAGGTGCCAGCATAAAGTGCATCCTGTTAAAATATAAAAATATGCAATTTTCCCACCAAAGAGATTGCAAGTAAGGAAAGTTTTAATGATACAGTGACTTAAATAAGAGGCAAAACAAGCCTGATGGTCACACTGTAATTGCCAACCCATGTGTTCTCAGCTCCAGGCCTTCTGCAAAGCAAATTTATTTTCTACTCACATAGATCTGGATGCTGTTCTATCAGCTCAGCTGATGCATTTTCTTACCCCTGGAATTGTGCAGGGCTGCAAGGCTTCATTCAGCCTGGAATGCAGAGTTAAAAGAGCAAGTGTGAGCTGGCCTTGTGCAATGCCTGTTTGCACACTGCTTCAGAGTTACAGGTAAGCAACGACCAGAGCCATGGGCGGGTTCTACAGCTGGTGCTTCATGAAGAAATTATGGTCTGTTACCCCATAAGGATGCTGAGGATGGAGTTTATCTAGAAAAAAAGTGGCAGTGAGCATGGTTGGAGCTCGATTTGTGCAGTCAGGGATGTGCCAGGCAAGAAATGAAATGTGGAAACAGTCAGAGTCAGAAAGTCCCACTCCTGAAATCTGCTCATGTGGTCATTCGTAGAGTCAGAGATTCAGAGAATGGTTTGGGTTGGAGGGAACCCTTAAGATGATCCAGTTTCAAGCAGAGACACCTTCCACTATCCCAGGCTGCTCCAAGCTCCATCCAGCTGGGCCTTGAACACTTCAAGGGATGGGGCAGCCACAGCTCCTCTGGGCAACCTGTGCCAGGGCCTCCCCACTCTCACAGGGAAGAACTTCTTCCTAGTATCGATCCTAAACCCACTCTGTACCAGTTTAAAGCCATTCCCCCTTATCCCAGCACTACCTTCCAGTCTCATTTTCCAGCTCTGTGGCAGTGGGGAGGTGCCAGCTCAGGAAAACATCACCAGGGTGGGTGAAGCTGTGCTCACCACTGCTCCAAACCCCCTTGTCAGGTGTTGGATGGGAGAACTGGGCTGCTCACCAGTGGGGGTTTCAGTTTCCAGCAGAAAAAAACAAACGTTCTGAGAACACAGATGGTGTTGACGTAACCAAACCCCATGTTCTCCCTGGAAAAAAGTTTAGTGGGAGATTTTTGACCAGCACCACAGACACTTTCAACCCAGAGCAGTTAGTGATCCCCCCAAAGATGAAAGACTGAGGAGTTTCAGATTCCCTTCCTGCCATGCATCAGCTCTGGGTGATGCCTCAGCAGTCTGGCATTAAACAATGCCCTGTGACTCGCGAGCCCCCGCGTTCCTAAAGAGATCACTTTCAAGTGTAGTGCACTAAAACCTCATATGATTTCCATATGTCCTGCTGCCTGAGTACTTTGCAACTGGTTCATGACGAAAAAAAAAAACCTTATAAACACATTACCTTGACAGGAACAATCCTTGGAGTAACAGGAGATACGACAGGAGAGACTTTGAAAGGAGATCGTTATTATCCAGTAGCGTTTTTCTCTGTAGTCTATGAAATTTATGCCACTGAGTCACATCCTTTCAAAGCAAAGAATGAAAAGTGCCCTGTAGGACAGGTGAGCCCCTCCCCAGGCCTCTCCATGACTATTTATCTCCAGAGCTGCTCACGGCACTGCCAGCAAGGCTATTAGCTGAACGAGCCACGGATCCAGATGCCTTGGCTGGGAGAGAAAATGATTCAAGCTTCCACACATGGAGTTTGCTGCAGCTGGACCCACAAGTGCTGACTCCTTTGCTGGAGGACACAGAGGGGCCAGATGGTGAGAAAAGCAGTTCTGCCACTGCTGCCCCCAAACCTGGATGGTTTGAGGCAGAGGGTGGTGGAACAGCCCTCGTGCTTCTGACAGCACAAAACCATCCTTAAAAACATAGCTCAGGAGGGGATGTGGCCCTTGTGAGCACCAAGTGCTGTGCACAGCGTGCAAAAGCCTCAAGGTCTGCCAGTCTGAGCCTCCCCAGTATTCCCTACAAGGCTGGAAGTGGGTTTTTGTTAAGCCTTGGACATCTCAGTCCTCTGTGCTGATTTTGGATGATGCAACCTGTCTGCCTCCTAATGCTTTACAGGTTTGTTTAACCACTCCCCAACTCCCTCCCCACTTTATTTTTGCAAAAAAGAAGCAAATGTTCCTCTCTGCGCCAGACTTCAAATATAAGAGATGCTCAGTCTCTCCAGAGCAAGATTTTTCAGATGCTACTTCTGCACTGCCCAACCTGAAATTATCCACAAGTAGGGGTCCTAGTGTTAGGAACAGTTGCAACTACAGATTGGCAGAGTTAGCCTGGAAATCCCATACTCCCACCCTAGCAAGGTGGCATCTGGATGATCCAAATACTGATGTAGATGGAGGACTTCAAAATTCCTCGCAGAAGGGAAATAACAAACCTTTGACCCCAGCCACTGATCCTGGGAATTTCTCCTGGTACACCAATGGCAACAGCTCTCATCCATGGACATCCCATGACCTGCCTTGTGGGGTTTAGTACTGCTCTGAGACAGATCACAGGAGCTCGGCCCCTGCAGATCTCTTGGATTCCCACATAGAAGTTTTGGGTTAAATTAGTGAATCCCTTAGAAGAGCCCTCCTTCATGTCTCCTTCCTGTGAAGTGCATCCCTGCTTTTAACCGGGAATTGGAAGGATAGCTAATGTTAGCAGGGGAATAATGTCGTGTTAACTGCTGAAAGCCCATGGGAGAAGCTGGTCAGATGAACCTGTTTTCACTGTGAAGGCTGGTTCAGCTCTTTGTGAATTTGTAGTAAATCAGCACTTCATAATAAGAACAAATGTTTCATTCTCACTTAAAAATTACCACGGTCAGAGCCTTGTAATGTGCAGTTTTCATGCCGGGGTTACATGACGGGAACTTAAATCCGTCCCATTTTCATCTGTAATTTAAAACGTGTCATTTTGATCGATGAATTAGTAAAGGAACCCAGGATAATTTTGAAACTACCAGCTTAGTAAAGTTGCCTGACCTTGCAAATAACCTTTCCAGTTTAGAAGATTTTAATAGCTTAACTATTAGCTAATCTCCTGGGAAACGTTTTCCCTGGGCAAAACTGGTATGGAAATACTACACCAGTAACAAGGTTTCCATCTTTCTTCTATCTTGATCTTTTTAATTAATTACCAAGCAGTAAAAACATAAGATTGGGAGGAGGGAGGGGGGTAAAAATCCTTGCAGGGGGAGGGGGAGGGCAGGAGTTAACTGTAGGCTGTTTCTAGCCTTTACCTGCGTTTTTTGCATAGATTCATTAGGTGCTGAAATATATTAGCAATTGTTAAGGCATAACTGCTGCTTGATTGCTTGACACTCTGGGCTGAAAGCTGTGAAATAGATCACTTTGTAATGGAAAAAAGCTGCTCTTGCATATAATGAATGAACATTAAAACCTAGAATGGCCTGCAGGGCACCTCAGCGAGCCCCCGAGAGCTTTTGTGTTGCAGTTGTGATGTAGCTGTTCCTTAGGGTTTGTGGGTTCTTTCTTTCTGAGGAAAGGCAGCGGTTTTTCCGAGGGCAATAAAGGACTGCGAATACGGGATTTGTTACAGGAAAAAACAGAGTCGTGTATAAGTGAAGGGGATAGGTTGGAAATTCGTGGCTCAGGTGGAATGTGGACTAAAATATTGTATAGAACATCGGCATCCTGGTTAGTTTATTTTCCCTTTCATCTAATGGCCCTCTAACACAAGCACTGTGTTGGATTGAGGAGAGGATCTCCCTGTGGTTTTCCCTGGCTGATAAAAGGGTTCTCATTTTATTTCACCTGTGTTTTGCACTGTGATTTTCGATGCTGTCTGGGGAAAAAAAAATAAATAAAAGGAAACTCTTTTTTAGGCTAGCAGCACGTGACTTTTTGACTTCTGTAGCTCTCCAGCAGCACAGCTCCAGGTACAGCTGATGGCAGTCCTCCTCCCAGTAAGGGTAAGGACAGGGACAGGGACATCACTGTGCCCAGCACCCCGTGGGTGTTTGCTGTGCTTCAGGTGCTGCTGTCACGACTGTTTCACCTTCCAAACCCCGTTAACTATTACTGTTCCAGTACCAGGAAACCAGGGTCAAGCAACTGAAATGAAAGGTCCTTTCAAACCACAAATATGAATGTTTCCATTTTAAAGAGAGGCCTTTTTTTTTTTTTTTTTTTTTCTTTTTATGCATTGGCAAAGAGCTTATTGAGACCTACACTTGCCTGCAAACACTCTGCATCTTTAGCTGGGACAAAGATCACCCACCATGCAGGTGAAGGCACAGTTTAGGGAAGGAATAACATGGCTCCTGCATGAAGACAGTGTTTTGGTGCAAGGGAATGGACCATGGGGGTTTCCTTCAGGCCAGGTTTGTTTTGCAGGTCTTCAGTTCAAGCTTTTCTGCTACCTGAGTGAAGATAAATCCCCATCTCAGCATGGTGACACCACCAGCACCTGCTCTGGCACCACCAGTTCCAGGCTGTTGATCTCCAAACCTCTCCTTCTCTGCCAAGGCGTGTGAGGGACTGAGCACAGGGTCCTGCCCCGAGGGCTCTGTTTGCAGTGAAAATGAGCTTGGTCCTTGCTCGGTTGTGAGGTGACCTCTGAACCAGCACTTCAGGCCCTGGAGCACAGAAATGAGACTTCAGCCTGGAAGGCCCTGGGCTGCAACAGATGACCTGTTATTTTATCTTGAGCAGGAGGAGGTTGGCACATGGCTTTTAGAGCTAATCACTCACGTTCTTTGAGGAGAGCAGGAATTTCCCTCCCTCCCCCTCCAGCAACCTGGGACTTTATTGTGTGTCTGGATCATTTCAGGCTGATCCTTCCTTAACATTTTCCATTTATTTCCCCCAGGTTCAAACTTCTGGAGCTCTCTGGCACGTGTGATGGAGGCTCTTGGCTCGAGCCCGTTGAACACAACCCTTCCCCTCTGCAGGTCCCTGTTATCCCCCTCCATGAGCCACCTACAGTGTTTTTCATCCTTCTGGGGTCTCCCCACCGAACCCTGTGTGTCTCCCACCAAAAATGCTGTCTTTTTGCCAGTTTCACGACCATCATTCATCCCTGATGGTGCACAGGTGGCAATCCAAGGAAGAGGCGAGAAGCAGCAGCACTCTCCTGTTTCCTTTCTCTCCTGCCAAACCCATAGGGAAAGCCTGGGGCTACAAACAAATTATAGAAGGGAAACTCCATTTTTTTTCCTGTGCCCTGAGGCTCCTAAATATTTGTTGTTTGCTCAGTCCAGTTCTGCTCTACTGAACAAGGGCTCTCTGCAGGGACTGGAGTGCAGGGTAGCAACACACAGGGCTGTGCCAGGAGAAAATGGCAAAGTCAGAGCTAGCTGAGAGAGAATGACATTCAAACCAAGAGCCCGTGGGATTCAACTGGGGGCAGTCATTGGTAATGTGCCCAAACTGCCTCCACAACTTACATGGGAGCCATGGTGAGCAGGGCAAGCCCCATGGCTGCTCCAGCCTCCCTCCTGTCCCAGGACAGCAGCTGTGGGGTCTCTGCAGGGCTGCTGGTCACCACCTCCACTCATCAAGGGTCCAGGTGGGGGAATGGCCAGACCCTAAACTGGTTCCTCCCAGCAGGTGTTGATGGCAGGCTCATCCCAGCCCACAGAGGGCAGGATGAAGCCTTGGGAGGGAAGTGCCGGTGCTGGTGTGGCCTCCTGCTCTTGCTGGCTGGGAGATTGGATGTGGTTATTGTTCCAAATACATCCAGAGATGCTCAGCATGGCAGAAAAAAGAAGAAATGAACCTGCTGTGCCTGTCCAGAGTCTCACCGTGGTGCATCTCCAGCGTGGTGGCTGTCACTTCCTTCTCTAACCTAGCACCTTCAGGGTGATCCTGTGCTTCTATCCATGGGTTATCCCTGGACCATTCACATTCCATTCACAATCCAAACACTGGATGCACACACAGAGCTTTCCTGGAGGTGCCTGAGCTAATGGGACTGTACCTGTCCTCAGAGCAAACTGCCCTGTAAGCCACAGAAAAGTCATTTGATGCAAATGCTGGACTGTAAAGCTCCTGTCTGGTTCAGGACATTGCAACTGCAGAACAGAATTCATGGCCTCTCGCACAGGACTGTGCTCAAAGTAAATAATATTATTTCAGAAAACAAAATTCATTTTGCAGCCTGAGACCAACTGCAACAGGATACGAAGCAGGGGGATAAAAAGTAAAAATGCCTTGCCCCTGGGGCTATTTATTATTTATACACCACTGTGCCTAGATAAACTCCTCCTTGAAAGAGTAGGACGAAAATAATTCTGCAATGTGGAAACAAACTACCTATTTAAAGTGATTTTATGCCTGAATGGCCTCATTATAAAAACAGTCTGCATGCAATAACTTTTTACCTTTTTCTACAATATCCAATGAACTGCTTTTTGTCACTCTCACCAGTCTCAGTGCTTTCATGCAACCACCTTGGTGGAAAGCCTCCGTGGTTTCCTTAGAAACGTCTTTCTTCCTGGATGTTGACCCATGGTGGTTGAGGCAGCTAACACCCTGGAGAGGTCCTGTTCAAACAGGAAAGAACAGACAGTTTAATGGCCAGCTTTGCAGCTCTGCTCCTCCACAGTTTACAGTAGTTGGGAGCTATAAAAGAAAAATATCACAACGAAGGTTTCTTTATTTTAGGGTCAGCTCTGCATGGGCGTTTTTGACAAAAGCTGAATCTGCAGCTCACAGGCTGCTGTTGGGCGCTGGTGGGGTGGAGAGGGTTCACTTGCAAAGGGCTGGTGCTCAGGAGATGGCTCCTCGTGTGCAAATAGGCTTTGTCCTTCAGTAAAAACCACATCCTGTGTCCTTTTGGTGCATTCCTAACTCACTGGCACAAGGGGCAGTCTGACGAGCTGTAAATAACATCACCTTTCAAGTGTTTTGCAGCGAATGCTCTGCAATGTCTGAGCAGGAACAAGAGGCCAGAGTCCAGAAGTCCTTGAGAGAGGTGGGAAAAACACTTGTCAGGCTGTGATGTTGTTAAACAAAGCTTATCTCCAGCTCTGCTCATGGCCTGACAGTCATTCCCAGGGACAGGGATCTATCTCACGTGTTGGTCACTGCCACTGGCAGTACTGGAGACGTCAGGGTGCTCCTCAGGTGAAGGGACCTGGTGAGACCTTTCTAACCTAACCTGCACCTCCCACAGAATCATTCCCATCAGCAAGAGCAAGAGCACGGGCAGGTCATGCAGGTGTTACAGATTGGCTGCTTCCTTGCATTTTTATTCACTTCCAGGGGAACTCATGAAACCTTTTGACTATGCTACAACCTACACAATTTTTTGTTTGTTTGTTTCGGTTTTGTTGGGGTTTCCTTGTTTTGTTTCGTGCTGCCTAAACAGTGATTCTCCAAGAAAGCTGGAGAGAAACTGTTTACAAGGACATGGAGTGCTAGGACAGATATAGATCAGGGATTAGGAAGAAATTCTTCCCTGTGAGGGAGGTGAGGCCCTGGCACAGGGTGCCCAGGGGAGCTGTGGCTGCCTCATCCCTGGAAGTGTCTAAGGCCAGGCTGGATGGAGCTTGGAGCAACCTGGGATAGTGGAAGGTGTCCTTGCCCATGGAACAAGATGATTTTTAAGGTCCCTTCCAAGCCAACCATTCTCTGATTCTATGATGACATCTTCCAAGTTCTGCTTGTTCTCCAGGTTTTGCTGCCTTTACATAAAGAATGGAAAAATCAATGGCAGTTCCATTACCAGCTCTAAGCTGTGTGGCACCCCAGTGTGCACTCTCCAATCTTGTTCCAGTTCTTGCTCCCTATGGGAGCCACAGGCTTGGGAAATCCATGGTGTGAAGCAGAGCAAAATACCCCCAGGCTATTCACAGGCTGGTTCAAGATGCCCAGGAGCTCTGTGGTGAGCATGGCACTCATCCTGTCCCACCCAAAGGAACAGAAATAATCTGTTAACTCCAGTGCAGTGCTGTGCTAATGCTGGTGCACCAGGTCAGAGAGGAAAAACCTGGAGAACTGTAATTAACAACAACAAAAATAAATTACGCAAGAGCGTTTCTCTTAAAGTTTTTAATAGAAAATAGAGAGAGCAGGTTTTTCAAGCCAAACAGGAAGGAAAACAAATAAACAACTGCAGTCAGTGCATTCACAGGCTTTTAGAAGTCAGGTTATCAGCCAGGGACCCACAGACAGGAACTGATGAAGCAGAAATCTCCAGGGAAACAGATGAGGTTTTCAAAGAACACAAACACATAAAACCCTGAGATGTGCATTTATAAATAAGCCCAGGGAAGAACTGGGCACACAATTCCCAGGCTGAGGGTTATGAGCTGGATCCTTCCAGTCTGAAGATTTGGCCCAGACAAGTAAAATCTGTAAATGGTTGGGGAGGTAATTCGGGCATGTACCAATTTTGGAGAAGTCAGACAATACAGTGAAAGTCACTGCTGCTGGTGTGGGTGTGACATCAGAAGGGAAGGGCAAAGGAAAGCTGAAGCAAAACTAGAAGAACTCCATCCTCTCCAAAGGACAGTGACAGCTGTGGAAAAGCTCTCCACAGGATTACACACAATCCTCAGGGCTGAAACACTGCCATGGAGTCACATCAGGAACTACAAGGCTCTTGAGGGATTTCAAGCTCTCTTTAGGATGACCTGCTGTGGGCTGAGCTGTTCTTATTCCAAACATCTCTCAACCTCCAGGCAGTTTATATTTCCAGTGGCACAGTAATGGATAGGGTTAATACCTACAGGAAAGAGTTCAGTGGCCTCTTGGTGATGTGTAAATTAGCAAGTGGACAGTTGGCCCAGAGAGAAATGGCAAACAAATATTTATTAGTTGTTTCAAAGAACCACAGCCATAAAACTCTGCCATTTGACTGCAGAAGTGTTTGTGTTTTTACTGAAACCAATGCTAAAGGTGATGGCTTTATTCCTAGCTGAGGTAACCTCTGTAACCCCATGATTTATTGCCTTCAGGTAACAGAAAAAAAAAAAAAAAACTAGGATGTATTTTAATGTTCATTGCTCTTGCAGCGTGATAGGAAGATGCCAAGAATGATTTTGAATACCATTTTCACCTTATGAATGTGGATAAACACCTGATAGGGCAGCCTGAAGGAGATTGAACCAGGCTCTTCTCAGTGACTTCCAGAGACAAAGCAAGAGGCAATACAGAAATACAGAAAATTCCATTTATATGTAAAAAAAAAAAAGTCTTTATTATAGAGTGAAAGTGATTGAATATTGGACCAGGTTTCCCAGAGTAGTCTGGGGGGGGCCCTTCTCTAGGTATTTTCCAAAGTAGCTAATTGACTACTTAAACTCAAAAAATACTTATTTCGACATAGCAGGATATTTAGAAATATTTAGCTTCAGTAGAAACCACATGTAAAATGAAGTACTGTCCAACAGGAGTGGAGTCATCAAAATCTAAGGATACATCTAAATGACTGTATAGGTACCTTAAACATATATATGTGGAGATATATATATATATGTGTGTGTGTGTGTGTTTTTATATAAAACAGAGATCTATTTCCTAAATTACAATCACTTCTAATAAGGTTCATGCTTAACAATGAGCAGTTTGGCATTCAATTCAATTCAATTCAATTCAATTCAATTCAATTCAATTCAATTCAGTTCAATTCACTGTTACTTTTTTCCTTGTGTTTTTAAGATGCCACCAAAATGTGCTGGGCTTTGGTCAAGGTTAATTTATAGACAAAACTCAGTTTCTAAACCCACGTATGGGTTGCTAGGTTGGAGCTTAGACAGAAAGGCACTGTGAAGGATAAGAAAAGGATGAAGGCACCTGGGTGTGTGCCATGGCTGAAACCTCTGAGTTTGCCCCAGTGCATCATCAATAAGTGCTTGAATGGATGAATGGCCTGAGCAAATGCTCAGTGTCAGAGTGTGCATAAATTTGAGCTGAACTGCAAAAGTTATGGAGAGAATCCATTCCTGTCACCGTGTGCCATTTTCTCATTAGCCCCCAGAGACCACAGTAACCACCCCTGATCCGGGGGCTGTGGTTTAATATGGATTTATTGGAGATCATGGCATGTACACTTCAGTCCAGCCTTTGAAACAACTTGTGTTTCAGTGACCCCAGCATCCTGAGTCAGCTTGGTTAAGGAAATATGCACTGAGAGGTCATGAAAGAGGCCAGGCCCTCTGTAACTCTGGGGAGACTCCTCAGTGCCTGTGAAAAGCCATCCCAGGGCTCTGCCTTGCTACCCTTTCTCTCCTATCTCCATGGATAGTACAGTCACCCTGCAAAATGGGCACTGCTCTTTAAAATAGATGGTCTCTGAAAGTTTGAGGCTTGCAACAAAACTCAGGGAGAATATTCTGATGATCTCCAAACACAAAAGGAAGTTTGATGATAATTATTCTCTGCAAGGATTTCACTGGTCTGCAGGGAAGATGTTTTTTAGCTGTCTACAGAGGGAAAAGATGTAGCAACTAATATGTTTACAGGGGGGAAAATACATTCTTTTCAGCATGTATGAATGAATAGTAGCTAAAGTATTTCCCTGCTTATTCTTGCCAATTCACCTTTCAGGGGACTCTACAACAAAAAAAAAAGCCATCCCCAGAGGAAGACTTCATTTCCCTGGGAAGAGAGGAATTAGCACAAATTAAAATTCTATTTGCCTAATTCACTTGGAATTCTAATTGAAATGCTTTTGCAATCTTAATTACACCACTTGTTCCCCATTTATTGCGTAAGGTTACTGAATCAAGTTGAAAAGGAAAAGCTGCTGTATGACTTTCTTATAGGACACCTAAGCCTGGGTGAGCTGTTCCTGGGAAGCTTTGAGTGTGTGTCATCAGGCAGCTGGTCCCAGCCTCCTGGGGCCACGTATCCACTGTTCTTCCTTAGGACATGTGAGTATTAACTTGGAGAAGCCTTCTATGCCCCACCAAAAGCCAAATCGCCCAGGTGCCTCCAAGGAAGATTTTACAAAATGAGAGGCAAAAGAAGGGCAGGAGGAAAAATAACTCCAGGATGAATTTAGATGAGCTGTTCTTAAGGATGAAAATTCCTTTGTTAACTCCTCCAGCTTTGCTGTGGTAGGAAGGGGAAAGTTGTAAAGAGAGTGAAAGGTGTTCCTGCCCATGGCAGTGGGATTTGGAAGTGGATGATCTTTAAGATCCCTTCCAACCCAAACCATTCTGTCATTCTATAAGGGGAATACATTAAAGGAGTGAACTCCACAGTTTGTGCTAAAAGCTGTGACACATCAGAAAAATCTCCATGGACTCTGCATGTTGACACTGCTTTTATATCAAATAACTGCACTGTCACCCACAGAGCACTCTGCTTCCCAGGAGTACCAAATCCAGAGATGAGTGATTTGGCCTGAAAGTCAGATCAGTTTTACAGGGTCTCTAATCCCCACAGATTACTCTCCTCCATGAAGACTACTGCTCCACTGGTGCAGGAGGTGGATTTTATAGCAGCACCAAAATCCCTTCTCATCTGTTATCTCTGCCTGGAGAATCGGACTTCTGACATAAACCTGGAAGGTAGTTCAAAGCCTTGCTGCATAAACACACATCCATTTTTTGAACTTTAGGAATAGGTAATGTAAGAGTTGAAAGGTGAAGGTTATGGCACTTCGTGTTTATTTCACCAAGAGCCAAGAGATGGGAAACATCTGGCACTTACACACCAAGCAAGTCTTAAAAACAAAGAGACCTAGACTTTAGTCCGGCTGAGCAAGCACTGGGATAAAAGCTAATGACAGGCTGCTTATTTAAAGGGATCATAATACAGAACAGCCATGTAGGGAACCAGGGAGGATTCGGGAGGGGGAAAATGAGGGGAAAATTCAGCTTTGTGTTTCCAAGTTAAGGGTCAAAGCCTGACTTCAGTTACACTGCAGTGTCAGTCCTGACCTGCAGGCCTCATACAGCAAGTAGGGCCCTCCAGATTCCACTTTGTCCTGATTTCCAGTGTGAAAATACCCAAAGCAGTGCTCAGAAGTGCTGCTGGTGTCTTTCAAGTGTGACAATGTAGAAGTCTTCAGGACCAATCGTTTTTGTGAAGGTGAGAGGAGGGCTGAGAGCAGAAGTGACTTGCAGTGAGGTGAGTTGGGTTAGTGTGAAAGGCTCATTAACATTGCTGCAGCTTCCCTGGAGCAGATCTTCATCTGCTTTGCATCTTCTTGCAGAGGTTTGTCCTGAGAAAGGTGTTTTGTAGAGTGGGGCTCTACCCTTTTGAAAAATTCCAGGCTGAACTTGTTTGTTTACTGTGGTAGCTCCTCTTCAAAACACATCACCTCCAATCTCCCATCTTCATTGCTCAGTCAAAATAAACTGGTCCCTTCAGCAGGATCCATTTTGAAAGCCTAGATTTACCCAGAAAATTAAGAGTGAAGATTCTTTTGCCCCTTTGCCTGTTTATGGAAAAACAGGATTATTTGTAGTCCCTTAAACTGCTGTTCATTGCTGTTCAATGACCTTGGGACTAAGGAGAGCTCCACTTTTTGCTTTTGGCAAGGTAAGTTTCCAATCCCAGCCCCTCAACTACACCAAGAATTAATGTTTAATGTATCTCCAGAGTAATGAGGAAATGTGGACTCCACCTTCTAAGATTTTAAAGCTCACTATTGAAACCAGCATTGTCTGCATTGCAGCAAACATGCGTGAGAGTCCTCCATAAGTTGGTTTTTCAAGAGAAAAGACCTGTCACAGTCAAACAAGTGGGTATCATAAAAACCTCTTGCTCCCATAAGATGTGATAAGGAAACAATGGTTACTGCCCTGGAAAGAGATTTTCAAGGGCAGCTACGTGACAGGAGCTCAAGTGCTAATTCTTAAGGCTGTGGTTTGCAGCCAGCTGTAAGATTTGTGGTATCACACCACCAGTGCCATGTGCCAGATGAGCAACACGCTGCTAGAGCATAAAAAAACCTCCAATCAATGGCTCACATTTGTCAAAACAACGACAACAACCAAAAAAAACCTTTATAACAGCAGGTTTTTTGGTGTATCAGTATTTTTTCTCTTTATGTTGGACCAGCAATCTCCTGCCTTCCCACAGCAGGAGTGCAGCTAGCACAGGAGGATAAAGCTGGTATAAATTCCATATCATGTCCCTTGGCTAATTTGACAAAACACAATCATGTGTCCATGCCTGATCCCCATTAGATTTATAGTCCTGGGTGAGCTGGCAGTGCACAGATCTGGTATTAATAATCCTGGAACCACAGCCTAAATCTATTAGCTGGAAGCAGTTATATGATTCTTAATCCCATTTTGTGTCAGAGCAGATGACTGCAACCAAGATGGAGCAGAAATTACACGGTTTTGCCTGGCTAAACTTGCCCTGAGCTGAGCTTTCAGAGAACTCAAGCCACTCCAGGTACTGGTCTTAAAACTGATGGTTTGGGGGGTACTTCATGGGAACTGAACCTGGAAATCCAAGAGCCCAAAGCATGAAGCTTTGTCCTGTAAGAAATAAACTTCTTTCGTTTGAAAGATATTTAAATCCCAAGCAAGAAATGTCATCTATGTTTGAGAACCCACTGCTGGAGCAGGATGAAAGCTCAACAGTTCAACATAATTTGGAAGCACGGTAAAGATTTGGAACAGTATTCCTTGAAAACTTAATGAGACTCGTACAGCAAGTCTCCACCATAAAAACACAGCTCCCTTGCTTAGAATGATTTTCCCATTCTAAATATCTGAAAATTATAATCATGCTGTTTCCTCAGCAATTAGACATTTTTTATATACTATGTTTCTTTAATAATACTAAAACTTTTCTTAAAAATTATTATTTAAAAAAGCTGTCCCCTGACAAGCACATTATTAAATTACAGTTTATAGCTCTTGCAGTGGGGTAAATTATAGTTGTTTTATTAAAGAATTTTAAAGACTGGAGTTTTACCAACATCTTGCTCCTATAGTTAGCCAAACCCATGAGTGCTGTGAGGTGCAAGTTGTATCTCACAGAGTCCTTCTGCACACCAGGAGGGAATTTAGGTCTGATTTTCCAAATAATGGGACACCACAGGAAGCAAGTCCCATCTGACTCCAAACCTCTGGTGTTCAACACCCATTATCTGTGTTGGGGTGTTGCATTTTCTCTCTCACAAGCACTGAGAGGTGGTTAGATCCAAGGAGGAGCAGGCTGGGGCCTGTTAGCACCCTTATTATTTTGTGAGTTCATTCTTATTGCATTGGTTTGTTTGCTTCTTTGCAGAGGATCCTGTTTCTCAACAGCTGCTCCTCAAATGGAAGAGCTCCACGAGCTGACCCCCTGAAAAGCAGAAATAAAAGATTGGCAACATCCAGGCTGCATAAATATGCCATGAAAATGCAAACTCATGCCACTAGTCCAAAGGGCAGGATCCTGGATGCACTTTTCCTCTGGGTTATCCTCCCTGGAATTACGCCGATGTCACATCAACAACATCAATGGAAATTCGTGTTCCAGGTATTGAGCAGAACTCCTGAGCCTTGTTTGGAGTCGTTTTCTCCCTTCCACAGGTCTGTGCCAGGGACTGATCACTGTGTGCTTGTCTCACTGTGTTTTCTGATGGCACTGAGAGAGCAGAGCTGCACACACCGGAGCTCCGGGGGCTGATGCCGGGGGAATTCTCCCTTGTCTCCTGCTCCCAGCAGCTCCTGCGTGCGGCGTTTGGCACTGGAACAGGAAATTAAGGGCTGTAGGAAAGCAACCTTTGGCCTTTCATTCACTTTTTAATAAAATCATTAAAAGAAACCCACTCCCTCCCAGACATTATGGGAAATTGCTTTAATGATACTTTGGAGCAGAACACGTTCTCTCAGCTGCATGCATGGCTCGCTCCATAGCTTTGTGTGTTTGCAGCATGAAAATGGTTTCAATTACAAAGCCAGGCTAGAAAATTTTATATGAACCAGGCCGTGATAACAACCAGAGGCCAGGCTCTGTCCACTGCACGTCTTACACACAGACAACATTTACAAAGCTCTGCTAGGAAAGATCGATACGTTCGAGCCAAAGATGAGCAAGAAAAGGACAAAGAAAGCAGAGGGATTTTGTGTTGTCCCAGTCTCTCCTGGGAACAAAATGGGTGCCAATACCTGCACAAGTGATGGGCACCCAGCAAAGCAGACCTGCAGTTTGGGAGAGCACAAACCCATCTAAAAGCATCAGGGTGTAGCTCCTAATCAGCCTGTTCTCTCATTGGTTTTAGAGTTTGTCACTGCATTTTTTGCATAGGCTCTTGTGAAGAAATTTTTATGGCCTTATTGTCCTAGAGAAGGGACAAATCTTGCTTTATAATTTTAAATTCATAAGTTACCACTTGGGCATGTACAAATCTAGTTAGGAAATGTTATTAATTGAGCTAAGCCTATGGATAGGTAGATGATTACTGAAGACACCTTTAAAATTACAGGAAAGGACTGTGCTAAAACAAATCTATTGTTTAGTTACAGCAGCAAAATTTTAAGAGACTGAATAACCTCTATCTATTGCAAAATTCACCCTAATGTACTTTGATTTTTTCTGCCTTTCCCATTGTATAAAAAAACCTTAATCAACAAACCTGGTAGTCAGTTTTCTACAATCAATAAATTCTACGTCCAAGCCACAGTAGCTTTTACGTCTGTACGTTGTAAAAGTAAATTTACATCATATGTCAAACATTACACACGAAGAGAAAAACAAGGCTGATTTCTAGTCCTAAAAGATATATGTGTATCCATAAAATCAGCAAGCTGTGTCCTGAATACAGCTGGATGATCATACTCTGACCAAATGGCTTTTTGTCTCAGCCTGGAGATCTGTCAAGCTCAACTGTTTTCCAGAGCTGCATCTGTTTCAGGGAGCTCCGGGCAAATGCAGGACAAGCCCCTGCTTTACTACCAGTCCTATGGGAACTCAGATTTTCCTGCTGCCTGGGCTGTGGAGCAGCCTGGGTAGTGCCAGGTTCCCAGAGGCTCCGGGATGGCAAGAATTGAGCCCGAACTGGAGCTGGGCTTCCACAGCAGAGAGCCAGGCAGCCTGGCAGAGTTTGGTCACCAGAAGGAAATGAGAAAAGGGGGAAAAGACCCAGCTGTGCTAATTAATCACAGGGTGAGTCCAGAGCAGCAGCTTTTCCTGGGAAGAGCAGATCTGATCCTGGGAAGCAGGACTGAGCAGACACGAGGGAGCAGGGAAGCCTTTGCAAGTGGCGTCGATAAGAGCCCAGCATTGCTGGGCACCTTCCAGGGAAGGAAAATCCCAGCCAGAAGAAATGCAGGGAAAGGACAACCAGGAACACCAGGGAATATGTAACCTTGTTACAAAATGAAACTCAAAACCTGTGCTACCTCTCGCCTCCTAAATGACCTCTAAGATGAACACAATACCTGTCTATAAATATACTGGAGAAGGACAGCGGAAAGGAGGGAATTTTGCTTTGATTTAAAGACCAAATGTGGCACAAGGAGGATGGAATATAATCTCTGCCCATAATTACATAAACATTCAGGGAGTTCCACTGACTAAAGAACAATCAGCTAGGTTTAAGGGTCGTGGTTTTACCTCAATGTGTTGGAGGGAGTAAAATCTTCTTGCAATGACCATAATTATTTCATTTTTCTTTTCCCCTAAACAATTAAGATATATTTTTACTCATCTTTTTAAGTCCCAAAGCTCACACCTCGGCATCTGGGGAGCACAGCAGAAAGGGAAAAGGTGGAACCAGCAGAGAAGATTTGTTCATGAGCTCTTTGTTAGTGGGAACATCCTCTGTGAAAAAACTCTGCTGCTGGAGAACACATGACATGAGTATTTCCAGAACATTTTCCACTGTTTTCCAATGGCATGACATTACTTTATTTGGGTGGGCTCCCTATTTCTGCTAGTTGCGTCCCTGTTTTTTGGCTGGAAATCTCCATGGATGAGTAGGAAAGGAATGCTACCTACTCCCACAAGCAGTGTTTTGAGCTGCAGTCTCTAACAAAGTATACCTTTCTTATGGAAGGAATTTATTAGAAAATCCCTAATGAAAATTAGTGTGTCTCTGAAATGAGGTCTTTATCTAATACCTCACCAGCTTCCTGGGAAGTGATGAGGTGGGAGGCAGTTGGATTTCAGGGTGGATCTGGTTAATATAAACTGCCACCTGGTGAATGCTAAAGAGTATTTTTGCCTTCACTAGGCGTGGTCTGGTTTACACTTTGGAGGAGAACAGATCCTCAGATACTCGTGTTGTACCATTAGGAGTTACAACACAGCTATGAAATGAAATCACTGCATGACTTTCTTCCAGCCACGCTGCAGAGGTTCTTTTAACACAGTGGTTCCTTCCAGAGTCCCCAGGCCAGAGCAAGCTGAAATCAGGCATTCACAGTTCCTGCTAATCATCCCAGTTTACTTTTGCATCCCAGACAAGAAGAAGCCACCCTGCTTAACCTGTGTTACTAACTCAGAAACGACACTGCTTCCTTACAGGGATGGTGAAGGGTGCTCAGGGCAATGCACAAAGTGTCCAAACCCTGTGGGGATGAGTTCACAGCCCTGTCCAGAGGAGATTGGGGATGCCAGGCTGCAGCAGCTCCTTTCAGACAGCTCGTGGCATCACAGACCTGCTCCCAAGCCTGTGGACACTGCGGGACTCCCACTGGCTTTTATCAGCTTTGGCTCACATCCTTGGCATCTGGTTCATGCCTCTTTATTTATAAAGTCATGCATATCAGGAGCAGCCTCCCAGGGAAAACAGGCCAACTCATCTCCTTGCTCAAAGAAGCCATTTAGCTGTGATTGTAATCTGTGATTTCATTGCTAGCCCCTCTTTGCCTTCGCAGTTGGGGTCTCTGGGGAGGGAATTTTATTTCTTTGGCACAGCCTAAGCATTGTGCAGAGCAGATCTCTCTGTCTATTTATCTCATGCATACCTATATAATAAGCATGGATGTGACGAATAATAAGTACATAGGTGCTACAGGTCTCCTTTGTATTTCTTTGGCACTATTAATAGCCTTTAAAAGTGGGAATAACTCTCATTTGTGCCAGCTCTGAGCTGTCTTGATACGGTCCAAGCATTGTAAGGGAGTTTTATTTTAAACAGAACATTTCTGAATAATTAATCACTCTGATACAAGACACACATAACAATTCCAAATAACCTCTGCATGTGTTCTTAGTTGAAAGGGGCAAATGAAGGAGGGGGGAAAAATATAGTCAAAACAAGGAGCTGAGATGCAGAATCCAGCCAGGAAAGCGTGGATGAGGTTTCCCCCCCCCCCCTCCTTACTCAAACAATTCAGAACATATTTTCCCTATAAAGTAAATGGGTAGGATGTCCAAGTGTACCTCTGACAGTATCTCAGCTGCATGTGCAGCTCTGGGGTGGAGGGATGGGGTGCTGGACAGCATCATCTGCTCTAAACCACTAAGAAAGGTCCCAAAAAAGTAAGTGCCAAGCTCTTGGCCCTGCAAACATAGATGTACAACCTGTCAGGCTGCCCAGAGCCATCTGTGTGCATAAGCTGTTGCAGCCAGTCACTTGTTTCCCTTTCAGAAACCCAAACAATCATAAACACAGGCACTTTTTAGCTTTAGCAGCTGCAGCAGAACTCACCAGGTGGCATGGCCAAGGAGCTCGTGGGAGGCAGGAAGTTTGGTGGCTGCTCTTTATTTCAGTGGACATTTCTCTGCACTCCAGGATTTTTTCAGGTAGCAGAGTGAATTGGTGTGTGGCACATCCTGCCAGAGGAGGCTGCAGCCCGTGAGGACACACCCTGCAACACTGCTCACTGCTTTCTGCTCACTGTCCAGCTCAGGATGCTGTCCTTCAGTCTTGCCCTGCCTCAATCAAGTGGTCCATTATCATATGGGAACCACGTTGTGTGATGGGCTCTGGATGGCAGTGAAGACATGAACTGACCCTGAGTCTTTCAACATATCAGGAACCCACAGGATATGTTATTTTTGCTGGATTCATCTTAAGAATGAGAGCTGATTTCTGCCTTGTCCAGTTATGTCATCTGTTTTCCCTCGTGCCCTCTCAAATCCAGCCAATCATATCTTCATTAAATAAATGTTGAAAGAGCTTTGTTTTGCAGCTGTGTAATATAAAATTATGTGCAATGTATGAAGTAAAAAACCAACCAACCAAACAACAGTTGGAGTGGTTTGGGTGAATAATGCATTTCTACTGTGACTCATCCAGAAAGGCTTTGTCAGAGCACTCCCAGCACCAGCATCTACAAATGGCCTCAGCCTCTGAAATCCTGCTGCCATGTATTTCTAAAACACAGATTAGCTGGTGGACCTTGGGCAGCAACTTCCATGTCATGAGATGTGAGCTCAAGGTTTGAAGGAAATTTCTCTGAGCAGGTGGTGATCTCACATGGAGGGAGAGATCACAGAGATTTACCATAGTACACCTGTCCATGGCCAGATCAAGCCTTTTCTTGGAACCCAGATCCAGTCTGGGCTCCCAACCAGCCATTGGATAGCGTGGTTTGGATTATCACTGTTCATTTCTGCTCTCACTAAGCTGCACAGAGACATGACGAGTCCAACTGCAGCTGAACCTGTCAGAGGAAACACACAAAGATCCCAAGACACTGGAGTTTAGGCAGCACTCCCTCAGATTTTAATAGCAGTTGTGGGGTTCTATATTATAATTTTTTTTTCCTTAATGGTTTGGGTTGGAAGGGACCTTAAATGTCATTTAGTTCCAACCCTCCTGCCATGGACAGGGATGCCACCAACTGGCAAAATTTGTTGATTTTCTGGTTTTTTTTAAATAAAGAACTCTTTATGATGACTTTAATGGGAGAGGTAAATTGAGTGTCTGACCTTACAGCTTTCTTTTGGGATTTGGAAGGATTTTTTTCCACGCTAGGAATCAGGAGTTTTACTACAAATCAGTGCCAAACCCCATCCAACTCCATCTGTCACAGGGATTCCATGCTTGAAACATGCTTTGTGCATCCTCAGGGCCCTCTGGACCTTAACACCCTGGTCTCTGAGTGCTGAGAAACTGGCAAGGAAAAACTTGTTTAATGCCATGACAGCAGGGCAGCTTCTCACCACACAGAAAATCACAGAGGGTCTGTGTGGCAAGGTTATAAATCAGCCCCAGCTGCACAAGTGGACAAGTTCAAGTTGAAGCTATCGAGTGTGACGGCTCAAGTGGCATCCTGTACGTCAGACCCAGGGCTGGATGACCCTTCTTTTCCTTTTGCCAAAGAGACAAATGGTGAGAACGTGTCAGACTTTATCTGTGATCCACATTTTTAGCTGGGGACATAGGAAATTTTAAGCTGAAAATAATGTCTTTCTAGGGGCGTGTTGCAACCTTTTCCTGAGGAGGTCTTTATTTTTAAAAGCACGGGCAATAAACAGAACAACACCCAAATGATGACAAGATTGAGCTACAAGGATGATCTTAAGCATTTGTCATCAAAGAGATACTGAGCTGGTCATCTCCAGAGGCCATGAATGGTTTTCCTTGCAGCAGGACAGCATAGCATGCCTTGACCTGTGCCACCACCCTGGCTGAGATAAGCCCCTTCCAGATCTTTCATCCTTGTCCCACTGACAGAAGGTCCCTGGGGATCCCCTGTTGGAACATCAAAGCACTGATGGCATGCCACACTCATTCTCCCACCATGAGCCTCCCCAGGACTGTGATTGTGACATCTTATAGAAACCAGCATTTTTTCTGGCATCACAGTGGATCTATGGCTGGGTTAGAGCAGCAATATGTGCCAGAGTGCTGTAAATAGGATGCAGCCTGGTGGAAGAGGGGAATCTTCTGTCTTCACGCTCCCCTTGGACAAACAAAGCTCCCTCACATTAAAAAAAAAAACCTAAAAATAATGAAAAGCTCCCAGTTCTTTACTTCAGAGCAGTCAGATTATGTAATGTTAGTACACACGTCTCGAGCAGAGACACGCTGCCCTTTCCTTTTGCATTAGATAAACAGAAGCTTTTTCCTTTCTTTCTGATGGAAATCACAACTGTGAAGCTGGCTGTGTTACTCAGAGGCTGAGTTACTAACAGCCCTCACAATCCTGTTCATTGCAAGCAACCAAACAAACTTGACAGGACCGTCATGTACTCAGTCACTTTTACTAAATTCTGTTTATGTTATTTTTGAAGTGGATTTAGCATGCACAAGGCTGCACCATTTGTTGAGATGAAGGCAACAAAAGCTCTTGCTGTCTACAGGAAAGGGAAAGGAGAGGTCCTTCACGCATCCTTCAAAGCTCTCTGCCGCTCTTGTGGCTCTGGAGCCAGAAGTGCAGTCAGGTGTCACATGCAGCCGTGTGAGTTCTGCAGAAATCACCAAAACTATGCCCAGAATATTGGCTGGTCCCAAGAAAGCGACTGGGAAGGTCAATCCCATTGACTGATTCCACAAAAAAAGGTTGAGAGCCCTGTGGTGGCGACTGCCATCACCCCCAACCTGGCTTGATTCACCTGAGCGCTTCTTCTTCCTGTAGTGGGAATTTCACCAGTAGCTTTAGTGGTCCAGCCTTTACAGGGGAAAAAAAGACAGCCAAAAGCCTGACAGCCACCCAGCTTAGAGCCTGTATCAACAGCAAACACAGGGAGTTGTGTTTGGTTTCCTATCTGCAACTGGACCTACCACAGAGGCTCATGACAGCCATGTGCCACATCTCATCTCCAGGTTATCCTCCACAAAGCCACTGGGATTTCATCCAGAGAAATTCTGTACAGTGTGGTGAGTGGTAGCAGTAGCCTTCTGTAAAACGTTTCATTTCACACAATTAGCTTCTTAGTGAGTATGCGAGGGAATTCCCGTTTGTCTACTGTGCAGTAAAGCTAATTCAATTCCCCTGACACTATTGCATTTTCAAGCTGGAAATCTGCCTTTTGAAAGAAAAACTGTCGGATCGACCAGGCCCGTGGTGAAGAAGCAGTTATTGTTCCTTGGTTGGAAGAGACCTTGTGCCACGTGCAGATAAAAACGTGATCATTAACCCTCCTTCCTCCGCTGAACATCTCACCAGTCCTGCAAACAGCACTCCAATTCCAATAAGGAAGGAAAATATCAATGCAGAATTTATTGGTCATCAGGCAGCATGTGGCTGGAATTTTCCAACGAGCTCAGTGTCTTTAGCAGTGGCCAAACACTTGAAAGAAGCTCTTCATAGTCCAAAATAAATGTCTACATTTTCAGAAGACAGGCAGTGATTAGGCACTGTCTGGGAAGAGATTCCATTTTCTTAATCACTTCCAAGTTTTATTTTTGCACATGGATTTTGTCCTCAAGTCTGGCTGATCTTGAAGAGGCACATGGTGCTCTGTGTCTCAGAAGGGTCAGCCAAGCATGGGTGCAACTGTGAGCTGGATGCACTGCTTCAGTGGCACTGGAAATTTGGAAATTGCTGCCCCTGGAAGAAGCTTCGGAATGGTCTGGCCATATCCTCCACATCTGGGCCAGTCCAAGAGTGATGCAGAGTTGGTGTAACCTTAAATCAGGAAGATTCATCAGCTTTGCGCTCTGGAGTGTAAGAGAAAAGCCTGGCAAATGCTCCCCCCCCCCGAAAAGCACACACAGATCAGATCGTGTTGCCTACTGCAATGCAAGAGAAATGAGGAATCAAAGACTCTGGAGACTTTTATTGTTCTTTTTAAGCCCTCTCCGAGCAAAAATGGTGCCCATATTTTACAAGGCTACAACACAATAATCTGCCACCACCGCTTTAACGACCAAGCAGTTGCAGAGTTGATCTATAAACCAATGTTGCCATTTAATGTGGTTTCCAGTGAACTGTAAAATTTATAGCTGTAACTAACACCCCCCCCGCCCCTCTCTCTTTTATGTTCTCCTCAAAAAACAAGCTGCTCCACAGCTCCAAAGGGCAACACGCAGAAAATCAATGCGTAACCTGAAGTGAGCTAATTAGGATCATATTAACATACCATGGATCTGCAGCCTTCTGGTCAATTAAGCGAAGATTAATGTCTAACACTGGATGGATGAATACCACCACAAGGCAGGCATAGAAATGTTCAGATACACTGTTGTTGCACAACCTGAATAGTGACAAAGCTGCTGTGCAGAGCAGAGACCCTCTGTGAGGTTTCTTCCATGGTTTTCCCACTCTTTTCCATGCAAACTTCTCGGCCTCACCGCTGCTTCCATCCTAGCATGGTGCCACTGGCACCCCTTCTTTGGCAGCTCCCTGGCACGGGTGTGCCTCCCCTCAGCCGTACTGATAAAAGCAGCTGTAAGGTGAATTCCCCCTCTGCTCAGCTGGCCTGGCCCTTCTCCCATCCTCTTTGTCATGACTGATGGGATTTAAATGGGCTTCACATCAAGTCCACCACATGGGGAGAACCTGGTCCCAAACAAACGTAATGTTGGAAAATCTACTTGGGCGCTCACAAGCGCACAGACTGATTTAAGCTCACTGTAGTGAAGGCTTGGAATAAAAACTGAGGGCCTCATCCCAAAGCCCATTAGCCTTTGGAAAGGCTCCCTATGATGTCAGTGGATTTTGGAATAGGCTTTTGATGCTTTCTGGTAAGGGCTGATGGAAAAAAGTCTCCAAGCTTAATTGGAGTGGGGGGGAATTGGTTAGGAAAATGTTTTGAGATGAACACCTCTGTTGTGGGGCATGTATGTCCTTGCTTGAGCTCCACTGATGCTTTCTGCAGAAAACTCACACTTGCTGCTGCTGGCTGTTTGTTTATAGGGTGCAATTTTTTTCAGTGGGGGATGGATTAACTTTCTGGCCTCAGGTAAGGTCACATTTAATATTTTAATCTCCTCAGCAACTTCCTGGTGGGAAGGAGGATCAATTTCAAGGCTTTTATCTGGATAGTGAATCAAAACTTTGGCTTTCGCTTCATAGGTTGATGAGAGAAGTTGGGGGTCCTGAACCTCGTGGTTGCAAGAGTTTTTTAATCACAGATTTGCCTCAAGGTGGCTTTATCTGGAGCCAGAGCATGAGGGGCAGTTTGGGGTAGGGCTGCTTTATGATGGTTTTGTTAAGCCCATGTTGGTGATGCCATGTTTTTTATTTAAGGACAGAGCAACACAAAAGCAAAGGGCCACATTCTGATGTCATTTTTGCTAGGAAAACCAGGCATAAGTCAACGGGTAATAAACCTGCTGCTGGGGAACCACAGCATGGTGCCGTGTAATTATGGTCAGGCCCATAAAAAACTGGTGGAGGTGGGAATGGAAGAGAGCTACTATCTTAGGGAAAAAGAAATTAGGAACTCTAATAGTAGGAAAAAAAGGAGGGATAACGAACAAGGATTCAAATCCCTGGTTAGGGATGCTCAGAAGTGTTAGATTATTATTTTTTTCCCTTTAACTTGATGCCTACATTCACTGGTGGGGCTGTCCACTGGAACTCTTCCTACTCAACACAGTGAAATTATACCAAGATATTCATAGAATCATAAAATATCCTGAGTTGGAAGGGACTCACAAGGAGGATCACCAGCACACTGTTGTGTAAATGTGCAGAGACACAAGGACCTGGTGTTTCCTCACAGGGATAAACGTGGAAACATGGAGCAGCTTGCAAACACCTTTGCAGAGCTGTGGGGTGCTGATGGAGCACTGCTCCAGTGTGCAACAAACAGCCCCAAAAGCAGGAATAGCAAAAGGACTACAAAGATCAACGGGAATTATCTCTGGCAATCTGCTCTGCACACTTTACAGCAGGGAGAGCTCAACTCTACTTTTACAAACCAGCCTGGCAGCTGTGCTATTTATATGTTCACCACCAAGCTTTCATTAATTTTAACACTTGTTAATGGACAGCCTGTATTATTTGGGGAGGCTAAATGTGAGATTTATTTAATTTCCTTGAATATCAAATATGGGTCAAGTAAAATAAACCATGGATTGTATTTTTTTTTTTTTAAGGAAAAAAAAGAGTGTCAGTGTAACAGAATTCAGACAGAGCAATGTCTGATAATATTTACAGCATTTATAGGTTTGGAAATCTCCAAAGAAATCTGAGGAAACCTAAAGGCTGCCTGAGTACATTGAGTGAAATTCTTCTTGGTAATGAATAAATACTCCAGAGGTCTTTACAAGAACACCCTTTTAACTACATGTAAATATTCCACAATGTTTCAGAAAATCTCCAATTTAAAGGTGATGCTTAAAACAGGTTATTTTTTTTTTTTTAGTAGTAATTTTTTAAAATGTCATTTGCAGATCCAATAATTTCTCTCAGATTTCTTCCCTTTGCTAAAAACACCAGTGTTTCCAAACAGTCATACAGTCTTTGGAAACAGAGTCCTTGTGTTGTTCAAAAGTAGTTCTCAAATAAGAACTACATGGACCTAAATCAAATTGCAGCTACAAGCAAACTTATTTCTCACCTCATCTTGCTTCTTAGGATTTAATGGAAAACTGGTATAAAGCATGGCAACAGAAAAAAATACCTGCCACAAAAAATAAATCTGTCAGACTTGGGAAAATCCATTCATCAAAGGAGAGAAAAATACAATGAAATCACAAGAAGTTTATGGAATAAATCTGTAACTGATTTGGTTATAACATTTAATCTCCTTCTGCTACCTTGTAGTGTGAGGTTGTGTTCGCCCTGCATAGCTTGAACATGACAATGGGTTTTTAGGACCAAATTTATAACTTAATCTGGATATTGCCAGTGTGGTAGGACAAAGCCAGTGCTTTTTGAGTGTTTCTGATTCTGGCCAGAGGGACAGATGCTCAGGGATGTGAACCAGACAGATTTTGACTGGTAACACATGACTCTGTAGAAGCGCCGTTGATTTACACCACTGAGGAGCCTAGCTCTAACCTGTACTGCAAAGGGCACCTTCAAAGCAAAAACTGCCCCTGGTTGCAGTTAAGCAAAACTCTGTTCTGTCCTGAGAGCCAGGCCCTGGGATCACAGGTTTGAAGTATTTGAAGTAAACAAGAAAAAGTGCCAGGAGAAACGCCCTTTAGCACAATCAACCCCTTTCCCTCACACCCCACGACAGCGATGCTGAGCTCGCTGACACCCCAGGCTTCAAAGGGAGCTGAGGGGCAGCTGTGAAGGAGCTGACCTTGCACAGAGGGTTGTTTTTTGGCACAAAACAGTGCCCTCCCACAGCCCAGCAGCCAGCTGGGTCAAACAGCTCCTGTTGGGGCCCAGGAACCGCAGGAAGCTGGAAAGCCCATGAGAGGGCTGCAGTGCCCGTCCGGAGATCTGACTTTCTTGAGTGACAGCTTGATGAACTCAGGCATGGGGAGTTGGCCCTTTGAAGAAGTAATTATGCTGCTAGTCAAGAAAAAACAGCTCTGGATTGTGCTGTGCATGTTTACACAATGCCAAAGGGACAGGCAGGCGCTCCTTGGGACGGGTGCCACAACAGGGAGGACGCATTTCAAAGAGTTATTTATTCACCGGAGATCCTGAGAGGATGTTTGTTGGATCATGCAGGAGAGTGGAAGCTCCTGAAGTCCAGGATGCCGTAAGTTCAAGTAGGAGCAGGCAGCAGATTTATCTCTCTGGGCTGCTGGGAGCTTGTCAAGTGCCATAATTATCATTTGTTCTCATCCCATCCATGACTCCCCTGTGGCAGTGACCTTTGGAACAGCACCGATGGTGGTTATTTGTGTCACGGAAACAACATATGCTGGCATAGTCATCCTTCCCCACTTTTTAATTCACTGGCTTCTCAATGAGTTTTGCAAAAGCAAAGGGAATGGGAAGGAAAATGATCAGAGCTGAGCAAGCCAAGGGGTTTGTCTGGGATCTGCTCCTTGATGAGGAAGAATGAGAGTCTCTGCATAGAGTCTGCACGGCAGTACCTGCTGTGCTGCTTGGGTACCTAGCCCAGCCTTGTCCCCTGAGATGCTGATGGCTCCCACTGCTCCTCAGGACATCATTCAGCACAAAACCAATAAAAAAGTGCATATGTGGCTATTTTTAGAACAAAGCATCCACCTTCTGCCTTCCTGTGCTTGCCCTGAGGTGGGTGCCTCCCCTGCGCCAGCGCCTTGCCTGCAGCTTGCTGCTCGATCCCCCTTGTTTTGTCTGCTCCCTGATAAAGGCCTGCATTAGTGCACTGCATTGTTTTAATTCCAGCCACCAGCCAGACAAGGCTATCAGCATATCACAACTTTTGCTGAGGATAGTCTGCTGGGGCTCTTGTGAAAGAAGTGCTCTGCCACACCAGGGGGGCGGTGCTGGGTGTACCCAAGGGATGCTCATCAGCCACGGCCTTGCTGCACAACCTGGAGTAAATCTCTGTTGTCCCATTTGACACCATCTGTCTGCATATTTTTGAGAGTAAAACTGACTTTTAATCCAGATTGACGGGCACTAAGCAATGGGGCTGGACTATGATGAATCTCTGCTGGCTACTGTAATCTAAATCACATTGTAATGGACAATATGTTGTCTTATATCCAACTTGTAGGCAAATATTTGTGTGTAGATAAGATGAAATTTTGTTTAGTACATGCACTCTAATTTCCAATAAAACCTCCAATAAAGAATTACAAAGTGAATTTATTGCTTTGCTTCAAAGCAAGAACATGGTGCCACTTTGAAAGGGTATTTGAAGTGTTAAATCCATTTCTATGATGCTTTAATACATTTTCTGTAAATTTCTTTTTTTTTAAAGTTATTTTAATATTATTGTGCCACTCTGTTAAAAGGCCATAAAATATTTTAAAGAGCAATAAAAGTAAACACAAATGCTAGAAAGCCCATTCTTCTCTCTCCAGCCCACTGAGAGAGGAAGAGACAGAGGATTTAGGCATAACAAAATTCATGGCAGCTGTGTAAATAAAATAAAAGAGCACGCTGTTTTTCTGTTGATGATGATTCTTAACATCTTGCTATCAAGCAGGAGCCCAAGGCAAGGCATGGGAAGGAAGCAGAAACACCGAAGGAGAGCATGTGAAGGAGGGCAGGCTTTGCATCCTTCCTGAAAATGGGAATTGAAATAAAGGAACAACAGAGGAAGCTTTCCAAGGCAAAGCCTTCATCCAGCAGACTTCACCTGCTGCAGGCATGAACCAGCTGAAGGATGTTATTACAACCAGCATTAATAAGGATGTGCTCCTTGCCAAGCCAGAGTGGGCTTTGGTAGGACTGACCCCCCTGGGACGACCTCCCTCCTCCTGCCTGGCTTTCATTTGCTTTCTGCAAAGTTTAGCTCTGTGTGAGGTACCTGCTTATGGTTCACTGAAGTTTTAGAAAAGAGGGTTTAAGGAAGATGTAACTCGATAAACTACATGGTTCTTCTCAGCCCACCCATGGATTTCGCTTGGTGTGGGAAGAGGGAAGTCTGGTCTAGCTGCAAAACTGAAGCTAAAGAGGGATGAAAATGGTCAAAGTCTTTCAAAAATGTGAATAATGACTGTTGATGCTAAGAATAGAGAGACAAAACCCCCTGCCAAAATGGGCTTATCTCAGGGAAATTGGATTCTCAATGTCGATGGTCTCTGCAGAAATTTACAACAGTTCTCATAAAGGAAAGTAATAGATTTTGAGCCAGAATTTCTCCTTCCTGTGAAATATTCCTGACAAAAGTGGTTCTTTTATTTCCCAGCCTGGGCCAGTGCCGGGAGCCCAGCACCTTCCCAGGCTGCATCTGACTGCAAGCAATGGCAGCTCCTACCAGCTTCCTTGGTCCCAGAATCATGGAATCACAGAATCCTTCAGGCTGGAAAAGACCTCCAAGATTGAGTCAGCCAGACCAGAGCACTGAGTGCCACGTCCAGGAGTTCCTTGAACACTTCCAGGGGTGGGGACTCCACCACCAGCCTGGGCAGCCCTTCCAATGCCTGACCACCTTTTCGGTGAAGAAATTCTTCCTGATGTTCAGCTTGAGCTTCCCCTGGGGCAGCTTGAGGCTATTTCCTCTTGTCCTGTCCCTTGTTCCCTGGGAGCAGAGCCTGACCCACACCTGGCTCCACCCTCCTGCCGGGGAGTTTTGGAGAGTTAAAAGGTCTCCCCTGAGACTCCTTTTTGCCAGGCTAAACAACCCTACTGGCACCAAGGAGCTGACAGAGCCATGGCCAGACCTCAGCCCTCCTGCTTTTTAAAAAAAGAATTATTTTTTATTTGTTATTTGATATTTATTATTTATTATTTGTTATTTGTTATTTGTTGTTATTTGTTATTTGTTATTTGTTATTTGTTATTTGTTATTTGTTATTTGTTATTTATTATTTACTATTTACTATTTACTATTTATTATTTATTTAATTATTTATTAACTATTTAGAGCATCTTAAAATCTAAATTTGTAGCCAGATCTCCAGGTACAACCTTAGGCCCTGGTTTACTTCTCGGGATGAGCACAAGCCCCATAATATAGCTTATGTTTGGCATTCAGCAATAACTACACGGTAAAACCTCCCCATCATTTTGGGGCCACGTTGGAGTTTTTGGAGACGTCAAGCACATCATGGAGAGGCTGCTTATTTTGCAAGATGCCACTACAAACCTTCCTGGCCTTGAAGAGTGTTTCACCAACGAGCTCTTACAAATGTGGTGCTTCACAGGCAACAGCCCTTGGGGTGATGGCAGGAGTGAAAAGGAATTTGACTTCAAACTCCAAGGTGTGACAGAGGGGTAAAATAAATGTGAGAGAACTGAGGTTTGGGAAAGCTTAGTGGTAAGAAATTGTGACTAATGATCAAGCTGGTCCAACAGGTAATGAGCACCATGGAAGCTCCTTCCAGAGCCAGAGATCTCCCGGCTTATGTTGGAAAGATTTCCCAGGTAGGGAAGTGCAGCAGGATCCTGCCCTCAGCAAGCACCCCGAGCACTGCTCAGCCTGGGGATATCTGAGAAGATGCCATGCAGGGACTCTGCCACCCCATTGCAACCCAAACTGTCCCACCCTGGGCAGGGCACCAGGCTCTCCTATCCCTGAGGAGTCTGCTGCGGGCTGTAATCACAGCACACATGCCCAGACCCGTGTGTTACACAAGCAAAGCACTCCATGATGTTTTTCCGGAAATGACTTCATTTGGTCTGAGACCTTAATGAAGGATTTGGTTGTATTTATTTATTTTTCCCCATGTTTTCTTGTCCTAGACAACACACATGCAGCTGCAAAGTGCTGATGACTCCCTTTGCTGAGTTTCTCCTGAGAGCCTCCTTTCCGTGGTCTCCATTATAAAGATCTGGGTTTTGCATTTCCGCCGTCGCGCTGACGAATGGAGTCACAGCTCCTGGCGTCACTACAGTGAGCCTGGGGTGGGAATCACAGCCAAATCCACCGGCACAGCTCACTGGCCACTGATTTATTTCCCTCAGTGACCTCCACTGGCTGCGGGCCAGGCGCGAGCCCGCGTCCTGCTGGAATCCTGCTGGAACCCTGCACATCGTTTCGGGGCCTTTACTCATGGTTTACTGACGGTGCTCTCTGAGTCCTCAGTCGGGTTTCCAGGAGGGAGAGGCTTTCGTTGTGCTCGGCGGGGATTTGGCTGCAGCTTTCCGGAAGGACAGGAATACCAAAAATCCTGACGTCCTCCAAGTTACTCACTCCGGTGTGTCTGCAAAGGCTGCATGTGGAAAACTATTCGTCATTTCCTTGCAGACACAATTTTCAAAGGAGAGATGGATCACTCTGGCAACAGTGCAGCACCGTGATTTAAGGGTTTATTTACCTCTCAGCCCAGCTCTGCTGCTTAAGTACATGAATTTAGTCCTGTCCCTTCTTTCTTTCCTTTTTTGTTAGGAAGCAACACAGTCCTGGTCTAATAAGGCTTGTTCATGGAACAAGATCCACTGACATGAATGAACCCTGGCTACCAAGGGAAATGAGGATTTGTAGTGTTCAGAGCTTCATCCAGAGGGATGCAGTCATTTGGAAACCTAGAGTGACTCCAGCAGCTGGAGAGATTGAGGGATGGGAATTCATCAAAATGTTTCACTGGTGAGACACAGTCACAGCGTTGGGGTGTAGAGGTGTTGGAGGGAGCACTGCTGTGGCAGAAGCTTTCTGGGATAAAGAAACCATGAAAATTTTTCTCCTCACTCCTCTTAGGGGAATAAGTAGAAGAAAGGGATATGAATAGGGTTTATTTTTAAGGTTTCAAACCAACCCTGAACCTCATTGTCCATCCTGATAATCAGTATCTCTTGACAGCCCTTATGCCCAGCCAGCCCAGTGGTTTCAACCTCTAAACCTGAGAGCACAAGCACACTTAAATTTCCATATAATTTCATGATGTTCTGAGCAGTAAGAGCTTTCTCTCATTTTGCTCTTATTTTATAAGAAAGGCAAAACACTTCATTTTCTGTGTTTTATAAGCATCAAAATTACAAGGGGCCTGACCTCATTGAGGGCTTGAGGGCACTTGGCTTTGCTGGAGTTTGGCCCCAACATGAATGTAGAACCCAAAGTTTGCTTTGAATAGAAGTTGGAGTGCCTGTAAGTTCTGGCTGCAGAAACACCATGGATGTAGTCAGACCTCTTGCAGGAGAAGTCAAATTACATCTTTGGAATGGGAACCAGACATTTTAGAGCTGAGACAGAAATTCATTAGAAATAAAGACAGAAGACCATGAAGTCCAGGACTGTGACTGGAAGAAGTTAAAAAACCTCCCGAAGCTTTGACAGGCCAGCAACCTCCTCCACCAAAACATTATAGATGTCTCTTCACAAAATAAAAATAATGTGCATTTGAGGGCTTGAGAGAGGTCTGCCTTCAGGAATCCCTTTGTCCATTTGCCCAAAAGTCTCAGTATCAGTTACAGCCTGTGAAACACTCAAAGCTTTCTGGGGTCTCTTGGCCAGCAGATTCCCTCTCTCTGCTTCCAAGGATTACTTTTTCCCCATTAGAATACAAATTTTGGACAATTTCCCTCTCATCATGCACAAGCGTAACAGATGATCTCTCACTGAATTATTTTAGAAATGCATTTATGGAGTCTGTTGTCTGGGATATAGAAGCTCCATCTTTCCTACAGTATATATTATCAAATAATATTAACACAGTCCAAAGCATGGAAGACTGGCTTTGCAAACGAGAAAAACCTTCCACCAGTCAACCCAGATACTGTGAAGCATCTGCACTGGGCTTTGGATCTCTCAAAGGCCTCTTGCACGTGGAGGACAGAAAGCTGCTACTGACACCAGCTGAGGGAGCTGCTACCAGAGCTCAGGTGACAACAACTCCCACCTTTTGGTGACAAGGATCCCATGTCTGCTTGGGATGTGTGGATCCCATGCACTGTTGTGATGCTGCTGCCTGGCCTGGTGACATCTTTGGAAAAGGAATGGCTTTCAGCAAAATGATGTGATGGAAGAGAAGGGTCTTGGCTGTGTTGTGCTCACCCTCTGCTCTCTGGATGCTCAGCCTGGCTGTGTCCTGGCTCCTTGCTGGGAACTGACCTGAGCATGGGCTGTCTCCCCAATTTCCTTGGGAAAGGAGGAGCCCATGGGACATTTCATGAAGACCCTTGGCACAGACAAGCTTCAGACACGGGCTAGGAACCTCACCATGCTGAGTCATTGCTGTCGTCTGTGTCATCGGTTCTGCTGGAATCAGATACGGGAAAGTCATTACGAGGATTTATTTAAAAAGAAAACAAAAAGAAATCAAAACCCCAGTGCTGTACAATGGGTAGCATGGAAAATACACTGCCCTGAGCCAACTGAGTATTTGAGCTGATATTTAGTGTTCTCTTTGTGCTTAAAACTGTGCATGTTCAGGCATCTGGCCCTGGCCACTGAACATCTTGGGCAATTCAGCCCCCAGCACTGCTCAGGACATTCTTTTGGGTTTACAAGGAATCTTTATTGAAGCAGTACACAACGATAAGCATTAATAGAAAGGGCATTCCTCTCCCATAGCTTTAAAGAGAAGCCATTAATTGCCTTTGCAGAAATGTGTGCAATGTGAATTCCTGGAAGGGTGGGGCTGGAGGGAGAAAGGACTGAGAGATGAAAACCTGGGGGAATGGTGTCAAGAATAAAATGTAAGCTGTACATTGCACTATGCAGATTTAGAGAAATCTTGTGTCTTGGAGGGAAAAAAGAGCTGATCAACCACTAATAGTGTCCAACTTGATCACCCTGTCCTCAGCTACTGTCCCATGTGCTGCTGCCACGGTCAACCTCTTTTCTTCCCCACTTCTTGTCCCCTGTGCTGTCCCAGCTCTGTGCCCGTGGGTCTCATCCCTGTCTGTCAGCTCCTGCCCTCTTCTGTTGGATGGGTTGAGGTTGACCATAACCATGCTGGGCAGAGAGCACATGGAGAGCAAGGAAATGCTGGCAAACTTGGTGTGGTGGGAATGAGAGCATTGTCCCTGCATCAGTTTGCTGCTTTTGCAAGGAAAACCACTTCTGCAGGTCATGCTATGAGTGCTGGTCCTGAAGTGCTGATGTGCTGCCATGCACAGGGTTAATCCCAGGCTGTGGATGTAAGGATGAGTGCTCTAAGACTCCTTGCCACCACCCTGTGACAGCCACTCCATGGGGCAGGAAGGGAAGAGAGGAGTTGGAGATGTGAGCAATCAGAAAGGCAATTAACCAGTGCCTCAGATAAGAGTAAAATATTCCATCTGCCTTTGTTTTAATGGCATTGATCTAAAGCAGAGACACAACGATTTCCAGTGCACAAGTTTATGGTCTGTGTTTGCTGGTGGGAATGGCTCTCTGTCCTTGAGAGTGGGAGCGCTCCGTGTTGGTGTGGTTTATCTGCTGGTGAGTTAAGGACTTCAAGGAGATTGCTTTAACGAGGGGTTAGCAAACTTCACAGTTGTCTGCGATATTTTATTGGAGGCTGGGGAGACTCTGCTCAAACATCTGTTCAGGAGAATAAACAAACAGCCCTGCCACGTCAGTTAGAGCTGAACCACGGGTTTTGGGAAGGAGGTGATCGATGGGCTTCAATTACAGGCCCAGCCTGGCTCCTGGGTGTGTTTTATAAGGCAACTGAGAGGATGAGGAGCATGCAGAGCTGCTCTGGGATCGAGTCCTGGCCCTCTCCATTGCATTCATACCTCAATATCGCATCCCAGAGGGGAGATGTGGTTGGTAGTGGTTGTTTTTCAGAATAAACATTCTGGGTCGGGAGCAATGATTAATACAGCAGAGATCTGGGAAAATATACCTCTGTAAACAACAATGTTTTATAGCTGTGAAAGGAACTGTGTGTACCTCTGCCTGTATCCGAGTGTAGCCTCCTCACAGAAACAAATCAACAGGGAATTTCCTCACTTGGAGGAAAATATTCAGTAGACTTCGTTTGGACAATAAATTTCACATAATCCATATTTCACTGGAATGAAGAGACAGAATATGAACTGTGGTAGGAAATTAAATGCAAGAGGAATCAAAGCAGGAGACAGTGAGATTTCTTATGTGGACAACTTAATGAAATACATTAGGAAACCTTAACTTTGCTATCAGTCACAGAAGAGAGAGTTTAAAATATAGATCCTGCCTGCCACAAACTTCCAATGGGATGTCATTGTAAGAATTTTGGACAAATATAGATATATCTGTCTATCTCTCTCTATATGTATCCCTCTCCACAGAAATACAGACCTTTGACACTGAAAAAAACATGTGTTATACAAAAGAAACAGTGAAACACGCAGGGTGCAAAGGCACTGGTGATGTTATCTCTTATCCAAGTGCCAGCCCTGCCAGCAGCTGGGAACACGAGCTCCGTGGGGGTTTGAGGTCAACAGAAGAAGCCCATATGGGTAACCTAATAGCACAGTATGGGCAGGAATGATTTTCACTGTACAAAGGGCAATTTCATGGTCATCTCCCTTGGAGAGCTGGTGGGAGTTGGAAGCTGAACTGCTATTTGTGTGTTTGAAAACCTCTCCTGTAATGTTTAGACAGAATGGTGACAGGCTTTTATAAAAACACCCCAAAACAGGCACCTGTATTTCTCTCTGTGAGGGTGACTTTGCTCACTGCCCTAGAGAAACCAGGCATGCAAAGTCCTTTTTTATTGTAGTTATTGTCTCTTTCAATAGATTTCATAACATGCAGGAATCTTATTTATTTACAGAATCAGAGAATATCCTGTGTTGGAAGGGACCCACAAGGATCGCTGAGTCCAAGTCTGAAGGGAACGGCCCACATAGGGATCAAACCCACAGCCTTGGTGCTGTTATCACCATACTCTTAACCAACTTATTCAAAGTATGTTGTTTTGCAAATAAAACAAGGTTTTTCCTTTAAAAAGGCTGTCTCTTCCAAAGAAAAAAAAAAGGGTTTTTTTCTAAGGAAAAACAAGGCTTGTGATGTGGCATCATTTCCTTCAGGAATTATTTGGGCTGATTCCTTGTTCTGGTTGCCTCTGGTGCCAGGGATCTCCTGCAGTTCCCCATTGCATGAATTTCCACATTGCTCAAAGACAGGAAGGTCTGTAAACCCAGAAAAGAAGGAGGAGGAAGAGAAGGAGGAGGAAAAGGTGATCATCATCCGTGTTGGGGGAATGTCAACCCCATGGGTTTAAATGACTTTCTCAAGTATTTCTGAAAGTTTAACAATTGGCTTAATAACAGGAAGTTGGGAGCTGGCAAATTACCATTCTTATAATCAGAACAGGAGGCTGAGAGAAGGAGTTATGTTTTGGCAGTGACAGCTAATTTCCACATCTCATTAAAGCAACGTGGCTTACTCATTTATGTTTAAGGCTGTTTTTCTTTAAAAGAATAATAGAGTAGATTCCCCCTTTTATTAGACATTAATCTATTTTGTCTAAGCCATTTGTATTGATGGAGGAAGGTAAACACAGCACCAGACCTGTGTCCCTCTGATACCAGTCTGTTACTGGAAAAGACACAGAACACGTCACTTCCATGGTGTCTGGGCTCAGCTCCGAGTCAGCACAGGGACTGTCCCAGGAGCAGTTTCATGTCTCTGTATTGTGTTTTTTTCCCAGAAGAGGTTCAGTGTTTTGATGTGGGTGGGACTGAAAAGGCACCAAAAGCATAAATAGGTGCTCGTGTTGTCAGGATCCAGGCAGGTACCTGACCACTGCACCTGGTCCACTCTCCAGGCCCTACCCCATATGTGCAGAGCGACGTTTTGTGACCAACAACACAAATAATAATGTCAGTCATAGAATCACAGAATCCTAGAACAGTTTGGGTTGGAAGGGACCTTAAAGCTCATCTCATTCCACCCCTTGCCATGGGCAGGAACACCTTCCACTATCCCAGGTTGCTCCAAGCCCCATCCAACCTGGCCTTGGACACCTCCAAGGATGGGACAGACACAATTTCTCTGGGCAACCTGTGCCAGGGCTTCACCACCAGTCCAATATTTTCCTGTCAGTTTAAGGGTAATTCAAGTCTACAGAGTCTTTTCTGCTTTCTTTGATAAAGTCCTTACCCATTACAGCAAAAGAACTGGTCCTGTAGAAAGAAAACTTATAAATCACATTCTCTGGGTCATCGTGACATTTCCCAACAGCAATTCTTGCTGGTGGAACTCCATTCTTTCTGCCTGGTGCGCCCTCCCAAGCAGAGGGCTGAGAGATGGGGTGGGCAGCAAAAGCTCTGCACAGCTCCCAGGGTGTTTTGCAAAGCCAGCTCAGAGGTCTGAGCAGAGACACAACAGTGATAAAACAGAAACGAGGGTGACCGACAGCCCGGGTTACCAAAGGTGGGGGTCACGATGAGCCCACAGCAACATTTGCACACACTTCTGGAGCACAGCCTCTGAAAGGACAAGGCTGTATTTTGGCTGAATCCTGGCTGAATTTTGACTGGATTTTGACTGAAGGCTTCCGTGGTGTGTTTCTCTGCTATGGCCCCAGAATCAATGGTTTGGCCAGAAGCCTCTTGCTGCAAAATGGCAGGACTTAAAGCAGTGCAAACTGCACAGTAGAAAGCTCAACAAAACCCCCAGAAAACTTGGTATAATGATCATCCAAATAGAGGCTTTATCCTTTGAGTTATATTTAAAGATAAGTAAACACCAAACGTGTCTTCATCAGTTCTATAATATGATCTGAAGTAAAAAAGCTTGGGCTGAGCAATTTAGAAGCAAGGAGAAAATTCAGAAAAATCAGATTTCTCCAGTTTTATGTATGAGCTAAAGAGCCTAGAACAGAAGGGAGCCTGGTCTCTGAGGTCCAGCACCTCTTGCTAGACGATAGATTGACTGTCTGTACAATGCCATAAAGTATCCTGTCTGCTTTATCTTGGGTGGAGCAATAAAGGAAGGAAAGTCACAATAGCTCTCCTCCCTTTATCAAAATAGTCTGTGCCTATCTAAGAATCAAGGATAAATTAATCACAGGGCTCTTTTGGGATCTGGGCTGCTGCTGGAAGCCAGTGGGTGACATGGTGAATGTGCATGTTTGAATATCATCCAAGCATTTAACACCCTCCAATTTGGACAACGTGTCTGCGCAGCATTGCTCCAAACAGTTCATGTGTACCCTCATCAAATATGTAAACACTGCATTCCTTTTTGTTTGAAAGCCTCTCCTTCCTCTCATATCCATTTTTTACAGCCCTCACCTCCTCCACCACTCTTCTCTGGTGCAAGGTCCAGCACCTCCCAGCCCTGCAGCCTCCCAGAGCCCCCAGTGCAGGCAGGGATTATTCGGGGTTATTTGCAGCTGATACCATCTGACCTTAATTCACTATGAAGCTGTAACTTGTGTTTGGTCAAAGGTTAGACTTGATGGTCTTGGAGGTCTTTTCCAGCCTTAACGATTCCGTAATTTTATGAACTTGCCCATTGCCTTCTCCAGGACTCCAGGGAAAGGAGTGGAGGTGACAAGTCCTGCATTTAGACAGGGACATGCACGTGAGGGTGTTCATGTTTAAGGGGTACAGCATCTCCAGAAGGAGAGAGGAAAAAAAAAAACACCAAAGCACATTTTCTCATGATTTATGCAACTGATACGAAATATTTGTTATACATTTCCTTTGGGATGTATTTTGGTTCCAAACCTGTGATACCAGCTGATAATGAGTTACACATTTGTTTTGAAACAGTGCAGGCTGACCCTAATTGGAAGCACGTTCTGTTTGACTAAGCAGGTAAAAGAATTCTGAAATACTCACTGCCATTTCACAGGCTTCTGCAATGGTATTAATCAAAGCACTTTTTCTAAGCTAAGAAAAAGTCAATGCAAAAGTGATCAGGTATGACACAGGGTAAAGCAACAATCAACCAGGACCAGCCAGGGAGATTTTTCTTTTCTTTTCTGTTATGTTTTCATTAAAAAAAAATCAAAAAGCTTTCAACTGAGACTAGTAAATTTTTCATTGCCAGATGTAAACTTCTGGTGATTTCAGGAAATGTCAGGTTCTTTCCCCCACAGAAAGCAGGTCTTACTTTTGGAAAAAAAAATTTAAAAGAAAGAAAGAAGTATGATTTCCATTATAAGCCTGGCTGGAAATCTGTGACTATTTCTTATACATGTTCTTTCTGGGTTCTCTAGCAATCATGTTGCATCCACATTAACTCATGCTGTGGCCCAATGACAACTGAGATGCAGAAATGGAGACACAACCAAGTTCTGGCAGCTACTGCTACAAAGCCAGAGCAGCTGAAAACCTGAAAACGCTGTTTTTCATCACCATCATCATCCTCATCATCACCATCATCATCATTTGCATTACATTATCCTGCACAATCACACAAACGAGGCTGAGACTACAAACTGAAACACGTGAGGAGCGTATTCTATCTCTTGGGACAGGATTTAATATTATCTAAAGCAGGTCTGTGGTCATAGTCGTTATCCAGAAAAATAATTAACACTCATGGCCAGGAAAGTGACACACCAGGACAGCCTTTGAGATGGCCCAGAAAATGTAGAAAACTATGACAGCACTGTGCTAAAAGGGTACTCAGCCCTTGAAGTTTTAAAGCCTCGAGAATCTAGATTTTTAAAGAAAGCAGAGGGATCTGCCTTTTATCACCCTGCTATTTATATAGATAAATGGACCAAAATTTTATACATGAGTGTGGAGGATGTAGGAAGCTTTTCCATGGTGAAAATGGATTCGGAGAACTACTTGATAAACATTACTGCAGGCAGCAACAGCTGCACTGAAAATCAGGTTGCTATGATGAAGGAGAGGAAATGGGCAGAGTAAGACTTTTGCTGGCAGACCTGAAAATCACATCCCTGACTGATATTCTTGTCCAAGCTGTTCATGTCCATTGAAGTTACCCACCCCTGTCACAGAAATGTGGCTTTTGTGGTGGCATTTCATGTGGGGAATCATCTGCTAATTTCAAAGCTACAGCTGGGTTTTTCCTGTTGCCACATCTTGCTAAATACTGGCAGGAAAAAAGTAAAAGGGTGTTCTCAAACAAATTTATCTTAATTTTTCAGGTGTTAGACATTGTTTCCTTCTCCAAATACAAGGAAAAAAAATGTGGTGGTTTCTTTTCTTTGCTCTTGCAAGGAAAGCGTTCAGCAAAGTTTCACTTCAGCAGGAAACTTTCCTACTTAAGTTGCAAAAAGGGCCTTTCCCCTCTACTATGAGGAGCATTTAATAAACCAGTGAAACCTTTAACCACACAGGTTGGAGGAAGAAGCCAACAAAGAGGAACTTAAGGGGGAACCAGGACAGAATTTGCTGGCACAAACACGCATGCAGGGATATTAAATAGGGAAAAAGCTATGCAGAGGCATTAATTAGGTCCTCCATGGATCTATGGCCAGGGATCCACTGACTGTAAAAACTCCAGGTTGCTTGGTATTGCTGGGCTGGCTCCAAGCCTTGGAGAAACACAGAGCGATCTCCAGCAAGGGAAATTTCCACGAAACAGCTTTGTGAGGACATCCTGCGCTGGCTCCACCACATTTTTTTCCAAGAAAAGCAGCCAGCAGCCCAAACCAAAGGCCAAAAAACATAGACCTCAGAAACGTAAATAAAAACAAGAAGGAGAAAGAAGCCTTCGGAAATTTGGGGAAGGCAGGGAAAGGAGCAGCCCAGTGGAAGGCACCACAGGACTTGAAGAAGTCCAGTCTGCTATTTGTTCATTGCACCAGAGTAAATGCCATGAAACTGTCCCTAGGAGCAAGATATGTGGCTGGCACGATGTTCCTATTTGCCAAAATGGGAGGCTTCGTGTGGATTTCATCACCAGACAGGAGGAACTTTCCATTTGAGAGCAAATGAGGAGGTTGACCATGATGGTGGAAGTACTTCCTGAAGAAACAAGGCATTGTGCACCCCCAGTTCCTTGGGTGATGGATGCAAGTCCATGGGATAGAGTGTCTGTTTGCAGGCACCACAAAAAGACACTCCAAGCTACGGGAGTTCTCCATGTCACACACGTGGCAGTGAACGCACAACTGGACGTGCAGCTGACATCAGAACAGAACAGCCTCCAAGAAAAGCAGCACAGGCTCAAGTACTGTGCCTTTAAATAATAACTTCTTCTCTACCAGATGACTTTAATAAGCCCAGGCACATGTGTTGTAACCCCTTGATGCAGTACAATATGAATAACCAAATAAAAGATCTCTCCAGATTTTAAGATTTACTGTTTGCCATGGGAAGAGGCCAACCAGATGACATCATTATATTTCAAATGTGAAATACTGCCAAGTTTGGTAATTCTAAACTAGAGAAATTGATCCTCTATGTTTTTGCAGAAAAATGATTTTTGGATTTGGGGGTGATTTTTTCTCTTGTTATTTATGTAACTGTAACATTCATGTTGAGCAAACTCGAATTTGACTTAAAACTAAAGCCAGAGTACCTTATCTTACAGATTATTTATTTTCAGCTATCTGATAGCTGGAAATAATTGAGTTTGACAATTTATGGGTTAAAGAGTCAATGGACTGTGTTGGATAATTCAAAAAGGGCCAATTTCTAGCTCAGGCAAAACCATCCTTGGCTTAGGTGGGAGTCTGCCTGATGAGGATGTCAGGCACTTGGTCCCTCTCTGGAAGATGCTGCTTTGTTTGTCTCTAAGGAACTAAAATCCATACATACGTAGCAAAAACACCCTTTTCATCTGAGACATCTGGATTTCTGGGGGGGATAAAGCCATGATAATACTATATTATAAATACATGCCATCTTTCTTCAGGGACTCTACATCTTCTCATGTCTCGTGGCTATTTCAAACACCCCATTAAATGAGGTCCCCTGAATGCTGTTCAGCCACTGCAGAGCTGCACACATCGAGCCCCCACAAGGTTAAGCCACTTGCCCAAGACTGCAAAGTGATTCACAGGCAGAGCTGAAACAGAAAACCACAAAGCTCTTTTCCCACACCCCTGCATACCACTTCTTTTAGACTGTTTGTTGATGATGTGAATAATAACAGTTGCGAAGTTTTGTACTGCAGACAGCTCCAGTGACTGTTATTCTTTTTTTCTTTTAAATCAAATACTTAAAATCTTTTCTTTTCCACGGAAGCAAAGGATTCTGAAATTTCATGTCGCAGCAATGCTTGCAGACAAACCCATACCCTGAGGGCCAGGAAAATATTCTATTTTTACAGCACACATAAGTATATTTATTAAAGCAGCCATATATACATAGAATTATGTTGGATCTGTTTTCTTCAGAGAGGAAGCTCCAAGTGAAACTCACATGGTTCACCCATCACAACAAAACAGCTCTTACTTAAATCTCAGTGCTGTGACTGCTTTGGTGCATTATATGCCATGTCTGACCCTTCAATAGCAATCCTCCATCCTGGCTGCCAATCCAGGAGCTGGTACCAGGAGGTGGAGCACACCAGGACCCACTCATCCTGAAATCCTGCAGGGATGGTTTTCCTTGCTGACATCCATTGCCAAGGGGTAAATCTCCCTGAGGTAGAAAATGGTTACCTCAGCACCAAGGAAGGGCTGGTCTGAGCTGACCTTCTTTGGCAGGACCCTGAAATCCATCCCATCACGGACAAGGGGATAAGTTCCTGGTGGACGTGGCGCTGGGAAGAGTGCCTGGAGCGTGCCCGCAGCTTGGAAGCAGCAGCAGCAGCAGAGGACGAGGCCAGAATAAGCACAGGAACTGAGAAGCTCCAAAGGGAAGTTTTTGGGGCCAAGAGCTGGTTGGGAAAGGCACTTGGCTCCTCGAACCAGAGGAGCCTTTCCGGCTCTTTGATTCCTGGTGTGCGGAGGGAAGCGGGACTTCATAGCTTCACATGGAAGAAACGGCCCACACCACCCCCAGCTCCGATTCCAGGGAGGCATTCCTCTTCCCACCAGCCAAACAGGGAAAGAAAGGAGTGGGGAGGGAAAACAAGAAGTGCTAAGCCCAGAATTTTGGCGAGCTGTTTCAGCCAAAGAAAAGTTTGAAAGCCTCTCTGGTTACAGCAAAAACCACTGCTGGAACCGTGGGCGAGTTCAAACCCGGGAAGGTTTTTGCAAGACCAGTTTTGAGGGGGTTTGGGGTGGTGCAGTTCACACACCTCAGGGACCAGTGCCTGGGAAGGAGCTGGGCCAGTTTTAGTCAAACTGGCTGGTATGGAGACATCCAGGGAATCTTGTGTGATGCTGCTTTACTCTCTTAGATCCTCTCGATCTTAGAAGCTGATTTAAGAGAAGCTCATAACTCAGGGGTTTTGGTGGCCCAAAGACCTTGCTGTTGTCTAAACCATTCTTAGGGGTAGGGCTCAGGAATTTCCAGCTCTTGGGTGTGGAAAGAAACACAAATATTTGCTGCTTTTTTTTGAATGTGGATTTTTTTCTGCACAGATACATGGACGTGTTCCACAGATCTCATAGCGGATGGAGATTTGGGATGGGAGAAGCAGAAAAATCTCTGTTCCTGCACTCCTGGTGCACTCCCAGGTCTTCTGCCAGTCAAATTGTTGGTAGATATGGGAATCTGGCAAGTTAACCCACTGCCACATGCTTTAACCAGAGAGTGTGAAGGCAATTAGGTACTTCACAGCACTCAGAATCCACCACTGGCTTGGCAGGAAGGTCCCCATGAGGCAAAAGAGTGAGGAATACATAAAATCCTGAATTCACACATCCAAATGAACTGGAACACAGCCCCAGAAAGTAGAAACCAAAGAATTAAAACACAACATTTAGTAAAAGGTCTAAAAAAAAAAAGGCATAAAGAGTCATCAGGGACACATTCTCCCCCACAGCTTTATTTTTAAGTGGATGTGTGGGGGAAGGAGGCCAGCTTTGCTGACATGGAATGCCACACTGGGAAAGACCATCAGAGGTGAGAAGGACCAAGACCCTCTCAATGAGGGGAAGATGAAGGAGCTACAGGAAAACCCTCAGAGAAATCTTTGTTCCTTTCCAATAGCAGGGCCTTTATTTGTTCTTCTACCCAGACATGGATCCCGATGCACTCCATGAAAACCAAGATGTTGCCTTCAAGTGCTGCCCAAACCAAAACAGAGAAGGGAAGATGAAGGAAGGGAAGGCAGGACAACCCTGCATCCCAAGCCAAAGTCCTCATGCACCTAAATTCTGTCTGTGCCACAAAGGGAGAATAAATCTTAGGATAAATGAGTCAGGGACCACCGTGGGAGGGTGTTTACAGCCAGGAGGATGCTCCCGTTTACCACTGCATTTTTGTTTATGACAACTTTCAGATTAATTTTATTTTGCAAATAGCCATGGCTGGATGCCCAACTTTTAACTTGGGTCGGGTGGCGTTTTGCATTTCAGCAGGAGCCTTGTATTTCGTGGTGTCCAACTAAAACATGTAATGTGGTCAGAAATGTGTTTTCCTTGTTTTAAGAGGAGCAGCAGAAGGAGACTTGGAGGAGCTTCTGTTCCCTTTTTTCCCCTGCTCTACTGGATGACTTAAAAAATGAAAGAGAATCAGTTTCTGTGTGAATGTATCCCTTTGGACTATTTTTGAAACACAATATTTAGAGCTGTGCAAAAAGTGGAGGTTTTTTTTGGTTGGTTGGTTGGTTTTTTTAAATTTGGCTGCCAAACTAGACAGATAAGGAAAAAAAGTTCATTTCAGATTGACTAATCTGCTTTGTATGACTGCAAATTAATGATTCTCTTTCATTTTCACATTTGGATTTTTTCTTAGCATTTGGAAAAGAGCTGGGGCTGTTTGTTCAGGGGGGAGAAAAAATCTCAAAAAAGAGCACAGAAAAAAATCTATTTAAACAAGGCAGATGTAATACATGAAAGTTATTCCATTTCCTCCCTGGTTTGCAGGTGAAACTATCTGGAAGTTGCCTGACTAATTTATCATCTCAAAAGAATATTTTAGCAAATTTTCTTCTCAGACAAAAATCCAGTAAATTTCCAATAACGAGAAGATGGATGTGGTGTTGTTTTCCAGATAAATGCCCCGTTTTAGGATTAATAGGATAACACAAAACAATTTTTCAGTGTTTCCTTAACTAGTGATGTCAAAATATTGAAACCACACGTTCAGGGCTGGTTAGTGAACCTCCAGCAAAATATCACCAGCTTGAAACAAAAACACAGCCAGAGTGCAAAAACCTTTCTGCAATTCAATTTCCTTTTTGGGGCACTCACAAATCAGTCACAGATGCAGCCATGTCTCCTCATCTTTCAGGTGTGGAGCCACGTGTGACAGCAGTGGACATTCATTGCCCACCTTGACTGCAGAGAAGTCCAACACCTGGGGCTCAGCACCATCATCTGCTTCTCTTGTTGTTCTTCCTGCTGTTGTCCAAGCAGTGCATTTTGGAAAAATAAGGGGGAAATGGTATTGAGCCTTATTGGAATAAAATAATGGTGTGCACTGAACACCAGCTTGCCAAAGAAGGATTTCTTGGAGGTCCCTGACCCAAGCTGTGTCCCAGATGCCTTGTACTTTTCCCTCAAGACATCACAGCCCAGGCTGGAATATTCTGTACCCTCCCCATCAAGGTGCTTAGGAGAAGCAATGAGCCCTCTGGACATTTTCAAGCTGTTGGAACAGGATGTGGGGAAGCAGGGCAGGCTTTTGACGAAGCAACCCCCATCATCAGGGGACTGCATCTGAGGAATCAAAACACCAGGAGCATTTCTCCAAGTTGTCTCCATTCCAGCACCCAGACCCCTGTTAAAGCACCAATATTCTGGAACATCATCTGCTCGCGTGAGGTTCGAGTTAAATCTTTCCAACACGTTCTTCCTGTCAGCAGTTACACACAGCCAGAAATGAGTATCTAGAGAGTGCACAAGAAGAAGCTAACCACAATTGGTGTTAATTTGGAGGTGTTAGATTTTAGGGTCCATGAGATTAAACTCCCCTAAATGGACCTCAGCTGTGGCACCAAGTCAAAGGCAGCACTTTGTGTGAGGTGTGTGAACTTGAGGAATTTGAACCAAGAGTCACGAAGACACTAAGATACACAAAACCCCACATAAATGGCTAAAATAATTTTAAAAATCCCTCCTCTTTTTCCACATTATTTCAGTGAGCATTTTAATGGAATTTTGGATTACATTCAGCTAGTGCTTGGAAAGGCTTTTGGATGTTTTACTGTCTTAACCATATGTCAGTACTTCAGTCCTTCTCTGTTAGATTCAGGTTGTCTACAAACCAGTAAAAAGTCCAATCAAGTGTGTCCAGAAAGGGACAAACCCAGCAGCATGTGACCAACACAGTCCCTTTTTAGCTCCTTTTTTTATTTTAACTTCCTGGTGTGCTAATGCAATTATTGTCCATGGACACGGAGCCTTTATGTTAGGGAAATCTTGGAATGGATTGAAAACACAGTCCTCATCTTCTCCCTGAGAAAACATTTATGCTTATTTTATGGTTGGGTAGTTGTTCAAATGCCCATGCAATGCATCCAAGGGGGATGGTGTGTGGGAAGAGCAAGCCCAGCTGCTTGAGGAAATTCTCCCTGTGCAAATTGTTATGGAGAGGGCAGGGTGGGATGGCAGAAATGCACAGCCCTCACCTCCCCCAGAGGGGCTTTTCAGTTTGGAAAAGAAGAAGAGGCTCCCCTCGATTTTTTTTTTTTTTTTTTTTTTTGGTGCGCCTTCCTGGAGGATCCTGGCGCAGCTTTCCTTCTCTTTACCTCTCATTTTCAATTTACAATAAATTAATACAGCTACTACTATTATTAAAATGATGTTTGAGCAGCCCAGGGAGGCTACTTAGAGGAGCTGGCGACGTCCAGAGTCTCACACAACCTTTTACCCTCACATCTGTGCGTTTTCATCAGCCGAACCGGGAGGGAGTGGAACGACTCAAACAATTACAAGCTTTTATGTATGAAACAACCCACGTTGGTGAGTCCTGTGCCAGTTAGCTGAGGCACAGCACAGTGGTTCCAGCTCATCCACACAGCACACGGCACTTCATCCTCTCAGCTCTTCCCCTCTAATCAGGGGTTGTGATTTGGCCGCAGAGTTTGGTCACAGTTTGTAAACAGAACACGTTGAGACTTGAAAATCTGGTTGCAATCTTCCCACATGATTTTGGGGGCACAATATTTCTCTCTTAAGCAAGAGGATGAGGTGAAATTTTTCTGTCAGGTCCTGAATATCCAAACGCCTTTGTGTGTGCAGCAGAGTGATGGCCCAGTGAACCCAGCAGCACCGTGCTGGGAAGGGCCTGAGCCCATCTACCTTGGGATTAATGGCAAAGAATGCCAGAGTCAATGCACTGCATCCAAGTTTTAACTAAAACACCTCCAGGCTGCTTTGCTACTCCCCATGGAGCAGTTGGCATCTGCTTTGCAAAAGGTCCCACGCTGTTCCCTCTCTCTCAGAAGTGTGCAATAAAATAACAGTAATTCCCTCACTAAAAAAATAATATTGATGGATCTCCTACGCTTCCATAGGATCTCTGTCCTTCAATTGCCCCCTCATTGCTACCGTTCATCTGACACTTCCTTGTGTGCTTGTGAAACACCTTCACTTGCCTGTCCTCAGACACACCATCTCTAAGGATGACGCCATCAGGATGCTCACCCTTGGAAAGAGCTGGAAAGGGTTCAGCTGCTTCCTGCACAGTGACCACTCCATCAGCAGAAAGTGCAATGTGAGACATATTCCAGAGCAGCCGCTCTGCTCTGGGAGACAACAGAACATCCTCCAGCCTGCAAAGCTCAACACAATCCATCTGCTCCCTTTGACATCCCCGTGCTGCCTTTTGCAAGACTCATTCCCCGGCATCTCTGTGCTTGCCAAATTCTCTGTGACTCATGTTCTTCCCAGGTGCAGCAAAGTTGTGAATTCCCCTCAGACATTACAGTGGTCTCATGTTTTGATGGTCTCCTGCTTCGGTAGCCTTAGCAGGGTTTGACAAACAGAGTTGCTGATGTGAGGGGGAAAACAGATGTTTTGCTTTGATTTCCAGCAAACAGTGATGTTATTTCTTCAGAGTGACCCAACAAGAAAGCAAAATCCTTCCAAACCTCATAGCACTAACCTGCAGCTCTAGCAGTGTGCGACTTTCCCTTTAACCCACTATCAGCCAGAAAAATAAATATGTAAAGGAAACACAGGTAAAACTGGCAGATGTGATGAATGAGATCTTTGTCAATGGATCCACTTCCCTGCTCCTTAACAATACACAAGGAGGAACTGCACATGGTGAGAGGTTCATGGTGTCCCTCTTGAATCAATGGGGAGAAACAGATGAATTTAAGGTGTGGTGGCTACTGCAGAGGAAGTGGTTGAGATCCTTTAGGTTCCTGGATCCCTTTATGCACTGTATCCCTTTATTCATTATTATTATTTATTTATGTCAGCTCAGATTTTGACATCAGCACACAGTGGGTCAGGTGAGACACACTGAAGTCAAGGGGAAGGCTGTGTGCTGGGAGAAGTTTTCTGCCTCATCACTCTAGATTTTGCTGGAAGAAGCTGTTCTCTCCTTTTTAAACCACAGAAAACGATGCAAGGGCAGAGTGACATCTCTTCCTCATGACTGATGTGATAGCATAAAATATGGCAAAAAGAACAAAGCCTGAGATTTAATAGGAATAAAATATGATGAAGCAGGAAGTCTTGCTCTTTTTCATGTGCAGCTATAACCTGTGTGTGTGATTACACAGGTGACAGAAGATGTATTGGTCCCTGGCTGCTAAACTGATGTAATGCATGAATCTGTAACAAAACCTTCAGTTTATGACACCAGAGGAGGATGAAGCTTCTCCGTTGTCTCAGATGTCATTTTACCTGCTGTAAGTAAGTTCCTTTGTTCTACTCCCGCAGTTCTTCAATGCCTTTCACTCCAAATGGGTCTAAACCAGAGAAATTTAAGGTGGAATCATGGTTTTCTAATCCAATTGTAAGGTTCTGTTTAACTGCTTCTTGGAGGCCCAACTGGTGATGATTTCTTGATTCCGGCGTCTTTGTTTCAGCACGGAACAAAGTTAAATTGCATTTCCCATCATCAGAACAGTTGCTGAAGGTGACTGGTGGACATCAGGTGGTGGTGAGAGGAGAGAAGGGATACCATGGTCCAGCAGCTAAGATGTGGTCCCTCCAATAAAATGCCTGCTCTCTTTTTGCCCTGTTGACTTTCTCTGAAAACACAGAGGGACAGGGCCTTTCTTTGCAATTTGTCTCCTGTTTCTGTTTCATCTGAGGAATGGATATGAAAATACAAGGCTTGCCACCAAGAATGGATGTACATTTAGGCTCTCTCAAATAATCACTCATCTCAGGTTACCCAAAGAATACAGATAGCTGAGCTTTGCTGTTTGAAAAGGGCCACATTTTCAAACAAAATTGCTTCAAATCCTCCTCTTAGCCAGCTGCTGACTTCCGTGCTTACAAACTCAGACAGAGTTTCTCAGATAAACCAAGCAACTGAGTTATATTCCCAGGCAGGGAAGATGTTGTTATTGAATTATGTCTTGCCAAACAGTGTCCAGTCTTGCGGTCTCTGGGCTAAATGAAGAAGGATTTCCATGGAAAATGACCCAGGTTCCTTCTCTCCCTGAGCTTACTCTAGAGCTGTCCATTGGAAGACGCACTGCTGGGAAAATACTACAAAAAAGGTTCCCAGGAATACTCATTTTAATGCCTTATTGAATGGAACTGGTCTTATGTTCTTTTTAAGTTTCTCTTTCCAGTAATGAACGCATTTACTGACAAGAACAATTATAGAAGCAACAAATTAATGGAAAGATATTTTATAACGCGAGAATTTCTATTGGAAACTTGGCACTAAGTGGCGTGTTCCTTTGATCATGGAATGAAGTTGTACTACACTCTCCTGTAAATCTAGTGGCTAATAAAAACAAAACTGAAACCTCAGATGGTATTTGAGTGCTGATAAGAAAAATCAGCAGGTGAACACTTATTTGTGAAGAAAGTTTTGAAGTGAGATGATGTTCTTTGATTATTCCAGGTAAGGAAAGAAAGAAAGAAGGATTATTCAGTGGGTGAACGATTTGACTGGTGCTGTTTGTAGCTGATGAAAAGACTTTTTGGGGGCAGGAGCAGAGTGTGTTGTGCATATCTGGAACACTACCGCAGTAGTTATGGTGAATTCAAAGATGAACATTCAACATCAGAAAACACAAAGAAATTTCAGCTTCTGCTGTATGAGGACTCCTGCATTAGTCAGAGTGTCTCCACTGATTCAGATGGAAATAGGGCTGTTTATGGTCATTATGACTAATCATGTGAATAGGGAAAAAAAAGATCCCACTAAACCAACCCAAAAAAAGCCAGCGGTGCAATCCAATTACCACCATCAGCAAAAAGAATAAAAACTAAGACTTGACTTGGAAAGGGCAATCCAGACAATTTTGTTAATGTGGACACAGTGATGACTTCTCAAACAAAAAACCAACCCAAAGCAAACCCCAAACTGTGTAATTAAATTTGAACAGGGCAAAAGTATTTTAAAATCTGCACCATCTATGCAGTGTAATTAAAAATCTGGCTAAAAAGCCACTTAAACCAGCTTGGTTGTTGTATCAGTAATTATTGAGCTCAACTGATTAACTCCTCATCCTGCAAGAGTAAAAAGAGACTTGAATTGACAGGAAAAAATCTCAATTAAAGTTTTTCTGATTTAAGTTTTCTTTTGCAGGGCCAGTCAGATCTCTGCATGAAATCAATGATAGGAAATGGGGAAAAGAAAAAAAAAGGCCAATACTTTCTGCTGTTAAAAATGCCATAGGAACTTAGCTGGGCAGGTGGGAATTATCCATAGGAAAAACTGTGTGGTCACCATTGTTAAGACAAGAAATCTGGCAATGAGTAACAGGGGAAGGGATGTTCCTGACTTGTTTTCAGATGATGTTGAACTCTGTGGGCAGCACATCAGGCTGATCAGCCACAGAGATGGTCCAGATCTAAATTCCAAACCCCACCTAAAACCCAGCACAGGTCTTGACTGTGCTGAAGAGCTGGTGAGAGAGTGCAGTGGTGGAGAGGAAGGGTAAGGAACTATTCACGAGGGCAACTGAAGCTTTTCCCTTTTTCCTATTCGAAAACTGCTTCTCCTCAGACACAACAAAAGTGAGGAGAGGTTAAGTCTACTAATTTCAGAGGGCATGTGGCCAGAAATTCCAATGAATGCCTAACACCACCTTGTCGGCTCCACTTGTACTTACAGTCAACAATTTTTCATGAAACATGCTGAGATTTTTCAAGTGCTTCATTTTTTGCTCTAGAGTGGAAAACAATCAGTGTAATAGGCTGGATTTTCAAACACTTAGGCCTGATCTGAAAACATTCCAGTATTTTCTCTCTCAGCAGGTAAGGAGATACTTTTGTTCAGTCTTTATCCTCCATCTTTACCCTGACCTGGTGGCACATGAAGTGGGGTGCAGAAAAATGTGTGGCTAGAGAGAAATTAAAACCTATCTTGTGTCAACCCAAAGGCATTATGTGCCCACCTTTTATTTTCTGAGACTGACAAGTGAAGGTGCAGTTGTTTCTCTGCTGTTGTCTGTCCAGAATCTCCCCCTCCCTGCATTCCTGAGCAATACAAACCTCACAAAACTGGTTTTCTCGTCATTTTTTGTGATGCAAAGCTGGGACTGCCAGGTAACACCTAGGGACTGTACACAAAGCCTTTTACCATTCTACCTCCTCCTGATGCTTTTAAATTGCTTTAGAGTGACCTTAAAATAGACAAGGAAAAGGGCACAATGTTGAGGAAGACCTCATGCACAATTCCACTGTTTTCTCCGAAGGGCATCGACACAGAAAGTCTCTGCATCATTTATGCACTAGTTAATTTCCTCAGATTTCCCTAAGATTACCTGAGACTGGAGGCTTTCACTTCCCCCTTTGTACTTCTCCCTCAGTAAAGTATTTTTTTCTCCAGAGTTTGGGACTTTGTGGCCATGGCATCTTCAGAAGCAGAGTCAATTTCCCACGAAGAACCCACCAACTATCAGGCCGATGTGGATGGCTACATTTCTTTTCAATATTTGGATAAACTCTCATTCAACTTACTTTTTTAGCATTTTTACAATGCAGTTATTTGGAAAACAGAACGTTGTGTGTTACCAGCAACATCTGAAAATAGAGACTGAGCAATAAGGGCATTATAGGACTTGATTTCAAAAGAATGCATGCAGCAATTATTCCAGGCTGCATTAAATTACAAAAATTGAGAAAAGCTGTGACCTAGATATTTCTTCTCTTCAAATATTTTTCATTTCAAGACTCCACTTTTTCTTCTTCTCTTTTTTTTTTTTCCCCCCAGCCTCCATTTTGTAATGAAAGAAGTATTGTTTTGTTGGTAAGGTTTTTATCTTTGCAAACCCATTATGCTGTATTAACAGGTTGCAGGGGATAGTTAAACACAACAGAGACATATGTGGTCCCAGCAGAGCAGAGAAACAGATTTTGAAACAAAGATACCCCGTAAACCATTGGGAGTTATACAAAACAGACAGGGGAGCTATTTAAGTGAGGAAACCTGATCTCGATCCAGAGCTGGAATTGAAAGGCTGGAAAGCTCAAAGAGCAAAATTTGACTATGAAATGTTATCTGTGCAGGAGGGGATTAGCTATGAGTTGAATTATGTTAAAGCACACTCTATGCTAAGGAAAAGTTCTGATACACATCTTTTTTCATAGCAAAAGCAGTCACTTCTCAGACATTCGGTACTCAAAAAGCAATATCGCACACATCAAATAAAATAATTGCTCCATATATTCAGCAACAAATAGATTTTTGGGTGCAGCTGGGTGCTTTAGAAAGGGAGAAAATACTCAGACAGAATTTAACTTCCTTTCACTGCAGTGTGTAAAACTGAATGAAAAATACCAAACACAAGGACATTGTAACTGGAATAATTACTCTGGATCCGTATTGGCTGGGAAATTATGTGGTGAGTCTTTTTTATTTTTAATCTGTTCCTAAATAGTATTTAGCAATATAGGCCTAAATTCAGCTGTGGATTAATCACTACAGGATAATGACTGCTGACATAAAAATTTCAGTAAACTGCAATTTACTGGAATGTTACTCATGTCTACAACAAAGTTGAGTACTCACTGCCTGTACACAGACTGCTTTGCCTGAGCTGGTTTATCAGAAATCATTAATAATTCTCTTATCATTTCCCCTCCATGCTGTTGAAACAGTTTTGCCAATCCTTAATTGCAGCATCCCAGCTCAAAAGCAATTTCTCATGGGATTTTATTGCCTCTTTGAAGCATTAACTGGTGGAAGCACTACTCCTTGCAACACACCTAGCAGGGACAAGGTCCAGCAGAAATGTTGCTGTGTGTTTGGGATGAAAACACTCAGATGGGGGCTCTCAGAGAGGCTTCAAGCCATACACTCCTTTCCCAGAGTCAGGAGTGTTCTTGGCTGCTCCCTCTGTGGCTCAAGGACCCCAAGCTGCAGCTCCTTAGCTCCATGGGCACAGCAGGAATGTATGGAGGTTCCTCACTTGCCTCTTCCGACAAGAAGAGGAGGTAGAAGAGCTAATCCCTGAAAATTTAATCCCTAAATTGGATGCACCAATTTCCTTCCAGCCTGCCCCTGGCTAAGAAAGTCCTTATCAGTGACAGCAAGAGAAACTGGTGGCAAAAAGCAAATTGCTGCAAGAAACATTAGTGATTTCCACAGAAAACCAGTCATTAAAAACAACTGTCTTTACCAGAAGTCATGGGTGAGAGGAGAAAGATCCCAAGGGACCAGCAGTGTTCCAAGAGGAAGCGTTATCTGTGTGCCACCAGGACTACCCCAAAGCTGAGCTATGTGTGACTGTGACCTGCCTGTGGCAAGTGGGAATCTGTGGTGATTTGCACTGGGAGAAAAAAAAAAAATCACCCTATGGAGTTGATTTCTGGAGATCAGAAGATCCCAGCCCTGTTCCCACAGCTCCCCCAGAGCTCGGCAGCTGCAGGTAGGAAATATTTTCCTACCTTCTGAATAATGGCTTTACCCACTCAAAATAGATTTTCAGCATAAATATGTCCTACGTGAACCGAAAGCATTTAGGCTTAAAAGAGCCATTCATGTCTATTAAGTCAGACAAATGATTGAAATTTAACATTAAAAGTGCAACTCCACACCTTGTACCATTTATCGACAGGAAATTAGGAACAATTAGATCTCTGTAAAACAAGGCAAAACCGTGATTGCTGAAGGTCAGGCTGCAGGAAAACCCTGCAGAAAGCTCCACAGCAGAAATTCTTTACAGGTACGTTCCTTTACGCTTATATTGTGCATATGGTTTCAGGGACAATCAGGTAAAATGGACAAAACCAGATTCCCCCACCAGCTGCAATAAATTCAACCCTTTTTCTCTCCCAGCCTCCTGTTATAAACAAGCAGAAATGTTGCACAGAACAGACACTCTTTTATGGGTGTTGCTGTGCTCTGGAATGGAAAGAGGACTGGCAAAGATTCCTTGCAAGTACCGAAATGAAAGCAAGAGAATTAATTTTATGCAACTCACTCTGTGTATTTCTGGAGTTTTAATGCTTTCCCATTCCGAGAGCACACAATGAAACACCTTGTGTAAATATTGCAAGCTCCTACCTGGAATTCTCACAATGAGCTGTCAGCAGATAAACTTTCTCCCGTGACTTTCTGTAAATGGGTAAAGTTGAGAACACACACACACACACACAGAGTCAGATCTCTTGACTTCTTTTCTTTCAAATGGACTGAAATTCTGATTCCTAATAAGTTTGTATATGCTAGGTTAGCAATGAAGAACCACTTTCCAGAATGTTATATCCAACTCAGCCAAATTTTGAATAAAGCTTCGTTAAGGTTCTGAGGGTTTCAAGTTTTTGGACACACACAGAGACATAAAATACAATGGATAGATAGATAGATAGATAGATAGATAGATAGATAGATAGATAGATAGATAATTTTTCTTCTAACTTCCAGTTCTGGCTAGCACTAGAGCCAACCATGCCAAAACACAGCAAAGAGGACTATTCTGATACTCCCAGCTGTGGCCAGAAGAAACTGTGCCTGAAATCGCGTGAGAAAATTTCAAGACAAATGAGCTTTGGCTGGTTCCGCTGCGAATGTTTGGATGCTTATTTAAAGTCAAGTGACCCCAAACTGCAAAGCACTGGATGTTCACTCGTCACTAATTTCTAATAGTCACTCTGAGACCAGGTGGAAGAGCCAAGAATGGGCTACAGGCTCCTTTCTTGCACAGAGGATTTAAGAGATGGAGGAAATGAAAAGTCTCTGGGGTTTGTAGGCCGTGTTGGCTGGAGAAGTTGTTTTTCCTTGGTGTTACACAGGAGTTTTGATGTTTGAACAACACCAGAGTGATGGCAGCCATCAGGGTGACATCATGTCCTTGCAGACAAGCCAACAGCTTTTGCTTTGTCTGGTCCTTCATCTCCTACAGGATAGACAGGACAATCCCACTCTCTTTCCTCTGCCCCCCCCTCGTCCCCAAGATGCTTTTTCTGCTGCATGTTGGGCCACCTCCATGCAGCCTTGAGCGAGCCTGAACTGCTAGAGACAAACATTGTGTGATACCCTTGGAAAATTTTGGGTTTGAGGTTAGGGACAATGAGAGGTATAAGGCAAATAAGGAGAACTTGCATTTTGGGAAGTCGGGGAACCTTTTTTGTCACTGGTCCCTCAGATGAGTGCAGCTGAGATGAGTATGTGCTTTTACAAGCAATTATTTTAAAGTGTGCCCAGAGGATGCAACAGTCAGGCTTTATTGGATGTGTAATGCACACTGTGACAGTGTATGGTGGCCAGAATTACAATTCTGGGATCTTGCAGCCTGCAGCTGTTCAGTAAAGCAAAGGAAATCCCACCGAAAGAAAAAAGGGAGGGGGGTTAACATGCTTTTAAGCCAAATCCAAAACGTAGATTATATGACTTCCCTCATTTCAGGGCTTTTCTGTGCCTCTGGGGGCAGCTGGAGGAAATATGAAAGAGCATCTTCCCTAAAGCTTTCCCTAATGAGGGGAGGGGGCACAGCCTCCACAGGCACAGTTCCTGTTGGCACATCTCCTGCCTGGGAGGGACAGTGGCATCAGAGGGGCCACTGCTGATGGTGGCCCTTGTGCTGGTAATGTCAGGACTGTGATGTCCCCATAGGTTCCTCAGGGCAGCTCTCCAGGAGCACCCATGGCATGGTTCAGTCCCAGTGTTGATCCACATGTCACTGGCCAAGGGGCCAGAGGAGAAGCATCCAGCAGATGAAATATCTGCCCAGCTGGAAGCAAAGCAGACCATCTTTTGGGAGAGGTTGGAGCTAGTCCTGAAGCAGACCAGAGCAGGACTGTGCCTTGGGAACAGAGACAGCCAAGGACACAGACTGTGGGACATCTGTCCCACCACAGGAGCCACACATCAGGCTTTCTCTTTCAGGGTGCTTATTATGACCCTAACCTGATTAGTGAGAGACAGATTGTTCTGCACTCTAAATCACTTCCCATGAATAACTTCTGTTTGTTTGTTTGTTTGTTTGTTTGTTTGTTATTCTGGTTTGGGGAAACTTTGCCAATGTGTTCCAGAAATCAGGCGAAAAGTTTGCCTTTGAGAACAGAGTGTGTGCAGATGTTGGAAGGACAACCTCAAGACAAACTGGGATATGATCAACCACTCCTGCAACGAGAACAATCAATACAATGGACAAGCTGAGTATGTGATACTGATCTCAGATAAGGAGTGCAAGGCCCAAGAGGAGCAGTGGGGCATAGAAAGAGGCTGGTTAAGCATTTTTGAGTGCTCTGGGGCAGCAGGTTCTTTGTGATTTACATGATAAGCAGAATTACCAGAGCCTCGAGAAGCCATCCCACAGCTCTAATGGCAAAAGTGTGGCACAGATCAGATGGAGCTTGTGCTTTATTTCGTCACTGCAGGTTTGCTGGGAGTGCATTTCCAGATGGCAAGTGTTGCTCAGCTCCTGGGCTTCAGCTATCCGTTACCTCAAGGCCCTTCTTGGAACTGCAAAGGAATGTGCAGAAGTTTCTGAGCCACTGCCCACACCAGCCCCACATCACACACTCCAGAGTATCCATAGAACTGAAGGTGATGGCACTTGTTTGGGAATAGCTGCTACAGTGCACGGATCCACTGTGTTTATGGGAGGCAGCAGACATGGAAAGGGGATTTGGGGTCCAGGTGAGTTGGTCTGTCCCTGGGATCACACACCTGCCCACTGCAGGCAGCATCCTGGAGGCATCAGGGAGGACATGCACTGCGTACAGCATTGAGGCCTCACCCACACATGGGCTCAGCACTCTGCAGTCCAGAAAGACACCTAAGGACTAAGCAAAGCAAAGGCTTTTCAGACCTGTTAACTCAGATCCTGGATGCAGGGTTAGGAAGTCTGAAGTAATATATTAAGTCAAAAACTCCATTAACTCAACCTGAACAAAAACATCACTGCTGAGCACTATCCAAGTTTAACACAGAACCCCTCTGGCTCCCCAGTTCAGGCAATTTTATCAACACTTGATCTCTTTTGACACCAGAGCTGACTTCTGTCTCTAGATCATTTTGTCTAGACTCGGTGTTTACATGAGGCTTACCCAGACTGGCACCGTGTGCTTGGCAGCCTCTCGGGGTGTGCGCGTGTTCGCTCCCGGCAGCTTTGTTTGTGCAGCTCCCCACCGAGCCTGTGACCAAAAATAAACACGGGATTCAATGTGAGCAGCACTCAGTGGGACACTAAATGCATTTTATACGGTTTGCCCACGAAGCAGAGGATATGAACTGGTTTTCAGACATCTACAAAGGGCCCTAATCAATCCCAGATCATCAGACAAGAGCGATTGTTTCGGGTGAGCTCAATTTCTGCTGCTTTTCACCATTGCAACAATTACCCAAACCTCAGTCATGTTCAATATGTAAAGTGGCAGCAAAACCCAACCTCAAAAAATTTTCAAGACAGCTTTTTCTGTTTATAAATGCATCAGCCTCAGGCCAGCAAGGGTCAGTGAAGAGCTGCAGAGTCCAGTGGACTTTGAATACGAGCCGTAATGATGTTGGTAAAAGAGGCATTTCACAGCTCATGATGGTTGGAGGAAGTTACTCCATCCAGGAATCAGCAGTTTATGTTCAGCTTCTTAAAATCCTCAGGAAAAGGCTTTATTTTAATGAGAGGGTGTGTAGAGGCATGGATGTGAAAGCCAGAAAGAGCTGTTACAACTACCCAACTGTGATATTTCCAAAGGTAATACAGCTGTGCGTGGCTGAGTCACAGTGTCCTCTAGACAAACATCTGTCCTCTAGACCAACATCTGTCCTTCATTCAAAGTGCCTGAAGACTTCAGCTGAACTTCTTCCTCCATCATTACGCTTTGTTTGTCCTTGGCAAGAAGAATAAAAGATCAATCCTAACTGTAAACCCAATATTTGGTCAATGTGACTATCCAGGTCTTGAAAGGAATAAGCAATGTGAACATTTGGGGTAAGAGCAGAACTCAGCCAGGCAGCAGAGGAGTTCATGGGAAACAGCACTGTTTGTTTTCACCCCAAACCTCCCAAAACTTTGTATTTTGTTATGTGTAGTTAATATTAATCACTCCAATCAAGTTAACTATCAAGGTTTTGGGTAGTCCTTGCTTCTAAGTGTCTCTTCCTGCTCATGTTCCCATGATACACACATTGGCCACAGCTTGGCTGTTCATTTCTTGGAGCAGAGGTTGCACAGGAGTACTGGGATGAAATTTTGTCCAGTCAGAAAGAAACAGCCCAGAGAACAGAGGCACTAGTTACAAAACCCTTCAATTTACTTAGTAAAGAAGTTGTTCTCACCGGGCTGAGCATTCTGAAATAGCACCAAATTCTTGAAAAGGTCGGGTTTGCAGCAGATCCCCACCATTTGGAAGGATTCCTGGGCTGCTCTGTAGGGTTTTTATTGATTTTCTCAGCCTCATTTGTCCCTCTGGCCATCAGATGCACATGATCTCCGTGGCTGATGGCAGATCTGCAGCAAGACAGCTGAAATGACACACATGAGGTACACACATATTCATGGCTCCAGAAAATGCAGCTCCTGAGCCAACCTAACGAGTACAAGAGACAGCTGAGCTGATAGGGAGTCCTGTGTGGATGGCAATTTTCAGCCAGCAGTGAAGTGTCAGGACACAATTGTTTGGCAAGTCCTTTGCCCTTTACGTGTCCAAGCAGCGTCGATGCCTCTGTGCAGCGGAGGACTCTGGATCTCACAGGGTGCATTCCTTGCTGCTTTTCATTCACTCAAAAAAACCCAAAAAACAACCCCACCCCAACAACTGCCAAACCTTCCAAAATTAGAAGTGAATCACGGGTCGTTTCTATTGCGAAATCTCAGTGATAACCCTTGATGGCTGAAATCTTCTGCTTCACGTGCAATCACATCTTACGAGCTGTGGGGTGATGTTCCCCTCACGGAGATGGAGTACGAAGCGATGACTCACACCTTTTCCCAGTTGTTGTGCAGACAGCCCTTCCTATGTAACGCTGTGATATATATCTGATGATGCTGATAAGAAGTTCGAGCATGTTTTAGCTCCTTGTGTAATTTCCAGCCTGAGTTCTGGAAATAAAACAACTAAAAAAAGTCTCAGCTTGTTCCGTCGGTCTTAAAATGAAGCATATTGTGGGCATCACTGGAAAAAGTGCAGGCCAAGTTTATTAGAAGTATGAACTTAGAAACCTATAAAGGAAATCTAATGTCAAAATTAATGTGCAGACTCTGGAGAAAAACCTTGCTGGTGTCAAGACATGCAGAATAACTGAATAAATCTGCTCAGATCCTCACACAATCTTACCTCTAATTAGAGCTGCCTGAGGCAGAATCTGTCAGTGCAGGGATGGAAATGTCAGACTGGGGACAGGCTCACCCTGCTTGGGAGCTCAGACTGCTTTGCCTTGGCCCTCCAGCATTTAATTCACAGGCATTAGGATCCAAAATAAGGCTGGAAAAGTTTTTCTGCAGAGTCAGATTGGAGGCAGGTAGAGCCGAGGAGTGATTTTGCAATGGAAACCTGACAACTGCTGCACACAGAACCCCCTTCTATTCAGCTGACCACTGATTTCAGGGAATAGAGGCAGCTTAGGAGAAATGAAGCATGGATTTTAACTGAAAGAGGGCAGATTTAGATGGGATATTAGGAAAAAATTACTTCCTGTGAGTGTGGTGAGGCCCTGGCACAGGGTGCCCAGAGAAGCTGTGGCTGCCCCATCCCTGGAAGCATCCAAGACCAAGTTGGACGGGGTTTGGAGCAACCTGGGATAGTGGAAGGCATCAGGAACAAGATGATCTCTAAGGCCCCTTCAAACCCAAACTGTTCTATGTTCTGTGATTCTATGACAGATTAAGCATTATGATTCCAGGAACAGTAATTCCCATTACTTATTTATTTTAGTTATTTATTTTAGGCTAGCTAAGCTTCCCAGAAAGCCTCCAAGGAACCCTGACAGAGTTTCCTAGCCGTGGTGAGCAGTCACCTTGCCTGCACAGCAAGTCATTGTCCATCATTCCCACCTTACCACTGCAATGTGCTTTTCCAGGAATCTCCCACAGAGAGTTTTCAGGCAGATAAGGATTAGTTTTTCTTGAGTAGGAGCCATGGCGTTCGTACAATAGCAGTCATCACCACCATCTCCTGTGCCAGTGAAGGCCACAAGCTAACTATAGGATGCCTAAGGAGTATTTCCTGCTATTCTTTCACTTTCCACCAGCTGTTGTTATTATTTAACTTACTATTAGCTTCAATATGATGCAGCATCAAGCAGTTGTTCTTATTAAGGAAAAATAATTGGCTGTCTGGCCCACGCTTGGATGAAAGCTCATTTCTCCCTGGGGAGTTTTCAGCATTAGTCCATCTCTGGCAACAAAAGCTGTGATTTTAGCATCCTCCAAAACGTGGGATTACAGAGAAAGTGGAAATGGGGTAGTGAAGGAAAGTTCTGAATTAAAGATCCTCATATGGACAGTTAGCAGGACGGTCACTTCTGTGTACAAAAAAATCCTAGTAAAATAAACACACCCTCCAGACTTCCTGGGCTCTAAATCATCCTGCTAAATTTGATTATCACTTAAGTGATTTAGAAAGCAAGATGTTCTCTGCATTATGAGAGTTTATTCACAACGTCAGCTAAAACTGATAGACACTGCAGTAATTCAAACCAGAGGGTGGGGGAAAAAGGAGTTATGAAAACTTGGCTTAGGCTGGGGACCAGAGAAGAAGTTGAAGGAAGAGTAGCATTTTTGAGGGAAAGGCGAATTGAAGGAATGAAGTTTTGAAATTCCTGTCTTTCCTGCCTCCCCAGTAAGCAGGAGAATCTAACGTTCCCTGGCTTCACGGGGAACAAAGCAGAGCTTGAAGTTTTCAGCTCCTCTGCTCCCACTGGCTGCGGTTCCCTGGCTGCCCAGCCCTAGCCCCAGCTCTTGTGTACACACAAACCAGCCTGTGGCTTGCTCCAGGCTTGAACCTGGTGAAAGAAAGGCTCTCCAGAGCACTGGCCCGTGCTGGCACTCAACACTGAACCCCCTGGATGTCAGAAATCACAAGGCTTGGGTGCTGAGCAGAGGAGGCCTCCAGCCCGCTCCTGGGACAGGCGATCGCTGCTGCTCCTCTCCAGTTCTCACGGGCTCTGAGTTAAACACCTGCGGATCTCCGCGGCTCCGGGCCTCCCGCTGACCCTTCTCCCTGAGGCAATCCCTGTTCCACAAGATGCACATCCTGTGCCTACTGCCCAGGGCTAAATGATGGATGGGAATCAATTTTCCAAGCAGGTGCTGACATCCCGGCTGGCGAGCTGGCACCACAACAAAGAGGTGGCAGGAGAAGATGCCACCTCTCCTGCACAGGAACTGCTGAGCCACACAGCTCTGCACCAAATCCCTCAGGAAACTTCAAGAAAGCCTCCAATAATTAACAGCATGAAGTTAACCATATATCAAACACTTCAAGGCAGATATCCAAACTGTAAATGAGTATCTGTTCGAATTTTACTTGGAAAAGAAAAACAATAGAGGAAGATTTATTTTGTATTAATGCTCTAGCATACTTCCTTACCTATCTCCCTATCCAAGAGCTTTTTCAGTTCAGTATCCCAGTCTGGGCTCAGCACCGTCCCTGTTATATCCCATTTGCCTCTCCTTAGCTTCCAATAAATTTTGAAACAAATCAGCAAAAGCGGGAGAGGCTCTCAGCATTTTATGTAGCTGGAATAAAAGTGGGAACAGAGGCATCTGTGTGATTTTCTTCCACCCTGGTGAAAAAATCAGAGAATGAGAGTAGACTTAGAGACATGCCTGGCATGCAGGAGGCAGAGGAATGTTTGTGAAAGCCTGGGCAGCACTGAGCCTGTGCCTTGCTGCCCTAAGATTCCCAACAGCAGCTCCAGTGGCTCCGACCCACAGCCACAAACTCAAGCCATAGCATGGAAATAATAAAAAATCTGGACATTAACTAATAAACTTGAGAGAGAGAAAAGAATTTCAAGTGCAATCCCAGGAAGGGAGTGAACTGGGGACCCCATGCATGGGTTATGGGGGGGTCTTAAACCTTCAAGAAGTGAGATGTACACTGATCCAGAACAAGGCATGTGGGTCCACCGTGTCCAGCCTCAGAGATTTAAACACCTCAGATGTAGACACTCTGTGAGTTTCTGTCTTGGTCAAGAAAAATGTACATTCTTTTGAAGTGTTTCTCCCAAATTTTCTGTCTGAGACAAGGAAATGGGAAACTTGATTTATCTGCCAGCAGAAATGTTTTTATTAAGATTCTCTGAAAGAGCCTGGCAGTGAACATGGGTGGGTACCCAGCTGCCAACCCAGGACATGCCCAGGTGCCAGGGTTTACCTGCCAGCCCCAGCACCAGCCCAGCCCTGACATCTCATCCTGACTGCTCTCCAGAATGTGAACTGCGGGAAGCAAAGGCTGGCACTGTGAAACACAGCTTCATGTCTTTTATTGTAAAAGTCTGACTCCTTTTTCCTGCAGTTCTTAAGTGTGGCCCTTTGAGCATAATTGAATGAGACAGAAGCAAAAATTGAGAGGTTTCTGCTTTGGAAAGAGATGTGACGCTCGTTTATTGTTAACCACAAAACGCGGGCCCCTTTTCTTTCTTCTTTTCCCTTTTTCTTGGTGTCAACTCCACGGGTTTTGTTACTTCAAAATAACTTGGTGTTTAACAGAGCCTAAGACCCAAAAATGTCCTTATCAGCATGTTGGGATGCCCCTTCTTCAGGGATTGGAGGCACCAGGCATCCAGACAGTTTGGCTGCCACCGGAGCAGCACCAAACAAGCAGAGCCTCGTTTTTACCTGCACCAAACACCTCATTTATATTTCCACTTTTTATAACCCCTTTCCACCTCCCACACCACGCTGCTTTCCAGAGGCAGCAGCAGAATTTCCCTGGTTTCCAGAACATTTCTCTGCAGATGAAACCTTCTGTCACCTGCATGAGAACTGAGGTTTGAAGTGCAAGTTGTCAGTAATTACCTACTTCATGCAATTTTGTGATCATAAGGATGAGGTGGACTGTAATGATGGTCTTCTGTCACCTCCTGAACAACCCAGGATGACCCATCTCCTGAATTGTTTCCCTACCCAGTGGTGCCTCTGATTCATGCTGAGCACCCAGAAGAAAACAACCCAATTTTGGTCCCACCCATAACTCAAATCTTCATGAGGTACCTTACAGTTATTTACTTCCACCATTAAAATTTTTAACTGTGTCTCCAGCCCAGATTTGTCTGGAAGTTGTATCTTGTTATATCTCCTTTGATGTGCAAAGGACAATCCCGTTCCTGAATCAGTTTTCTTCAAATTTCAAGCTGGTTGGCCAAATATTGTTTTAAAGTAAAATTTAAGACTGTTGGGCAGTCTATGATGATAACAGGGGCAAAAAATAGGACATTTCCATATTGGTGCTTTGTCCTCAGCAGTGTCCACTGCAAAATCAAATAGCGATGTCGGAGCAGGATAAAAATTGTGCAAATGTGTGAGCCAGCATTCATCTACTCTTCTGATTTAAAGAGTCACCATTTCCTGAACTCTGAAAGCATCATAAAATAAAACAGTTCTTGGATGTTCTCTGACACGAGCAAATCTTTCTCAAAGTCAGTGGGCGACTTTCCACTTCCATTAGTGGGCATTTTGTCAAGTTCTGACTTTTTTTGTCAGTGAAGCTCCAAATCCTACAATGATTTGAACTTTATTGCTTATGCAAGAGAAAAGCAGCCAAAAAAACCTCCCAGATAAATGTATGGAAAAGAAACAGCAAAACAAGGTTTCCCCAAACAGCATTCACTGGTAACAATACAGCTTTGTAACTGCTGTCATTTTTTTTATGTATTTCCAAGGAAAAACTAAAGGAAATATATGATTTCTCCACATTTCTGCCAAGAAGGCAGTTCCCAGAGCATACATTTAATCAGCATCACAGGAAGACAATTTTTTCCTCTCCTTTCTAAGTTCCCTGTCCACTGCAAAAAGAACATCAGCAGGAAGAAATCCCACACAGAAGGGGCTGGGGTAAGGACACATCTGAAGGAAGGGAAGCAATTCTTTGGAGCTGAGTTGGTTTGAAAGGGCTCTGGTGAGCAGCTCGTCATCCACTGGAGATTGCCCAAATCCAAGGTCTCACTGCAGCTCATCAAAATAGGCTGTCCATGGATTCAGCTGACAGGAGAGTGCCAAATATCCATCCCAGAGGAATTTCTCAGACTTGCTGAGATCATGGGGGTTTTTACCTTGGGGTTTGTCTCTTTTTTCCTGGGGAAGGGGGTGGGGGGGGGGGGGGGGCATGTTGTGTTTTTTTCCCCCCAAGCTGGAAATGGAGAGTTTTATTTCTTTGGAAGGAGAATTTGCAGAAGGACAGGTTACCTGGGCTCTTGGTCATCAAGCAAAGCCAGGCTCAAACTGCTCCACAGCACTCAGTGGAAAGTGGCAGTGATTCGTGGCCAGTGGGAGATTAAAGGTGATTTGAAGTGAGGCAAGGACCACCCCTGATGCAGCATTTCCAGCTAAACTGGAGGAGAAATGTCTGCTATAAACAACGTAATATATGGAAACCTCCCTTGTACGTAAAACCAGGCTTGAAAAAAGTACTGGTGGAAGAAGAAATACCAACAAATCAAAAGTGGCAGAGGATAAAAGGCGGATTTCAGAGAGGCCTGAACAAGAAAGCTCCTATGGAAGGGCAGAGAGAGCACAGCCATCCATGAGCTCACAGGAACTTTTTCCCCAGCAAGGGAGGACTTGAAGAGCCAAATAAGTCCATGAAATTCACACAGGGACTTCAGGGATGGAAGAAATATTACCTGAAGAGACAAATTCCCCCATCAAGACCACAAAAGCCCTTAAAATTATCACATGAGTTGGTTCAGACTCTCTGGCAGGATTTCTGCAGAGCAGCAGGAGCCTCGGTGTGGAGATCTGATAAATCACAAGCCACTGCTGTGCTGCTGATGCAAAGAAAAGAGATCCATCAGGGACCAGTCAGAATCTGTCCAGGACAGATTTGTGTTGAGACTGATGTGATGCTGGGACTGTCTGACCGAGACTGGACCTTGGCAATGACCTCTGGAGGGTGTTGGAGAGAGGGAAGCTGCCAGGAATTGTGCTCTTGATGGAGATTTCCTGGGGGGAAATTGGAGAAATCATTCTACTGTCTTGGTGGAGCCCATTTATTCCAGCATGGACTTCCTCAGGAGTTGCTGTTTCTGCCCTGCTTTTGGTTAAGCACTGCAAAAGTGCTGCCTAAGTCATGGCAAAGCTTTAAACTGAGTGATCACCACTGACTCACTCTAAGTAACACCGTGGCTTCCAATATCAAAAAGGATGTAGAGCTGGAGGAGTCAGAGTTTGCAGGGCTCAGTGACTGCTGTGACCAAGGGCGTTGGAATTTCTATTAGGAAACACAAAAAAATGCTGTCAAATCTACCTCCCTGCTGATGAGGAAGGTCTCCTCCCTGTCCCACATGGATACCTTAATGTGGCATCATCAGGGGAGTCTTACCAAGTGTGCAAAAAGGAGTGCAAAAGCAACAGAGGAGCGTCTTGGAGGCTGGGGAGAGAAGAGGTAAAGTGAGAACTGTCAAAATTAACCCAGCTGGAAGTTTCAATGAGGAAAACAGTCTCAGATGTTTTCCAGCCACAAACATGGAGAGGGAAAAAGTGGTGCAGTAAAAATGGAGCAGAAACCGGAGACCTGAGGGTTGCTCCAAGCCTATCACCTCTCCCCAGTGCTCAGCAAAGGGCTGCTGCAGAGCCTGCGGTGGAAAATGAGGAGAGGATGTGGAAAGGATGGAGCTGAGAGGGAGTTACAGCCAGAGCATCACATGGGGGAGTCTAGAGGGATGGGGAAATCTCCCTCCTGGGGTTGGAAAGGCATTTGAGAATCTGCAAGTCAGGAGTGTGAATTTGTAACCCCTGAATGTGCAGTAACTGCATTTAGGGAATGGAGCAAGGAGAAAAGGACAGCTTAGGCACTGTCAGGTCACTGAATCTGATTTGACAGCAAGGCAAGCCTTCAAAAGCACTTTTTCAAGAAAAATTAAGACACTGCGAATCAGGCTTTTCTTCCATTCCTGTTTCTTTCAAGAAATGGGTCCCAGCTTTTTTCTGGCAGGACATGAGTCATTCTGACCACCCTCAGTGAAAGCCTGTCCTATCTGGATGGAAAGAAGAAAGCCCCTGGCACACAGAGGTTTCTTTCCTGGGCATTCTCTGGGTAACACTCTTCGAGCCTGAGCTGCCATTCATTTTTGCCAAATGACTAATTATGACTTGCAAAATTCACTACTATGTTTTTCATCACAGCTGCTCTGGGAATATGTTTTTGGCACTCAAAGCACGGCTACCATCATGACAAAACCGATTATGCTGGTTAAAAAAAAAAAACAAACCAGGCCAAAAAGATATAAGGTTATTGTCGGGGTAAAGGCAGGGGAATTATTGAGATGAGCTGTCTACAAAATAGCTTAAGAGAGTTGATTTCTTATTATGACATCATGGGTTAGGCTGGCTCAATTATGATGAGTGATAATCATGACAAAAACTGCTCCTTGGGAGATGAAAACTGAGGGGAGGAATTAACGGGGGGTTGAGGACAAAAAAAAGAAATGAAGTTAAGTCATCTTTGGTACATATTAAGCCAATGGAAATTGGTTTAATTTACAGTGTGTGAGTGGAGTAGCAGGAAAAGGAACCCCACAAAAGCATAACAAAGATTATGTATGGTGTGCATCTATATAGTCAGGCACCCTGAGGGAGGATTAGGGCTCAAAGGGGTCCTGGCAGTGCAAAGAACCCAGAAAAGGTGAATCTGCCTGGTCCCTTTAGGATTGGAACTTCATCCTCGAGTCTTATCCTCATTACATAGCAGTTCCCAGAAATCCACCTAATATCCCTATAAAACTGAAGGATTTTTATACCTCCTTAAGTGTTCAGAATCACATAGTCCTGGTTGTCAGAAATCTGTCCTTTTTCTCCTGAATTTCCTTATTGTAAAGTTATACCTGGACATCAAGTGACCTCCTGACTCTGTCCTTAGGATGCTGCAGGACTGTAACATCCTCACCACTTCCCTTTTGCTTGGATAACCAAGTCAGCATCTCCCAGTTCCTTCACATCTCCTGGCCCTTCCTTTCCCTTCCCTGGGGCTCTGCGGGCTGCTGAGCATAATCCAGGTGGGAAACCTGACCCCTGGAGGCTCCCTCTGCCCTGGAATTAGGGGGCAGCTGGGTGCTGAGAAACCACCTCTGAGAAAAGGACTAAAAAACAAATAAAACCCTGCGAGAGCCAAGGAAAACTGGAAGTAAGGAGACAATTTGTGTAAACTTTAAATTGAGCAAGCTTCATGGAGGAGGCTCGGGTTACATTTTGCGGGCAGGGAGAGGCAAACTCCAGCACAGCAGCGGCGGCTTCAAGGCAGAATGGACACGGTTCTGTCCTCGCTGCCTCTGTGCCACCCTCCACCACATGGAAAAGGCAGGCAAATGGATCCTTTCAGGTTTGCTGTATGCTAAAATGAAGGGAAAAAAGCGCCAGAACATCTGAGTTTTGCCTGTCAATCCTGGGCTGTTGGAAACAACCGAGTGTTTGTGACGGGCACAGCAGCACAGGCAGGCAAGGAGCAGCCTGCCCACTCTTGGCAAAGCCTCCAATGTGGGAGCTCCAGTTTTACCTGGGGGTTGCACACGAAAGGAAAACACATTTTTGGGTCTTGCAGGACATTTTTTGCCCGAGCATAGGTGGAGGGCTAAGGCACAGCTCCCCTGCAGACCACCCACCACCTCCTCACAGCCAGCACTTGTTCTCCTGCTGGTGTCTTCGGGACACCCCGGCGTGGCCAGGGACCAAGAGCAATTTGGAAGCTAAAAAAACATAAACAGCTGCAGATTTAGAAAACAAGAGGGAGAGATTTCTGTGATAGAGCTGTCGCTTCAAAGAGTGAGACATAACTATAAAGTCAAAATGGAAAACCTGTCTGGCCCGGGAGCATGGAAAATGCGCTGAGGGCAGGAGTTATGCAATGTGGCAAGATGTTTATCTGTTCTGGGCTTTTTTTAATCTTTTTTTTCCCCTGAAATTGAAGATGAGAGTTAGAAAATGGGCTGCTGGGGGTGAGACACTTCAGTTTCTCAGGGAACAGGGACACTTCAGTTCTTTGGCTGACATTTGAAAAGCGTGGCACGGCGATGATGACACTGGGGACAGTTTTAAAGAATCCTCTGGTTTGCTCCCCTCTGACTACTTTCAAGGAAGATTCAGATGACACAGAGGTGAGGGAAAAGGGGATAGACTCTCTCCCACACAACAACTCCTTGATATCAGCTCCTTGATACCAATACTAACAGAGTCAGGGCTCGATTCAGGAACAGAATCTGGGCCACACTTGGCGTCATCAGAAACCTCTCCTGTCTCCACACTCAGCAGCACCTCAGAAATGCCTTTCCTAGGAGTTTAAAACCAAACCCAAATGCTGCTGCCTGTCCAAATCCAGAGGAGATGACAGCCGAGAGCTTCGGGAAGGAAAGTCGGGAAAAGTTCACAAGAAACGCTTGTGGGTGGTAGAGTGATGTAACCCTTTAGGTAGCTCCCAGCATTTTGAGGTCAGCCATCCATTAATTTTCCATTAAAAACCTGGCAATCTGCATGTGAGCATTGCAACATCCGATTTCTAGATGCCAGAGAGGGTGTGTACCCACGGGCTGCCCCTGCACCCTGCTCCCCTGGGTGCACAGGAGCTGCTTGGGACTTCCAGAGCCAGCAGCCACTCATTCCTGGGAGAAATGAGTCAACACTCAGACCAGAGACACATTCCAGCGTCCAGGAAAACAACTGAAACCTTGAGTGGTCTTGCAACACCCAGCCACTCAACAGAGTGAAGCAACTGCTCACATGAGCTGCTCTGCAGCTCACTTAAGCCAAACTGCAGTGCCCAAGAGTAGCCAGCACCAGAGTTTGCTCCTCCGTGGTTTATGGATACCCACACCCAGGATAACGTGGTGCTGGGTGGATACCAGTGACCTCTCTCAGCCCACCTGCTCAGTGTGGGCAGTGGGCTGTGTGCTGGGCACCCGTAAAATGCAGAAAGAGCCCTCCCGGGCTGCTGTGTGGGCAGAGAGAGGGAGTGCAATCTTCTCTTTGCAGGGATGCAAAACTGCTGCCCTGGGAGGAGGAACCACCTCCTCATCCTCCATCCCGTGTACACCAGAACAGCAGCAACAGGAGATTTGCATTCCTGGCACTTCAACAGTTACATTAGATTTGGCTGGGTTTTTTTCCTTTCTCTTGCCTGCCTGAAAAATGTTTATGGTCTAAGGAAAAGATTAAAAAAAAAAAAAATCCAACAAAACCTAGCAAAAGTGAGTATATTTTTTTGGTACCAAAGGGGGGGAGGGGGGTAAAAAAAATTTTTAAGGCAAAACTTTTTTAGTTACAGTGGTACATTTATATTGCAGAAAAAGTGGTGAAAAACAAACATTTCAGAGGTAAAAGCAGCTCAGCCCTAGCAGGTGCTTTATGATGTTAACAGAGCCAAGTGAGGAAAACATCTCTCCTTTACAGATGCAATTATCTGTTTGAACTGAAAACACAGACTCTGGAGAAAAAACAGCGAAACGCTTGACTTCCAAAATATTTAACTTATTGAGAGCATTTGACCAGTAGGAGGGAGCAAAGCAGGGACAAAACCACTGGTGTGGTGCTTCCAAATGTACATATACTATTCACGCTTTTCATAGCTGAGTGGTTAACAACAAAGACAATCACATTCTTGCTACAGCTGATTAAACAGTTGATCCCACGGACCCCAGGCTTCTCAGACGCGGTTGTTTGCTGTAAGCAGAACCAGCAAAACAAAAACAAGGCTAAAGCAGAGATGTTCATCTGCTGTGGCTCGGGTTCAGGACAGCAACCCCAGCCAGAGTCCTGCATAAATATGAAACATGTCCTGTTTACACTAAAATTAATGCAATTTAGCCAGAATTTTGTAGGGTTGGGAACGTGGAGGTGTGGTTACATTTTGTAGCTGAACTGGGATCTGAGTTGTGCCTCTCCTGCTATCATCAAAGAGCTGAAGTTGCCAGGTCCTATGCACAGGACTCCTGGATCCCTGTTTTGTTTACGGGTTAACGTCCCAGTATTCAATCCATGTTTTCTTGGCTGTACATAGAGTGTCCCACCAGCCCAGCTGGGCAACTTCAGATGATGTCTTAAGCACGCAAACAGCTCTCCATTTGGAAAAGCTTTGATTCCCGTTGAGCCTGTGAATAAACACATCACCCAAGAGTCCATTCCCCACCTACAGCTGCTCTCATGGGGCTTCTTGAGTTATGTTACATGGAATATCTGACTTGCAGAGAAATAAGTCTCATTGAACTTAAATGATCTGTCCTTTCAGCAGGCACACACTCATCCCTTGCTACATACCACAAATTCCTCTCAAAATTATTTCACATCCAGCTTTGTTTTGCATTTTTGGAAGCACTTCCAAATGTTGTCTCCTTAATGTGCCTCTGCAAGAAACAATTGCATTTGTATTGGCAATCCTTTGTTTTAAGATATTACTAAATCTCCAGTCCTTTCCCTGTGGAATGACAAGTTGGATAAATAAGAAATCTGGCTTCTCACCACTTTTTTGCAAAAGAGGAAAAAAATGTACTTTACTATGTGGCATAAGAGACAGTATTTCCACATAGCAGCAACCCTCTCTCTGGAAAAAAAAAATCCTGCAAGCCTTTCCCATTTTAGCCCAAGCAGAGTATTTGCTCCAAAACAAAAATGCTCATAATGTTCTAGAACTGAGTCCACATTTGATATTCAATATTCATTAATTACTTTTGCCCCTCTATCATTTTTATTACAGCAGATCTGAGACCTGAACCCAGCTGACATTTTTTGTACCTCCTCAGTGGTGTAAGGACTGTTAAAAAACCCATTTCCCTTATGGATAAAGGAGCTGCAATCCTGAAAAGCTTACAATATGAAAAAAAAAACAGGAGAAGCAGTGAGGGAGAGTTGTGACAACCACAGAGCTGGAAACTTGGAGAACAATACCAAAAACAATGTCCCCTTGCAGGAAGCATGTGGAATTTGGAGAAGACCATAACAAGCACAAGCCTAATATATCTCCTATTTTATACATATATATATTTGAAAGCCATGCTTTAATCTTGAAAGAAATGTCATGTTTCATTTTTTGGTGTGTGTGGTGAGGGAACTTTAGCAAGGGTGAAGGGGTTTGTTCTTGAATCAGTATTCTCTAAACAGAGATTGAGTTGGTCCTTCCAAGGCTTGGCCTTAATCCTGAGAGAGGAGACTGTTCTACAAGTCATAGTCACCCACCACCCAGGGCCATGATCTGTAGGGTCTTGAGTCCTGGGGTTTGTGATTACTGGAGCATTTCCATAGTTAAATGCCTCTGAAGCTGCAACTCCGTTTTATATTTAGTTAATGGAAACAACTGGAAAGGTTCCCATTGACTCCCAAGGGCCATGCCTCAAAACATAAAGTATTAATGGAATAAACCACCCTGTTAAATCACCAGAAGTCATGGACAGACTCATTCCTTGCCCCTAAGCCCCTGTCCAGATGACACAACTTCTCTGTAAGGGAGGAGCAAGAGGAGCTAATCCAGGGACTAAAGACTAGGCTGCTGAAACTCAAATTTCGCACTACCTCCAAACACCTCTGGATGTGGGAAGAGGGAAAATCGGAGCATGGTCCCCAGGGTCAGACCAGAATGAGCCACCCTGATCCTGTGACAGCCCTACAGCAGCCAAATCCTTCCCTACGTATCCCAGAGGGTTCTGGCTACATAGGTACTAAGGAATGTGCAGGCAAGAAAAGGCTGCCACGGCTCATTAGAGGGAGAGGATGAGAGTGAAAAAATAGAATCAGAGCATCATTTAGTTTGGAAAAGACCTCTGAGATCATCGAGTCCAACCGTTAGCCCAGCACTGCCAAGTCCACCACTAACCCATGTCCCCAAGTGCCACATCCACACGTCTTTAAAATGAGCTTGCTCTGGAAAAGCTGGATTTTGCTGCCTGGGATACATCTCCATACACTCAGCCCAGCTTGGAGCTAGAGAGCCCTGCAGCTCTTGGAACCTTCTGCTGCAACTTTCCATCCAAAAGCTCCACGTGGACTCACTTGTAAATGGCAAGAGATCAGAGAACTTCCCGTCGTCATCACTTATTCACGAAAAGTTTGGAAAAATCTTGCTTTCTGCAAGAAGTAAAAAGGAAAGGGATCAGATCTTGAGGGAGGGGGAAAATAAAATGTTTATAGTGTGCATTACCTAAAAAAATAATTCATATGATGAATCTTTATCTTAAAAGTCCTGGACTAAAAACAAATAAATGAATCATTGAAATTATTGTGGAAACAGGCATGTTTCGTGTTATTTATGTGTTTAATGTTCCTTTTAGGGTTAGGTTTTTTCCTTCCTATAAAAAAGAGGCAGTTTTCTTAGCATTGCTGTGAATACCAATGTCAAATTCTATTTCACCGGTGCTCAGTGATGCATGAACATCCCAAAGGCAGAATTTTAAAAACACTAAAACCATTTGTTAAAGAGCAACTAGACAAATGGAGCCGTTTTCTTTTCCTGCAAGCTTTAGAAAGACAGGTCAAAATATGGTTCCACATGGAGAGTGCCTGAGGAATATTTTCATTGACTTCACCTGAACTTTGGATCAGACCCACAAAAGTATCTTTCTGTTGGCAATCGGTCTTTGTGAACAAAACTATTGATAAGATTATAAGAAACCATAGCATTTATTAAATGGCATGGGGGTTTCCAACCAGACAATGTGGTACATTCTGGTTATCCTCCAGAGACCTTGAAGTTGCCACTTGAGGTGGGGGATGCTTTTTGCAGCAACAGAGCAGCAGTGACGGGATTCCAGGAGGCTCTTACACAAAGCCAGACGTTCTCCTGCTTCTTTTTTTTTTTTAGGGAAGGAAGAAGTGAAGGGAAGCCTGCTATGAAAACAAAAGGAACTGTCTCAAGTCCAATCATGTCTTTTGAGAACATCTGGTTTTCTTTCACCAAGACAGCAACCCCATCTTTGTTGGTTCCTTCAAGGTTACCTGATCCAGTTGTTCCAGGGATGTCCCTCTTCCCTTTTCTGATGTGATATTTCTAGCCTCATCCTTGTATATTAGTTATCAAAGCAGGAATTGTCTTCCTTGATACACACCTTCTCACCTCTTTTCCTTTATTTCTTTTCCTTTTCACTCCATGTGACATACCAAGGGTACAGTACCATCTACACCCGTGCCTCACCTGACCTCCAGCCCAGCGAGGGACTCACAGATAGGCCTGATTTTAAGCACACCCTTAGCACATGTGGTCTAATGGGTGCATTTCATGAGTTTAAAATTACATATATTTTGGACCAGTGCTGACTCAGGGGGTATATTCTGTATTTATGTTGTAGCTTCAAATTCTTCATAATTACATCGCTCCTCCTGCTCTCTTCAAATATTTCCATCTTTCCTCTCTGTCAGGAAAAGTCTCTCTTTTCACAGTCTGTTCACAGTTTGTTTATGATAACACAATGTCCGTGGTGTTTCCCTTGGCAGCAGGCCTTGGACTGAAATTATTTAATGATCTGATCATTAATTGATGATTACGGTTTGTGGTTGCGTGCACTTGGTGTCCCATGGAATATGAACCCAATGGAGCAGAAGGTGTCCATCCTTTCCCAGGATTAGGAGCCCAAATCTAAGGACTGAAGGACAAGCTCATTTCCCTCTGCTGCCATGATCCACCCCTGATGTTCCTCCAAGGAATACCTGAAAGGATTTAGCAGGATTTTCCCTCAGCCAGTCACCACAGGCTACATCTTTCCCACAGAGTTATTAGAAGAATTTTTAGTCCTTTTACTACATTTTTTTTAATCTATGCTTTGTATTTTTTTTTTTAATGAGGCAACAGCAGGTTTTCAAAAATGCATTTCATAGAGAAAGGAAAAATCAGTGGTAGAAGTGTTTTAGGAAGTGGAGGTGATGGCTTACTGATTCTTTTCCATGTAGCAGGAAGACATGTGCTTCTAAAGAAAATCGAAATAGAGATGAAAAAAAAAAGCTTCAAGAAAATCCTAAAAAGAAAATAAATGAAATAAAATAAAATAAAAATCCCAGTCTCCTCAGTTAGGTAAACGAGGGAAATGAATGCCATCTGGACTGCAGCAGGTATTGGACTGCTTGGATTTTCCACAAGAGGAAAAGAAATTCACTTTTCTCCCCCTCTGTGTCCCCACTTTTCATCTGTCTTAATTTGGTCACATTATTTTGTCAGACATCTGCCCAGCTCCAAGTCAAATAACCTCCCTCCTTCTGCCTTCTGCAGGATACAACAGATGCAAGCCAGGGAATACCGAGTGTGGATCTGAGCACTCCTGGCACCTGGGATAGATAAACCCGAGTTTAAGCCTGGCTCAGTTCAGGTTCGTAGGCTGCCCCTTTAAAAACTTGCTGAAATGCTTTGAGTAGCTGAAATTAGCCTTGTAAATACCCTGCTGCCATGCCCAAAAAAAGCCATGGAACCTTGATTCCCACTGAAATATTGAAGCATTTTGTTATTTTCTTATGCTGCTGCTGCTGCCTTTCGAAGAGCAGGTGGCCTGAGCACAGATTAGTTAAACAAACACACGGAAAGGAAGAGTTATTCTGGCAGAGGGGGAGAATGGGAGCCAATATTTCTTCCTGCTCAAGTCCAAAGTGTGTGCCTGTGAACCCACAGGCAAAGTGTGCACAGGAATTTGTCACTGTTTTGTGTGTTACGTGGTGACAGGGATTTACCAGCTCGAGGGGAAAGTAAAAACAAAACCCCCTTCAGGGGCAAAGGCTGGCTAAAACACCAGAACAAATTCTGTCTTTCCCTCGGGAAGATCCTTGTGGAGACAAGAAAAAAATAGAAATGAAAATGAAAAGAAGAGGAAATGAAAAGGAAAAGAAGAGGAAAGAAGGGGAAAGAAGGGGAAAGAAGAGAAAAGAAGAGAAAGAGAAAGAGGAAGGGAAGGGAAGGGAAGGGAAGGGAAGGGAAGGGAAGGGAAGGGAAGGGAAGGGAAGGGAAGGGAAGGGAAGGGAAGGGAAGGGAAGGGAAGGGAAGGGAAGGGAAGGGAAGGGAAGGGAAGGGAAGGGAAGGGAAGGGAAGGGAAGGGAAGGGAAGGGAAGGGAAGGGAAGGGAAGGGAAGGGAAGGGAAGGGAAGGGAAGGGAAGGGAAGGGAAGGGAAGGGAAGGGAAGGGAAGATGAAATGAAATATGAAATGAAATGAAATGAAATGAAATGAAATGAAATGAAATGAAATCACAGGCATCTGGCAAGCAACAACAGCTGAAGACACAAAGTCACTGTCAGGTGGGAGGGAGATGCCAAATAGATATATTTTGATGAGAAAAAATGGAAGAAATAGGTGTTAGGGGGGCTGAGGGGAGAATCAGTGTTCAAAACAGGACGATCCACTGCCTAAAGCACATAGCATGAGTTAGCAAGTGCTAAGGGCTAAGGATTTGAATTTCTTTTAAAGGAGCAAAGGATTTCGTGCAGTTTCTTGGGTCTTTTGGGGGGGGGGGGAGGGTGGGAAAGGAAAGGAAACAGGGAAAAAGGGGAGAAATAGGTAGTAAAAACATCATGAGAAATATCACAGTAGCGAGGAGAGAAGGCAGCTGAAAAAGTCAAGGGTAACTGAAGAAGCACATGAAGCATGACCTTGAAATGAGACTGATGAAGTGAGCTTTTTGGGTTGAGTGCTGGCTGGAAAAGGGGGCTTGGACCAGTGCCCAAGGAAACTGCCTCCTGCTATTTAATTCCTAATGAGTTCAGGGAACAAGGATTTTGCCCAGGCTTTGAAATAAACAGGATTGTGTTAAAGAAATACTTAAAACCATCATTAATATCTACTTCTAGTGAAAACAAGCCCTGAGACGCCACATCCTGGCTAATCATTTGGGTCCAAAAGGTAACATCAGATGAATTTCAGAGCTATTTAAAATTCTGTAGGGCCAAACACTTCTAGGTGTTTATGCCTGTACTGGGGGTCTTCAGAAGAGAAGGGTAATTTCTAATAAATTATTACATTAATTAATACTGTAGGACTTCAGCATTTTAGTTTCTTACTTTTCCTTCCTTCCTGTGCCAATTTTTCCATCCCTATAATCGTCCTTCCTGTTTATGCAGTTCCATATGCACAGTGGCTACTAAAAGTCAGCTGCTAAAACTGTTTACTGCAAATATTTACACTGTGGCCATTAGTGAAATCTGTGTCTCTGAATGGATGATGGATGGCAGAGGGTCTGATCCGAGAGACACTGTGGGATAAACAGGGCAAAGTCATGTGTGTAGTCTGGGAATGCTGCTTCCCACTCCCTGGAAGGCAGAAAGGGAAGTCATGTGCTTGGGACATTTGCTCTGAAAAACACTGAGAAGCACAAGGTTGTTTGCTGATGTCCGTGATCCGTTTTGCATGCCCTGGAGAAAAGGGGTCTGGGCTGCCAGTGGGCATCCAGCAGCTCCTGGGTGAGCCATGGAATCCATCACCTTCTGGAAAGGACAGATCCCAATCTCCCCTGTTCTTCACATTCTTTATCCTCTGTGTCCTTTCAGAAGCAACTGGTGTGGCAAAGCAGATTTTCTCTTGAGAAAGAGACGCTGAAGAAATAACACAATGAAATGCCCTCTAAACTCGGAATTATTTGGGAAGAGCAGAAATAAGCGGGGATTTGATGTCAGTTAAATATTTGCTGGAGTAACAGTTTGGGCTTTGTTAACAGGAGTTTTTCCACACGGTGCTTTCAGATCAAGCTTCAAAGAGGAGTCACCTACACAGCTCTTCCAGCCAAGCCTGACATCCTAATGGCACAAAGGAGAGAGTTGGGAAGGTGGCATTCCCTGGAAACCTCCAAATAGACAAGTCCATATATCTCAGCACAGAGACTGGCCTCATCCCATGCTTCTAATCAGAGTTGTGGGAATTATTTATACACCAGGATAGCACGTAATCCTAAAGCACGTGCTTGAGTTCCTTGTTTAAGCCCCAGCATGTGTTTAGATGCTGTTTTGCAGGGCTGGGCTCTGCTGATGACCCAGCTGATGAACGTCACAGAGCGTGTCCTACGGGGAAATAACTTGGCAGTTTACTCTGGATTTAGGGTAGGACTTGTGTGCACATGGAAAACACTGCATGACTTATGCCTGCACGACGTGAGGGTTTGGGAAATGCCTCACATGTTACTAAACCCATTCAGGTTTCTGAACTCTGCCTCCTTTGTTTTCGTTTTAATTCCTAAAAAAACGGAAAATCCACTGAGAGGTGACCAGGCTAATAATGCTCATGAGTACCTATTCTTGGGGGTTCATCCTAGAGAACATCTTTTTCTCTGATCAACAGCAGGCTGGAGAATAAAGACAGGTATGGGGCTCCTCTGAGAGCCGAGAAGCAGAGGAGCCTGGAGAAAAGGAAAAAAAACAAAAAACAAAAGGGAAAAAAAAAGAAAGAAGGAAAAAAAAAAAAAGGGGGGGGAAGGGACCTTCCTTGAAGGGAGCAGGAGCCACATTTTGGTGTTGTTCACATCCTGATTTGTACCTGATGTACAGCAACATTCCCCTTCCACGCACACACCAGCACACCTGCAACTACAACTACAAAAATCTCAGTTTTGGTGAAAACACTCTTCTCTGCCAGCTGCATATCCATAAACCTCCATTTTCCTCCTTGCTGCCCAGGTGCCCCTCTGATCAAAGGGAAAGCACTCCTTTTTTCAATACAGCCTTTCTTTTGGCAGAAGCACCTTCCTTCCCACACCAGAAGTAATCTCTGTGCAGGTATTTTTCCATTTGTAGCTCAACCTTCTTTGTGGGAAAGTTTCTTTTTCTCAGCCCAATTAGCCACTGCTGCAAATGGTCTCTAAATGGCAGCCAGGGTGGGATTAGTCATTCCCAAGTGGGAAAGGTTGCTCCACGTGGCACCTGCCAAGCTCCACACAGCCTTTTGCTGCACTTTACAGGAGATGGATGGAGCTGATGGTAGCATCTTTGATTTCTCTCTGGAAGGTATTTTATTTCTGCTGGCACTCCCAGAGCTCAGGCGAGGATGTGTTTGTGACACAGCTTGATGTTAGTGTGAGTTTTCCATGCTCCACCACTGCATTTTCACCTCTCCTTTCCCCACGTGTTACTCCACTCTGATCTACTACTTGTGTTTATCTTTTCCCCCCCTTTTGGCTTTATGGCAAAAAGTCATCACACAGAGCAACAGGCAGAACGATCAGAGCAGAAAACTGTCTTCTGTTCAGCAGAGAGCCCAAAAATGGGCTCAAAGCACCACAGGCACACAAATTTTATCATCTATGTCTTACCTGCCCTCCCCAGCTGCTGTTGGAGCATCACAGTAGGGAAGGAGGAGCTGCCCTTTCCCTCTGCCCCGAAACAACTAATTAAACTGAAAGCCATTAATTTCAACCCAGCAGACCCAAAGCTTGTGTCGGGAAGTGCTCTCAGGCCTGGCAGATCACCCTGACCCCGGGATGCACTCGGGGTTTAGACACAGGTATGAAGGCAAGAGCTGCGTGGGCTCCCAGGGCTTCTCCAAAGCCACTCTGCTCATCCTGGAATGTGATGGGAAATCCAAGGGCAGCGTCCCGCAGCCTCTAAACTCCTTGTGCTTCAGACCACCCCCTCAAACAAAAGCGGCAGTGGCTTACAATGAGTGCCATTGAAGAGATAACCACCTCCACTCCCTGTTACTGACTTTAGAGTGGCATTTCCTCTATCAAGAATGAGCCCCACAACAAGGTATTTGTACCTGGCTGCAAGACAAGCTTGCTTTTACCGGTGCCTGCTGCACATACCGCACCGAGGTGTTGGGAGGATTAATTACTTAGCTCATGCAGAGGACTTTGAAGATAAAATGTGCCAAGTAATTACTATGTGTTTTACTGATTTGGGCATGCACGGACCTTTTTTTTTCATTATGGTTTGTTGATTTTGTTGACTGGCAGTCCAGGACAAAGCTGCATTTCTTGCGAGGTTTCTTTTTTTAATATTATTTTTAATAGGCTTTTTAATCGCAGTATTTACTTTAGTCACCTATTAAATAGCTAATTACTTGTGATCCTGTTTAGATTTGTGTTTAGCACAGACAACAATTACATCTTTTCTCCCACAGCCACAGTTACATGCTGGGCTTGATCTATTTTTTCCCCCGTAAACGGGACTTTCTGACTGTAATAACTTATTTTCATGCTTCTGCTCCATAAGGCGGAATGAAGCTCAGTAAAGGCTCTCTGCTTTACCCACAACAAAGGGACCATAGCCAAAAGCTGTTGTATAAACATGGGGGATTGATCCTTTGTGTCATTAAAAGGTGTAAATGGGACAGCAGTGTAAACAGGAGAAACAACAGGGTAGAGAAAGAAAATGTATGCAAAATTCGGTGCTCTGCTGATTATGAAAAGGTGCCAGTGATACCGTCTTGGGAGGTCATTAGGTTTTCCTTTCAGGAGAATGAGCAGGGAGACTGGTGGCTCTCACTCATCAGAGCTTTGTGAAAAGCACTGATAGGAGCAGCAGCAGGAAGGTGCCGCAGAGGGCTCTTCATCCAGGGTGACCCAAAAAGCTCTGTGAGACCCTGCCTGGAGGAGTCCAACCACCAACCCGTGCACCTTGTACTTAAACTTCCATTTCCACTTCCACAAACGCCCAGCTAAAGAGAAAGCCCTCATTAGGCAGAATTTGGCAGATCACTTCTATTCTACTTCCTCACCACTTCAGGCCAGCTCTCAGCTCCTGTGCAGCACTCAGGCATTTGAGAAAAGGTCAAGCCTAGCCAGAAACAGCCACCAGCAACCACCACATAGGAAAGGTCTCCTTTCTTGTACACCTTAACCTCCTTTTGCTGCTGCAGGGGGATTTCTAAACTCAGCAGCTTAGATCAGATTACTTTTTTTTGCCTGTCCTTAGTCCCAGCCTCTGACAGGTCACCCAGTCAGAGGACTGAAGGACTGAAGACCTTCCCAAGAGCAGTAAGTGAACATTAGACCTCTTTTTGACAAGATAACCTGCCCTGTGTATGTGTGGAGTCTCTGCCCAGCTCCTCTCCCCAGCCTGAGCAGGCAAAGCCTCTCTCTGCCCCAGAAGATGCTTTTTCCAGCACATCTCCTTCAAGTTATAACCCAGAATAGTTCTAGCAGATGGAAACTCTGAGTTTGCCTCCCTGTGATGCCATCCAGAGGCCACACAGCTCCTAGGGGGGATCCTGCCACAGGCACAAAGGGAGCTGGCGCCTTACAGCCTCTCCACTGGGATCTGAGGGCTCATTCAGCCCTGCCTCTGTATTTACTTTTCACAGGTTTTATGGCAGAGGCTGTGCATTGCAACAAGCCTTTCCCCCCACCCCCTCAGGAATTCACAGCAGGTGCAGGATTGTGGAGGATACCTGCAGGAAAAAGTCAGGCTCCAGGGAAGAAACCCTCCAACCCTGCCTGTCCTGCTGTCTCCAACTGAGCTCAAGGCAATCCTGCTAATTACTGGATACACTAAAAGTCTTTACAAGCACAGGAGCCCCTCCAGGAATCCTGCAGTCAGGTTTAGCAGTGCCACGCATCCCAAAGCTTTCAGGGCAGGCAAGCTTCAGGGATATCATGTTTTTCCAGGCACGGTACTGAAAGTAATAGGCAAACAACTGTCTCATTGTTTAGAGCATCCCTAAATATTGCCAGTAAAGATCTGGTGAACTTTCCACAGTCTGCGGCTTTTGAGATTTTTCCACCGGGGTGATTTATTTCATCAAAACAGCTCTTGGGCCACCAGCTGTTAAAGCACTTGTGGAAAGGGCCAGCTCCATTCTCATTCCTCACTGCAGGTTTCCCTTAATAGAATCAAACTGGATAATAAGTGCTAATGCTGTAGTACAGTTCTCTGTACTTTGACCTAAATTCTCCTCCAGCTCCCGAGGGGCTGGGCACAGGGGGAATGCTGCAGTATTTCCTCCAGTGCATGGACAGGCAGGATTAACCCACACAGGCAATCCTCATCCCTGTGTTTTGGAAAACTTTGAAGTCTAGGCTCTGCTTTATCAGATCAGTGCAAAATCCTATCCAGTATCTCTGATCCCAAACTGTTTGTGGTCTGTATAACATCCAAACCCTGCTTGGTCCCAGAGCCCATTCTCCAGAATGACCTTTCCCTGCTGTGTGCAGCCAGTTCAGAAAGTCACAGCTGGCTTTTTTTAAATAAAAAGATAAGACATGGCACAGTTTTCTAAGTTTGGTAACTGCACTGCCAGCTTGAGCACGCGATAAGAAAGCAAATATCTCTATGACTAATTAATATCACTGAGGGAGAGGGTGTTGTTTTGTTGGGTTTTTTTCCCCAGGAGACTATCTAGAAAAATCAGATTGGTGTAAACATCACGAGTGTATTTCGGTCAGATCCATTTGGCGGGTCAGGTTCCAGTGCAATTGTTCATTTAATTACTCTCATTGCTGTGGAACACCAGCTGAAGTTTTAGATACGTGAACCACACGTGCTTCTCCAGGACATGCACAGAGCTGTGACAAAAACCAACTCACACAAGCTGTGTGGAGCAGAGCAAGGTAGCTCAGGAATGGGATCTGGGATGGAAGGAGGTGACTTTATTCCTCCCACTCCTAATCCCAGCAAAGGCACGTGTTGTTGCCCAAGGAATTGGACCAAATTACTTCTCAAGTAGAAATGGGCATCCTTAGGCATCGGGGTTGAGGCTCCAGGTTGTGGAGCAGGGTGAGTTTACAACCACTGTAAGGCATTCCCACACTTCCTCCTCCCAGCTCAGGGACAGCAGGAGTGGCAGCACTCCCGACGCTGACCTCCCACATGGCTCAGCCTCCAGAGGAGTTCTGGCAGCCAAGGGAAGGAAGGAAGGAATGTAGACTCTTCCAGTCACCAAGTTAATGGGTTTCAATGTGTAATTAGTGTCATTCTTGAAAACCCACGTCTTGTCACCACTCTAAATGTATTTAGCTTCTGTTTCCTCATTATTTTGGGATCTCATTTTTCCGCTAGATTAAGGAGATGCTTTTGTTTTCCCCCCCAAAAAACCTCTCCCATGTGGGTGTTCATAGATAATTAAGAGATGATTGGAAACCTCTTGGCCTGCTCTTTGCATTAAACATTTGCCTGAGGAAGGAAAAATATCCACTATGCCGTTTGGAAGTTTGACAAAATCCGATGTATTGAGCAGAGACTAACAATTCCCTGATTTGTATCTCATCCTGGGTACCACAGTTCTTTGGGACTACTTATGCATAGCAATCATGAAATGAATTAAAGACTAGTTTTCCTATATTTCCATAGTAATTCTTTGGGATTTCAGGCTGCCCTGAAAAGCCAAGAGTCGTACACTCCAAGGGAGCTGGTTTAGGAGATTAGTCAGGGAGAGCAGGGCTGCTCCCTAAAGGAAAAGCCAGGAAAACCAAGCAGCAGCCCAGGAACAGGGCAAAAGGCAGGCAATCCTGCCATGCAGCTCAGGCTGGGCTGAGCTCAAGTGGGGACCTCTTGCTATCATTATTAGGGAAAAACAGGTGCCTTGAGATGTGAAGTCATCTTTGAGTTAGCTGGTGGAAAGGAACTATCTCCTCTCTTCACTTTCTCTGTCCCTATCAGAGAAAACCCATTGCAACTGATGTAGTGAGAAAACATGACCTGATGTCTCTGACTCTAATCAAAACATGTGATTTTTTTTTTTACCACCACTGGCATGTCAGGGTACATGTCCTCCTGCAGCCAAGACATTATTCCTGTGCCTCTAGGCACTTCCACCCCAGCCAGAATGTGCAGCAGCACATGAGGCTTCAGGCACAGCACAGCTGGGCAAGCTGAGGAAAAGGGCTCAACTCCACAAATACAGAGTTCTAGAGTTACACACTACATGTGTAGTGTGTATCCCATTTTAGTTTTGATTCGATTTTTATTTGCAAGCCAGCAAAAATGCAATGTCCTGCAGAGGGACACACTCTCTCCTGCCTTGAGACAGATAGAAAGACCTAGGAAATGCCACAGAAATAAACTCCACAAGAAAATGCAAGAATTGAGCAGTTCAGCTTTCAAGAGTCAGATAATGGCAAACAGAAGGTTGAACTTTTCCCCTCGTGTGCATATGCATCATGATTCATTGCATACTCCTCTTGTGCTATTCCTCAGCTATTGCAGCATGCCATAATTTGTCTCCAGAGGCAAACAGTAGTTTGCAGAGCTGCATACTTGTCTCTGCGCGGCGGGGCAAGGCTGAGTTCACAGCACATGCCCAAGGCACTGCACACCACGGCAAGCGTGCTGGCGTCAGGAGAAGCACAAGAGCAGGGCTGCTCCCTAAAGGAAAAGCCAGGAAAACCAAGCAGCAGCACAGGAACAGGGCAAAGGGCAGGCAAGCTGGTGATGCAGCTCAGGCTGGGCTGAGCTCAAGCGGGGACCATCAAAAGTCCAAGGTGAGGCAGATCAGGGAATTCACAGAATGGGTCAGGTTGGAAGGGACCCTAATGGGTCATCTGATCCCACCTTCCTGCTCAAGCAGGGTCATCCCAGAGCACATAGCACAGGATTGTGTGCAGACTGCTCTGGAATATCTCCTCTGAGGGGGGCTCCACACCCTCTCTGGGCAATCTGTTCCAGTGCTCGGTCACTGCACAACAAAGAAGTTCTTCCTCATGTTCAGGTGGAACTTCCAGTTCTGCCCATTCCTCTTGTCCTATTGCTCAGCACCACGGAGCAGAGCCTGGTCCATCCTCCTGGCACCCTCTTTTCAGATACTGATAGACAGGGATAAGATCAAGGTCTGCAAGTGCCCTCAGGGCCCCCAGCTGGGTCATGGGCCTCCCTGAGATGTGGCTGCTCTGAAACAATTCCCTGGGGTCCAAGAGAAGTTGCAGTTCAAAGGTGGCTGCATTATACTGGACCAAGTGGCCTCCCCATGGCTAAGCCAAAAGCTGCCCCACGCACTCAACCATGCAGGATTTGGCCTTGTGAGGTGAGAAGTAGTGGCAGGTTTGAGTCACTTTTGGCAGCAACACGTGTGGAGCTCATCATCCCCAAAGCACAGATCAGGAAAAGCTCTGCTAGAAAAGGAGCCTGAAATCATGGCTTTGTGTCCACGTATCCACATCACCGCATCTCCCCAGCCAGTTTGGACCAGTGGAGTCTGGCAGGCTGGTATTGCAAATACCTCTGAAAAACATCCCTGAGCTGCCTTCTGAAAGGAGTCCAAGCCCAGTGCTGGTGCTGCTGAAGTCAGCATAACCCTGAGCTCAGGCAAGAGCGCTGCCCGGGGAGCCTGCCTGCGCTCTGGACACGCTTCCCAGCGCTGCACGCTGAGTAATCAGCTATTCCCATGCAGATGAGCCCTGGGAGATGAGCAGCAACAGCCAGTGGGACCCGGAGTTCTGGGAAGCGCAGACCTCTGCTTTCCCAAATATCTCACCGCGGGAGTGATGCCGCTCGAACCTTGCGAGTAATAAAAACTAATGGGAACCAGATGCTGCTGTACCTTAGATTAGAATCTGTGTTTAGATTTCCAAGATAATTTTTATCTCTGATACTTTGGCTAATGTAAGGCTGATATGATAAATGGATTTTGTGCGGAGTCTGAGAAGAGCGCGCCTGCTTCGGAACGCAACCTGATCCGGAGTTGTCTCCGGCAGGGAGACAGAGAAAAGAAACAGAGCTGGCCTGGATGAGGGTCAGGATGGAGGCTGTGTTACATGTACCAGGTCAAACAACCCCGGACTGGTGCTGGAGAGGGAGGAGCCACATCTCCCCTCCCACCTTCCCTGAGCAGGTTGTGAAGGACCATCCCACAGGGCTCCTTGGAAGACAAGGGAGCTGTGCAGCCTCCCCAGCCCGTGTCTCAGAATCTTCAAATCCTAAAGGGGGTGAGCTCAAACACCCAGTACACTGGCTTAAATCGCTCACTAGTGGAGAGAAGAGGGTACCACACTCCAAAAATCCGTATTTCCACTGGCCCATAGTACCAGGATGAGGTATAGACCTCCCTGTGCATCCTCATCCTCCTTAGCTCAGCTGAACCCTGTTTTCTGAAATCCATTTTCCCGTAAGTCATCTTCCAATATCCCCTGTCCCCATCACCTCTCCTGAGGCCAGGCACAGCTGTGACTTCTTTTTCACTGTCCCCTTGAAGCAATGGCCACAAAGAGTCCATACAGCCTTGTCTTGGTCTGCAGCAACAGGGCCGATGGCAAACTCACATGGCAAAAAAAAAATATGGGGGGAAACAGTGAGAGAGATTTTATTTTTTTGAGATTATTTTTTCATTATTATTTTCCAGCCTGAAAACTCTTGGCAGAGTAAAACTCATCAGTTCCTTCTAGCATTGTAAGCAGAGATTATGTAATATTTACAGTGATATTAATGCAATCAATCAGCGTCAGCAAGTGGACATGTGGGAGCCAGCTATACACACGAGAGAAAAGTGGGGAAAAGGGAAGCACAAAGGGGTCCCTGTGATGGCCAGGGAAAGATGCCAAATAATTTCACTGCTTTCCAAACTAATATGTTACAAAATAACCCAATCAGCTTTGGCCCAGTTCATTAAAAATAATTGACTTGACTGCTTAGTGACTTCCCAGCAGACTGGAGATGCCCATGAGCACCCAGGCATTACCATAAACACCTTTCCTCCTCCCACTGGAAGGGAAAGACTTTGCCCAGCCCTGCTCCAGCTCAGGTCCAAATGATGTCAAAGGAGCCCTTGTTGGACCTTGAGCTGGTGGGAATGGTGAAAGAGTCATGGATCAAGAGCCCACACTGAACAGAAGGGCTTGGCTACTGCTCCATCCACTTCCAACAAAAAGCCAGTGCCTGAAAGAGCAGGCCTTGCAAGGTGTTGGCCTTGCAGCATCAGGCAAGGGACTTTGTAACTCTGAAAGCCCCACAGACAGCAACTTCTGCTGCTTTGTCTTCTGATCCTTTTTCCTTTTTTCAGGTGGAAATACAAAGAGGGAATTGTTGCCAGAACTTGATTTCTGCCTTGGCATTGGAGCAATTTTTAGCAGCAGCGAAGAGGCGTTGTTTTGCTGTACAAGGGTGGCAAGTGGGACCTGCAGATGATTTGAGAAAGGCTTCAAACCCAACCCAGCCAGCTCCCAGGTAGGCTGCAAAGGGCTTGGCAGTTGGCTCCCGAGGAGCTGGGAATGTGCTCTGGTCCCTGTCTCCCAGGGTGGAAACACTGCAGGCATTTCTAAACTGTGTCTTGGAATAAGCCTTTCCTAAATAACTGCTACTAATGTTTGCACCCCAGCCTACAGTTTGGCAGAGGCCAGTCTTGGGATTCAGGTCTTGATGGTGATTCTTTGATGGGCTGCCTGAAAACAGAGGCTGGACAAAATTAAGGCATCATTCAGGACTGTCTCATATTCAGGTGATGCTGGAATGAGGGATCCCTGCTGCTCTGGCTACTGGGCCACTCTCACTGGGAGAAATAGGCAAATCAGTTTAGAAGAAACTCAGGTCACATCCTCATAAACCCATGAATCCTTCCTTCAAAGGAGGCAGGAAGGGATGAATTATCTTGTTTTCCTAATTTTAAAATGTTATGTAACTGCTGAGATACTGGGTCAGATGGTTCTCACATCCCAGTAGAAGATCTGATCTCTGACTTCTGCTGGACCACGGAAGAGTTTCATAGCCAAATATGACTAATCTGAGAAATTCAGGTGTGCTCTGGAGGAGTCACTGCCTGTTGATGTGTTTGCTGAACTGAATTACTGCAGCTTACAGAACCTACTCTTGCCTGCTACCTAAAGGACAAAACCTGCATTTCTTTAGAAATGTGTCACTTGAGCAACTGAGGCAAGGACCCTAATAAAATTAAGAAAAACTTAAAGATGCGATGGAAAAAAACTAATGAAATGATGGAATGGCCTGAAACATTACAACATTTTCTTCAGAGGAATTCAGTTTAACTTCTCGAGTAAGAAATTCCGGGTATGCTTCATTTGGAGAGAGGACATTCTACATATTTTAAAACCCATCAAATGCAGTAAAATAACAGGATAGAGACCATTTTTCCCATGTTCCTGACTGTTATGCTACCCCAGACCCAGAGGCCAAAGTCAAAGCAGACTTACTCAAGGCAGGTTTCTTTCTCTCTGTTGACCTCCTGCCAGGAGCCACCTGAGGAAATTCCCACACCTCCAGAAAGATTCACTGGCACCCACTTGGTTGAAAGGGAAGGGACAGCCGAGTGGCAGAGCACTGCTAAGCTCCCAACCCCAGTGCAGATGGAGACAAGGCCAGGGATGATGACTCCTGGAACGCTGGTTTTGAGGAGGGCAATTGGCCTGGCTGTGATTGAGGAATGCCCGTTCTCCAGAGGAGGATCAGCACGTGGGCAGCAGTGAATTTTTCAAGAGCAGCCCTCCCCTCCAGTTTGTTTGGCAGTAAGAGCCACTTGTCTCCAAACAGGCACTCAGCATGTGATCATTTTGGGCCTCTTCCCATTTAGGAGTATGACTCTTGGGGAAAGCTTGACATCAGATTATGCCCTTCTCAGAGAGTACAAAACTCTGTCTCAGGCCAAGTTTTGTGCATTTCTGACTCCTGAGCCATGCTCTCACTTCATCTCTGTCCCAATGAGTCTATTTTGGGCTGAATTCCTAGTGACATGAGCAAAAATTCCTAGAAAAAGACCCTTGTGCACAGATGGAAGAGCAAAGTCTTTTAACCACAACCACAAACCACTTCCATAAACTCCAACCTTTTGCTCCAGCTTTAGGTTTCCTTGCAGAGGCTTGGAAGCTTTCTGGGCAAAGTTTAGTGCTCTTGGGAAAAAAGGGCCCCTTTTTTATTGCTGCAGAAACCTGTTCCTTGCACCATGGAGGTGCTCACCAGATGCCCTAGAAACCTTTGTCACTGGTAGCAAAGGAAAAAGAACATTTGCCCCAGACAACTTTAATCATATAAGCAACTGAATTAGGTGGCTGATCTGCCTTTGATCTCTTTATAATCTCTGCAGAGATATTTATTTAAGTGAGTATAGAGCAGGAATTGACCTCATGTGCAGGGAAGAGCCCTACAGAGTAACCTTTGTCTCTTCCCTGTGCAGAGGAGCTGTTGAGCAGTTTAGTCAGGCAGTTAAACTGACTTAGAGACTTAAACAATTAGACAGCTTAAGCAGACACCTGGAGGTGTCACCACCTTCTGGAGATGAATACTTTTCTGGTACTCTACCCTCTGTGCCTCCATCAAGTGGGAAATACTTCATTTGTGCTTCAAAATCTGGACAACACCTTTCCCAACACCAGACTGACCAAGAATTAACAGTGGATAGAAGAGTGACCTGAAATGCTTGTTCCAGGGGAGCAGCAGTTGCTTTCTCTGGTCTGTGGTGATATTCACAGCTTTCTCTGCGTGTCACACTGAGCCAAAAATTATGCAGTGCCCCGACTGAACATTTATCCACACTTCTGGTGCTTTAGCAATCTGGCTTCTCAGCTAGAGGCTGGAGCCAAAGCATATTAAGAAATGAGCCTGTGTTTTGAACATATGCTATCAGCAAAGTCTCATTTTTTTTGTTGCCAGTTAGTATTTCTTAGCAGGAGGAGAATGCACATGGTGCTGTCTTCAGGCAGGAGTGATGCAGGGCAAAGCCCTGGATTCCTTTACACCTTCAGGCCACTTGCTGCCACTGGTCTGCAGTGCAGAGGTGTCCAGTTCTGACCCACCCCAGTTAGGAATAATGGAAGGAATCATCAACAACAAAAACACTGCCAGGACCCAAGATGCTGGCAATCACCCACCACCCTGTTGCAGGCAAATGTGGAATAAAATCAACTGAGCTGCACGTGACCTCAGGATGAACGATGGACTGGGGAGAGCTGTTCACCCCAGTCCAGGAGAGCCATGGGCTTGGCCAGCAGTCCCTGGCTAAATGATGAGTCCATCCTGTTTTTTATAGACACAGAGCAGCCCTTGGCCGCTGCTCTTGTCTGTATTTCTATTTGTGCTGATAATACACATTTTTAAAGGCGATCTTAATTGCCCCACTAGATTTATTAGCGGGGATATTATCCATCCTTTCCTTCCACCCCCTCCCCCCTTCAGCTCAATTCATCATTTTTACAAGAGGGCGAGCTGAGGACCACACCTCCTCTGCTTCCCAGGGACAGCAGCGTGCACATCAGCTTCACCATCGGCCGAAAATCAAACGGGATGAGCTCACAGAAAGCTGGTAGATTGACTGAACGAACGGGGCACAGGGAGGCCAATTGTGTTATCTCCAACCTGAGCAGCTCGAGGTGCCAGTACCATTGCATCTCTGGGGTAGAATCCAAACCACATCCTCCTATCAAACCCTGCCGAGCCAGGATGCTGAAATGGCTGAGCCTGCAGCTCGGAGCTATATAAAGCTGCAGGGATAGCAGCCCTTGGCTGGTGCCAGGCTCCAAGCTCAAGTGAGTTTTACAGGAGGGAGGTTACAGGCCTCTAACGGGATGTAAACTCTGTTTCTGGGCGCAGCAGAAAGCGTGTGGCTGGTGTCTGTGCAGATCCTGGCAATCTGCATCTTTCAATGTAAGCATGGGTGGTGCCAAGCAATTACGATGTTTATAGAAACTGATGGCCTACATCTGTTTAAAATACTTCCCAGTGTTTAGACTGACAGCACAGAAAACATTCTGCAAGGAGTAAGCAGAAATTGGATGTTTTTATATACATATATATATGTTTTTGGTTTTTTTTTTTCACTTAGAACTCACACTAAATTGATTAACTACTCAAATTCATTAGCACTGTAAGCACTATAGAGTGAGCACAAGCCATAAACCTGCCTTCCTGCATGCTAGAGAATTAAGAAAATGTAAGAAAACTCTTCCAGAGGGTGAAGCCTGTTTGGAACTACACTGAAGCAAGACTGTAGTCTCATATCCCAGCAGCTTTATAGCCTTCCTGCTCGGTCTTTAGCAAGACAAAGCTTTCTCTCCATTGAGAAATCAGCCAGGTGAGATAACACCCATTCTCACTCCAGTGTAGCTATTTACAGATGGAGCAGAAGAGCAAGCTGAGGGTAACTAGATCTGTTGCACTACACAGAGAACCAAAGCCCTTGGCCTTATCTCATCTGCCTGTGATGGCTCCTTATCTCCACTCCAACACTGCCCTTTATTGCTTTGAGTCCTTCCCTGCTTTGACTCCTTCCAGGAGGTTCTGCGGGGTCAGTGGTCCTTTGCACCAACACCCTGATGGAGCCATGGGATGCTCCTTCTTTGATTCAGGCAGCTTTGGCCATGAGTAAAACATCCAGATGGTTTAGGGATGAAAGAAGCTGAGATTTCGCCGACTGTGGCCATGAGAGCAAGGAGAGCAGAGCTGTACAGTGCTGCAGCCCAACAGCCCTCAGTGATGCAAGGGCTCTTCAGAGACCTCAACAAGCCACTGTAAACTAGAGCCACCTCCAGAAACCCAAGGACGGCTTCAGAAACAGCCAAACCACAGGACCCCATGGCCAAGCCCAAGAGTTTTGGCAAAGTGTCTTCCCTCAGCTGCAGCAACTCTCGAAGCAGAATGAACAACACAGCAATACCCAAATTTTCATGCACGTCCCCAGGGACTTGTTTGTACAGCCAACCTTATCTTCCTCTTCCTTGAGCATGGGCTGCTGTGCTGACGTGCTTTGCCACCTGACCACTGAGAGAAGCCTTCCCTCATTAGCAGCTCGGAATCTTGCTATAAATCTCCCTGTAGGGCTCACTCTTGGGTGACAATGTCCCAGAACAAAGAGCCCCATTCACCAGTCGGGCCTTTGGCGTTCATTTTCCGTTTTTAATGTCAGTCCTAGAGGCGGGGTGCAAGTTTTATGGGCAAAGCATGCAGAGACCCCAAAAGGGACACCCTGTTCCGGAATTAGTTATAACCAAGTCCCCTCGGGCATGGCTGCTGCTCAGCAAGTGGGAAGGTCTCTCCTCTCTCGGTTATACTGAAAACAAATGTGTGGCAGAAAAAAAATCCATCTCTGGAGCTCTTCCTTAGTTCACTGCCGGGATTATTACGGTATCTAGCTCAGTAAAAGACAGTTTCCATTCTCCTTTTCCCCCCACCCCATCCCTTGTATTTTTAAGGCCACTTATGTCACACACACATATGCAAAACTCCAGCACAAGAAGGCAGCCACATCAAGCACAACATCACAAAGAAGCAGCCACCATCTCTTCCAAGCCCTCCTTCCTTCTGCGCTGTAAATTAGTACACAAATTATGCAAATCAGAAGCACGTGCAGAGGGGAAGTTGCTCTCCCTGGCACTGGCTGGGCAGGGACTGCATCTCCCGTCAGGAAGTTCTCTGGGGCACTGGGATGGGGTGCTTTGCTCTGATGCTTCATCCTGCACCCAACAAGTACCCACAGGGCTTGTCTTTGCTCCCCCTGGAGCATCCTGTCCCCGCAGCAATGACAGCTCTGTGTGTTGCTCCAGCGCTGCTGCCTCTCCCCCAGTCCCTGAGCAGAGCTGTGTAAAACAAGCAGACGTTTTCATCACTAAACTTATGGCTGCCCTGAGGGCATGTGCATAAGTTTACCCAGTGTTCTTTAAATCAGTCCCAGAACAACCTTTTCCAGCCACTGCCAAACAAAAGCTTTTCCAGCAGAACTCCATTTTCCTTTTCTCTGTAAGAAACGCTTTCTTTTTCAGGCTAGCTCAGCTGTTACACTTGGGCTCTGGCTGGTGGAAACACACACAAATACCTGCAACCTCACTGAAATTAATGGGAAAAAACCTGCCGTTCAATTCAAAGAGAGTGGAACAAAATTTCACAGTATTTTTTTTTTTCCAGGAAGGGGAAAAAAAAAAAAGGAAAGAAATCGAAAAAGGAAGGAAAAATCTGTTGAAACCCAACTTTAGTCCACATTGAAGCAAACCTTGACGGCTCTCATATTCCCTGTGGAAGACATGCACATCCTACAGAAGTGAGCTGCTGCTCCACCACAGTGTAAGAGCTGTAAGGATGCAATCTGCTCTAGGCTAAGGCTCCCAAATTGCTTCTCCCATGTTCAAGCTGGTCTGTTACTCCCGCACTGCTGCTGCAGGGGTGTAAATGTGGTGCTGGTCACAGGCAGAGCCTGGGTTTGATGCTAAAGCAAGCACGGGGCGAGTGGGCACAACATCCACCAAGCAAACGCTCAGGGGGTGGGGTGCTTTCAGACTTTTATTCTCCTACCAAAATAGTTCAGCCACTGACGTCTCAGAGTGGGCTTTACAGGGTGAGGCTGTGCTCTGTTTCCATCTGCTATGACCATGGCCAGGGAATGCACTGTCCCACACCCAGTTTGCATCCATTTTCACCAGCCCAGAGGACAGCCCAGGCTCCCAGGGAATGACAGTACCTCTGTTTCCCAGAAGCAACCCCCCATTTGAGACTTGCTTGCTGTCCTTCCTCTCTGATCCTCTCACCCACAACTGCAGCTTCACACCGGGCAAGTGACTCAGAAATGCCAATACCACATGAGAAGGGGTGTCCCTGACGGGGAAATGAGTGCCATGAAGGGACAAATGCTTTATGGCTGTTTTATGATGCTTACATCAGCCAAAGCTTGCTCTTTGCACCAGGGTGGATAGAGGAATTTTAGACAGAGCCAACCTAACAGCTCTGCTGACACCTCTCGGTGTGGCTACCCAACCACTCCCAGATTTCTGACATGATCCTGCATACTGGACCCTCCAAAGTTTCCCTTGGTATCATATGGGATTGAGTAAATCCAAGGTTGATGAGGTTGGCCAGCATGACTGTGCACCAGAGCAAGGCCAAGCCACCCTGTCCATTCATCCTGGGGACACCTCTGGCCAATGCTGAAGGACCTCAGCAGCTCCAAAGGCCACCTCCATCTGAAGGGATACAGCACTGCCCTCTGTCTGAGGGCTCACACCAGGGTCAGGGCTCTGAGATCGGATGTTCCCACACCACACCACAGTTGGATCTGCTACACGTTGACATTTCTGTACAAACAGGCTTGGAAGCTGCTCACATCAGCCTTCAGCTGGAGGAAATCCCAGCCACGAGCCCACCGGGATCAGGGGAATCAAAGTGTTGCTAATAAAGAGCCATTTCTCACCCTCCCAAATCCACACTCCCAACAGTAGGATGCAAGAGGGAGGATTTCTCATAAGCTGAACGGCTCCAGCAGGAAATGGCACATTTAGCACTTCTTTCATGACTTTCTTTGCACCACATTTCCTCCGTGCCCCCTCCCAAGCTCTGTCCATGGCAGCACACCATCTCTGGGAGCAGATCCCTTCATTTTTAAGAGCAGCACCGTGCACTCCTGGCAGAGCAGCCGGGTTGGTCCCTGGCCACAGGCATGTCTCTCCAGTTCAGCCCTGCAAATCACGGTGGCACCAGATTAAGCCTTTAGCCGTGTTATTTCATGAGGTTTACTCATCACAAATGTTGACAGTAAGGATCAGCTTTAAGTAACAAACCAGAAAACCAATTCCCTTCCATATATTCAACAAAATCCTGTTGCTTCCTTCAGGAGAAAACATGCTGCACTGCCTTTTGTACAGGCACGAGAGGAAATCACTCTCTGGATTTGGAAAGTCGATATTAATGGGCTCAGACTGCAGTAGAGGGCATGTTCATTTTGCAGTCGAGTTACTTTCCCTGATACTCTCTTGATTCTATTTTCCTGGCAAATTGTGATTGCTAATAAATTGCAATAACTTTGAGTTTACATTATGACTTGCAGAAGATTATTTTGGGCAGTAATGACATTCCCAAAGTGGACGGTCTCTCCAGTGAAATATCTGGCATATGGAAGCAATTCAGTTTTTACAGATTCAGATGAAACCTACGTATTACCGATGAAGAAACCATGTTTTGATAAGATAATAGGCAGCGGTGTGAGCCAACAGGGAAGAAAATATGAAGTTTCTAATGCCTACAAGGAAGTCAGGCTTCTCCCAAAGCTTATTGAAGCCAGTGGACTGAGTCCTCCAGGCTTCATTGGGGTTGAAGATCAGGTCTTCACCCTCCTCACAGCAGGAACATGTTCTGGGTCAGCTCGTCCCATCCCAGAACACTTTATCCTACAATAATATTCCAGCCTCCCACTTATTAGATGCTGAAATCTGTTTATTTCCTCTGGTGTCCAAGTCTCTCCAAGTGTCTCCTTTTGAAACCCCCAGGGCAGCCGAAGCGGGAATTTTAATTTTATTGTGCTATTTGTCAAACATTTTTTTCCTTTTCTTTTTTTTTTAAACACTGTTTACACAGAGCAGCCTTCCTCCCTGATCCCCTCTGGTTTGTCTTTTGCTTCTCAGGCATTTCCTAGCTGCTGTGCCTGGGCTCCACCTTGTCATGTAAATCCAATTTAATTTGCACAGTTCTGCTTGACTGGGGCTGTTTTCTAATAAATTCAAGCTCCGTGAAAAATTCCAACCAGGTGATACACTCCAAGGCAGCAGCTCCTAACGCACTATGTGGGAAGGATCTTCAAAACACACTCTAAGAGGAGGCAGGTGGCTTTTGGGGCTGATTGCACTTTTGCTTCTAATATTAACTTTTAATTACCAAAAGCTAAACCTTGTTTTCCTGGATGATCCATTGCTGCCTCAAAATCAGTTTTGTCCTGGGCTTATTGACACAGTTGGAAAATTTACTATGTTTACTCTTTTTGAGAAAACAGTTTAGTTTTTACTGCATTAATTTCAAACCAAGGCTGTGTCCACGCTCATAGTGCAATCTCTAATTCTGCTCTTCTTCATCCCCTATCATTAGTAGCGAGCTGTCTTCAGAAACCTTTCGTGCTGAGATGAAAACATGCAGGAAACAAGGATGAAGAAAAAGCTTTATTTTATGGGTTTATGGTTTAATACTTCTTATCAGTGGATGAAATTTGGGGAATACTCAACAGACTAAAGAGCAAAAATGCTCTTTGCAAAAGGGACATGATGGAGTCTGTAAGCCCCAGTACAACACCCTGAGAGACCAAAGCAGGGTCAGAACTGGAAGGTAAGAGAAATAATTGAGCTTTGTGCCCTGCCCAATTTAACATGGGCCATGAAACCAGAGCTCAGAAATCCCCTTCTGCCATAAGCAGGGTCTGAGAGGCTTCTGAGCAGTGCCTACAACCAGAAAAAAGCCCTTTTCTTCACACCCCACAACTCAGTGCAGGCCAGAGCCTCCCCACTAACCTATTTTTGGCTGCAGGCTCAGCCCCAGCACAGGTTGGGCGATGCAGGTGGCTTTGTCTGCCAAGCAACCACTGCACCCCCTCGCCTCTGAGCTGGGCTTGATCCCCTGTGAAGCACCTCCAAAAATAGCAGCACTGCATACCTCAGGTACAAGAGGCCAGCTTGAGGTTTAGGTGGCATTTGTCTGCTCTCCCGTGCAAAGGAAACCCCCCAAAATTCCCAAGAAATCCACAGAACAAAGAATCTCAGCTTTTGTTCCATTTGGTCAATAAAACCAAAAAATACTCCTCTAACAGCTTTGTAAATAAATACAGGGCACCACGACAGTGCAGGTGATTTATTGGCACTTAACATTACGGGGGTGACAGAAAGCACTGCAATAGTCAAGTGCCATGGCCATTATAAACATTTTTTTTAAAGGGGTTTATTACAGAGCTGTAAAAGTCAGCTCGAGGCTAGAAGTTGGCATGAGAGTTCTCTCTACCTTTGAAGTATTTATTGACGGCAGAAATTTGGAAGGGGAAAAAAAAATCAATTTGGAAACTATGGTTTCATCAGGCTTTGAATAGCAAGTGTAAAAAGGAAAGGAGATAAAGGGGGGGAAGAAGAGAGGGAGCGCTGCTGTGAGGATGGAGAATGTCCAACAAATCTTTTGCCAGGGAGATCTTCTGGGTTCACCTTTTTCCACCCACAAGTGACTCACAAAGCAGTGGTTTCTACAAAGTTCCTCACATCTTTCAAAATATTTGCCCAGCCATTTCCATGCAGTTATTGGTGTGTAATTTACAGCTTTTCACAGCAGGGAATGCAAGTCGCCCTGGGGTAACAGATGCCATTGAGAGCTGCTGGGAGAGCTGCTGCTCTCTGGCTCCCTGCTTTCAGCAGAGAGGAGGAGGAGGAATTTGTATCCAAGAAGATCAGCCCTGCCAGGTTACACATTGGCAAGAGCAAGGGGTAAATCCCACCTGGCCTGATTCTCCAGCCAGTGCTGGAGCTTCAGAAGTCTGGTCCAGGCAGAGGGGCCGCTTTTCCATTCCTGCAAGCACTTGCCAAATGCAGGTACCTCTCAGATTTCAAATCCAGAAGGGACCACTGTGAGCTTCTTATACAGGACAGGCAGTCCCATTTTTTGGTTAAATGTCACCTCAGCAGTGCTCCTGTTCACCAGTCACCTGCACAGCACCACTGCACCATGAATTGGGAACACTGGAGCATCCCTGGGAAGCCCTGTGCATAGGGGTACCTTTAAAGCTAATTTTAGGAAAAGGTGGCACAGAAAACACTTGAGAATGGGTTCACCACCCGGGATGGACAGTGAGGGAACATTAACTCCTCCACTGGCACAATGCAGGAGTGCACTCTGAGCATGGTGCAGCTGAGCATCCCATTTTGATGCCTTGGGTGTGCCCACGTGTACTTGGATCCGAGCTCGGATCACAGAGACAAGAATTAATCCATGAATTGTTTGGCTCCTCCAGGGGAAACCCCACAGTGAGACCTACTTGGATGGGAGAAATGAGCTGGAAAATAAGCTTGGAACATCTCAAAGCAAGCCAGTAAGGTTTGGTGAAGATGAACCACACCTCGAGCAGGCAGAGCAGGAGAGGGGACACACTGCTTAACACCCACCAGCAGCCTGGCCTGACTCCCTGGGAAGGTGATGCTATTTTTGTCTGCCCTTTTCATAGCCACATTCACCGCTGAAACCCTGCCATATGCTGAATTATGGGCTGGATGGATGACTCCAACGTGGAGCAGATGTTTATCTCATTTGCTTCCACATTTTTTTAAGCATTTCACGTGTAGGAAAATGCTAAAAGTAAGAAGATTAAAACATGGATGCCCAAAGTCTAATTAACATCCCCCTGGTGAGCTGGGTGTGTTTTATCTCTAAAACAGAGTGACTCCAGCTTCCTCTGTTATATGCATGAATCCCAGGGGGAGCAATCAGAAATAACACGATGATGTTGTTAAGAACCATTTATTACTATTATTATTACTGTGAGCTTGGGTGAATCAACTCAGTAAGACCAACACAACCTCTGTGCATAAGTTAAACTCTATTTTAAGGGCTTGAATAAGACTTTGATGGGACTGAGTGTAAAAACTACATATGGGTGAGATGCAATTATGGAATTTTGACAAGGGCATTTGACCAACCCCAAAAAATCCATGCATCAAACTGTCATCATCACCAAATGTGCATGCCTCAGATTTTCCAGTTCAGCAAGGTTATAGAACATTACAGCTTTTTATGTATTTAAAAGTGAGAGTTAAAATATAATTATAATATAAAAACATTATAAAATAAAAAGCTTACTTTTTATAAGCTCGCCACACTGGAAAATGTGAGGCACAATAATCTTCTCTATAGCAGTCTCAATATTATGCCTCCAAGTTCCTCACACCTTGTAACATAATTAGGCGTCCTCCCGAACGCTTTGTCGCACTTTGATTTTTGGGGAATGTCGCCAGGAATGGTTGGTCAGGCTCCACTCTCTCCAACCATCCTGACACTTGCTGGCTTGGAAAGAGATTGCTCCAAGACCAAGTAGGAGAAGTGAGCCCTAGGGGTAGCTTTGGCTCTACAAACTGACTGCACACAGGGAAAGAGAGTGGTCAAAACCATTTTCTTCCCAGATGCAAATGTGCAAGCAGGTGCCAAAGGGTTCTCACTACATGCCTTTATTTAGCCTGGTGACAAAATAAACCCTTGTGTAGGAAGATAAAGTAGTTCAAAGCAATAGGTGAGGAGTTTCTTTTTAAGCAGAGCCTAAATAAGTTCTTTATCAGAGGGAACAGCATTAATATATAAATATTCTTTAACGAAACGTTGGCCCTGAGGTCACGTGTCTGAACTGTTTTCTTTTTTCTATGTTCTATCAGTGCTTTCAGATGTCCATACCCTGCAGCTGTGCTTCCCATGTGAGCTTGGTCCATGATGCCAGCCCTGTGGCAAAGGGATATTAGCACCTCATGGCCACTTGTTGGAAATTGGTTATTCCTTGGCTCAAAGGCCTGTGCATCTTGGACCAGCTGGGCTGGAGAGGTTCGTGAAGTGAATCAAAACAAGCCACAGGAAATTCTAGGCATGGTAAAGGTTCCTTGGCTGAATGATTGATTCACAGATTGCAAGAAGTGTTGTGCTGGTTTTGGCTGGGGTAGAGTTAATTTTATTCATGGTAGCTGGTGGGGGGCTGTGTTTTTGATTTGTGCTGAAAACAGAAGACACAATGTTTGGAGTGATGGTGTTTGTCATCCCAAGTCACTGTTACACATAATGAAGCCCTTTTTTCCTGGGGATTCCTGAACACTTTCCTGCCCATAGGAATGAATTCCTTGGTTTGGTTTGCTTGCACACATGATTTTTGCTTTGCCTATTAAACCATCTTTATTTTAGCCCATGAGTTTTGTCACCTTTCTGATTCTCTTCCCCATCCCACTGTGGGGAGTGGGCGAGGAGCTGTGTGGGGTTTCATTGCCAGCTGGGGTTGCATGCCAAAAATCTCTCCAGTTATGAGCCTGGAGCTTTAGAAAAGGACCTTGGAGGATGTTTGGAGTATGGATGAGACCACCACCAAATAGGACACCACATGTCCCTATTTATTTGTCACTCTCTCTGGCTCTATGGATGGGATTAGGAAAGCAGAGCACAGCTACCTCTCAGGACTCATAGTCTGCAGTTGTGATGCAGTCACATCTTGAGTTCTCAGGGACTGTGATGTTGACCTGGGAACCAAGAGATGGAGTGAAGAAAAGAACAGAAAATTTGTGCTGTCCTACCCAAATAAGGAGGAGATGAAATGGGTCTGATTGTGAGGGCAGGCAACATGTCCCTGTCATGCTCCCCAGATTAAACCCTGTATATGTGCTGACTCCATGCCATTCCTCCACAGAGCTTGGAGCTTTTTGTAAAGAGATTCAAACGTGGTCACAGAAGAGCTACAAGAGACCCCATTATGCCCCGAATTCTGGATGATGTGATGTGCATCGGTTGTTTCCCTTTTGATTCAGGCCCAGCTGATCCTGGGACAGGAGAGACTACAAGGGTAAGGACCATACTTGTTACGTCTCTTGGGACATCTCACTGGGGGTGGACACAACGCTGCAAAACTGGGCCAGCTGTGACAACTTAGGATGGATAAAAATAATCTGCAGCGTGTCCAGAACTGACTCTTAGGTGTTAGGGAGGGCCATAAGGAATGATACTCACATTTTGGAAGACTGAGTGGAACGTTCCAGTTCTTCCCAAAATATACAGTGGAAATATTTGGGCTCAGAGAGAACAGCTACAGCCAGGGCAGCAAGAGGAACAGTCCTGGCAGTGCTGGAGGAGCTGAGAGCTGACTCAGAAGGAGGATTGTGTTTTGTGCTGCCGATCGCAGCGTCCTCGCCTGGCCTTTGGGGCTGCACCTCACCAGTGCTCTGAAAGCCAAATCCCTGGGGATTGCAGCCAAAGAATAGGCTTGAACGTGGGGCAGCTGGCACTGGAAGAGTCTCTCCAGACACTGACTGAGGGCCAGAGGTGAGCTGATCCCTGATGGTTATTGCAGAGGTGTGGTGAGCTTGGCAGCTGCTCTTTCCATCTGCCTGCATGGGCTGGATGGGGGAAAGCAGGGAGGTGAGAATCCATCCAGGCCACTTCCCCAGCTGCCCGCGGGCCTGTTGAGGATTGTTGCCTTCTAAACAAATAAACCTCCCAGTGGGAGAGTCTTACCTGGTTCTTTATCCCTTTGCAGGAAAGGTCACCAGTTTTTGATGGAGTATTACTCACAAGGACATTACAACACCAAAAATCACAGGACAGAGCAGTTTCTCTTTTCATTTGCTAATTCTGTTCTACCCAAACTGTGATACGGAGTTTCTTTATGTTTTGTTCAAAAAGACAGTGAGCTGCTTCCAAGCTGGCCTGCAGCTGACCATGCATCCCTGCATGGTCTCTGCACATTTCAGGTGTCACCGTGAAACAATTAGCCACTAAATACAAGTTATTAGCAACTAATAACCAGGTAAACTAACAGATTACAACTGGCATCCCATAGAGGTGCCACCAACTTCCTGGGCACCAAGCCCAAGCACCTTCTCAGACATGGACACCTACAAGACCAGTAGCATGAGACTACAGAAGTTATTCCTTCAATCTTTGGGAATTTAATCCAGGCAGCAGCCAGAAGACCACCTGTTCTTTTCTTTCTGGCCTTTGCCATATCTAAACATGGGTTAGAAAGAAGAATTTCAGACAACTTATTACAAAAGGAGCATGTCCCACCCATCTCATCAACAAGCAATCAACTGAAGAAGGACCAGAGCTGATTTTAGGGCTGTGCATCCTAATTCTCCTCCCACAGCAACCCATCATAAAATGGAAAACAGAGCCAAACATCCAGGGAGCACACCCGAGTCCTGCTGTGTGGGCATCACCCTGGGCTTACTCCAAAGAGATGTGGTGGTAATGCTATTTATGAAATTGATTTCTCCCCACCCTTACTGTTGCATTTTACTATTTTTGATCATCAGGCAGGAAAGCATAAATAAAATCCTCTTAATGTCATAGTCATTTTTCAAGCAGGAAGTGACACAAGTTGACACCCAACCATTAATTTGACACGGGGTAGTAAAATCATTTGATTCTGCTGGCAGAATTTCATAGGAATTAACCAGCTTGAAGATTTATGGTCAACATATTGCTGTAAAGGCTGGTACAAAAAAAAAACCAACAAAATGGACCATTATCATTACTTATTGTAAAGGGATTTTTAAACTATGGAAACAGAGTAACTTAGGGAACCTTTGCTTTCTGTAAACATCCTCTCCCCAGTTTTATTCTAATTTAAAAAAAAAACATCACAAAAGGGTGTTTTAGGAGAAGTAGATATTGTGAAGGGACAGAGATATAGATGGGGTTTACTGGGACTTGAATTTTGCTTCCCCCAAAAAACTGAGCACATGTGCTACAGCCAAAGGGACAGTGGCCATAGTTCAAGTCTTCAAGGATTTGAGTTTTCCCACTTGTCCAATGAAACCTTAGGAGGTCAGGGAGCCCTTTGGACCTGATAAACACCTTCAGCCGGGCCAGGGAGAAGGAAGGACTGAAAAGGCCATAGTCTACATGTCATGCCCTAATCCCACAGCACTCTTAGCACAGCCACCAAGGCCAGGGAAGAACTCTCATGCACCCAGACTCAGGATTGCATCCTTCTGCTCCCCTTCTGCAGAGCACACACCCTTTTCCTTCAGTTAACCAAACCCTTGACAGGCCCGAGGACTCTCTCCCCAAGTACAAGTTTGCAGCTCACGCTCTCAGCGTAGGAGTACTGGAATAACAAACGTGGTTGTGTGCACGGGTGGGGGCAGCTCTGCCAGGCAGCAATCCAGCACATTTTCCTTTGCAGGAGGCTCCAACCTCGGATGGCAGAGGAGCAGTGGCTGTGCTGTCCCCCACCCTCCTGCTGGCCACGACCCTGAAGTTTTCCCTCCAGCTGCGGGGAAGATGGAGGGCAGGAGGAAGCACGTGGAGATCCTTGTCAGGCTGCAGTCAGCAGCACCAGGTCAAGAGTGTGCCTGATGTGTTGTACCACCCTCCTGAGATGAGCCAGCTGAGCCAAGCCTGTGCTCCCTGTGCCAGCCCTCCCTGGGCTGTCACTCAGAGCAGGGAGCAGTCCTTACCCCACCACCCTGCTCCTTCATGCTCAGCCACGGTCTTGCTCGCCCAGCCCTAATACTTGTATTCCCAGCATTATTTAAAGTCCTGCAGGGGAATCTTTCCAGCACCTCCAGGCAGCAATGAAACCTGGAGGCTTGCACAGCCGGTCTGACCGAGGGGTGACTGAAGCACTAATGATCAGCAGATGAAGGATGATGTTGGACTCCTGGGGAAGGGCTGCCAGAAAAGGAGGGCAGATCCCACAACAGCCATCCTTGTTCCTTCAGCTGTCACCTTCAGTGCGAGGAGCACCAAAACCACCATGTCCAAATTTGATTGCTGCAGTGCCTGCGCTAACAAGGTGAGAGCTGATGTCTATTATTTGGGGCATAGCTGAGCATTAAAAAGATCTGGTGACTCCTGGCTCACATCCCATCACCTTGGAGCAGGGCGGAGCAGGTCCTGGATCAGCAGGCAGAGCCAAAAGCCAATTGTTGCTCTGGTGCCTGCACTGCCTCTGCAACGCCTCACAGCCGAAATTCCTGCACGAACCGACCCACAGAGAGAGGGCCTCTGAACCAAGGAGATTTATAAGCTCAACAGCAGGAGATTTTGGGGGAGCAGATGTAGAGAGAGAGGGTCGAACAAGGTCACACTGGAAATATATGGCAGAAGCTAGAGCTTAGCCCAGTTGAAGTGAATTCTTGCTCAATGGCAAAACCAGGAGACCATTCTTCCTCTTAAGAGTTTTTCCATGCCCTAACAAGCCTGGTGAGGAACTTAATGACATCTGCGTGTTCTTGCCTGAGCGAGGACCTCATGATTTGGCTGGATGCCATGAAAAAAAAGATGTCCAAAAGTTATGAAAATAAAGGTATTTATCTTCATTGTTAGAGAAAAAAAAAAAAAAAAAGGCTGAGCCTTTTATTTCCCTCTCTTGGAGAATTAAGCTCACAGATTTACAAAGAACTGGTTGATTACCAAAATAAATACATCGCCATGCCAATTTATAGGACACAAATGTAGGAAACCTATCCAACCAAATCAGGCAAAGTGTAATTCATGTGAGAGCCCTCAGCATGTGCAAAGGGCGCAGTGCATGTGGAACAAAGTACATAGGGAAAGCGTGCTAGAAACCTCTATCAGCGGGAACAATTCCCAGCACAGCGTACAATGGAGCTATAAAATAAATGGTTTGGCTCTCCACTGGAAGCAAAGCCCAACTGTTCTCAATGAGAAGGAGGATCATGTATCTTTATAATGAGAATTCAGTCATTTTTAAATGTTGGCTTTGCTCATATCACCACCAAATCTGTCTGCGGAGCTGACAGGCTGCAGACTTCATTTGGGTTTCTAACTGTGATTACACATGGCAGTGATGGATACCACAGGGTTTTCTGGGGCTTAGGGTTTGGGGCTGGCTTTTGTTTTTCAGTTGTTTGGGGCTTGGGATTGAGAGAGCTGGTGGGGGTATTTTTAGTGTCACTGTCCAATGAGGCTTAAAGGGCTCTTTCCTTATTTTAGTAGCTCTGATAGTGCACAGAGATGAAAGCAGCCCCTGAACAAGTTCTTCTTTATATTGGCAAAGCTGCCCCTTCTGTGATGAAACCCAAGAGCAGTTTCTGCTTTCAGTGCTCAGTGAGATGGAGCAGAACATGTTTACTGAGCCTGAACATACCAGTGCCCTCAGAGGTGTAAGCACCACCCTTTGCAGCAAAGGTGATCCTCGGAGCACTAAAACATCTGCTTGCTCAGTGGAAAAACAACCCCACAATCATGTTAACATTCATGAGCGTGGCATATTCAGGAGTTAAGGGAGCTTCCTTTCCTCTCTGTTATTTCTTGAAAGGCAGAATCACTTTCTGTTGCTGACAGAACACACAGGAGTGATGCATTTCACAGCCAGAGCAGCTCCTTTCACAGTCCAACCTGAAGAAACCTGAAGTTATCCATTAGAAATGAGGCAGCCTTCACACAAGGCTCAAAGCCCCAAGGCCCAAGGCTCAAATCTCTTTTTTTCCCAGTCCAACCTCAGGCTGTAAGGCTACAGACAAGCAAAGCACTTGTATTAGGGTGGATGTAAAGCATCTGTAGCAGCCCAGAGCAGTGATGTCCAAGACTTGACAACAACCTGGCACAGCGAGGGTATCTGCAATTTAAAAACTCAATTTCTCCAAATCTTTGCTCCTACTATTAAGACTAAAGAGCAGAAGGTCATCTGGTTACTTCTGGGGAAACAGTCAACGCTATGATCCCCAGGGATTGCAGCCTGGACTAAAATGGGAAAGCCAAGTGGGATAATTTGGGTTTGGACAAGGCAGTTCTCCACAGAACCTGAGGGAAACATCCCTGAACTTGTGACATGAGGCATTTGGAAGCAGCAACTTGTGTATTTAGCCTGACTGGGGGCACTGATAGGCAGATTGGAGCTTTGGCACATGTGAGAAAAGTGGCTGACCTGACTATTGGAGCCGTGGAGACACTGAGCTGATGACATGCACGGAGTTCTCAGCATGTTCTTTGCAAGTGGACATGAAGCAGCCCATAAAACTGGTTCAGATCTGTTGCCAAGATCCAATGTTCTCAACTGAGCTGATCTGGCACTCCACAGGGCTGGGTCTCATCAAAGAGGATCTCTCTCTACTTCAGAGCATTGTATGGCCAAAGGCATTCCAGCTCTGCACAGGAGCTGGATAACACCTTGGGTTCCAGCCTGCTGTGGCCTTCAGAGCAGCAGGGCATGGCCAGGGAGTGTAAAAGCAGCTCAGGAACATCTAGAGCACATCACAGTCCTTGTGGAATCGTAGAATCATTAAGACTGCAAAAGACCTCCAAGACCATCATGTCCAACTGTTAACCCTGATGCTGTTTGTTCTTCATGCAGGCATAGAAGTCTGGTTGCAAAATTCTGGGACTCCCATCCCTGCAGTGATAATCATCCTGCCACAGCACTGATGGGAAATTTAAAGGTGATGATCACAAGTCTGCTCATCAAATGAAACAAAAGCACAGCTGTGCTGCTCCCTGTACCCCAGCTCTGCCACTGACCAGCTGCAAGTTCAACAAAGGGCACAGCAAAGCCAAGCAGAGCTCCAATTCTCCCCAGCAGCATGCCAACTGCTTCATCCCAGCACTTCTTCCCAAGCTTTAGCCATCTGTGCACAGGCCTCAAGGCCAAAATGAGAGGAGGCTTCCCAGTTGCAGCTTTCGGAGGAGGCCAAACTCTCTGTACATTGTGAGTTGTGAAATACATGAACTCCCAGGCTTCACATGAGCCTCATTCTTCTGTGCAATATCACATGGCTTTTGGATTTGCCTGCCCTGTCCACCTCTCCCATGTGTTTCCAATAATTGCTTACATATGGAGGGGTTTCTTTTGTTTGCCCTGCGAAGGGACACGCTGTTGTTCCCCCTTCCTAGATGAGGCTGCAGACATACACATCATTTTTATTGGTGTGTTTTATTGCCCCCGCTTCTTTACAGCACACGCCACCAGTCTCCCCAGCCTTCCCTTTCAGGCCACTGCTTACTCTTGCCCCTGTTAGGTCTCCTCATTCCCCATCCTCTCTCAGTCAAAACAGGGGCCCCTAATTAAGAGAATGCCTTATAAATCTCTCTGCATCCAAATAGGATCCAGAGCCTGGCTGGGGAGACGGCTCTGGAGACAGCGGGTAGGTCTGGCATTCCTCACGTTGCACACAGGCTCTCTTTAGGATCACTGCTTGGCATGTGAGCTCTGGTCCCAGCACTGACAGCCAGTGCCAGGACCCAACACTTGTGCCCACCGTGTACAGCAAGCAGATACCAGAGGAACAGGCTGGAGACCACCCACTTGGACCCAATCCCTTGGTTATGCAGAGCAAAGACCCAGATTGGGATGCTGACCATGCAGGAGAGGCAGTAACATCACCTAAGGATTCCCTGCAGGACCCCGTGGTGTGCAGTGGTAGGAGAGGGGGGGGTAGCAATCTCTCCCCCAAAATGCTGAAGGATTCTGCACTCCCAGAGATGTGGCCAGCAGACCCTTGGGTCAGGAGGTAAGTGGCATTCCAAGCTTCTTATTCCTCTCTTAGGGTGCATCCTACCCTCAAAAACAACCCAAAAACCAGGATGGAGGTTCCTGCTACCAAGCCCTGCCTGGATATGAGTTTGTGCCCTGTTTCACACTGACTGCGGCCTGCAAGCCCCAGCTCAGCACATCCATCACCTAAGCTCCCATGGAAGTATCCAAGATTAGGGCCCCTGAGTGGCTCAGGCCTTTCCATCAATCCTGTTTGTACAGGGAACACAGGTCTGAACCCAGGCAGGATGACCCTGCTGAGACATCGCCATTGCATCACCCAAGTTATGTGTGTTTAAAGGAGAAGGTGCAAGTAGCACCCTCAAAACCCACAGTAACACCAGGAACCTTGCTGAAAACCTGCTCTTTGTGGGACAGTGGGGTTGGAGGCCTATAATTCAAAAAACACAAAGGATAAGAGCAGCCTGAGACAGAGAAAACTCACCCCACTATGTCACCACGTTACTTTGTCCATGTTGCTCACAGTCCTGACTTTTGATCAATACTGTGCCTGCCCAGGGACTTAAGCTCAGCCTGCAGCAGTGTCTCTGCATCACACTCACACACAATAATTTCCTCAGTGTGCACATCTCTGGAAATGCAGCCAGTGCCAGAATTCCCTGATACCAAATCCCTGCTTGGGCTGGTGCCCAGTGCTCTGAAAAGGCTGTCAACATCTGGAAGCAGTGACACTGCACATCTGCATCAGAATTGCAGGATGGAGAGAGGACTACCTACAGGATCACTTCTGTTGATAATTAAATCCTAAATAGGAGGGCTCTAGGTGTACTCACCTTCCCTCACACCGTAATGTTTGAACTGACTTGTACACGATGCTGCTGCTGCTGCTGCTGCTGCTGCTGCAAACAGCCCTTGGAGGAGAAGTAGATGGACTTTTTCTTGCACTTGTAACAGAGGTGCAGCTGGGGAGGCTGAGCAGCTAGGATAAATCTAAAGTAAACATCTCTAATTATCAAGGGAGGGATTTTGATTCTCTCATTCACATGGACAGTAAGAAACTCAGGGGAATAGATTCGGGCTTTAACCACAACCAGGACCTTAAGGACCAAACCAGGATCATACAAAGCTTCTTCAGGCTTCCCACAAACCTGTGGAACACATTTTCCCCTCAGACTTCACAAGGCTTTTCTACTATACCCAGCAAGATACCTTCCTGCTTCCAACACACTGGTTTTCTGGATGCCTGCTATGGAGGAGCACAGAATACCTTGTGGTTTTGCTGGAAACATTCCCTATTTAGACTTCTGGCATCATTTATACCTCAACATACAAGATACCTTTCTCCAAGCCACGTGACACCACATTTAATGTTTATTTGACTTTTTTTTTTTTTCTTTAAGTCATTTAGGTTTTTACTACTAATAAAGTCCTGATTTCCTGGCAGTGGGGTCAGATTTAGAAGAATGGAAGAGAGGACAAGAGGGAGTGTGAGCCCTCCCTGTGATTCCCCTCAGTGAGGCTGACCAGGCTCCCTGTTTGCTGCACTGAAGAATCTGGGATGGGTGGCAGGAGTTTTATCAAGTCAACCAAAAGTCAGAGAAGCCAGAAGAGTTTACAAAAGGATTACTTCAGCTGCTGCATTTGTGTACTGACACCTCCTGCTTGGCCCCAGGTCTATGAAATTTCAAAGAGGCATTACTTAATTTATGTATATTTTTCTATTATTTTTACATATTTTGTAATGTGAAATTCCCCCTTTGATAGCCAAGATCAGGGATCTCGAGCACCCCAGCTGCCCTGGAAGCTTGAAGAAATGTTTTTCCATGGTGATTCTGAACAGACAAGACATCCAGACCAACAACCCACTGCTGCCAGAGGCCATAAAGTAGCAGGAGCCACCTGTACACCCTGCAGGAGCCACGCTCTGTACACAGCATAGACAGACAACAATTTGCACAAAGAAAAACATTTGCAACCATGATTAAACTCGAGGTAATGAGGCTTCCTGATGCTTGTCTCTGATCTGAGAATCAGGCTCATTCCACTTGAGTTCTAAGGCATCACAGATAAATACTGCTTTGCATTCCCAGTGACCCCAATCCAAAGCTTTTCCAAAATCAGAAGCTCTCAGGACAGTAGCCCTCAGGAGTATGTTTTGGAGAGGGTGGGAGAGATTTTTTTTTTTTTTCTCTTTTTCTAGTGAATAAACCCATTCTGTGGACACCCAGCATTGAAACGATGAGAGATCTGGGTTCAAAAAAGGTTTTTGTTTCACTGTAAATCCTATTTATGGCTTAGAGGGCAGCTGATACGCCGTTAGCTTTTATTTCATTGATAATTCTGTGATTGTAGTTGAAACCTTGCAACTTAATGAGCTGATGTTATTACTCATACTGTGTGGCCATCTGGAACCAGTTTGGCCCCAGAGCCCACAGCACCACCAGCCACCTGTAATGCATTAAGCCTCAGCCCAGTACCAGCTCCGTGGATTGGAAAAGCCAGGCCTGCATAAATACTAACCTGTGAGAATGTAATTGGAGAAGTGATATTTAAGAACTTAGAGTTTGCCAGAAACACTCATTCTCGGGGGAATGCAGGCAGAGGCTTAAAGTTTAAAGCCAAGTGGTTTTTAGTTTCAGCATTGTGAATCAAGAAAAATCATTGCATATGGATGTCATTGGAGTGTCCAAACTGCCAGGTCTATCCAAACAGGCCAGGCTGTGCCAGGGCTTTCCAAAAGGTTCCCTCCTCACACCTGAGCCTCACACTGCACACTGTGCTCATTTACTGAGGTACCATCTCCAGACATTGCTCCAGAGGCACTGAAGGAAGGAGTCAGTGCTCCAGAATGCCTTGCAGAACACGCTGCCACCATCATTAAAACAAAAAATAAATAAATAATTACAACAGGTAACACCCAACAATTTGGAAAGGCACAGAAACAGCATCTGAATATTGCAGCAAAATGTTCTGCTGAATATTGTGAGCAGACATGAGCAGCCTCTGGGTCAGAAAAGAGGAGAAGCAATGGCCTTACCTGGAATTCTGTGCCTTGGTGGCCTCCTGGGAGAGCTCCTGAGCTGGAGTTACTGGTGAACAAAAAGAGTGGCCGTGTTGACAGAGACATAAATTAGCATGGTTAATTAGCACGACTCATTAGCGTGGTTGCTCTCTGCTCATTGCTGGTTGGCACTAACTGGGGGTATGAGTCGCTACTCAGATTTCAGAGATTTGGGTAAAACACAATTCAAGTTAAATTCTTTTTTTTCCCCTTTTGATTTTTCCAAATCTTTTTGGCATTTCAATGGTAAAATATGTACTGGGAATTGCTCTCCACACTCTCCTGACACAAACACTGATGGCTGCAACTCAGACAGGCTGTGACACTGACTAAAAGCAGTTTTCCTGGTTGTTTTCCAGTGACTCAAGGACAATGGTTTCTCCTGCTGAGACTTGATGGAGTTGGACTTGATGATCCATATGGGTCCCATCCAGTTTGAAATATTCTATGATTCTAAAGCCCCTGGTTCAGTTAAAGACACACAAAACTCTGATGGCTCCGGGTAGGAATGCAAATCCAAAGAAAGAGGGATGTGCAGCCCTTGCAAGGATTTCCATTTCTTTTCTTCCCCCTGTTTGTCCTGCACAAGGGAGCTTTGCAGAGCAGATAATCAGTGTGCCCAGTAAATACAGGCCTGTATGAAGACACAACTTGAGCATCTTGTCTTAGAAGACACACTTAAACGTTTCACGAGTTCCGTGTGAATGTACGAACATGGAATTTGTGTGAAAATCACATTTTATTCAGCATCATGTGCATTTCACACACTCAGGATACATCACAAAGGCTCAGCATGGCCAGCATCATCCAAAGTTCAGCCATCACATCCATATGCCTTGCCTGGATCGAGTTTGTGTTTTATTTATTTATATTTTTAGCGCGCTTTTGTGACAGAAATGAATCCTTTTTAGATGAAGGCTGCAAGTACCTTTTTCTTTTCCCCCTGCCTAATCCTGAAGTGCTTTGAAATTCATGCAGAGTCATAAAAGAGAAGAAAAAGAATGGGCCAAGGAGAATATTTTCTGCTCTGGTTTTGATATAAGTGATGCAGTGCAATATAAAAGAGTGCCTACAGAAAGCCCACGATAACAGCAAAGAGGTGAAGAGGTTTCATTTTAAACCCTGAAGTGTGGGGAACGTATTGGGTAAGAGTTGGGGGCAGGTCATGTATTCCTCACACACAGAGGCTTTCCAACCCCATCCCTGCCTGGAAAACACCCTGATCTTTTCCTGCCCATCCCCATGGCCAAGTGGGAGCTGCAGTGGAGGTGGCACATGCCAGGGGCCACGTCCTTGGTGAAGACATCATCCCCTGGCCACGGCCACCAAAGCCCCTGGGACCCACAGCAGAACATGGAGAACAAAAACAAATCCTGAAAGAAGAGCTGAATTTCCATGTGGATGTGCAGAAAATGGATCCAGTGACTCTTTTCATTTATTTTCTTTATTATGTGTCAGAATATATTATGATACAAATCTTTTTGGCTTGCAGTCTTTTCTTCATGCTTTCATTTCTTCATGATCCTTCAGACTCTTTTTTTTTTTTTCCCCAAATTTCAGCAGACTTTTCAATATTTTGTGGTGGGGTTTTGAGTCATTCCATGCATAAAACTGCCCAAGGAATTTTTTTTGTAATAGTTCTTCGTGGGTTGACTTCCTGCAAACATACTTGAGTGGGAGCTCCATCAAAAATGCTGGTGTCCTTAAGCTGGGTGAAGATTAGGATGGGAGGATAAAAACCCACAAAAATTTTGAAGCTTTCACAAAAGCATTTAGAAAAGTTACTGAAAATTCCCCATATTTTCTGGGAAATTATTACTTTAAAAAAGAAACAGCAATGTTCCACCTTTTCCCTGAAATGTATTTGTGTCTTGGACTGTGATAAAAATCCTTCTTGCCAAATTTTTTACTCTGAGCATCCATAACTCCATTTGAGTTGGAACAAGGGGATCTTTAAGGCCCCTTCCAACCCAAACTATTCTGTGATTCCATGACCATCCCCTACATTTCGTTCTTGTTGTAAACCTGGGGCTCCTACCCTAAGTTTGCACCTCTAGGTAAGTCCTACTTCTTCCCTACTTTTTATTTCAAGTCCCTTTATCCAAGGTGTGCATCCCACACATCTATCTGCCATTTTCCTGACTGTGTCACCATCCTCCAAACCCCCTCTCTTGCTATTCCACCCGTGTTCCTTTGATATATAAGATCTCTGAGGATGGAAAGATTTTCTTACTCCAAATTTCTTTCACACTTAATCAGCCACAGGAAAAAAAAAAAAAAAAAAAAAAAAAAAAAAAAAAAAAAAAAAAAAAGCAGGACTTCTGGGAAGCTCAGTTTGGAAAACATCAGTCACAACACCCTGAAATCCTCCCTTTTGCTGATAAATATGACAGTGGACAGTGCCACCAGCTCACAGCTGGTGTGTCCACGTGTATCCCCACGGTGACAGGAGGGACAGAGCTTAGTTCACTGCTCTTCAAACCTGGCATCCTTCAGGACAGGGATGCCCAAGCACCACCTACAGCAGATGTGCTCCCACTGCAGCCAGGAGCCGCCTTGCACCAGGCTCCAAGTGAAGGTGCTGTTTGCTTTGCCAGGATATCTCATCTAAACCGCTTGGATTTGCTCTAGGAATAACAAAAATGCTTTGCTACTCTGCAGTTTTTTCATTCCCAGCTCAGATTTCCCGGAGCTCAGAAGCGTGGGCACGCAGGAGCTGCTCACAGGCAGCCCAGCATTTGGCTGTCAGGATAAAATTCAACCTACACTCAATGCCTACGAGGAAAGAAAAATAAGGAAACCCATCTAGATTAACTGGCTCACCCCGGGTCCCACAAGTTTTCATTCACAGCTTTCCCTGCCAGCCTCGCACCGTTACAGACTGAATGGTTCAAAGCTTTGTTCCTCCAGAGGCTTTTCCCTTCATATAAACCCCAGGTTATTGCACTGCATCCCCGTGGCACCGTGCCAGCCAGGATTGCACATCTGCACGCACCACAGTGAGAAACTTGCTTGTGCCTGCCCAAAAAAAGGGGGGGAAAGGCTCCTTCATGGATCACACAGTGGTAAGTGGAGGTGCAAGGGCTGGATCTGTTGTGGGTGCCTGCTCAGGGTCATCTCCAAACCTCAGCAGCCTCTGGGCTATCTGACTTAGCTCAAATCTGTCCTGTGGTTTCCTCCAGCTGTCCCAAAAGCAAAAACACCCCCCACTACGCACACAAGTGTCTTTTCCATTGGCAAAACCAAATTTCTGGGCTTAGGTTTCTAGAGAGAAACCAAATCTGGCTCAGCTTTTCCCAGCAGCTGCCTTCTCCTGTTTCATGACTTGCACCTTGCTCCCATCCCTCGTGCGGTGCATGAAAACCTGGAAACCAAACCCATCATGATTTATAAATAATGTGGGGAAAAGAAACAAACAACAAACCAAAGCAGAGAGCTTGATGACACATCCCATCCACGGCCTGGCCAATCCTTTTGGCAGCACCTTACATCTTCAGGTGTCTCTGACCATGGCAGGGGACTTGGAACAAGATGATCTTTGAGGTCCCTTCTAGTCCCAACCATTCTAGGATTTTATGATTTAGACTCTAAATCACCCAACAAACGAAGTTGCCTGTGCAGCCCAGCACCAGAAAATGGGGAGCTGGGCAGGGATTCCCACCCTCCTTCCATCAGCACACAAACCACTTGATTACTGATAAAATGCAATACAAAACTAATAAAAAGCAATACAAAATCACCTCCCCAGTGTAAGAAAAACCAAGCACCAGTGCTGCAGACCCACGAGTATTTATCCCATTCCTGCTCTGGGCTTACTGCTGCCACACACCATCCTTCATCTCCCAGCAACACCCACTCCCACTTGAACAGAACAGCACAGCACTGAGGAAAAAGGCAGCATTCCACATGCACAAACACATGTTTCTCTGTAAATATTTGGAGAACATGCGAATCCTCAAGAGAGCGGGGCAAAGCAGCGAGAGCTGCAGCAATGGTTCTCATTGCCTTCCAAACCCCAACCACGAGCAGCTAAGGCCTTTCTCCATGTCTTTCCTGTGAGGAGGGTTTATTCTTGCCCCTTTTGCTGTGGTGTGGGGATGCTGGGCTCTGCTTGACACTTTGTGGGACTTTTAAACAGCAGGTGTGCAAGATGCAACCTCGGATCAGCCAGTGGGGAGGAGAGGCTCCATCCCATCAAAGAGAGCAAAACCAAACCAAACCAAACCAAACCAAACCGAACCGCTGCTTTTCAAGGCTTGCAGCTGGTGGTGAAGGGGCCGGGGCACTGGAGCCCTCCTGGATCCTGGGGGTGCCAGGGTGTCCCAGGCGTATGAGGGGAGCAGAGCAGCTCTGCCCGCCTCTGTCTCCATGGAAGTGCTTAGGGAGTGGAAGGAAGTCATAATAAAATTTACTGCACTTCCACAAAGTCCCGCTGTTTGTGCCTTATTAATCACTTACGCAGGTCCCTGCTGGAGGAGGTGGCAGTGATGGATGTGCTATTTAGATAACCTGAGCTCCGTGCCCGGGCTGTTGTCTGCCAGGGGTGCCCCTTCCCCAAACACCCGCAGTCCCCTCGGACCCTCCCTTTCCCCTTCAAAGCCACCGCAGGCCTTATCAGGGCCACCACCAAAGCAGCCGTTTCCAGAGGCATCCAAAGGCAGTGGTTTTTCCCATTGCTGAGATCAAACAGCCCCTCCTGCCTGCAAATAAAAACCTGGCTGGAAAACAAAGCAGCCATGCCCTGCCTCGAGTCCTGAGGGACACTCGGAGCAGGCACACAGCAATGGTGCTGCCAGCACAGGTCCCATCCTCTGGCCACCCCACCACGGGACAATCCCACTGGGATGCTTGTTTTGAAGGGATAGAATGGCTAATGAAAGATGTCTGTGCCCAGCTAGAAAAAGAGCAACATTTACATAATTTATGTTTCGAAAAAAAACCCTTTTTGCTTTAGATTATGACTTTGGTGAGCCTGGGGTGGGTTCTACTCGGGCAGCAGCAGATGCTGGGGTCACACGTGGCAGAGCAGCCGCTGAGCCCCACTGAGCAATGCAGGGGAGGATGACACTGAAGGGACAAGAAAAGGGACCCTGCTGCTTGCTGGCACTGAGACTCAATGACCACATCACCCTTCTCTCATACCAGTCATTCCTCCAGCAAAACTTTTCCCACTCACCATCCTTCATCCCACATTTTGGGGGCTCTGACTGCTGCTCCGTGTTCCTCCGGGGTGAGATCTTGCTCTGTGGTCCGTCCTTGGCTGCACAAGAAAGGACTCACAGAGTCAACCCTGCCCTCTCTGGGCTGGATGTGGCTCATTCTTTCTCCAAAAAGCTGCAAAGTTTAGGTTTCTTTTCTTCCCCCCCCCCCCGCCCTTGCCTTCTCCCTTTGGTAACTTCAGACCAGCAACAAGGCCAAATTTCACTCATTCAGTGTGTACCAACACATCCTTCTGCCCAGGAAAGCCCTCAAATCTCTCTTTGTATCCTGAATTTTTTTGCCTGCGATGTGGAAGTTTACGTATCCTTGAAAAATCCACGTCCCTGCTTCTGAGAGAGCCAAGAGGAAGCAGTTCAGGGGATTGGGCTGCAGCATGGCTCGTCTCAATTGCAGTGAAAGGGTTGTTTTTCTTGCCCCTAATCTCTTCTGTGTATTGCATTTCCTATCTGTTTCATAAAAGAGCAAATTTACTGTAGTCATTAGAGTTTTACTTCAAAATTAAAGGCAGGCTAATACAAAACTGTGCACGTATTAACTTTGCTTTTGTTAAGTCAGATGTTTCTTAATCAGAACCATATTTTATGCAAAGTGTGGTAATTTTAGGCACCTTTAAAAAAAAAAGAAAGAAAAGCAGTTAACCTTCAATTAAATATCAACCCCTCTTCACTGTAAACAACTCAGCTCTAGATCAATGGTGTGGCATTTGCTTTCCCAAATGCAAGTGTTTGTTTCCATCTTTTTATAAATGACAATGTCTTCGTGGCCTTTCCATGTTAGTTGATGCTGGGAAATGGAGTACAAAGACACAGCCCAGACTGCTCTGGCTGCAGAGCTGGCTCTTTTGGAGCAGTTCAGTCTCTCATGCTAAGGGTGGCTTTGAGGTTCAAGTAGAACTCCATGGATTAGAGTGCTTGAAATCCAGAAACTTCCTCAGCAGTTCATTTGGAACCCCAGCGCTGATATTTTCGCCTCTGCATCATTCCAGCTGGGGATGCAGAAATGCTGCCAAAGTGCAGCCTTCAGCCAAGCCCCAGGCAAGCTCGGGACTCAGGACCAAGCATTCTGTGGGGCATCGGCCTGGATGATAGAAAACATGATTTCCAAGAAGCAGCAGAGGCTGGAGACAATTATTGGAGAGAAAAGGCCACCCTGGCTTGCAAGTGAGCTACACCTGGTAAGGGGCTGCTCCCTGTGTGCAGTGCAGGTCTCCCTTCCTTCCCACATTCCACCTTTCAGTCCCATGGGGAAGGCTTGGGTGCCATCAGAGACATTAAAGAACATTAGGTGCCTGTGTTTGTCTGAAACAATCCCTTATTTTCCCTGGATTTGCAGCTTGCATCAGGCCTTCCCTTTACAAGGTGTTCAGTTGCTTCTGCATCTTTTGGGGCCTCAATGTCTTTCCAAAACAGGACCCCATGCAGAGGCAAGGGCAGATCCTCTCAGACCTCATGTCAGGACTTATTTTTAAGCCTGGTAGCCTCCACAAAACCCTTCCCCAAAGCTGTGGCCTCAGTGGCATCGGTGCTATTTCACTCTCCTCCTCTGGAAGCACTGAGGTTCCCCAAACAGGACAACTACCCCTCCTGCTCAGTATCTAAGCACACACTTTTCTTCTTAGGAGCAAGTGCTGTGTTTGCTGGAGCTGCTTTTGCCCTGGTCAGGTCACAGGAAAGGGAAGACAAGCACTGCAAGGTGAAATGTATCCTCACGTGGGTCAGGTCCAGGAGAAATAGGGTCAACACGGAAGTACAGGAAGATGCCAGCACCAAGTGAAAGGTTGGCTTCCCATTTTCCCCAAAGCCTACTGCAAAAACTTCCAGTTGCATGCATTTCATGATTCTCAAATTTAGGAAAACTTCCAGTGGCATGCATTTCATGATTCTCAAATTTAGGGTTTGCACCTGAGGCTGTTGATGCCAATCCCACTTTTCCCATTTTTCCCCACTATCCCATGCTGGAGCTCTGAGCTGTTGTCTGACACAGGTATTTAAACTGCCAGAGAAAAGATTTAGCAGCCCAGGAGACCTCATCCAACCATTGCATCCCTCTCTCTGCTTCAGCAGCAGGCTCCCACACTGGCCACAGGGCTAAAAATAAATCAGTGGTGTTTAAATCAAGATGTGCTTTTTCTCTCACCCTGCAGGTTCGAGTAGCCACAGCAAAAATAACAGATTTGTTTTGTTTTTTCCCTCAGCTTATTTTAATTCTCATGAGGATAGTTATGGAATTGTGGTAGCACATTTATTGACTCAAAGTGTTCTCTCAGAAGCTGCAGACCACTGAAACCCACAATTTTACTCAAGAAACAATCCCTCTCCAAACAGAAGCCCCAGTTTCATGCTCATAAATAATAACAGTAGAGAAAGAAGAAAAGTCTAAATAAGATGGAGAGGGGGTTCAACAACAACCACAGCTCTCTTTTCAAAACGGCCTTACAAAAATGTTGTTTGTACCACAGGTCTCAGCTGGACGATAAGAGGAATGTCAGGAATCTGGTTTCCAGAGACCAGTCTTTGGGGAGAAGGCCATTTTTGAGACATGCTTGATGATACGATCCTGAAAGCAGTCCTATAAATCACAGCTGACTCAGTCCAGCAAACAGCTTCTTTGGAGCTCCAGAGCCATGGCAAGGGATGTGCAGTTATCTGTTACTTTGGAGCTGTGTCTCTTACAGGAAAGTTTATTCCAAGACCCAAGTGCTTTATTAGTATCTTAACTCTTGCAACCAACAGGAGGAAGGCGTTTATGCTGAGCTCGTATGTCCGTAGATTCATTTGGCTGGTGCCCCAGAAATGAGAGAAAAATAACATTTTTGTGGTAGCAAGTCTAACTTATTTACACCAATGTGAAAAATATTTACTTCCAGCACAAATGACCTGCTCGTGGTGATAATCACAAAGTGATTTGTGGCTTGCCAGTGTCCTCGGCAGCAGCAGTTTGATCCCGTGCTGAATTGGCATTTCTAAGATGCTTTATGGGCTTGAAAGCTGTTTCTGAAGGTGAGGAAAGCGGGAGGTTTGCCCCCAACCTGCACCCTCCTGAAGGAATTAGAAGCTCTCATCTGCTAAACTGACATGACCCAGCAATGATTTCTCCCCCAGATTTCCTTCTAATTTTATCTCCCCACTTCATTTTCCTGCTCAGCACACAAAATTGCTGCTTTTCCTCCCTGACTCATCACCACAGTCCCGTGAGGCAGCAGCGAGCAGGGTCCCACCTTCACCAGCATCACTGACAACCAGGGAAGGGCAGAAACTGCAGGAATTAGCCCAATTTCCCTCATGGCACTTCCTAATTGGCAGCACCAAGAGGCAGAGGTGTAAAGGCATCTCCTGCCCCCATGAAACCCCCCCAGCCCAGGGGTCAGCCATGTCAGCAAGGCATGAAAAGAGACATCCAGAGTGAATCCAAGAGCTGCTGGATGTGAACTTCTGTTCATTGTGTGCCTGTGACGCAGAGCAGGGATGTCATACAGGAGCTTCCTGAGGATGGATGGAATAAATAACACACTGGCTGTCCCCTGGGCATGCCAGTGTGAAGGGAGGTGACCCTGGGAGCCCCATCTCCTTCCTGGAGGAGGGGATATGCTTGCCATGAAGCCAAGGTTCTGCAGGCTGGACTATTGGACTTCCTCCTTTCCCCAAGCAGGGAAAATGGAACAGCACCAATAGAAATGACTGAATGAGGTTGAGTGCTGGGAGATGTCTCCCTCACGTGTGGCCTGTGCAGGAGGGGCATCCCACCACAGCTCTGACACCTTTCCCTCTCCAGAGCCTGCCCCACACCATCTGCAACAGAGCAGGGAGCAGAGGCTACTTCCAGTGGACAGACTCCCATTCCCAGGGGATCAGGGCTCCACAGGACAAACCAGCATGTTCTCCAGACACATCTCATGTCCATGAATGCCACAGACCCGATCCCTTGCTCCCTCATTAGCTCCACGTGAACACCCTCCCCAGCCCCCATGGTGGTACCCAAGATCATTCTCCCCCCACCAAAGCCCTAGCTGCAGGACATCGGGGTGTCTTCACTGGTGCTGCCCCATATCCTCACTCACATCCCGCTGCCCTCACTGTCAGTGGCTGAGTTGCCCCTAATCCAGTGCTGCCCCAAGTGATTAAGCACCCCTGCACCGCCCTACAGAGGACCAGCTGGACGGGGTGACTTGAAAGCAGCTTTGCTCCTGACATGCCTGGGCTTCGCCTGGTGAGATCGAAGGGTGAAGAGAAAAACATAACTCACCAGAGAGCACATTTTTGCATTTCAAAGAAAAAACAATTTTACTTGCTAATAAATGATTTGTTTGTTTACCCTTTCCTCCCAGAGAATGGTTTCATGGCTGCAAGTCCAGATAACTTATGCTTCTCTTTAACCCGCCCGTGACTTGGGGGTCACCCATTCGGAGAAGTGTAGTATTTCTTACCCTGGTAGGCAGCAAAAATAGGCTGGACTCTTGCCAGATGGGAGGCTTGCTGGAGACACCCAAGTGGCAGTCTGGCTGGTGGCCATGCAGAGCGGGGAGGTCAGGGGCCATCCATCAGGTTGGATCCTTTCTGGGTGAGCAGGCTCGGATAAATAAGTAGTTAAGCTGCCTGCTCCGTCCCTGGAACTGGAAAAGCCATTGGGAGTGGCGCTTTCAGTGCAGCACAAAGTGTCAGCCCAGTTTGTTTTGTTTGCTAATGTAGCCCATCAAGAGGCTGGTGGGTAAATTCGATCGGCTTGAGAACACACCGGTCCTGGACAGGTTTTGAGATGTGCCCAGTGGTGACCCCATTGCCCTGGACTGCCCTGAGGGCTGGGGTTTTGGTTTGTTTGCTTCCCCTCTGCTTTGTTTCTAACGCAGAGCAGACCTCATTTATTGTAACAGGAAAATCGAGGGCTCTATTAAAGTCATGATTATGCGGCTGCCAAGTATTTGGGGTGTTTCAGTAAGGATTTCTTTTCAACAGGTAAACCTATTAAACACTTTTCAAAGGTCAAGTTTTCCTCCCATCCCCCTTGAGCCAGAAACAATTGCTTTGTGTTTTGGTAATTTTGAGGTAAAAACAGTAAAACCTCAGCAATTCAGAACTGAAGCACCCACATTCAGGTTCTCAATAGAAAACAAAATTTCCCAGTGAGACTTTCCAGTATCTCCAGGAGCTCCAGCCATCACCCAAGGGAAAGGCTGCAGTGCTCTGGATACCCTCTGATTAATCCTCCTTGCACCCTCAGTGTACAGAGGGTATTAACCTCAATTTACAGATCAGGAAAATGAGAGAGGAGGGAGATGAGTGATGGCTGTAATGAACACACTGCTCCACTCAGCCAAGGATTACAACCCATGGGCCCCCAGCTCCCAATTCCCTAATTAGTAAATGGCATAGCTCCTCCAATGGACCAGAAATGAGTCTTTTTGGAATAAAGCAAAATATTTCCCTTCAGATGCTTGGGCTCCTGCAAAATACCTTGCTGCTGATGGTGATTACAAGCCCTGCTTCTGCCACTGTCACCTCTCGTGGTTTTATTAGTGACAAATTCATCTTCAGGGAGGAAATATCTGCTGTCACACCACGTCATAGGAGGAAGCATTACAGAAATGCAGCTATTCAGCACTCTTGGGGGATCTGGCTGTGCCGGGGGCTGTTCCTCCCAGGCTGATTATGGCTCCCATGCTGGTTTATTTGCTGAGTGTTTAGGTCTTGATGCCAATGGAAACCCAGTTTCATCAACCGTTTTTTTTCTGGCATGAGAGTATAAATTTGATTAAAAATTAATTCAAGTCACCTCAGTAACATTTGAGAGTTTTGCATAACTCTGACAAGTGCAAACCAACGCTTCTCAGTAGATGGGATAGTTTTGTGCATATGTTGCATGCAAGCAGCATGTCTTGGTTCAGGCAGCAATCCCAGCCAAGAAAATCCCAGTGATCCCAAGCCATTGCCCATGACAGCTGATTTCACTGTCACATCTTTTCTAGTAGTCCAGAAGAACACATCATAGAGCCACAGAGAAGCCCGAGTATTTATGGCCACATCCTACCCATATCCATTAAATATTTCTTATCTATGCACTTTTAAATCTCAGACTTCCATAGATGTTTTGGGTTTAGAAGAGTGGTTGGCACATTTTCCAAAAGAAAGTTCTTTGCTTGTTATTTTGCTGTTTTGTGGGGTTTTTTCCCCGGAAAAAGAGTAATATTCTATAAAAATCTATAAGCTTTACAAAATTTTTATCAAAAAGAAGCCCCCTCCACAAAATGCACTCTGATTTTCCTGCAAAGGAAGGGTTGGCATTATGCTGGCTGGCACATTTCGTCTTTCTCTTTCATTTGCAATACAATGATGTAATCTTAGAGAAGGAAAAAACAGTTTTATTTGTGAAAAAAAAATCAGTTTATTTTTGGCTTTGAGATTTTCTTCCCGGCTGGAAAAATGTTTTCTTTCCTGTAATTTCAGAACGTGTTTTCTCTAATTTCAGATTTTTTCCATAAATAACAAATCTGATTCCTGTCCTGCTCTATTGCATCCTTTATGCAGGATCCTCCCAGGAATGGCATGCCTCAAGGATTAAAGAGATGTAATGTTTGGAGAGAGATAAAGATTAAGTTCACTCGGTTCCTAGACCTCATGCCGGCTCCGAGCACAAGACTGAATTTCACTTTGTATGAGTTATCACAACTGAAACTGCTCTTCGGTGGAAACCACTCTGCAACCATCCATTTGCAGTTGTAAAAGTCAATATATTTAAGCCTGCGGTGCATAACAATGACCCCTATGGATCCTCCAACGTTTTTCTTGGATCTGTGCAAGCCTGTTTTTAATATATTACTCATCTAAATTGTTCCTGGGACTTGATTATTTGCTGGAGTTAAATATCCAATCTTTAAAGATTTTTAAGCATGTGCACACTGAATTCCCTGCTGCAATAAGCTTCATTTAGCTCAACTAAAACTGCCTTGCCATTAAAAAAATGCTTAAATAAATCCCAAACTAACTGCTCTCCTGGTTGGTGGGAGCTCCCCAGGCAGGATTCCTTAGTGATGATAATCTCTGGTTTTGGCTGGCTCTGTTTGGTCCCTGGAAGAATAAAAATCCAGTTTTCACTGAGCTGCACATTGAGAGGGCACAGCCACCCCCTCTCCCCTGCAACGTCCTTCCCCATCCTACATGGATACTGGCTGTTCCCCAAGGAAAAAAAAATGTGGCAAGCCAAGCGAGCTACAAAACAATATTGATTGATGCTCTGTCTCTGAAAAGCGGATGAAATCACCCTGGTTTGTCGGAGCCAGGGCTCGCTGCATTCCTCCCGGTCACCCCGGCCCTGGAGAGCCCTCCTCGCTATTCAAAGGCAAATCGCTGCACACCCAGCGCAGCGCCGGCTCCCTCCCTTTGTCACCATCAGCTCCTGGGGCAAGGCCCGACCAATTCTAAAGCCCATCAAAGGCTGCTCAGCCTTTGCCTGCTTTGCTTCCCAAGCCCAGCTCCTTTTCATCGTGCTGGTGCAAATTAGGGACCAGCCTATTGAAGGAGATGAAGCTGTAGCAGAAAAGGACCGGGCCATAAAAGTAACCCAAAATCCGAGTTCAGCAGGCGAATGTTGTCTCTCTGTTTCTTCCGCAAAGAGGGAGAACTGGGTCATCCTGAAAATAGCTGTACAAAGCCTGGCATTTTCCCCCTCCTCTCCTATATGGAAGGGCAATTGGGCAATCATGCGAAAAACTGCTTAAAGTTCAGCGAAATGTGGGGGTTTTTTTCTTCCCCTCCTCCTCCTCATCTGAATAATCTCCCCTTTTGCTCCACAGCAATGAATACTAACAAGGTGGTTCCAGTGTGCTTTCCGACGGTATTCAGAGCAAGTGCCAAACTTTTATTTCCAAAACTTGAAGTTTTGCAAATTGTTCGCCTTTGTGACTTTGACGTCTGGGGGAGACGGGGGAAACACCCTAATTTATGTCCCTGTGATTGCTTTTGGTGGAAATGCTGAATGTCTTTATCTCAACCATACAGTCCGATTTCTGTGGTTTTGACCACAGAGCCTCCCTACAGTTTCAACATCTTGATATTCAGAATTAATAAACCTGATATGAACATGCTTTCACAACCCCCTCATCTTATTGCCCCGGGGGAAAATATCATCTGCCCTATTGTTGACTGCTTGGATTTACCCCCACAATATCTCTCCCATCAACATGTGATTAATCACCCTAATCCAGCAGGCACCTCTCAGGAACCCAAAACCTTTTACAAGCCCTAATTAAGCCTTGCAACATCCCCATAAAATAGGTTGAAGCCAGGGTTAAATGATTTGCCTGAGGTGAGAGAGTAAATCAGAAGCAGGGATAGAAATGAGACGGGAAGCTGCTGCTCCTGAAGCACGTGCACAGCTCCCAGGGTCGATGCAAGATACCAAAATCTTTCTATTTCTCTTTGGAGGTAAGATGCTACAGCCACAAAAGCCATGGCAGCCATGCTCTGAGGCTTCCTCAGCTCTCAGGAATCTTCCTCCATCGCTTCAGCCTGAGCTCACCTGCGAGTCCAACACCTCTGCTTGCCCATGGTCCGTGTCTGTGCTTCCCGATCCTACTCCTTGTGCCTGCTGTGAGCTGACAGCTGAGCCCTGCCCCAGAGCTGACTGTCTTTCATGAGCCACCTCTCCCCCTTTGACACCCAAGCTGAAGTCAGCCCCTTGTCACTTGGCACATCATCGATTCTGGGGCTCGGGCAGGGAATCAGAGCCAGGAGTGAGGAATTGGGGTCTGGGCTTCTCTCCCCCTTCCTCCGGAGGGAAAAATCACATCAACAAAGGTGAATCCAGTGACACATTCTGGGAGGCAAAAGCAGCAAAGAGGAGGGAAGATCCATAAGTTTTTTTTCATGGCCTAGGAGGTCCTGTTACCTTGGCAGAGGTCTTTTTGTGGGATCACTTATTTTCTAGACTCAGAATTAGTCTCATGCAGGTGGTGGGGAGGGCTGTCCATATGCCCTCTTCTTCCTCTCCACAGAGTTATGAAATACAGCGTGGGTTTCTGTGGCTGTTTTTCTTTCTTCCTAAGAAAGATCTTTCCTTTGTTTTTTCTTAATTTGCCCCAGATTTTCACATCAGAGTCCAACCCTAGACAAACAAACCAGCGAGATCAGCTCAGTTGGTTACAGCATGGTGCTGATGGTGCTGGTAACTCCAAGGGTGTGGGTTTGATCCCTGTCTGGGCCATTTACTGAAGAGTTGGACTCAATGATCCTTATGGGTCCCTTCCAAATCAGAATATTCCATGATCCTGTAAACTAAAAATCAACGTTCCCTCAGCTGGTTTAGTGGTTTCCTCGATGACCAGCAGCAAAAACAGACTGGCAGGGGTAGGGAGATCTCCCAGTTGTACCCACCAAAGTGTGCTCTGTTGGGAAGTTTAAATGCCCACAGCTCCAGGAAAGCATCCCTTTTCCTGGGTAAACAGTTTCCCTTATCCTTCTCCCCACTGCTCATGTATATCCTTCAATGTATTCCTAAGGGTCATCCAAGGAGACATCATTCCTAGAAAGTTCTTCCTCCCCCAGGCCTTACATCTCCCCTCACAACCTTTACACAGCTTGGCATAATATTGAATAAATAAAACTGGAGGAAATTTGCAAGGAAATGATGGTCAGAGGTCCTTGTGCATCCTCTGCCACTCAGGGGTGGCAGTGCTGGATGCCAGGTCAGCCAGAGGCAGTGCAAAGGAGCATGAGGATCATCCCTGTGTGGCATTACTGAAAGATTTAATGAGAGCAAGGAAAGCCAGCAGATCCCCACTTCTGGTGGCTTCTGTCTCAGCTCTTTTCTCTCAGAAATCTCAGATCTTTGGGATTCTGTTTTCTCAGGGGCCAGCTTAGATCTTTGGCATATATTTAGGCTGAGGTGCATCCCAGGGACCTCTTGTCAAAGAGATAAATTATTCATACATTACCCACTGCTGTGACCCCCTGGGCTCAAAGCACCTTTCCAGCCTGGTCCACCCCGTGTCCCTGGAGACAGGGCAGCGTGCCAGCTGATGGGGGGAGCAGGCTGGTGGAGCTGGTGGCCCCCCGTGGCATCCCTGGGGACAGCCTCGCGTGCCTGCCCATGTCCCTGCTGCCAGGAACATCTTGTGTCCAGGTGTGCTCTGCTCCCAGCACGGCACAAACATCTGGGTGAGTGGCATACCACAGCTCTCAGGCAGCCCTGCCTCGAGAAATCTCCTGGGAGCTGCATCAAAAATCCCCCTCTTCCTTCTCGCCTGCTGCTCCGCAGTTGCAGCAGCCACCCCGTCACACACACAGGCTGTGCACAATCAGCACACGAATTCCAGAGGCTCAGACCATCCCTGTCCGATGCTCCGGGTCTGGAAGCAGTTAATACTCAAGGTGTCAGGAAATGGGGCTAAAAATATGCTGCATGTTTGCTCTGTAGAACATGCCATGCTTTCCACACAGCTTTTTCAGTGGGATTCTTCAAATCAGCCCTTACAGGCCATGGGATATTTTTTTTCTTGTCCCTATTTCAACATCCCAAACAGAGCCACAGGCAATGGGTGGGTTCTCCCGTATCCTCCTGCAAGGCCAGTGTTCCCAGCTCTCTCACTCCTTCTGGTGGGTTTTGCAACGTTTGGCTATTTTGAAACCCCAAGATAAATTTCCAAACCCGTGTTTACAGCAAAAGGCTTGAAAGCACAGATCCTAAACCCCGGAAGGCCAATAGACACAACTCTAACTGCAATGTTATTCTAATTCCAACTATTTTAATTAAGCACTTGGGCTGGCGATAGGGCTGTGCTTTTTTCCCCTGCCTTTTGGAAATATTTCCAGAAATATGAATAGTCTCAACAGCTGGGCAGGAAAATCAGAAATCAGAAGTGTGCAGAAAATGCTAATTAAAATGGAACCAAATTGCAGAAAGCTCAGCATTTTCCATGCCATGCTTTCCTGTCTGGCTTGGCTGCTCTAAATTCACCTCTCCACGCTGCAGCAGGAGCTGGGCTGGCAGCATCCTAGGGCTGAGACTTTGGGAACAGAGACTACTCCTCTTTCAAAGACACAGGTCAGAAAATGCCTCCAGCATGGATCTGATGGCAGGGGTACAGCCATTTCCCTAAGCCAGCCTTGAAAGCATTGCTGTTATCAACGGAGCAAAATAGCACTTGTTCCACAAAAAGCAGCCAGGAAATGGTTAATCCCAATTAGCCCAAACCAGCAGATACCATTCTTTATATTTTGGCAGTTCTCGTTTTGAAGGAAAAAATATGTTTGTGTTCTTGGAGTCAGCCTGAACAATAAAATCAGATGCCAATTTTCTGGTCTAAATTAGGTGAAAGACCAGACTTTTTATCATATGTGTGTGTCTGTGTGTGCTGTTGGGTTACATGTTTATTTTACTCCTCTGAGTATTTACCACCAAAATCATGGCCTGCCCTGCACATGGCTCGGCCTGGCAGAGGAACACGATGGCCTGGTTCATTCACTGGAATGGAAATTCAACCTGGCACCAGGAAAAGCCGAGGCACTATCCATTGCAGAAGGAGATATTGCCAGAAGATAAACATCATAAAGTCAGTCATTGTCGGCATATCAAGCTGAAGCCTTTCCAGGGTGGATGAATAAGGGGTTTAAACTTTTGCACTGGTTGAAGTGTTTTCATGTCCGATTTCAGTGGGAGCTGAAAGACATCCAAACCCTGGGCTTCAAAGAGGCTAAAAATCAAAAGGATTAATGAGTGGTAAAGTACCATGGGAAAAGAAGCGGAGCTGGCACATCTTCCATGGGACATTGTCCATTGTGCACACACAGCCAAGGTGCAGGCAGCACTGCCCCCATCAAAGGGGAGGCAAAGGAGAATGCAAGGAAAATAAGTGTGTTTTCAGCTCCATTCCACACGCTGTTCCCATCTGCTGGGATCAGCTATGGGAGCCTGACTGGGGGGGACAATGCCATGTCACCAGCTCTCTGTGGAGCAGTCTTGGGCCCTGTGGACACCGGCTGGCACGTGATGAGAGGGGCACAACCCAACCTGTGTGACCCACAGGAAGCCTCAAACACCCATACTTTTCCTTTCCACATGCAAGTGAGCTTCCCATAATCTTGTTTTCATCATTCCCTCTCCTCAGATGTCACTAATTTCCAGGATAGACGGGAGGATGCCAGACTTGCAGTCAGCACAGACGCCAGCACGCAACGGAGCAGCCATCCCTGCAGCAGAGCAGGAGATCCAGCACAGCCCAGCCAAAATGGGCCTGATTCATCAGCCAAATCAGCCAGCAGCAGCTCTGCTCACAGCACGATGCTCCCCATCCAGAGTTCCTCCAAGCCCTTTCCTCTGGCCATCCACAGATCTTGCTGGCATCTGTTTGCTGCTCACTTAGCTGGGAGAGCACCTTGGGCATTGAATCACTGGCACCCCCTTCAACTTCTTTTCCAAGTGTTTTCACAACACTAGAGGGAGACAGGATTCAAATCAGGCTTTGCAATCACAAATCTGTATTTATCCATGACAGAAACCATCCCGAAATCCTCACAGAGCCCAGTGCACCCAGGAGAACAGAGGTGCCACCTCTGAGCACAGGCAGAGCAGACCCTTTGCAAAGGAGATTCAATATTGTTTTGGGTATTTCGCTCAAGAAATGCACATAAAACAGACAAAAATTGAGCACAGGCTTAAATTTAAGCACATACTTAAGAGCTTGCTGGCACAAGGGCTCAAGCAAGGATTAAAAGCCTCACACCACATTATTTTTAATTGAGCTACTGTCTTCCCATATGGTTTTCCTTGGGGAAAGCAGTGGCTGCTTACGAGTTCAAGTAACAACATTGGTTAAAAGAGTATTCAAACAATTGTGGTTGGCAGTTCCCTGAATAATACGAATGTTATGGAGTGTCGGAAAATGTCGTATCATCAATTTTCTGGTTTCCTGCACTCATTGCTTTTGATCTCCACTAAAAGATTTATTGAATGGCTTTCATTTTTACATTAACCTTGTCCAAATCACACCGATTGAGAGCGAGGGGTTTTTTTTTAAAAATCTTTTTTCTTTTTTTTTTAAACATACAAAGCTTTTTAAAGCTGAGGTTTTCCATTCCTCCCAGTTTTTATTGTTTGAAGCAAAAGACTGTTTTGGCAGGTTTATGAGATGGAGTCTGTTTTGCTGACAGACATGCCTGATAGATTGCTTGTCCGTGTTTTATTTTTGGAGCCATTGCTGCGTTATCTGCATTTGAAAAACAATTCCATTTGATTAAAATTTAAATCAAATATATGGTAATATCAGCCTTGCTCACCACCAGATCCTACATCTCTCCTGTGGAGCCTCTTCCCCTCACTGTGAAGGAAGTGTAATGCAGAAGAAAGTGATTCCTTCCCCTCCTGCAATGGCCACATTTGGTCATTATTGCTCACAAATGCGAAATAATTCCTCCCCATGAACCATGTGATGTCTTGAAAGGTGAATAAAGACACTTCTTGTGCTGCCTGGCTAACCTAGACATGCCATTGATCAGTGTAAAATTAAAACATTCCTCAAAAAATAAAGTTATAGCAGCCAGGACATTTGGCTTGGATGATTTCCTGCAGCAGTGAATTTTAGAGTGACCACAGCGTGCACAATTAATGATGGATTGGATGGATTGGAAGTGAAGGACTATAAAGATTACTGCCTTTAATTTGTCCCATGTATTTAATCATTTGTAGCTTTTAAGCTCTGCCTTGGGACCATGTCTCAAGAATTTGTTGTTGTTTAACAAGACTGTGTTCACTAATCTGCACCACACCAGAAGTTTGAGGTGACTTAGAGAAATAAAACTGAGAACTTTTAGTGCCAACAGTTCTATGCAAGACAGCAAAACAGTGAATCACAGAGTATCTCACATTGGAAGAGACCCACAAGGATCATAAAATCCCACCCTGTGCCTGAGAGTGTTGTCCAGTGCTCTTCCTTCAGGTTTAAATGATACCTGTTACCATCCTGGGAGGTCTTACAAGCCTATTTTATTCTCTGTTTAGAGAAGAGAAAAATGGAGCTTTCATTCAAGTTGTATAAAACAGAGGTGCCTCCTGCAACACCGTGAGACCTGCAGTGGCAGTTGTGGAAAAAGAAAAAATGAAAAAAAAAAAAAAAAAAAAAAAAAAAAAAAAGAGAGAGCCCATTTTCTTAAAGAGAGCCCATTTTCTTCCACTGTTCTTTGCTTTTAGCCAGCCCAAACATGTTAATTTGATGAGCCAAGTTCACCCCCTCAAAGTCCACGTGTGACAGCACTGATGAGCTTGGCCTTGCTGATGCTTCTTGAAATAGCCTCCAGCCCCAGAATAACCCTGCACACACACCAGCACCTCTTCCTGCGTGGGAATTGCAGGGATGGGGTGGGCAGGGAAATCTGGGCAGCTCAGGACTGAACAAGAGCTGAGGATGTTCCAGTTTCTATAAGCGCAGCTAAACAAGGCAGAGTGCCCCTCCTCCCCCCCTCAGCATCCCTGTTTTCCCCTCTCCTATCTCAGCTGAATTTTCCTACCAGCTTCCTGAAGACACTTCCTGATTTCACACCATAAACATCCTCCACTTTTATTTGGCCAACGCTTCCTACGCTTCAAGCCCTTCTGCCCAGCTCCTCCAGAGCTGCTTCTATGCTTCCCCTGCCCTTGATATCTCAGCAACAAATGAAAAACCACCTTTCCTGTGCCGGGTACTGGGATGCTCCAGGCATTTTTATTCCTTCCCTGCTAAGTGGTGAGTGCAGGTCACTTCACACCGGGGTTACCCAACAGCTCCTTTACAAGAGGTAGGAACGGTGGTGGGAGGACTTATTGATCCCAAATCAAAGCTGGGAAGGGCATCACACTCAGAGGGAGATGATGTGGTGCTGGGGGTTGCTCCTGTGCTGTGAGGGTCCTTCCAGCGCCACGTCAATGGGGGCACATGAGGAATGGGACCGTCCCCTGGTAGGAGGTCGCAGCCACCCCGGCCTCCACAAGGAACAATCCCTCCCAGCCACATGCCACTGTCCTTGGATCACCTCCCCTGGGAATACCCAGAGCTCAAGCCACAGCCAGCTGGAGGTGAGGGATGTTTGTGTTGACCACACAAGGTTTCCTTAGCAAACGATTTTCCTGGAGAGCCAGCACTGATGGACACAGGGAGACGCTGCTGCCAGCCAGGTGAGGTACAACCTTCATGCTGCTTCTTCCTCCTCTGGAGAGCTTTAGCCACTGGTGGATGTCAATCATGCCCTATCATATTATTGCCCTTTTCCAGCTTTGTATTTTGCCACTCACTACACATGAGCTCCCAGAACTCCAACTGTGTTCGACGCTTTGTGGAGCCATGAGTGAGCAAAAAAGAGAAAGGGCACATCCCCCACTGCAGGAAGCAGAGAATCATAGAATCACTTAGGTTGGAAAAGATCTTTGAGTCCAACCATTAACCCAGCACTAAACCATGTCCCCAAGTGCCACGTCTACATTTCTATTAAATCCCTCCAGGGATGGGAACTCCACCATTGCCCTGGACAGCAGTGTTTGACAACCTGTTTGGTGAAGGAACTTTTCCTAATGTCATATCCCTTTGGTCAGCTGGAGTCAGCTGTCCTGGCTGTGTCTCCTCCCAGCTTCTTGTGCCTCTCAACCCCCCTCACTCTTGAACACCAGGACCCTTTTTTTTGGGCTGGTGGGCACAGACTGGGGCTGGCAGAGCAGTGTTCACCCGTGCTGGGAATCAGCCCAACACCAGGGCTACAGTGGGACATTAAGGTCTAGTATGTGACTCAGCATTTGGGTGCTCTGGTGGCCTGACAGGAGGACCTGCAGCAGGCAGAAAAGACCTGATTTTTGGAAACAGCATCACGTGGAAGGCAGACACACTCCAAACAGTTCAGCTCTGATTTAAGGAGAGGCCGTGTAACCTCAGCTTCTGCAAAAGTCTTTACAGAGGCATTTGGCGCTTCATCAGCAGCTTTGGGAAGGTCTTCTGACACATGAGAAAGAAGAAGATTTTGCCAGGAAAACTAGGTTGAGGAGCAGCAAGGCTTATTTATGGAGAGCCTGCAAACGGGCTGTCTTTATTCCCCACGATTGTATCAGAGCCACTGATGGACAAATGCCCTGCTTCTGATGTGAAAATATGAAAGCGAGGGTTGCTTTGAGAACTTTATATTTTCAGCCACATTTTGTTAGCATCAGATGCAGCCAGGGATATAATACCCTACCTCAGAGCAGCCAAAGATAACATGCAAAGCTTTGCTAGAAAGGATGGCTATGAAAGATGAGCGAGTGGCGGGGAGGACACCGCATCCTGCGTTTAACCAGCAGCAGACAGGCACAAAATCCCTGGCCCCACACCTGTCACCCACTGTCTCTCCCCTCAGGAAGAAGCATTTTTGCCACCCTGTTATTCATAAGTAACTCTGATGTTTAGATGTCATTGGAGCACAGGTAGCATTGTGTCTTTTAACAAACTTTGGGCAGAAGCCGAGAGCATCCTGTGCTTGTTTGCCATTTTTGTGTTTGTGGTCAGGGAAGCAGCAGCTTCTCTGACTGTTCACATAACACAGGAGTGCTGGCAAGGAAAGCCTGATGGCTTTAAGTGCAGCACTCCTGCATTTATTGTTGCAGATAAAGCACACTGTTGAGAAGAGTTTAGAGCCAAGAAAGCCCTAGGATGAAGAAAAAAGTACTGACAATTGTTGTGCTTTACCCTGTTGCTTTTTTCTTAAAGGGAAAGGACAGATCCTTCAGGCAGGGTCTTCATCCACCTTGCACCACTACAAAAAACAGATGGGTGAACGGGAAAAAAAAATAGCAAAGGGACTGGTTCCATAATTCTAACATTTCTCCAGCATCATTAGAGCATGATAAAGAAAATCTAAGTTGTCCTTGTTTAACACTTAAGAGATAACAGTTATGGAGCCAGGACAGCTGCCTGCCCACTGTCCCATAATGGAATTTAAATGTACGTGCTGGAGGCTTCCTTTGTTTGGAGGAGCCACAGATGGATGCAGGTGACAATTCCTCTTTAATACATCACATTTGGAGCTCAGGAAGCCTGAACTGAAGCAACACTGACTCCATCTTAACCAGGGGCACCACGTCCCTCGTGGCAGGGAAAAGCAAGATAACACGTGGCATTTGTCAGCAAGCCCAGGCAGAAGCACAGAAACTGTCAGAAATACAGAAACTGCCCAAAACACAGCCCAACACAGGTGAACAGGGAGCTCCAGGTGAGCAGGAGCACTCACTGGATGAGTCTTGCTCAGCTCTCATCAATTCTGACAATTTTGTGCCTCTATCACATGAGCAAAGAGCTTCAAGGAGGGACTTCTGGAGGGACATCAAGGAGCTTGTGCTCACTGAGCAAGTTCTTGGGGTGGGCAGCTGCCAAAAGCAGCTTGCAGGTCACCTGGAGACCCACACCCTGACAGAGGAGAGGCTGCTCTCGGTCTCCCAGCACCACACCAGAAACGACAGCAACGTGAAGCTTGGCCTCAAAGAGCCTCACAAGAGAAAAACAACTCCAAATCCTTTTTTCCTCCAATAAATCTTTCCTTGCGGTGAGAATCACTGGAGAGTTCAGTTATTTTTTCCGATACGCAAAACGCAACTGTCCAGCCCAACGCCTGTGTCATATTTGCAAGAACAAAACAAGTGAGGGACAAAATTAAAGCTGAGCAGCCCCAGGAATGGGCTGCAGGAATCCTTGGGAACAACATGCTGCCACACATGGCACACCAGGAGAATCCTGCTAATGAAGAAATGAGGAACACCATCCATGACAAAATAATGAACTTAAGAGTCCACAGTATCAGTGCTGTGTTCAGTACACACCACACCTCAAGGGCTGGTTAAAAACAAGTTATTGACACCCCAAAACAGGCAGGCAAGACTTTTTCAAGAAATGAGAAAGACTGGAACTAAAAAACTAAAAGAGTCCGGAAAGAGTCAACAGGTCATGGATTAAAACAAACAAACCAATCTGTATTTTCCAGCTTGTCCTTTTGGGCCAAAGCTTTCCAGATGCTGCGTGAGGTAACTAAATTTATGCCTTGAAAATGCTCTGAGGCTGCATTTTATTTCCTCCAGGGATAGAAGATGAATCTTCAGATGATATTGCCCATCAGAACTGTGAGGGGTGGTGGATGTGCCTCCTTCATGGGTCCTGGGCCCCCACTCCAGCTCTGCAGATGAAGGGGGACCACACTATAATCAGAAGGCTGGTGAGCAAGGGGAATAGCAACCCCAAGACTCTCAGACTGGCAGCAAAGACACCTTTCTCCTCCTCGTGCCATCCTTATTGACCTTTTCCAGATCGTTCATGGCCCTCTTCACCTCTCAGTGAGTTACCAGCTCACAGAAAACTGCACAAAACACGGAGACTGGGGAAGATCGTTAACACCTGTGGGGGTGAAGATCCTCTGGCATCCTTTGGCTCAGCAGATTTTGTTCCTCAGTGCAGGTAGCTCATCCCTGCCTGATCTATCATTACCTTCATGTCCTCCCAAAATGTCCAAGCCCACCAGGCTGAGCATATTTATCCCAGTCCAGCTTTTTGGCTCCCAGCAGCTCTGCTGTATTATTAAAAGAACACCTTTTTGTCATCCAGGCCTTAAACACCTCTCTGGAGCACTTGTGAGAGGACTGAACACCCAAGGGCTTCTTTGAGGGAAGAAGAACTCGCCCTTCTCACAGGAGCTGGGCTGAGGAGGCTGATAATGATCTTGTGATCACAAATTACTTTTCACAAGGTCCATTTATGAGGTAACAGTTGGCATGCGGAAAGCATTTCATTTCGCCAGCAGCTCGCTGAAAACGAACCGTCATGAACCCTAAAAAGAAACCCTGAATCAAAGGCTGCATTCTTCTCTCCCACAGTGACCCCTTTGTTTGGATCTGCCCAAAAGTTTCATTACGAAAGTCTGATACAGGAGCCTTATTAAATTGTGATTAAATGACGTGTCCGTGTAGCAGCCTGCTTGCTCTGCTGTTGATGTGGGCTGGATTTCTTAGACTTTTAAAACATACAAGCTTATGAAATAGCTGTAATATCTTTTCCCATGATTTCTAGGGAAAGGAGGGTCTTTGCTCCTGCTCTAGCCATACCTGGCCTGGCTCCAGAGGATAACATTTTCATTAAAAGTGCATTAGGTGCACAGTTCACCACGCAGCCATCCTGACGAAGCATTGACCTGGCTCAGAAGCCTTAATGGGCTTTGGTGAAGTTTGCTGCCCTCTGTAAAAACAGAATCACCCATCACTGGATTGACTGTGAGCTGTTTTTACCATCATTTGGATCCAGTTTGTTCGCACTGCTTCCACCTCTGTCTATGTTTGGGGATTTAAAAGAAGCGGCACAAGCTGAATCATGGCTCAAGCCAGATAATGGCTGATTACTGGAGCAGCAGGGCTGACCCTGGGACATCTTAGAAAGGGTTAAACAGGAGAAATTCAAGCCCAAAGACCTCCCCACCATTTCTGACCAAGTGTGAGCTCTGAGCTGCCAGCAAGCTCGCAGCAGTGATGCATCTTTCCCTTCAGATGACTCACTGTAAATAGTGGCTGGTGATTTACGCACAGAGAAATGCATTTAACACGGAAATGCACAAATTCGTACGTTTTAAGGCCAGAGGAGCCGTCACAAATGTTCAGTCTGGCTCTCTGGAGAGGGCGGCCTCACCCAGCAACTCCTGCCCGAAATGCACGGCTTCCGTTGGAGTGAAAGCATCCACAGAGGAATGCTTGAAATACATTCTCCTAATATTTGTCAGAAGGGATGTTGTAAAAACAAAATCAAAGAATCATAGAATGGGTTGGGTTGGAAGGGACCTTAAAGATCATCCTGTTCCACCCCCTGCCATGGGCAGGGACACCTTCCACTATCCCAGGGTGCTCCAAGCCCCGTCCAGCCTGGCCTGGGACACTCCCAGGGATGGGGCAACCACAGCTTCTCTGGGCACCCCATGCCAGGGCCCCACAGAGAACGATTTTTTCCTAATATCCCATCTAATTTGAAGCCATTCCCCCTTTTCCTGTCACTACAAGTCCTTGAAACAGCAGCTCTGTGCTCATTGGGTAGACAGCAGATGAAGCTGCTCAGAAAGGTGGCAGAAGCTTTGATGGGAATGTGGGTGATTTCTGGGAGAGGCTGGCAGCCTTCTGGCTGAGTCAGCGGGAATCCTCCATGGGACACACATCCCAGGCTGGCCCCCTCACAGCCCCAGGACCAGAGGGCTGGATCACAGAGGCACCACCTCAATTGTCCAGCAAAGGCCATTTAAATCATGCCTTACAAAGTACAAATGTGGGTAAATATTTGTGCAAGATAAGATCGGCGAGCGGCCGAGCAATGTTTCAAAGAGCCGAGCAAGGGCAAACAACAATTTATATGTACTGCTCCAGAAAAATAAAATTAGGAAATGCAGCAATGTGTTTATGTTAGGGTAACATTTGCTCTGGAGTGGGTTTCTGTCAGTGGATGTCCCACACATGGGACAGGCAGTGGAGCTACGAGGGCAGGGCATGAAAAGAGATTTATCTGAAGAGCAGTCCTGGATCTCCTGAGGGACTCCTAATCAACCAGCCACAGGACATCAAAAGGCTTTCAGGAAAGGTTGGTGGATCTGTCAGATTCACATACACAGGCAGCTGGTTGCTAAGTTGTATTTTATTCAGAGCAAACACTCAGTGAGCATGAGATAATCTGAGGTAATCAATCTTCCTTTATTCAGGAGACAAAGTGTGTTATCTAAAGTAGCTGCAATGCTCTCTGACAAGGATACATTCCAGATTTGCTCCTTTTAAATGAATATTTTTCAATAATACTTACAGCCCGGAGTCACAATCCTGTGGGCACCACCAAAAACAATCCTGAACTGGAGGTTCAGAGGTGCTGTCCCATCCTGCCTCCCTCAGCAGGCAAACGCTGCTGCTGCTGACCTGGGATGCTGTGACACAAAAGCAGAATCTACTCACAGAGAGGACAGAAGAAAATCTGCACAGTTTATAGGTGGGAAGAAGACACTGCCAGTGTCTCAAATGGTTTAGCCCAGAGAAGGAATAGCAACTCTCAGCTCTCCCTAAAACCCCCCAGGGAGGACCACACTGCAGTATCAGGTGACCATGAAAATCAGTACATCGTTTTTATCAAGACTTTGAGCACCTCAATTGCATTTTGTATCACAAACCATATTCTCAGCATTCCCTCATCTCTCTAACACTTTAACTACAGAAGTCAACTGAGCTTCTTCTGCCACAGCCACCTACACCTTCCCACAAGAGCCAAACCCCACCACCCTTCCCATCACATGGTGTTCAAGCCTTGCACAGACAACAGGAGCTGGGGGATAATCACAGTGCAATGATTTGAGCTTGGAATTGTAGACACCAGTTGCCAAAACATCAGGCTGCATGAGCTGGGCAAGGAATGAGAGAGTTGAGTGAGCCACTCTGCTCCAACCACCAAACAGCTGCCCCCTCCCTTCCCTCCACAGCCTCCCTTCTTTTTCCAGATGCTTTGTACTTCCCCCTTTCTTCTGCCAGGTGTTTTCAGCACACCAATGCTAAAAATTTCAGAGTGTCCTAGGATTCCAGCCTGCTTTTAACTGAACTGCCACAGATCTGTCTCCACGGAAGATGCTTCTTGCCAGAAATATTATCTAATTTGTAAGCATTTTATGATTTTCTAAGAGTCAAAAAATACAGTATTAGGAAACAAATGGGCAACGGAAAAGATCCCTCCTAGTAGCCAAAGTGACCATATAATTGGTTTTTATGAACAGCATCTGAAGAAATGAGTCACAACCCATATGGTTGTTTTGGAATCCAGATACACATCGTGTTTTAAGCCTCTCAGAAGATTTATCCAAGTTTTTCCCATATAATCAATGGTCATTAGACGAGGACATGAATCATTACAGCTCCTCAGGCTGAGCACATGTTTGAAGGGTGAAGGCTTCACACATTCTCGCTCTATAAATACCCATCCAAGGTTGTCCAGAGCATGAGCAGCTCAGATGGCAGAAAGTAAAAAGGTATCACAGAACAAACTGCAGACTCATTACAGGGCTGAGGCCTCCTCCCTCCAATGGGTGTAAATGTTATTAGCTTAGGACATGGTTCAAACTCCAGTTGGAGTCAGATGGAAAAACTTTACCTCTAAGTCGGGCTGTGTATCCTCTTTCTCCATGGCTTTAACCATTTTCTCATAGCTTGGCCCCAGCCAGTGACGAGGTTGGGTTACAAGTGTGCTCACTCAGCTGTGATGCTACACAAATAACACCCACACAGTTCACATGTGCACATTTCCCATGCACATCTGGGCTGTGCAGAGGTGCAGAAACACCCCTCCTGTGGGCCCGCGTTTGCACAACCACACACACCTCACACACAACACCACACTCACTCCGGGGTGCAGTTCCTCCATGTCAGTCCACACTCCCTTCTTCAGCGCCAGAGGATCCACAATCACCCAGTGTTGGCACAGGACTGCACATCCTGCATCTTCTGAGACATGCTGAGAGCCCTGTTTGCAATGGCTCCAGACTTTTGCCTTCCAACTGATCCAGCAGCAGTATGAGAGTTTTGTTTACAATGACAGCAGATGCAACAGGTACAAGACCCTGGGCAACTCAAATCTCTGCAAATGTAATTGTTGAATTAAATCGCTTCACATTCCAGCCCCAGGTGCTGGTCCACAATACCTTTCCTCATGACTTGCAGCGCTGGAACATTTATGTATCACACATTGTGCCAGTTTTCAAGGACTCCCAGAGACAAAAATGTCTCCCAGTACAAAACAGCTCTCTTGTTCCCATGGAAATCTCAGCCAAATAAATATTTTGCAAGTTCATTTTCTGCAGAAGAAATAAGTCAGGGCTTATGCACAATGCTTCAGGCACAGCACCTCCAGTGCACTTCTTTCATCCATCAGGCTTCCATGCAGCCACCATAGCTGCCCAGGAACACCAGAGGTGGCTGGCCTAAATTGTACATTTTTACCTCTGACAGACTTTTAGAACCAGAAGAGAATGTTACAGTCCCATCCAGCTCCCTATGAAACACAAACCAAACCGTCTCAGCTGATAATTTCTGCATCAAGCCCTGTGGCTTCCACTTGGGCCAGCACAGACACATTCCCAATGTGCTACAGCTACTGTACCTTACAGTTCCTGTGTTCCTCCAGGTAAAGCCAAGGGGAGAAGGGACCTGCAGCCCCTCTTGTTGCCTTTTTGCCCTGATAAATGAGGAAACCAACTGAGTGCCAACAGCGTTTTTAAAGGCTGTCTGGTCTCGGAGGCGAGCAAAGCCTCTGCATTCCTTGGGAACCAAAAATGGGGTGGTGCAGAGTAGACCAGGGTCCATAATCTGTTGCACAGGTTTCACTCCACACCAGCACACATTCAGATCCCGCTCTAAATGGAAGCTGAAGGATTAACATTGGCTCCCAGACCACTCCTGTTGTAACAGAACCCCTGCCTGCAGCTTGACAGAGGCACTAACGGGGTCTTTGATGACGACTGCCAAGGGAAGGCTCCAAGACAGATGAAAATTTTGAGGTTAAAATTTGAAAGGCAGTCAGTCTTATCCTCATATTTGTGTTACAGCTCATGATAAACTATTCCAGAGGGAATTCTTACCAGGATGCTAAAAGAAATTTTATGAAGAACTAGAGTCATTCATCCAAAATGAGGATGAAAGACTGAAGTTACCTAGGAGGAAACAAAGAAAGGCAGTATTTTGCCCTCAATTTTATTGTGTTTCTAATGCAGTTCAGTCAGATAAAATTTGGAAAGACATCTGAAGATGAAAAGGCCTGTACAGAAAAACAGATCCAGAGGATCATAATTTAAGGAAATACTATGCCAGTTGTATCAAAAGTAGAAGTTTTCATATTTAAGTTATTTCGTATTATTATGAAAGATACCAAGACTAGCATTCTTCCACCAGGAGATTTCCCAGATTTCCCACCCACATAGAGTCTGAAATCTCTCTATAAGGAGTTGTTCCCTACTTCACTGATCAAAGCAACCATCCCCATGCTGGCAGCCCAGCTAGAAATAAGGCTGACATGCAGTTTTGCATCTTTAGCCTTGACTTCAGTAGACAAACAAGATTTTCTGAGCACATGGAGGATGATTTCAATCCTTGAATATTGGGAGCATCTATCTGGTTGGTTCACCAGTTACCAGAGACGATTAAATCATCTCTCCAACACGCATCCGAGCTGATGTGGGGATGGGGGGTTCTGTCCCCTCTGGTGCAGCAGGAACCTCTGTGCTGCCAAGCAGCCATGAGAACACAGCCAAACCCAGGCTCATGGCCTTGGAACTGCTCCCACGCCAAGAACAACAGTAAATAACCTGCTCTCAAGCAAGAAGCATGAGCATTTCCAAGCTTAGCTGGGGCCTCTTCTCCTTTTTTTCTTTTTTTTTTCTTTTTTCTTTTTTTTTTTGCCTGAGAAAAGTCAAAACACTCTGGGATGCCTTGAAAATACAGAACAGCAAGTGCTGCTGAAGGGGATATTTGCAAGGAGCCCTGCCATGACCTCAGCTTTTAAATCATTTCAATCAGAACGACTCAGAAGTCATGCCAACGCCAAATTATCCCCATGCAACACAAGAAAGGAAGCTAATCCCTGCTCCTTGATGATAATTGGCACAATGAGAAACACCTTTCTGACATGATTTAGCTCCGAGCCAAAACCCAGGCTGTCTCAGGAGAAAACCTCTTCGAAGGAGCAGATGATGACAAAGTCCTGAGTGGTGCCTTGCCCAACACCAGAGGTGTTCAAGGAAACAGAACACCTGGCCTTCCTGGCTCATCCCTGCAGCTGGCCACCAGCCATGGCTCACCTCCCCGTGGTTTTGGATACAGGGAGGAATTCCTTCTCCTTTCCAGTGGCCAGATATACTTGATTTTCCAGCTATTCCACCGAGGAAATAATCCCCCAGGTGGTTATGTGCTACAAGGGTCTGCGCAGTGACTCAGCCCTTGTGGTTTTCAGTGGAGCCGACTTCACAGGAAGATTTTGGGGGGGGGGAGGGGGAAATAATTCTTAATTAACGTGACAGTGGATAGATGTGGTGGTGAAACCCCAGGCAGATGCAGGTTTTACTCCCAGGTGACTTTCCATGCACCTACCCTCATGCCCAGGCCTGAATTGGCTCTTTTTAAGGGAAAAGAAATAACATTTTCCATATAATTCAGAGGGCTGGACTGAAGTTTCATCACTGGCACCCACAAGATGACAGGTGGAGGTTTCAGCCAGAGTGCTGCCAACCAATACTGGAGAGAGGATTACAACACAACAGAACCACCTCAACCTCAAAATCTCTGCTCAAAATTGCTGCTGTTTTTCAGATGGTTTGAGTCTGGAAATACTCAGCACCAACCCTTTCCTGCCATGCCTCAAGGTATGGGGCAGGGAAACAATGCATTTCCACTCCAGTGACTTGATCACATCTAACCCACTAAACTGGTAAAGAGCAGCAAGACCAGAAGATTTAAAAGGTCCTGGCAAGATCTTGGAATGCTTTTTTCATGTGCAAAAAGCCCCAGGTGCTGATGCAACCCACCACACATGTCACCTGCCCCCAAAGGCAGAGAAAGGAATGCATCTTTAGCCTTGTTTTCCCAGCACAAGCACTGAGCAGGGGGCACTTGCACAAAACAGAAAACAAAAACCCCACCAACCCTCCCTGCTCCCCACCCCCCAAACTTAACTGAATTCTGTTCAGAGCCAGTTCTCCTCTGGGAGAGATAAGATGAGAAAGAGCAAATCACTTGTGACAGATGACAAGGTTGGTGGGGAATTCACTAATGGGAAGCACACACATCCCAGGAGGATGAAAGCAGTATAAAACCTTATAAAAAAAACAACTGTGTGTCTCATTGGGTTGCTTCACTGTGGTTCCTTTTACAAAAGATACATTCAGTTCAAGGCAAATCTTGATTTCTGTCATGAGCCTGGTATTACACCAGTGCTGTGAGTTGGTATTAAAGATGCAGGAGGTCTATGTACACCCACACGTATATTGGGCCCAGATTTATACAGCCTGGAGAAGAGAAGGCTCCAGGGAGACCTTAGAGTCCCTTCCAGTGCCTACAGGGCTCCAAGAGAGCTGGAGGAACCTGGGACAAGGGCATGGAGTGACAGGACAAGGGTGAATGGCTTCTCACTGACACGGGCCAGGGTTTAATGGGATACTGGGGGAAAAATCTGCCCTGTGGGGGTCGTGAGGCCCTGGCACAGGCTGCCCAGAGAAGCTGTGGCTGCCCCATCCTTGGAAGTGTTCAGGGCCAGGTTGGGTGGAGGTCTGAGCGCCCTGGGATAGTGGAAGGTGTCCATGCCCATGGCAGGGGGTGGAACTGGATGAACTTTAAGGTTCCTTCCAACCCAAACCAGTCTGGGATTTATTGTTTGTATCCTGTGACACAAACACCCCCAGTACCTGCTCCCAGGATGTGCAGGCACCCCAGCAGGCTGTGAGATACAAAAATCTGTCCAGGAATACTGCATGGGGAAAATTGCATTCCAGTCCTTAGCTGTTTGAAGGACTGATTTAATTTCCAAGATGCAGCCCACTGCTTTCTAACAGCACATGCTGCTTTTGTGAGATGGTCTGGAGGAAAACACCCAGAACACTTATCAGCTGAAACCACAGGTAGCACATAGGGAAGCAGATTAAGGGAATAACATGTTTTCCACAGGCAGCTGTGCCCCATGCACACATGGAAAGCCCAGGGGACAGCTAACCCTGAGAGCAGCTGTTGGGTTTAGTACTACAGACCCACGGAAAGATTTATCTCTAACTCTCAAACAGGCAGGAGTTTGGTAGGGATTCAAGGAAAACAGTAGTGGATCCCCTTTCATTTAGCATCCTGAGGAAGTCTGGGCAGGGGTCAAATTTTAGCATGAAACAGCCACAGGTAGGAGCTGCTGATTTCTTGAATGAAGCTCAGACCATGGGAGGTCAGTAGCAAACCTTGCCTGTCCACCCCTCCATGACATGTGCAAACCAGCTCAGGGTGCTCAGGAATCCTGGGACACCAGAACCAATTTTGCATCATTAGAGTCAGGAGGTGATGGAACCACCTTCCACTCTGGGAATTGGAGTTAAGAGAACATAAACAGCTTTTAAGATAGGTTTTGACCAATTCATGAAAAAAGATCCAAGATGTGGACTTCTCCAGCAGCAGAGGACACTGACTCACCACATCTCTCAATCCAAACATCCAAACACTTGTGCTACTCACAGCAAAACCTTTTGGGGTTAGATATTTGCTGGACCAGCTGCAAACTGTCGTCCCAAACAATTTTCTGCGATCCCCGCTATAACATGTTGCTCATTTTCATTACATGCCGGTTCTCCATCTCTGGGTGTGCCTTACCATGGTGAAATCTGACTCTGCCACTTAATTAATACCATCACTGCAGACTGTGACTGCCTGCCCTGTGCCCAGCACCATCCCCACGCTCCGAGGTATTTGTTGCCGCGACAAGGGAATACAAAGCTTTACACGCAGGAGATGGAAAAGGTTAAAGTCAATATTTTGGCTGGTGGAAATATTTATGGAAAGAATCCGTGAATTAGTGAGCTGTATTCATTCCACTGACATTTCCTAACTGCGTTAACCTTTTATATTTCTTGTGGTTGGCTCCTGTTTAATATGTTCTAATTATACGAGAACCAGGAAGCAAATGAACGGCTGAGATTAAAGTTAAACAACAGCCATAAATACTGCAGGACAGATTCTCAGCACTGAGCCTGTAGATTTAAGCCTCTGAGTTCGATGCTGAGCAGATGAGACACATAAGGACATCAGACACATGTGCAGAGCTCATAGTTTCTTGCCCACTCACTCATTTGAGGGCAGAACTCGTCCCTTTGATGGCACCGTGCTGATGTTTCATTGCGCATGGAGCGAAGCACATCAGTTCATTCAAAGAGGGTTCACAAAGGACAAATAACTTCTGCAAAAATCACCATTTCCTCCCGCCTTCCTACCACGAGAAAGGCAGGAAAGGAAAAAACGGATTCAAAATGATTCAGTAATGATGGGCAGATGCTGTCAGAGGCTTCAGCCAGCCCTCAGCACTGAGCAGGTAAAACTGGATGCGCTGAGCGCAGTGACAGCAATTCCACCTCACACGTGAGCAGGCAGTCCCTCAGCAGAGATTCACCAGCACAGCAATATCTGTTACAAAACACACAAGATCAGAACAACTTTCTCCCAGCAGAACCTGACATCACAGGCAAATGCAGACAGTTGCAAAACTCAGCTCCACGCGGGGAAGATGTTAATAATCTGTCCCGGTTCTGTCTGATGCACGGAAATGCCAGATGGCCACTCTGCCACTTGCCATCTCAGAAGGGGATGGAGGAGGTTCCTGTGTGCAAGTTGTCCCTTTTAACAGAATACAGCCAAAGCTGGTGAGCAAGGGAGCACCAGCAATTTGCTGACACGGCCACAAACTCACACAGTTAAAGCTGGCCAGAGATGCTGACCTGTGGAGCAACTGCACCTCTGCTGGAAAATTACTTCAGAGGGAGACATTTGATGATCACTTCTGCTTTGGGGGTTAAGAATGGCACCACCAGCTCCAGCAGCACCCACACATGGCCAGGGTGCTCTCAGTCTGCCATCCTGACCCCGCTGCCATGCACACCTGCATGTCAGCTGCCTCTGACCACTGTGGGATAGAGTGGCTCTGGTGGGATTAAGTGTTCTACTTCTCATCGCCCAGCCTCCTGTCTCCTCACAGACAAAGCAACAAGGAAAAAGGACATCATCTTTCATCTCTTTGGCCTGTGTAATGTCCTCCCAGCTCCTTGCTCCCCTCTCTATCCATGGACCATAGTATTGCTGGATATGCCTAATTGTTGTCTTGTATCACAGCTTCCGATACGATGCAGCATCAAAGGAGTTCATGCATGTGGTTACAATTAAATCCATGCTTAAACACTTTGCTGAACCCAGGCATCCATTGAACTGCAATTGTTCCTGAGGTCTGGACCATCTTTCCCAATAAGATGCCTCACACAGACAATTTGACCCCAGTTGGCCTTATCTACCCCACTATAATAAAAACAAATATCTGGGAGTAATGATAATAAACGGTGTCGCCCTGGTAAAAATTTATTTCTTCTGTGTTTCCAAGAATGGTACACAACCTTCAAAGAAGGATGTTGCTGTCTCCTGCCATTAACAATGCCAAAAATAAACAGAAATTAAGTTAAAGGATCACGTTTCAAGAGGTACAAACTCAACCACAGCAAATATTTTGTGTGGATGCAGTATAGTTTAGACTCTAATGTGTTTCCTTATGGTCTATCTACTTCCTCTAAGAATATCAACCATAATCACTCCAGCTAAGCCTAACACAGAATAGCAATTCAATAATCATCTCCATTCCGCTGTTGCTTAGGGGGCAAAAGGAATCCTAGTAGGTCTGTAGGGGATTTTTTGAGAGCAAATCTCTTGGCTGATCTGTTAAAAATCCCTGTGCTTGTCTTGCACAGCACTAGCAGAATCTCTTCATAGCCCAGACAGTCTCTGCTTTATTTTCAATAACGCTGATTCCCTCCACAGTCCTTAAAAAAAAAAAAAAAAGAAAGTTATTTAATACAGTGATCCTCAGTATTTGTTGTGCATCTGGGAAAGCCTCTGCCTCTCATCACAGTTTGCCCATTTGTAAAGCTGGTGTCATTAGAGACTTGAAAGGCTTAATGCTTTAACATGCTTTAGGACAAATAGTGTTACATTAGCACAGGTGCAAATAGCTTTCTAATTATTATTAATTTAATAATACAGTGCTGCTGGCACATGCTAATTAGATCCATGTTGTCCTATACGAGGGGAACAACACCAGAAATTTCCACAGCTGTCAGCTGCTGTCTTCTCTCAATTGCTATGGAAAGCAAACAAACCATGAAGGCAATTCATAATTATTACAAACACTCCCTAACCTAAACCACGTTGACATTTCTAAATCAGAGCTGCTTGCTTGCTCTTGTCTGTGGTGTCAGAAAGGGATCAGAGCCAGCTGAAGAAGGACAACCAGCTAAATCAGATAATTTGAGGGCCAAGCAATTAGTTTCATTATAATAAGCTCTTTTAACATGCAGAAAACGCTTCCCCTTTCAGTCTGACCAACCCATCCCACCTCTCCCTCCATCATGTGCACCTTAACGTAAGACAGCGTTTGGCTTTTGGTATTTTCTGGAGTTTTCCTGCAAGTTAAGTTCTGCCTTGTTTGGAAAAGGCTTTGCCATTTCTATCTGTTGGGATTCCTTCCCCCCAGCCAGAGAAAAGGAAGGAGAGCTGCAGTTTCCCCTGCCTGCTGCTGAGTCCCTCCGGGTTTTTCTCATAAACTCATTCCAAGAACATGGCTTAAGCTCTTAAGTGATATTCAAAGCCCTCAGCATGAGGTTTATGGCTTTCAACGTCTGCTGAGAATATAGTTATAGCTGACAAGTTCTGAGGCAGGTATTTGGATGCTTTTCCACAAATACATCCCTATAAAACAGATCTCAACTCTGACATTGACCAAGACTTAATTTAAAGTGGTTTAGTAGAAGCAGCTGACAGATAAAAAAAAAGGTCTACATGCAGAGAAAAGCCTACAGGGTTGAATCTGCAGCTGAATGCCTCTCTGGCAGAAGCAGGACACTCTGACTCTCCTTTGAACTGTGTATCACTCACTGATTTTGACTTTTTAAATTTGAATTGCCAGTTCTACCATAAAAGAGAGGAAATCCCTGTTTGCTATTTCTCTTGTATTATGGTTTCATTTAGATTTCATTACAATAATTTGGGTTTTGGTTCGAGGCACTTCCTGAATGAATTCTTTTTCTTCTCTGAAAGCCCCCAGAGCACAGTCAGGGCTGAGGAGCTCAGGGTGTGGGGATCAGGAGGCTTTCCCAGGGGACCTGCATCTCCCCTGCATGTTGTATCCTTGATGGATAGACTGAACCCCAGGAAGTGCACTCTGACTTACAACAAGATATTCATGATCTTCAAACCATCACTGAATTATGACAGCAAGGGTCATAGAATGGTTTGGGTTGGAAAGGACCTTAAAAATAATCTCATTCCACTCCCCTGCCATGGGCAGAGACACCTTCCACTAGATCAAGTTGCTCAGAGCTCCATCCAACCTGGCTTTTTAGATGCAATAAATTATTCCAGAGTCAGACACATTTTATACCGAGGTGCTCGAAGAAAAGCCAAGGAGCACCAGAGCCCTTTTGCATGGAGAGTAATGGAGCCTCCCAGCCCTGAAGAGATGGGAATGCCAGCCTGGAAGTCATTGATGGAAACTTTCCCTGGAGTCAGGGCAAAAATTTATTGGCATTTTCCAATCAGCACATAATAACCCTTAGGTCTCCTGAACACCGCCGAGCGTGCACGCTGAAAAGCAAAATAAACTGCCTCGTTCAGAAGCTTTCCTTTCTTTTCTACTGCACTGGGAAGTTTGAAACATCGTGTTCAAGACCTCCCATGGATGTAAGGTATGCTGAGAAAGGCCATTTCTTCTCCACAGGCTGATTCCCACTTTGAACCAAAAACAAAATGTAACACACTTTACCTAGGAAATCGGATATGGACACTCTGCTCACACTTTTACTGAGTCTCCACACGACCATACAAGCTTGACTTTCTAGCCAAGACCAGGTGGGAAAGTCCTGCTATTAAAACACTAACAGGAAGCTGTGGGGTCATTCAACATCCCTACCCTCAAATAAAAGCTGCTCTTCTGCTGACATGTAGCTGAGGGCTCTTGCTTGTCTTTCCCAACCACAAAACTGGCCTGGATGTTAATTTGAAATGGAAAATGTACCCAAATGTGACGACAGTCTATTAAAAAATAAAATAACTTAAATGTAGTAACCTCTTTCTGAGTACAAGAACCGCATGGTATAAACACTGTGGGCACTCATAAACCTTCAGTTGGTTTTAACAGCTTTTCTTCCAGCCTAGTTTATCCTCAGAAAAGGGGGTTTTTTTAGTTCATTGTGATCGCAGTGAAACATCTTCCTTTAACTGTTACAAAAATTAAAAATAAATAAATAAACAAAAACCATATCTTGATTATGTATCTTACAACATTCCTTCAAAAACTCTCCTTACCCAAGCTGACGTGGTGCCTTTGGGAGCCCAAAAACTTCCCCTCCAGCCTTTGCGTGAGCCAGGGCTCATCTCCAACAATGGGCCAGGTGCTGTCCTGCATCCTGGGAAATAAGGTGGGAAACAGCTGAAGCCATCATTGCTGCAACTCCCACAAGCCTGGAGGCAGCAGGCAGTGCCTCCAGACTGGGCCTGGGGAGAAGAAGGTGATGTTCCTCAACAAAATTTGTTTCAGAACTGTATGTCCTCTCTCAATGCTGATTTTTCTTTACCTGCCATAGGGTGGAGTCAAAAATTCACAGCACACAGAAATGTTGCTGAGATTTTTAGCCCTGGTTTAGAAATTGGCAACAAACAAACGAAGTTCAGGCACAGTTTATTGGACTGGAGGATTTAGATCTTCTGTTTAAACCACGGATATTTATTACTGGAACATAACTGGTGCAGAAGAGCCCCTTCATTTCAGTGTTTCACATCACCTGCTCCTACTGGGCCAAACAATCCTTAAATCAAAATATGGCAGGAGTAAAAGGGAGAAAAATGAAGCTAAGCAACAATCTCCTGTCAGGGACTGATCATTTTGGGGTAGGGTAGTTAATCAGCCACACTCTAAATGGTTTCTGTCTTAAAGGGCTTCCTTCTCCTGACATATTCTCAGTGGGTCAGAAATGCCAGTGCAATATTATCATTCTGTCTTTGCATTTGAAATGCCAGCTACCATCTTGATGAAACAGACCTTTATTGAACTTCAAAGGCCCATAATTATATATCCTTTCCTTGAACTTTGATATTTTAATATTCAGCTGGTGAAATTATTATCTATTCCAGCCACAAAGCGTTTATTTATTTTGCTAGCTTTATCTCTGTTATTTCTGCGGTGGTAAGAGGCTGAGGAAGAAGCCCCCCTGCTTATTGGCAGCAGCAGAAAGTGGAAATTGAATGTACCAGGACTTTTATCTCCAGCAGCTGAAGAACGGAGCGTTTGAACTCCTCCTCGAGCCCTCAGAAACCTCTCCCCACAGCCAGTTCCTCTCATTTATGCTTTTCAAGAGCCAGCCAAATTTCTTTATATAGGTTTCCCTGTGCCATGAGGGAGCACAGGAGTCTAGGAGACACCAGCCAGCACCAATGATGGCATGAATTTTTCATCTGAAAAAGGCACTCTGTTTTTTTGGAAGCTGCAAAAAGAAATTTCTGCTCTCGTTTCCTCAGCTCCAGCCTCACCAAGGCGGAAGAACGTGCAGCAGGGGCAAAGATATTTTATGTATACATCCAGCCCAAACATAAACACACACAGGTAGGGCACAGCTCCCTTGCTGGCTGACAAAACAAGGTGGTGTTTCATGGCTCTGCACCCCTCCCTCACCAGAGAAAGCCCCTGTGAATATTTTGTGCCCTTCTTCTCGAGTGTCTCAGCAACAGGACTGAGCTGCAAAATTCAGAGCCAAACCTGGATTTTCCAAGCTCAACTCACAGACCTGGCCCAAACCTCCAACAAAACTAAGTGAAAAGTGCATTAACATCACCGAGAGATTTCAAAATTTGGTAGCCCCCCCGACATTTTTGTAGATCTCTGCACCTCAGTGAGACAGAGCTGTAGCCAGGAGGTGCTGGAAATCACACCGGAATGATGTTATCGAGACATTGCAGAGCCATTTCGAAACTAAATCCCCTCAGACACGCCTGGATCTCTCTCCTGGTGAAAAAGGATGATGGTTGATCCTCTGCAGGCATTTCTCAGGAGTCCTCACAAGCCTTCCCTCTCTCTATTGGGTCATTTCCAAACAACCCTGAAATCAAACCTGTGTTAGATGAGCCCAGTGTCAGCATATGGCTTTCATCAGGTGATTCCCTTGCTCTTCAGGAACGTGACTCAATTGCCCTTCACAGCAGCCCCTGACAGGATTCAGCAGCTTTTGCTCTGCCTTGATGAGCTGGAAACTTAGAAAAAGGGTGTCTGTCACCTTTCCAATCTTGTGATGTGAAACAGCAGAAGTGATAGAAATGCCATTGAGAGGTCTGAGCTCCTTGTCTCACACTTCCTGGGACAGGCTTCCCAAAATCCAGCTCCATTAAGAAAGTATTTCCCCACAAGGGAAACAGGAAAAGCTCGCCAGTTGGAGTACAACATTAACGTCAAGATGTTCCATAAAATTACAATCCTTCCCTTAAAAAAAGAAAAAAAGAGAAAAAAAAATTAAAATTAAATTATGGATGCTTACCATGGGTTTTCCCAGCATTTAAGCTGAAGAAGTTCTTGCTGCAACATATGGGGTGGGTGTCCAGGCCAGAAACCCTTCTCCTTCAGCCCTGGGAGCCCAACCTGATGAAAAGGGGGAGGTATTGAGGAAGAGGTGGGAAGACTCTTGGAGAGATGCCTTTTTTCCTACATCCAGCCTCACACTGGCTCTGCATGAGGCTGAGTTTGACAACTCTGGACATCTCCTGAGAGCATCCAAACCTGCACCATGGAACACAGGTGAACATGGACATGTCCCCTTCCTGCAGAGCTGTGCTGTCCTGCCCTCACAGGGAACCTTCCAGGAGCAGAGACAAATAGCCAGAAGCTGCTCCCTGAGCAGCAGAGCCCAGTGATGGGAATCATCCAAGTCCAGACTATTTCATGCCCCAAACCTCAGCCTCACACCTTCAAACTCCCCCAACGTCTCATTTTTTGTTTTTCTTTTGCCGTCGTTTACCCAGCATTTCCCAGCCTTTGGGAAACATATTCCTGGTTGGCTGCAGAAGCCTGCTGTCTCTTTCCAGGATTAAGTTGTTTATCTTCTTACATGGGCCTTTGGGAAAGCTATGATCCTGTTTATGTCACGGTCAGTGTTACCATATTCCAGAAACATTAATGCCTGGAAAAAAAAAAAGGCACCATCTGGGAGAATGGGGACATTATTGAAGCTGAGAGGTGACCAGGAGCCAAAGCTCCTCTTCATTGAGCAATGGCTTGGCTTGGTTCTCCAGCTCCCAGGGATGCTCAGCACACGAAAGGCACAAAATCCTCTTGAAGCCAAATTGGGTAATTACGTATTTACCAGGAATTTGGGAAGAAGGAACAGGCGGAACTTCATAGGGCACATTCTTTTTTGCCAATGAAAGAACTCGGTTTCTAGTAGTACTACAAAATCTTGGGGGGTTTATTTGCAAATTTTCATACAAAAATGACCTTGTATTCGGAAATGTTAACGCCTGAATTTCAGCCCCTGAAAAGATGCAAAGGAAATGGAAATCTAAACGAGTAGCATATGCCATCCCCTTGGCTCCACCAAGGAAAATATTTGGCTTCCACTTACAGGTACCCCAATCAAAAAGAAGTTTGGGTTGCAGGAATGTAAGTCAAAGTGAATGTTAAATTTACATTAGGCATTTGTTAATTAGCCAGCAAATGAATCACCCCCATGGACTGGCATGGCCCACACAATTTTAAAGCAAACACTGTTGTGTCAAGTTTAACTGTTGCCCTGGAGTTGACTAAGCAGAAACATTCCAAAATGGAATTATTAAAAAGATTTTCTTGTATTATTAAAAACATCATGATTAAAATACCACGGTGGATATTTACAGGCAGGGAAGTAGGAGGGAGACTCAGTAGGTGTTTATTAAATCCATTTCCACATATACCTCCAGCCTGAGTGTGCTCTCCCTTCCCCTGCAAGCAAAAACCCTCTTTTACCTGGCATTTTTCCCTGTGGGTACCTCTGGTTATTGCAGCCTGGTCAGCATGATTTGTTGGCTTAATCAATATTCAGGTTAAACACTAATTTCTTTTAGCAGGCAGGAGCTCTGTCGCCCTTCTCGGTGTGTCATGCAAGCGCATTAAGGGACCAAAGTATTTTCCTGGAGTGCTTAAGGAACACTTCTGTGGCTGTGCCTCAGTGGGGGCTGGAATAATGCTCAGAGCTGGTGGGTTGGTAGCACACACAGATCTTGGCTGCTCAGTCTTCCTCTTCCTCCTGAAGTTGCTGACACCTTAGAAATGGCTTTGGTAGGTGTAGGACTAAGGAACCACTGGGGCCTCAGTTCCTGATCCCACGCGGCTTCTGCACTGGGCTTTCTCCCCAGTGAACAGCCAAACCACCCAAATAAAGCTCTCAGGGATCTGGCTTTTCTATTGACACTGGGACCCTGGTAAACTTTCTTGTACACCAACATCTGAGACTCAAGTGCCCCAAGACCTTCAGAAAAGGATATCACTCTTTTCTTTTTTTTTTTTTTCCCACTTCCTTTGAGCTTAGGCCAAAAGCCAAAGTCATAAATGGAAACAGTTATTCTGGGCTCAATATCACCTTTTGTGCAATGACAAAAATAATGTGTTGTTGAACTGTTTGGCACAGCTGCCCCAGCATGTGACAAGAAGCTAATTGCTTTTGAAGCCAAATCCACTCGAGAAAACAAGAATCCAACTTATAGCAACTCATATTTTGCCAGTTTTTCTGCTCCAAACGCATATTCTCTTCCGTTTTTCCTCTCTCTCGTGACATCCTTTCCTTTTTTTTAATCACTAGTGCACAGTTTGCAGCTGAACTTGCAGACAGCCTCTGCTGCCCCTCTCTCAGCCTTGCTCAACCCGTGATAACCAAATCTGTCCTGCAGAGCTGAGCTCTTTTTCCACCATCACACAGTACATTAATTCACTCAACACATTTGTTTGCAGCTGTCTTCCATCACCAACCCCACACCCAGCTGGCTCCTCAGAGCAGGGGGAGAACTTAATTTTCCACTAATGAAGGTATAAAGCAGGTAATTCTTTTCGTCCTTTGCTCCCCCCTCCCAGAAAGATTTGCTTTGTTTTACAGGGAAAACAAAAAGTGCAATGAAATGCTTGAGCTGCTGGTTTTGGTCATAAGGTGGGTGAGCAAGTCTGAGCCTCTTCAGGGAAGGAGCAGATTTCAGATTTTTAAGCAAGTTTAGCCAAATCAAACAGTGTCTTCATAACACAAGCTGGTCATTCCTGCAGATGTGTGGTTCTTCTGGGGAAGGCAGAGCTATGGATTTATTATGAATTATTATGTGGCTTCTTCTACTACTCCCCCCAAACCATTCCCTTGTTTGCTTTCGCATATAAATGCCAAAGAAAAACAACAACATCAACAACCACAAAACAAACCCAAACAAAACCCCAACAAATGAACAATCAACAAAATCTGGGACTCAGAGGTTTGCAAAAAGATTTGCTTTAAGAGATTTCTCCAAATCTGAGGCCACAAACACAGCGTGGGGTTCCCTGTCCCGTGAAATTTGCTTTGCACCTGATATTTGGGAGGCATTTTCCTTTTTTCTCCCTCGCTCTTCAGCTCTTAGTTCTAATGTCAAATACAGGCAGTAGCTTTGAAGCTTTTTCCAAATGAAAATGCCAGAAGAGTCCTGGTTTTCCAGTCAGCCTGCCAACTCCAGCAGTCATTAATTTTATGTGCTAATTTTAAAGTTGATTAGTTTTGTGTCTCTGACTTCAAAGGCAACTCCAGTGTAAAACCTAAATCCACTTAAAAAGGTAGAAATAATTTTGTAAAAATGTCTTTCTTGCAAAAAATTCCATTATTTTGATTTCAAGGAACACAAGTTTCCTTCCTACAGCCTGCATAAATGTTGCTGAAGACCTCCATACCAACTATTTGGTTTATTCCAAAGAAGTCTTAAAAAATTTAGAAGAGTTAAATAAATCAGACTCAAAGTGTTCTCATTCGTTCCACTGGTGGCACTGTGGGTGTTGTTAGTGAAGTGTGCATGTAACATATGTGCAGAGCAATTATGTTTTGCAGTTACAAAACGCTATTCATTAGATTAAATAAAATGACAGAGATTTTGGTCTGGTTCTGCCCTCAGATATTACACAGTCACTTGACTGGAGTACAATTTTGACTGTTTTCCCAGCTCATCAGCACATTAAAACCAGCTGTGGCTCTCAATAAATTGTTTCAGCACAACCCACTGAAAATATCCGTATTTTCCTTCCTCCCAGCCCAACAAATGAAACTCAGGGGTCATTATGGTAATTTTAATTATGATTTGGTAGGGATGGCCTTCACTGAAATCTGTAGTTCCATAAACAACATGCTTCTTCTGTCATATTAGATTTCTTTATTTCGATTATAAAGTCACAAAACCATGTGCTTCCTATTTTAGCTCCTGGACCCCCTGCTAAATTTATACACATGAAGGGGTGGTAGCACAGGGAGAGCAGCAGCCAGGAGTGTCCAGGGCTTTATTCCTGCGTGTGAAAAGATGTTTATTCGTCCTGCAAACAACAAAAAGAGAAAAGAATGAAAAAAAAAAAAAAAAAAAAAAAAGGACAGGAGTTAAAAAAAAAAAAAAAAAGAAGAAAACCAAAGCAGAACTCAACAAACTGGGAGCAAAGTGAGGCGGGTGCAGAGGCAGAGCCCCAGAGTGACAGAGGTTTGTAAATGTATAACAACTGCCTGAGCTGCGAGCTCGTACATGGCTCCAAAGTGAAACCAGCTGCCAGCGCCTGGCTTGCGGCAGAAGCTCTGGGACACGTCACAGAAAAGTTCCCCAGCACTGCAAACAATTACCCTGGATTCTTATTTGTTCCATTTTATCAGAGGCTCTAGGCTGGAGGAGACAAAAGAGAGGAAAAGAGAAATTTGGAGGGAAATGAGAACAAAATAATTAAGCGGGGCTTCGCTCAGGTTTGGTCTCACTGGGGTTATCCAAGCAGAGGTTCTCATATCCCACTCCCACATCTCTCTGCTAGGGAAAATTCAAGTGCCTCCTAAATCTGCAGTAACATTTAGGTTGTATTTTAACAGAGCCCTTAAGCAAGTGGTTAATTTTAAACACCTGATTTATTCTATTCCCTGCAAGCTGAGTGTGCCAGCGGGTGATGCAAAATGTAGATAAACACTGATCTGACTTTACTCAATAACTCAAACAATTCAGTACACATAATATAAAGACGTCATGGTACCAGTTTATTGTTTCTGCCACGTGTTTCAGCATCCTGGACACAACCAAGCAGTTAAAGGGCTGCTGGAAGAGGCATTTCCCATTAGGGGAACACTGGAAAAATATATTGACAAACAATTGTCTTGAACCAAGCCCAAGCATTCCCTTTGATGATGTGCATTGCATTTGTAAGATGAATTTTGGCTGGAAAAGGGGCATTTTGGCCAGGAATTAAGCATATATGTGGAGGAAAAGTTCCTCTGGAAACCTGAGGAGCTGGGTTTGCACTGAGGAGCTCACACCATTGGCTCCACCTCGCCCTGATTCCATATAATTCCACACAAACACTTTAATTCTCTCATTGCAGATTGGAAGTTGTATAATGAGGGAGACATTTGTATCTGCCCCACCGTGAAGTGTCACTTGTGATAATGAATTTCATGTTTGTTGCAGGAAGAGTTTATGGGACCAAATTTAAGTTTGGGAAATATCTCAAAATGTCAAATTTCTCGGGGCGTAAAGAAGTTTGTGAAAATCAAAACCAGGAATGAACCAAAGCAGTGGAAATTCCAGTTGAAATTGTTAGACTGGTTCCCTGCTTTTTGTTGACAGTCGGATTTTGGAAAAGAACAATTAGTGTAATAGGTTCTGGGAGCTGCTGAGCCAGAAACTGGGAAAAAATGGAAACCAAGAGAAACAGCTGAAATATCTTCTCATTCCCATTTAGATTGTGGTTGGAGCAGCTGAATGGCTGCTTTTTCTGGTCCACTTTTGTAAGACTGAAAACTGGGGAGGGGAGGAATTGTCCCAGGTCGACCTCATGGAACAAAGGGGGGAAACCGTGGGACAAAGAGAAAAAGAGAGGAAAAAAAATAAAGATTTTCTTTGGAGAACTGAGAAGCATGCAGCTTTTTCTGCTGAGATGAATCAATGGCTTTGCTCAGCCCAAAATTAGATTATATTTTCTTTACAGACTGTTTTTAGAGGGGAGGCAGGAAAGATACACTTGGTCATATTAGGAAAATTGAAGGATATTCCAGGAAAAAAAAAGAACAAAACCAAACAAAAAGCTTGGATTGAAAAGCAGATTTTTTCAGAGGATTTTTGAAAGAGATGTTTCAAGTAAAATAGAAGAGAAAGCTTTCTGATTCAAACTCGTTGAAATTCAGCTGCTTTTTTTTCTTTTTTACAATTCTGTTTTCACAGGGTAAAAATGAAGGTGTTTGATATAAATTTGCAAAAGAAACAAATTAACCATAAATTAACCTTTTATGAAGGGAAGAAAGGAGAAAGCACCATATCATGCTTGGGGTACAGGGTGGGGTCTAAGCCCCAGCACATCATGGCAGATCCTCTCTGTCTGGATCTTTCCTGGAGCCATGATCAGCCCCAAGGCTGAGACTCACTTCCACCTGCAAATGTGGGATCCAAGGTCTGTGCCAGCAGGAGCACAGTGCCCCCAGCTCGAGGCAGGAGAAAGTAAACATGCATGGGAAGCTGCAGGTGGTGAGAAATGTAGGATTTGCAGGGTGGGGATGAGACCTGAGTGAGATCAGTCACTGGAACCTTCCAAAGAGCCAGGAGAGGAAAGGCAGACACAAACCCATTCCAGCAAGCCAGGTGCTGGTGCCACGAAGCCAAGCAATGACAACATCCACCTCTGAAAGCAAGGAGATGTGCCACCTGCTAAGCTGATGGATGCCTGTGCTCCTATTTTGGGCATCCAGGCATATTTAAACTATAAAACACTTCTAGACTATCCTGGCTCCAAGGGTATTGCTCAAAAGTGGTTCAGGATTGGGCTGTGTCTTTTTCGTATTGGTTCCCTATAGGACAGGATTGTCCTGTTGTGGGGTCAGGTATCCAAAAGAAATCAGAGTTTAATCTAGACTAGCTGTAATCAATGTCCATGAGAGCAGAATCTGGTCAAGAAGGACTCACAGTCTGAGTCCTTGATGCCTTCATCCCTTGGGAGCTCAGTTTAGCACCATCACAAGCGTCCCTGTAGCCCCCTGGAAAGGCTGGGAGCACAGCAGAGGGTTCACCATCCCCACAACATTTCACCCCACAAGTCTTTTACAACGTCCTCCAAGATGATGCCTGTGTGCCTTGGACCCACACCCCTGTACTTTATTGTAGGGCTAAGACTCTCCTGTGACCTGGGGGACTTTCATACACAGACCCCATGGGAGCTGGTAGCTTGGTGTCAGGCAGGTAAAGAGTCCAGGAGCTTAATTCCAAAGAAAAATGGTGCCTAAATTCCCTTTAAAAAAACTGAACTTGCTTGAACAAGTTCCAAAAGCCCCAGTGGTGCATTATTGATCAAGCAGAAGAACTTATTCACAGCACTAATGTGGGCAGTGCTGGAAAAACCTTATAGGAGAGGGCACTCCTCCCCTCTGCAGAAACCCCAGCTGGCTTCAGGGGCACTAAAAATATCTTTTGTGGCACGAGGAGAGGAATCCAGATCTAATCCTTTGCTCCTGACTAAAAGGCATTACATTATAACATGTTTTCACATGGTGGTTCCCACGAGCTGCTAAAATTGTCCTGGATAACAGCACCAGTGAGGGTCCATAGGTGACACCAGGGACACAGCGGTGGGGCCACTCCTCCCTGCAGCTGCTGCTCTCCCTGATCCCAGCCTCGGGACACCTGTAACTTCAGCCCTCATTGCTTCAAAGAGAGACTTTTCACAGTGGAGAAGAGCCAAAGCAGGACCTTCCCAGCACTAACAAATGAAGAATTCAGCCCTTCTCTGGTTCTCACGGTGGGGTCAGACACAGCTGTGCTCAGCCCGGATCTTGGGCCAAGGGCTTTAAAGCTGTTTGGAAATATTGGCCTTCCTGCATCTTTGAAAACGTTGTCAAGGCGTTCTGTAAAACAGCTGAAAAGATTTATTAAATTCGGCAGAAAGCTCCAGAATTTCAAACAGGGCTATTTCATGTGTATTAAATGGTTCTGTCACTGATTTTCCCTGCACTCCATCCCAGCTGACGGCACCAAGGTCTAACATGAGGAGATGCCTTTACTGGCTGCACTGAAATCTCCCACCAAATCACCCATTGCTGATTCTGTTGTACATTTATTCCTCCTTACATGCCTAAGACACAAACCCCAGCCAACCACCCTGATTGCCCAGATGTCTTATGAAGCTATCACTTAACAATTGTTACATCACCATCTGGTGAAGCCCAAACAGAGACAAAGCCACTCACCCAGGACTGATTTTCTTCTTTCATGTGGAGGAGGGAGAGTCACAGAGCTGAGAAATCACAGGTGCCTTCCAAAACTGAACAGTGATGGTGGAGGAGGCAGGGAAGGGGTCCACGGGCTGAGGAGTAAGGGATGAGGTTGTTCCCACTCCCTGCTTCAACACCCTGCCAGGAACAGCTGGTGCCATGCTTGGGAACTTCACCCTTGAAGCAACTTCTCACCCCTTCTCCCCAGCCGTGCAGAGGGTCAGATATGGACCCCCAGCTGGTGCAGAACTGGCTGTGCCAAAGCAGGAAATGTCCCAAATGCTTGGCTACACATTCCCCATTCTATTTGCCCCACCTCAGTGCTGTGGGATCTCAGCTCTTTGGCAGGAAGCTGTGCTGAGGGGCTGTGAGCCACCAGCCTTCTCCAGCCACATGCACAGGAGAGGTGTCCTTGCTCTGACTCTTAGAAGACCAAAAACCAACGAGGCCAAAGACTGAAGGTGCAAAATACATGCACAGAGCTCCCCCTGCCCCATCAGGAATTGAAGGCAGGTTCCTACAACTGCAAAGCAAGGGAATCTAAGTTGCACAGATAGCTCGAGAGCCAGGGTTATAAAACAAAATTAAGCATTAAATATTCTTAACAAAGGCAATCTGGGCTCACTGTGTTCTGTTTTTGTTATGTTTTCCCCCTGTTTTATGCTGCCTTAACCTTCGGTTGTTGCTGTTGGAATCCTCTTTGCACTGTTCCACTTGTCATTCTTCTTATTTTTATTAGAGACACTTTGGCAGAAGACTTATCAAAATGCGCTGAGCTTGTCAACAAACGTCATTAACAACGAGTCGAGGCAGACAGTGTAAGCAGGGAAAGGGCATGGGAAAATATGCAATATAAAATAATTTTATATCTCAAAGAAATGCAGCAGAATAATAATGGCAAAAGCCTCGCTGTAAATTATTTGTGCTGTTACAGGAGTAAATTCCCACTGTTAAGTGATTTCTAGTCAGGCTTCAAGGGATCAGATGCTCTTGTGGAAGAAAATGGTGTGGCTTCCTCAAAATGAAGGGTCAGGCCACTCCTTGTGCAAGGTAATCAGGTTGAGACATACTACACCCCACACTGGATAACTTTAAAATCTCAGATGACAAATTATGGACTAGGTCTCCTTCTCTGGAAATCAAAATCAGTCCACTGGCAAAAGCTCAGCTGTACCAACCTATGCCAGAATCATGCTTTCTTCTGGGCTAGTATTACACCCTGCTACATCCAAGACACCCACACATCCAGCACCATGCTGGGGTTCAATCTCAACATGCCAAGCTGTTCGTTCCAGGGCTAAAAATCTGCCCTGCTCTCAATCCCCTGCTTTGAAGTTACCTCAAAGACATTTGCTTACTTAAGCACATGCAAGAGAAGGTGAAGTCTGACCCCACCAACCACGGGTGGTGTCCACTTTCATAAGGGTATGAGAAGAAAAAATAAATCACTGCAAAATGAACGTAAGCGAAGCCGTACGTTGTGCTTACCCGAATTAGGCCTGGGGTTATGCTGCAGGTTGCACTGGGCTCTACAAGAAGGGCTGGAATTCAGTAGGCTTAGGTTAATCAAAATAAATCATAAGGTCAATGGTAAGGTGACAGCTGAAAGGCATCCCACCCACCCACCACAGCACACCAGCAGCAAGCAGGAAAGCGCACTCCTGGTATCCCAAAGCACAGGGAAGACGTGTGAGCCTGTGAGGTTCAGTCCTGAGTAGTGCTGATGGCAGCTCTTTGCAGAGGAGTGTCTCATAAATGAAGAAGTCGGGCTGCTCCTGGCCAGGGCTGATGGTCAGGGGGGGTTCTTTAACCTCGTGGCCTTCCATGGGGCACTGGTGTGGATGGAAGGGTGCTCCCGAGGGTGGCTGAGCACAGGCAGACACAGCCACAGGGACACAGGGAAGCCCCAAGGAGCCCAAATATCCATAAGGCTGATCAGCACTGGCCCCGCAGCAAGGAGGAGGGGAGCACATGGTGGCTCATAACACATCCTAAACACTGCTGGGAGGGAGGGGACAGGGGACAGCGCAAAGGAGGGGAAGCTTGGAAGAAAAAGCTGATTAAAATTTAAAATGTTTTAATTGATCACACCACTAATCTCTTCAATATGCCACTAAGTGTGACGGGCTCTGGCACGCCTCGTAAGTCACACACAGGAACTCAAACATCTCAGATTTGGGACTGAAGCCTGGGTCCTCCACAGGGGAAGGAACATCCGTGTGCACAGCACTGGAATACGTGTATGGAACAGGGACACAAAATGGTTTTGCAAACCTGACTCAGTCTTTCTGGAAGCTAATGGGATTTCATTGGGCTGAACTGAGGCTGTGCATCTTTCATGGCCTGTGTTGCCTCAGGGAGTAGTTTTATGGCCAAAATAATACGTGCCATATGGGAAAACCCCACAGAAATTAATAGGAGTGCAACCAGTAGAACTGGAGAGAAATGAAATAATCTATGGAAATGGCTGTGTAATCTTTAAAATTTGATAGAGAATGATCCCCTCTTGCAAAGACTTTTTAAGACATTCTATAGAATTGCAGTGATGTAATTCAGTTTTAAATCCTATTCAAAAAGCTCCAAAGCCTAAGAATGGTTATTGTTTTCTTATTAAGTTCTGTAAGACTTTTCCATAAGGAAAGAGCTGGTATTCTCATAGCCTCTCCACTATGCCAGTATGAAGGAATATAAAACCACCACATTTAATTATATCAGGCACATAAATGTCTCCCAAACCATTACATGTATCTGTGGACATGAAAACATTCATCCATACAAATTGGCTGCCATTGGAATCAATAGAGTTGAACCCACTCCGATGGGAGCAGCTACTGAAACAGCTCCGGTGACTGACACGGCTTTTAAAGGCCACAGGAGGGAATGGGCTGGAAAGCTCTTATGAAATGCTCTTGGAGGTGGAAAAATACCAGTGCATTGAGATGGAAACTGTTCGGAGGAACATGGTGGGTTTGCTCCCACTTCTCTTTTGCAAAGGGGAATTTTTGGTCGTGCACAGAAAGGGAGTATGTGCTCACCCCAGTCCAGAACATCCTGCGGCCCAGGGTGGGGAGGCCAGCTGGGAGGTGAAAGGCACAGCCTTTAGCGCTGGGAACGGAGCCTAGAGAGCTGGCAGCCCAAGCATTCCCCTCACCAGGGGGACTGTAAGGTATTTGTTCTCCTCCTTTCTGTCTCCCACTCATTCATTTCAAATGAGACCTACTGGTTCACAGTGAGATGGACAGGGAAAAATAACCCTGTGATCACAAAGTGCTGTTGTGAGATGGAAAAACGGGGCTTCACCCAGCTCTGCTCTGAAAAAATGAAGGGAAGAGGTGAGAGTGGCTGCCTGAAGCCTGCCCACAGGTCAGGAGGGGGCTGGTGGAGCATGCCTGGGATTCTTCTGCCACGATGCCAAACGGGGCCCTGGCGATCACAGCCAGCGGGAAGTTGCTCAATGTTGTGAAACACAGAAGGAGAAAAAAGTTATATTAAAGTAATAAACGAAAGCAAAAGTGCTCTCTGTCAGGGGTCTGGGAGCAGGGGATATCTCAGTGTGCGGTAGACCGGTGCAAAATGCATCTTGGCATCGTTTTCTGCACTGGAGGAAAAAAGGACATAAATAGATGCAAAAAAATCTTATGGCTGGCTGGTGGAGTGTGCATGTACTTGTCATTAGGGAGCTCCAGTCCCTGATTTAGTGAAGCACTTCAGTGGATGTTTAATTTTCAGCATGTTAGTGATGAACTGGGTCATAGAGCACTAATGAAAATGACGGGTGTTGATTTAAAAATTACCAAAAAATAAACAAGAAAGAAAGATATGTATTTCTTTTTAATATTTCTTGGGAACATTATTGTTTGAAAATGCAAAGCCCTTAAACGTGTTTTACACAAACTTTCAAATTTAGATTTCCTACTGAACTCAACTTCTCTTCCCAAAGGAACCCAGAAAAAAATCCAGCAAATTAGGGAATTTTCTTGGAAAATACGTGGGTTTCCCATTTCTTAAAATGCAAATATATGGATGTGGATCTCCTGACAGGGGTCAGGGTCATACCAACACAGGGTAGAACAACCATATCAAACCGATGAAAAAACTCACCACAAGCCTTTCATATTTACCCCTGACACATGGTGAATTTGCCTCAATTTGGCTTTTATTATTCCGTTCAAACAATGGTCCCTGAGGTGGACCAAATTTCAAATAAGTGCTGGCTCTGCTTCAAGGGAGCACGAGCCACTTTATAGCTTCAGGTGCAAAGACTCCATGATTTTCTTTTTCACATAAATTCGACAAAGTTAGAATGTGACAATTTTAGTCACACTGCAGGAATCTTCCCGAATCCCTGCCTGTTCCAAGGCCACCTGTCAGGGAATCTCACCCTGAGCCTTTAGGCTGCTGTGATTTACATTCTATTATTTTACTGGACATCAGGAATGAACACAGCTAAAAAATGAAGAATAGATCATCAAGGCAAAAGTTTTCCTTTAGCAGTTGTGTTCAGCTGTCTTTTCAACAAAGGCAGTAGAGGGTGAGGCAGCAATTTTGCTTTATCGGCATAAATCTTAATTTAAAAATGTATTATAAATGCTTCTTGTTTGGGAAGAGAGAGGGCAGAAGAAAGCCAGAAGTTGTTTTTCTTTATCCAATAGCCATCAGGAGTGAAAAATCCCCACTTACACTCTGGATTTCATCACTTGTGTGTAAAACCAACCTGCCACCACCGACTTTGGCACATTTGGTGCTGCCAGAGAAAGAAGGAAATAAATATTCATCTGGAGAGGGCTCAGTCTCTCTGGTGACCCTCTCATGGGACACGAGGTACTATAATACATAAGGCAAGCAGATCTGCAGGCAGTGTGAAACCTTGGAAATCAGGCTGCCATGATTTTTGGGAGGATGCTGAATGATTTTTTTCTCCCAAACTTGAAAGACTGGGCCATGTTCAGGGCTGGAAAGGCCTCATCAGTGGTCTACTAGTCCATCAGCCACGAGGCAGGGTGTGGGAGCAGCCAAAGGTATTTGTCAGCCTGGGGAGTCTGGTGTAAGTGCAAATGGATTTTGGCTTCCCCCTGCCAGGAATTGCCTCCCAGCTGCCTGGGATCCATCCTGCTGGCAGAGCCTGCCACAGGTGGCACCATCTGTGCCACCAAGTCCAACCCAAACAGCTCATTCCCAGCTGCAGGGAAGGGCTGGGAACGTGATAGTGACTACCAGGCGGGGCGGAGGGTGGCTCACACACTGGCTCCCTTGTGGAGGAGGAACGGTCAATAATCAGCACCTGTAGGCAGCTCCCAGCCCTGGCAATAAACACAAATATGTCTCCTGGCATGGCCTTCTAGGAAAACATCAGCTGAAAAAGGCCCCTGTGCCAGAGACATTCCACGGTGTGTGTGCCACTGCTGCACGCCAGCTGCTCACCGAGGGGACGTGGGCTGCAGATCCAGCAATCTGCTGGAACGAGAATCTTTCCCCCCTCTGCTGTTTTCACATCTCTGATAGCACGTATGGACTTGGAGAAACTCTCAGCTTCACATTTTTGTTTATGACTGAAGGAAAGGTGTGACTCCAGTTGGATTTGTGTTATTATTTTGTGCACTGAAAGTTTAATTTGTGCTGTTACTCCAACAAGGGGCTGACTGGAGGTCCACAAGTGTCATGCACAGCTTTCTACCTCCCTCTCACCCCTCCTGCCTCCAAAGCACCCCATTGCTGCAGTGCAGAAGTTCTGGCATGAGGAGCAGCAGATGAGCAACGGGCAAACAAAAAGATGGTACCAGTCTGACACATAGAAAGAAAACCCCTCACAATCGGTGTGGAATCTTCCCTGATGCCCAGAAACAGTTTGTGGGATTTAGGAAATACCTTGGCCATGAGAAATGTCACCACAGCTGGCAGTCCAGGCATGAAGGACAGGTGGTCCCTTTGGTGGTGGCAATGTGAGGAAAACACATCCGGGGGAAATTCAACAGAGCATGGCCATCAGCAGGCTCCAAGAGGACCCTTCAGGCAAAGGGAAGAGAGGCCCACTACCTTCTGCCACCATCACTCCAAAAACTGAAGTTCTGGACGTGGGAAGATCCCAGTCTCTGCTCCCCCTGCCCAGAGGGTCTGTCAGAGGGGCTGGTGCTGCCACCAGCACAGCTGCAGGCACACCAGGCCCCAAGACAATAAACAAAAGGCCTTCACTCTCAGAGCCAGGACTGGGCACGGGGTTATGTGATTTTTGGAAGCCTTGCAAAAAGTTGTGTGTGACAGATGGAATTAAAAATCCCTTCACGTTGCACGGCTCTTGCTAGGCTCTTTGCTAGGTGGATACCTGCTGTGCAGGAGATCTAATCAGCACCGAGCATCTCCAAAGGAAACAGCACTGAACACTTCCATTGTTTCAATTTTTTTGCTCTGGGCTCACAAAATCCTGGTGCTCGCTCTCTGGAGTGTGAAAAGGGAATATAAAGCAGGCTGGACTCAGCTGTGGCTTAGCAGGCAGCGTGGGCTGCTCATCATCGACGGGCTTGCATATAAACCACTTGGCAGGGCTTCCAGGACAAGTCAATTCCTGGAAGGAAAAGCAGCTAATAGGTATGAAATACACTTTGCTTGTACCAATAAGCACTAAGGCCAAGTGTCTGCCTGTCAGATAAGCCAGAAGGTGCTGACTGTTGAAAAGCCTTTTGCTCCTGAGCAGTCACACCTGAACCCTTGCTCTGCTCAAATTCATCTCCTTGATCGGAACATGCTCTGGGGCTCAGCAGCTGAGATGTCCCATGGCACAGTGTCCATTAGCCACAGTTTAGCTGAAATTCCTGCTTGCTTCCCTGCTGTGCCAATTTGGACCCCAGTTCTGCCTGCAACTGGCCCGGGTAAGTGACTGACTCCTGCTATGTGTTTCCCCAAATAAAAAGAGCATTTGTATTCTTTCACCGGGTGTGACTTTTGGTTTAGATTCAGGGGGAAAAGCAAACTTTTCCTAACAAGGGCAAAGAGCGTGTCACCTCCATAACATGCTACATAAACAGAATTTTCCTTCTGGCAAGCAAGACCCACCTGAAATACAGAGGAGCAGCGCTGAGAAAACACATTTAAGAGGTGATGCAGCTACTGGGGGCTGCCCAGTAGGCAGTGCCTGCACTCCAGTGGCTCCCTCACCTGCTCTAACAACCAGAAAAGTCCATGTGGACAGGCACAGGTTGACACAAGCTGTGACCATGCATCTGCTCTAATTCCTGGGCCTTCAGATGATGTTCCCCAGCACTGCTTCTTTGATATAACATAGGCAAACAAGAAAGTAGTAACAGAGTAATTCTTCCCACTGTGACTTTTCCTCTCTCATTGTCCTTATCACCCAGGATGGAGTTAGTTTGATTTATGTTTTTATGTTCAACAGCTTTATCAAGCTTCGAGCTGGTGATTCAAATACCCTGCAGAATAAATATGTTGCAAAAGAAACTATGGGAAAACTCCTGTTGTCCTGCAGCAGGGAAAACAACAGGAGAGGCTGTTTCAGCATGTTGAGTTTAATTTAAGGTACTTGGTTTTGTAATCAGATAAATTTGGCTGAGTATGGAACCGGCCTGAGGACCTGAGATGGCAAATTTCATAACTAAAGAGTGGTGATCTTAGTGGTTAAAAAACCCTCTCTATCATTTACTGTTGTGATTAATGTTGTGCCATTGCTACGGTCCAGATGATAACCACATCAAAAGGAATCCTTTATTCATGCACACATAGACATGACCCATGAAGATTCTGAGGAAATATCTCCAGGTCACAGTCAGTTTTCTCCCACATTTCCAGCACAAGCATCCTCCCCCTGCCAAGGAAGGATTGCTTTCCCAGGAAAGGGGTGACTGCCCTGGTGACTGTCATGGCTCTGCAGCTGCTTTATGCCACAGTCCATGGTTTTTCCAAAATGATGCAAAGGCACAAAAAAGGCAACCAGCCCTGCTGTTTGCAGAGAACTCAATGCTAATTCGTGATTCCACCTGGGCTAAAGACTTAAATTTCATTATGTGCTTTATAAACTTCAGAGTTCTAGAAATAACATATAACATTACTGGCTCAGAATGAATTTCCATCTAAAGGCAAAGTTCTGAAAGGGATATATTAAATCCAAGGAAATTCTGCTTCAAAAGCTCCACACACTTCTGAACATAATATCCCAGAGTCATGCTCCAAAGTTAAAATTTGATAAAAACTGGAAATTACTTGGCATCTCAGCATATTTGGAGATACGGAGTAATAAAATGGATAAGACCTGTGCCAAGAATAAGATGAATTTTCCCCATTTGTTTAAATATTTAAACTTTCCAGAATGTGAAAGGTCTGCTCAATATTTTTAAATGTGGCAGGTTGTTAGTGGCATTAGTTTAAATGTCTCTTTCTCTCCATATTTTTTCTGAGTTCAGCGTAGGTGACTGAGACCTCATCTCCTGCTAAAAGTAAAGTTTCAGTGTACAGCCAGAAACATCCATCTAGGAGACAATTTTAACTTTTCATGAATGTGCCAGCCACCAGGAGTCTTCTCCATGATGAAGTTCAGAAGAGATGTGTTATTTTTAAGACATTATTGTACATCTGTATCCGCAACTCGACATGCAATTGCTTCTTTCACCAGTACAACCAAGAGACTCCTTTATGCTATTTCAATCCTCAGAATATCATTTCTCTGTGATTTATATTTTGGCTTCTTTTTTTTTTTTTTTTTTTTTTTGTGCTGCTGTGTTGTTTTTTTCATGTCCAATTCTCTCTAGGGTGATAAATACCCAAGATGCCAGGCACAGGTTATTGAAAACAGAACAAAATAAATACAAGCAGGGAGAAAAATATGTTTGCTTGGGGTTGTTTTTGAGGGGGGTTTTGCAACTGGAAGAATGAACACAATGCTGGTTTTTTATGAAGCCTGCAAACAGCATTATCTGAAATAAAAAGTTCTGCCTGAAACAAAATGGAGTTTCTTTGGAAATGCCTGCTGAAAATGAAATGCTAAGGATATGTCATTAGACATGTTGGACAAGATCTTTTCCTAAGGCCACTTCAGCTAATAAAGGCAATCCTGGATTTTAATTGCCACCCTGGGGAAAGGAAAAATACTATTTGGTTCATCAGCATGCAACAAGAGTAATTAGTGAGTTAGAAATAGGTGTGGCAGGGGAACAAAAAACTGGGCTGACAGAAGGATTTATACATCAGGAATATAGAATAGCAGGAAATCTGGAGATTTACCAGTGATGCTGAAATGGAGTATGCAAAAAATAGTTGTGTTCCTACTCTGTCAGTTAACCCAGAGGTGTTTTATGGGTACTCACAGCAGGGCAACCCTCTAATCCAATCTTCAGAAGCAGGTGGGATTGGCTTGAAGGGAACAACATGATTCCCTGGTCAGAGGAGCAGCCTGGGGATGTGACCAGTCTTGGCAGAGCCCAGCAGCCTCTCCCTGCTTGGATCTTGGACATAGTTATTTAGTTCCTTGGTAGCTCAATTTGGTTTCGTCTGTAAAGAAAGTGAATTGTGTTTAGGTGTCATCTCTGTAGCACCTCATTGGTTTATAAAACACCTCTGAAGGATAAACGTGAAGAATGGCTGCTAATAAAGAGTCTAAAAACCTAGAGGACAAAAAGAAGACAGTGCTCAGAGCCTTAATTAAGCTGCCAGCAGACTCAGATGACATCACCCATCCTTCAGATTTCAGTCTTTGATTTTTGACAACACTACTCACAACCAACTCATCCAATGCAGTCTGTTTTCTCTCCTTAAGAAAATCCCTAAAACCAGTTTCACAAAAATACCAAGTTGCTGTGAGCCAGCAACTCCTATTTTAACTCTTTCTCCTCTTCTTTGCTATTTGCAGTGGCATTCAAGAGCCATTGACATAAAAATCCTCCTCAAATTTACTCCAGAAATGGAAACAGATGCCTTTTATTAGGAGTTTGTACTGCTCTGCAGAGATGAGAAAATATTTACAGATAGCTCAGCTGATCTTTTAAAGTGGCATGATTTGATTGCCATTGAATAATTATTACGAAAACATTTCCAAGGTTTTTGTTACCTACCTTCCTTTCTCTTTAGGAGATGTCTTTCTGGAGAAGATTTTTCCCAAAAAAAAAAAAAAGAAAAAAAGAAAAAAGGGGGGGGCGTAATGTAATACATGGCTATAACATAGATTGTTAATTTTTAGTGTAGCTGAATCACAGCATGCTTTGATTGAGAGGAGCCAACACAAACATGCAAAATATGTGCCTCTTTGAACAGGATACACCACATCCTGCATTTGGTAGCCAAAGGTTCCAGTTTGCATCACAAATGTAGTCCAAGATCTCTCTCTCCTTGAGGTATGTACCTCGAAAAGTGCCAAATCTGCAAGACACGCCGCCCTCTTTCTAATTTCTTTCTTTCATTCTTCCCCATAAAAAAAAAAAAAAAAAAAAAAAAAAAAAGAAAAATAGAAGAGTTTCATCATTTGCTTGTTTGGGTTTTAGTAGAGACTCAGCAGGTGATTGAACGAAAGGAGCTGTCAGGAGGGACTTTGATTAATCAGAGACTTGATCGTTTGATTAATCATCCCAGAAAGAGCTGACTGCAGCAGAAGTGGCCCCAGCCAACGTGTAAACACATCGAAAGAACATTTTCAAAATGCGTAAAGACAAATTGCAGTTCAAAGCTACTCTTACTGGCCTGTTGATTTGACTGCTAGAAACAAAAGCCCTTCTGCCTGGCTGATAGAAACCAGACCTTCCATGGGAGGAAACAATCGACTTCAGGTCCTTTCAAATTCTGAGTAAAAAGAGCTTGATGCTTTCTTTTTTAATTGATTTTTTTTGTCCTCTCATTCTTGTTTACAGTAATAAATTACAGCCCTTAGTCTTTTTATAAGGAAAGTTAAGTTTCCTCTCATTTTCAAGCAATTTATAACATATGTTTACGGCCTTCAGTTTCGCAGAACGTCCCAGCAAAGCATAAATTATCACAGTGAGGCAGCAAACAAAACATCATGCTATGCATCACCCAACCACCACCACATTTTACCTGCCACTTAATGGCACCCAGTAGGAAACCTTGAGTTGGAAAAACACTCCAAAAGCCTGCCTGCTTGCCTAGCAATCTCATCATGTAGGGGGGAGAAAAAATGAGATTTGCGAATTCAGCTGGTTCCCAAGTGATCTGAGGTCATAAAAACCCTTTCTTGTCATGGAAACACATGAAGAGCTGGCTGTCATGAGCTGCATGGTGCTCATAAGCCCTCAATAATGTTTCTCCTCAAGTTCAGGCAAGCCCATGGACATGCTGAAGGCCAATCCTGTTCAGAACAGTGCTCGAGGAAAGCCAGTAAAAAGTAGAATTAGCATTTTGGGGAGGACAGGAAACAATTTCCTTCCTGGAGCAAAAATAAAACTTTCTTACAGATTGTGCAAATCAGAGAATATGGGCAGAAAATTGAATGTTTCCAATGTTGAAGCCAGCAGAAATGGGTTTGGTCTCCTGGCCACACTAGCTGGGGACATCCCTGGTTTTTGGGTGCTGTGCCCTCACTGGGCTGCCCTTGCAGAGGCTCTGGTGGGAAGCCTGGCAGCTGCCAGCCCAATTCCTTCATAATCCAATTACTGCAAAGGGCTTAACTACTCCTTCAGTCATGGCCAGGGTGAGCCACCTGGTTTTCCTGTCGTCAGCAACACAAGAAATAATCTGAAATTTGGTTCAAGACAAACCAAAATGGAGATTCTGCTTTTGCCCAGCAATGAACCTGAGTCGACTGAAAGCATTTGACTGCCTCAGAAATGTGCAGATTTACATTGAATGAGACGTTTTTCAACCCAAAAGGAAACCTATAAAGAAAAGACAGTTATTTAGCACCTGTTTTAAAATAAATGTGAATTGCGAGACTAAACAAATCAATGAAAGTTAAAATAATTCCTATGCAAAGTTCTGAATAAATACTTCGACACTTCCCAAGTGTTTCATTTTTCAAAATTATGAAATATTGCATCTTGCCTTTTACATTCTTTCCAATGGCCACCATCCATCGTATTGAGGTCCAAGCCTTGATTTTGAAGTAGAATTTGTCTTTCTCAAGCTGTAATTTTCAATACATTTACTATTCCAGCTGCAAGTGTCACAGCTACTTGATCTCATTTCAGCATAGCAAGTGTGGTGTGAGCTGGGTGAATTGTCTTGACAGTGCAACAGCACAGAGGAGAAATTTTGGTGAAAGTATTAAGGAAAATCTGTGCAAGCAATTTGAAAAGAGTCCGCACGCTGGTAGTACAACTGCTTATTAATATTTGGTGAAATACGAACAGACAAAAAACCCTATTCCCAAATGTTTTGTTAAAAAATGGGGGATACACTAAAACATAGTGGATGCTTTTATAACAATTGATTTGGAATGCATATTTTTGCTTTAGTTTGCTTTACTTTGCTACATCTTATCTTCACCATGTTTTATTTATCATTAATTAACCCAGCTTTTTCAAAGACCTTGAACCTCAACCCTGAATTCTAGCAAAGCACCACAGAGAGCTAAATACCATCCTCTCCTCCCTTCAGCTACAGAGCCAAGAGATGAAGGTCTGCATTACCTCTTACAACTTCCTTAGTGGCAACAGGAATCCAAAGGATATTCCTCCCTTTTTGTACGTATCAGTCATAAGTCCTTTGTCTTCATTCTCATTCCCTATCCAGCAGTGTTTTAATTAATGAAATCAAAAGACAATCTAGTAAAATAAACCAGATTTAACGAGGGAAGAAAGTCAAAACAAACAGGCACTGTTTACTTCCTCTGCACTGATTTGCCAAGAAACGAGCTCCACATCTCAGATTATCGATTCCTGTCAGCAATATTAACCTCTCGCAGCAGCATGAAAAGGAGCATCTGGATCAGAGGGAGGAGAGGGGACAGGCATGCAGTGAAAAGAAAGCAAAGAGATTTTTCTCCATGCCTTGGTGGAGGTTTTGACCCCCACAGGTAATGTTGGTGTCCTGCCCATCAATCCTGCAGCTGGAAATGTGACATCCAAGGTCTCACATTTGGCTGTGGTTCCGGCTCCCTGTGGAGCACGGATGGGCACAGCCATGTGTTTGTTGTGTCCTCCAGAAAGTGCTGCTCCCACCCACATCTGGAGTTCCTGGCTGCTCACACGGAAAGATGTGGTACCATATGAGCAGAAGTACCCTATTTCAGCTGTCATCTCCTGCTGACCACCTCCTTACTGAGAAAGGGCTTGGATTTGGTGGCCATAACATGCAAAACACGCCAGCTTTTCATGGGATTGAGTTTGTAAGGAAGAGAGGCGTCAGACTGTCCTCAGAGCAGGTGAAATCATGCAGAAACATCTGTCTAATCCGAGAATCACCATTAGTTACAGCACTGCACATAAACACCTCCAGCCTTTTGGAATATTTTATGTGAAAGGTTTTGTTACTGAAAAAGCAGGTTTCCCAAAACTGAAAGATGCAGTCCAAAAGCATCATTTCCAATCATTAGATCTTTTCTTTCACAGAGAAGGATTTTAAACCAAAAACAAACTAGGGTTTACATAAGCTTTGGGTTTTGGAAAATTGAAGCGTTACAAGCTTTTTCCTCATTTCCTTAATTGCTGGCTGTTCCTCTTTCATCCCTGCCCCACCTTTCTTTCACCACTGAATGCACTGACAGGCTGTTTGTCTGTGGGGTTCTCTTTTTCCTTTTCTTTTGACATCTTCACAATATCTCTCTGACTTCTGCAATACGCAGAGCAACCATGAGAACCCCTCCAGGACACACCTTCAGCTATGGTACCACCCTGGGAAACAGAAGCAACACGAAGATCTGCAATTTTTCTTCATAAAACCCTATTTTTCTCCTTTTCAACTGTCTCTGCAACTATTACACGCAGATCTTGCCACACTGCTGGTTTTCAGCAGCGCCCTTTGTTATCCCCCCTGTTTGCCTACAAACAAAGAGGGAACTGGATGGTTTCTGCAGGCTGGAGTGGGATGCTGGCTCCCCACTCGCTGCTTCAGATCTGAAGCCGCTAACAATGAACAATGGTGACACACTGGCTCCCCGTGGCTTCTGTGCTCCATGTGGTGTGAGAATGGGGCCAAGGGCATGGACATGGCACTGGAACAGGGTATTTTGGTTTCCTGCCTTTTTTGTCCGGCGCAGAGCAGGAGCCAGAGCATCCACAGGGGTATTCCCTTACTGCACTTGGTGGCATCTGCCCCTCAGGGGCTGTTTTGTCGCTGAGAATAGAAGGAGCATTAAGCAGAGGCCAAGGAAGAGAGCAATGTGCAGATGTCCCATTAACTCCATCCCACATGGCCAGCTCCCTTCTGCTGACAAACAGCAACTCAGAGCCACTCCTGCAGCATCTCAGCCTCTGCAACTCGTGCTCCAGGAGCCACAACTAACCAGAGAATGGTCCTGGCCCTTGGGCATGGACTCAGTGACCTCAGTGTTGCTTGTGGGAGTAAATATCCTGTCAGCCAAAGCGCCGGCAGCTCCTCAGTGTCCAAATGAGCAGCGAGGCGCTGCGGCGGCAGACTTAGAGGTGGCCTTGTCACTCGGGGCTAAAGCCTATTGTCAGTCTGAACCTTTGCAGCCCTGTGGATAAACACAGGACTGCCTGGAGCCAAGCATTAAATCCACGCTCACATGCAGAATAAATAAAGAATTAAATGTGGTGCATAAATAAATACAAACGTTAAGCGGTGTGGAACCTGACACAGCCCCTCTGTGTCCTCCCTCTGGAGGGGCCTCACTGCAGGAGCCCAGCCTGTCCCAGCTCCGTGACAGGCCACTGCCATCAAAGCCCAAGTGCCAACCTGTTCTTTAATCCCCTTTTTCTCAGATCTGGTCCCTAAACTCTCACTTTACACGGCTGACAGGGGTCAGCACAAACAGTGTGGAGCCAGGTGTGATGTGTTTGAGCAGAAGCGAAGCCAACTAGGACAGTCCTCTCATTTAATTAGTCCAATGTGTTGGTAAAATCATAAGGAAAAATGCTGACTCCCTCACTCTGACACCCTGATTTTTATTCCAGACTATAAGACACATAGCGATTTCCCTGGGTTTCTTACCCATACTCATAGAGACATTTATTTCTTCACTCTTCTCACTTTCTTTTCCATTTTTCTTTTCACTCCCTTGACTCCAGGCAAGATGTCAGCTACAAATTATATATATATATTTAAAAAATGTATATAACGCGTGTGTGTGTATATGTATAATGTATGTAACGTGTGTGCATATATATATATATAAGATCAAAATGTATATCTTTTCAGTGATGCATTTCAAGCAGTACTCTCCTCCCAATCCCAAAAACTAAAGCAAGCAAGGCACTGGACTTTCTAGTCTTAAACTGGTACAGAATGGGATTTCCAAGGGAGCTCATTATGAAGTTGTTCTCTAGTCCTGTGCAAATATGTCCCTTACACTCTGTTCACGGCACAGCTGTTCCCCAAAGGCAATAGGGCTGAGGGTAACCCTCCAACAAACTCTGCAAACACCCTGTGGCCAGGAGAGCCTGTGGTGCCTTTGGATGCACAGTGGAGGGTCTCTGGAGTGATGGGAAAGCCATGATGCCTCTGCTAGTTCCAGCCCAGTCCTCCAAACCCCCCACACTGCTCCAGCATCCCCAAATCCTCACCACACAGGCACCACTGGGGAACCTCTTCAGTTTGCATGAAGATGTTTGTGGACTTTGGCTGAGGAATTCTGGTTTTCAACCATTCAGAGGATGATTTTTGCAGCAATTAGCTATCAGATCTGTCTCCATTCTCCTAATTACTGATGAATTTCACAGTGAGCAACACGAAAGCCATTAGTGTTCAGAGAGTCACAGCAGATTCAGAACACATTTCCTAGTGACAGAATTATTAACTAAGATCTCTTCGGGGTGACATCCAAGCTCCACTAACTGCTTCCCAAGCACTCAGGAAGGGATTAGGTCTGTTTGGAGGCAATCAGATTTCAGGGGTGCAGCCTCTCACAGCTGGGGGGGGGGGTTGGATTTTGGCCCTTCTACCAATATCTTACGCACTGACTTTAATGAAACTTGGTAACGATGGAATAAGATGAACTTCCTATTAATTGCAAAGCAGCACACACAGACCCCAGATGCTCTCAGATCCCATGTCTTCACAGGAATAAGGAGCCTCCCCGAGGGTACCCCATGGATGTTGTGTGATTCCCAGAGTACCAGGCTATGATGTGCACTGCATACAACAGACGGAGGGGACTGGAAAGGCCAAACTTCCTCACTGTAGCAGAGTCCATTTAGCGATTTCATAACTCCAGCTGGACCTCTTTTGGCAGAGGAGAGGATTTTTATGAGGGAAAATGCTATAAATCTGCTGTCACTGAAAGCCATCAGATACCATGTGGCATGTTCATGATATCACCAGTGTGCACCAGTTTTAAAACAGAGGTTTTAGCTATAAAGCTGCCAACCAGGAAAATCACATATGAGAGCAACGCTGAACTTTTAACAGAGAAACATCCCTGTGAAAACCTTTCCTCTTCCTGCTTCTTCTCAACCCCAAAGCTTTGGAGAGATAGAGAAGGGGAAAATGAAGGGTGTACGCTTCAAAGTGCTGTGATAAACATCCCAGGATTAAAACAAAGCCAAACTTTGTGTCCCGTTTCTGAGCAGAAACAGCTGTCACTCAGCAAAAGCATTTGCTTAATGATGAGGGAGCCAAAAAATAAAGAAAAAATACCAGTCCTTTAAAGAAAAGGAGTGTATCCGTTTCATAATGCTCATCTTGCCCTGCCCTAAGTTAAAAATCAGGAGGAATCGGTGCCATGTGCCAGGTAGGAGTCAGAGATGGAAATCTAGCAGGGTAAATGTGAGCCACGCAGCCATAAATTGCTTGCCTTAACTGTTTATGACAATTGGTAGCAGACAGAAGTTATATATCTCCAGCAAACGTTTCTGCAGGACACAGCCTTCTGTTCTGCTCCGGTTACCATGGCCTTTCTCACCACCTCCTTGCAGTTTTTCCCTGTCTTTTAAGGAAATGCTGGAGGCTGGGAGGAGAGGGGAGCAGCCAGAGCCGGGCCAGGCCACTGAAACCCTCTGACATGGACTATAACAAACGAAGGCAAAACATAAGGAGCCCCAGGGGACTCAGAGCTCCACGAGGCAGAGATTTTGTGCATTGATACCTGCAGACAAAATCCTGATTGTAGACACCAGTTCAGTGCCAGAACACTTTTCCGCTAGGAGACTTCAAATTTATGCTTCTAGTAGGGTTGAGAAGTTCACAGAAAGGTCATATTCATCTGTTTCTTTGCACTGTAATGCAATACCTCTCCCAGTGATTTTAATTAGGACCCTCACAATTAATTTGTTTCCCCATCACGGGTGTATTTCACTTCTTGTCACAAGTTGAAGAAAGGCTGCTGCAGTTGCTGCCTTCCCTACCAAAGGTGAAATGAAAACTCATTACTTCTGCCCACAGTAAGGGGTAATTCACCCTATTGCTTCTACACCCTGGGCTTTTTCAGGCAGATTGAACATAACTGCTCATTTCAGTTAGCTGCACAATGCCCAAAAATCTTTGATTTTGGAGGTTTTGCCTTGTTACCCCACTGACTGCTATTGGAGTCCAAACCAGCTGGCTACATGTGTGCAGAGCAAACTTTGCACGTGCCAAGGGGGTGGGTAGGTGGGGGAGAGCAGGAGGGAGAGGGGAGAGCAATTTTGCAATATTTATATCATTTATGTGGTGTCACAGCTGAAAGGGATGAGCAGGGATGGTCACATTTCCCACTGAAGAGGCTGCACAGCCCAGTTTTACTCAACACTTTTGAGTAAAATCTGGAATATTTACAATTTGGAAGATAAAGATACTGTGATTGGGAAAATCTCTCTTAACAATGAAATACACAGAGGGAGTATATTTCCTGCGTGTTTGTTGAATGCAGGATAAGAACATTCAGCTCCTAAAATGCATTCAGTTTTCCCTCTGCTACTACACAAACACTTGTGTCTTCTACTTTGTTCATTTTTCTCAGTACATGTGTTTGTACAATGCAAATGGTTGAGGATATTGCAGAATTTGGCTTTAAAATAGCAGAAAAGATTCAAAACAATTTTGTGATCCAGTCACAAACTTCAGTTTTTACAGTGGCCCTGATGCAAAGGCCATTTGCCAACAGATTACAAGGAGCTTTTAGACAAACCCCATGCACAGGACAAATAGAGGGGCTTTCTGCTCTTGCCACTTTGAATGGACAGGTCACCCCCTTGGGATTTAGAGACATGCCCAGAAATTTGGCTGGACCCATCAAGGGGCCTCCAGCTGATACCAAGGAGCTGCCACGTAGGGGTGGTGGTGCCCAAGCCCTCTGTGAGTTCCCAAGGAGAGAAGGAACTTTGAATCATTTCAAATTGAGCTGATACAACATTGTCACATTACGGTTTTTCATTGCTCTGTCCTGGCCTGTAAAAGCCTTGCTCAGGTTTCTTTCCTTCTCCCAGATGAGCAATGTTGAACTACACAGAATGCTTGGATAGCAGCTTGGGATAGGGAATGAGAAATCACCAAAATTATGTGAAGCATGATGCTAATCTCTGAAATGTGGGGGTAAAACAAATAAGCCCTTCTCTTGCATAAGCACCAGGTTCACTCATGTGTTGAGGTCTCATAAAAGGCGTGAGCTGGATGGATTTAAGGCACTGTCCTGGGTTGAGGTGTATTCTATTACCATCCTCATAAGCTGTGGAAATCAGGTGGGGCAGTGTTTCCTTGCCTCCTCCCCCCAGACTATCTTGCTGTTAATGGCCCATCGTTGTCCTGCCGCATGACTCAGAGATAACTCCCTCCGGACCATCTTCTGTTAATGAGCCCATCAATGCCTGGCCTCAAGACTCATCACCCCATTGTGAGATGCTCCACCCAGAGGGAGGAACCAAGCATTCCATCCTGGATATAATCTGAGATTCTGAACACCAGAGACAAACCTTTCCGCTGGATTCCCAGAGGACAGGAGCTACACAGCCACCATTGGACCTTCTGAGGAAGAGCAGGCCCTTTTCTACAGGATCACTGCTTGACAGAACCACATCCACCACTTCAGGAGGACTGCAGCCACCATTTTATTGGACTGCTACCACCACCCTGATTAACAGGGTGTCAGGTTATATCCTGTCTGTCAGTATCTGTCAGTTTAACCCAGTATTTTCTGCCTTTAATTTTTTTTCCCCTTTATTTCCCTATTAAATGCTTATTCTGACTTGGTGCCTTCCACTAGTTTGTTTTCAAACTAGTACAGGCATCTATGATAGGGATAAGCCTGTGTGAAACCATCCAGAAACTCCTCAGAGTTTTCCACGAGGTCACTTCAGAGCTGTCTGCACTGGGTCGGGAGGATGTATGACTTTTAACACTGCCAGTGTGTAACTAATCATGCTAAACATGGAACATCCTTGACCCTTTCTGTAAGAGGTGTTTCCACACTGGGCAATGAAGCAAAGAATGGCCATGTCTGAGTGCTGGCATGGCAAGAAGGCCAGGCAGTTTTGTGTGGGACAATCCCTAAGGCTCTCAGGGGGAGAACAGACCACCTAAGAAAACTAAGTCATGGTGAATGAGGTTTTTAACACCATATATGTCCATATTTCAGGAATCTGAGGTAGGGAAAGGGATTGAACCTTAAGCAACTTCGTAATCAACCTACACAGCTTGTTGAGTATCCCATCAACCTTCAGAACCATAGGATCATTGAGGTTTGAAAAGAGCTCTGGGATCACTGAGTCCAACCACAGTTTGACCACAGTTTTAAGTTGAGTGGTGGAAGGGAACAGACTGCAGTCACTGCCCCACACAGCTCCCGCAGGATAACTGACCCTGGCCTTCCCAGCCTGAAACCAGAATCACTCAGCAGCAGAGGCAGTGAGTGCAGACATATCGTTGGCCTTCAGGATGAAAGCTGACTCCTATTCCTTTGGACCAGCTCTTGCCCATGGCTGCACCTGTGTGCTCTGCTGAATGTGTCTTCCAAGCCTTTCTGCAGCTTTGGCTCTTTTCCTGTGTCCTGCTCCAGAGGCCCTTAAAAGCCATTGGCCCAGAGAGTTACCCAGTGCCAGAAATATCACAAATTAGCAGACAGAAATTGGTGTCAAAGCAAAGAAGAAGAGAAAGAACCAAGGGAAACAAAAGAGAGCATTGTGACCAAAGTCAAGGCAGCCCTACCTCAAAGCAGTGGATACAAAAAGAGAGCACGTGTTGATGTTTTTATTCCTGCTGATAAACTTCAGAGGCCAAATACAAGCACCAACTGTTGCAGAGGCTGGTTTGCAGCACAGTCCTCCATGCACTTTCAGGATACATTCAGCTTTCCTTTACCTGAGGCAGCAAGGATTCAGGATTACCCAAACGAATTAAAAATGCAAATGATACTTACTCATTCTGGACCATCCCACAGAGGCAATCACCTCTCTGCAATTTGCAGTTCTGGTGGTTCCAGGAAGGTTTATTACCTTTGGTAGAAGATTGCAAACTGCACAACTTGGAGGTGCTCTTGGGTGCTCCTGGACACCGGCTACTTCTGGAAGCAGTGGAGTTACAGGTGGGCAGTGCAGCTCCTGGGCTGGTAAGTTTTTTAGAAATAAGACCACTGTTTCAGTAAGACTTTTTTTTTGTCTGTAGATCAATACATTTTTAAACAGTTCTCTCAGTAAGTATTCTTTGAGAGGTCTGTGTCCAGCGCCTGCCTGTCGTGGCAATAAATATAATTCCTGTGGATGTATTCGCGCAGGTTTGGCATCTCCTGGTGGGGTACCCATGATGGTTGTGCCACCTTCATGGCAGAAGGTCTCATTGCTGCAGGCCTGGCTGAGGACAAGGTGGGTGTGAGGGGCTGGTTTGGCCCACAGCAGGAGCCTCAAGGGATACAGAAGGAAAATAGGGTGCTCTGACACAGAGTAAAGATGAGGAGATGGAAAGAATGTAATCATGTAAAGAAAGAGCTGTTGGAGACCAACATTCCCAAAGGTTTGGAGGACCCAATGTCAACCATCAATCAAGACCATTTTCTTGTCTGGGAAAAACTCTGAACTTGTAACTTGTGGGCTCAGCTCATAAGCAAATGTTTGCACAAAAAGCACAGTAACAATTGCTTAAAGGAAAGATGTAGCAATCTACATGGAACTTTGCAGTAGCAGATAAAATTTGTTCCTAACTATTCGCTGTTCACAACACTTCAGCTCCACTGTAACCACTTTATGGCCATGAAAAATGGCATTGTGTCACTACACTAAGCCCTGCACTCAGATCCTAAAGCACGATCCCTCACTTGAGTTGAAGAAAAATCTCTTGTAAGGTTTGGCACTACAAGATTCATGTCACATCCTGTCTCGAAGATGGTGACACACACACAGTGTAGTGCAATATACCATACAGTCTGACAAAGTATTTTAAGTCCTGCTGTTTTTCAAGCATCCAAGCCTGAAAGAGCCCCAGTTGAGTGGCTCTTCTAAAGTGTTTCCTCCCAAAGTAGTATTCAAGCAACAACAGCAACGTGGCACTCTGACACGTTATTATTTACAACAAAATCGCTCTGTGTGGCCAAAAGGTGACGCTGAACAACAAACAGGGCACTTTGCTGTGTGTGGGGAAGTGTCCAGGCAGGGTTTTACTGGTGCAATGGGAATTAAATGGTCTGTTTCAGTGACTTCAAAAGAGCACAATTTGAGTACAGGGAAAACATGCAAAATAGAAGGCAAATTAGTCTCAATCCAAATCTAAAATTTTTGGTGTTGGCCAAACTCTCTCTCAAGCTCATTACTGCTGATGGTGCACATTTCTTGTCTCAGAGTGTTCCAAATCATTTAGCATGGTTTCAGTAGGAGACAGCTTTACAATTTCGTAATATCACTGCTTATCTTGCATTGCCAAACTTCTCTCCTCCCTCAACCTCCACTAAAAGAACTTCCAAAGACTTATTTCCTTGAGCTCTCTTAATAGCTCTTTCCAACCAGTATGAAAATGCCAGGTTTGGGCAGCTGTTTTAAAGACCAGGTTGGGAAAAGGTTTGAGGTTCAGCATTTGACTGAAGCAAACACAGCAGCATCTCAGGTATTTATTGCTTGGATGGAGAGTTTGTTCCTTAGAAAACTCTCATCTGAATATATGCTGCTGAGAGAAACTTTGGATATAAGCCTGAAAAGGTAGTGATTTCTGTCCTGGATTGAATACCAGCACCAAAGGTCATCCAGTGAACTGGACAATCTGCAAGTCCTTGAAAGACAGCATAAAGGGGGAAAAAAATGCTCCTTTTGCCTTGAAACAGATCAAATCAAGTAGCAGCAACCTTACTAGAAGGGCAACTAAGTGCCAATCTTGCATATCCCTCTCATGGCCCAGCACTACCTGCACCCAGCACCCAGCACAACCTTTTTGGAAGAGGTGTGAGCTGATTTCTGGATTTGGCTTTCAAACCCCACTGGCACCACAGAATAGATCACCTTGTGCAGTTCTGCAGTGACTTCTGACTGGTCATGCCATCTTTCCTGGAATACACTGTGCTGGAGGAGGGCACCAGCTGGAGCAAGGACGTTCCCATTCTGCATGGGCTCAACATGGAATGGCCAAGCTTCTTAGGCAGCAGCTGAAAAATAATAAGAAGTACTGAGGTACTGCTCACAAATGTCTTCTCTAGCCTGTATCCTGCATTCAACTAAAGGAAGGCAAAGTTTAGCAGTAAAACAAGGACCAAACAATGTCGAAGCTCTCTAGTGAAATGCTTTTCTTTAAGTTGCATTACATGCATGAAAAACTAAATCAGCTCTGAATTCCTGCTTCAACTGCATACAAGGCAGGGGAGTAATTAAAACAGCATAGAACAGTAGACCATGTCAAGAGTAATCAAAATTTACAAGCTCAATAGATAAAGATTGTTTGTTTTTTTCCTAGAAGCCAAGAGCAGAACTATCAGAGCATTAGAGGATACCAACAAAAATCTCTGCATTCTCTCTTCTTTTACAGAAGACAGCAGCAGAATTATTCAGAGCTACCAAATGCACAGAGCTCTGCCTGACCTTCTTGGCAGATGGCCCATTCGCCCTGAAAAAAAATCACACAAAGATCTCAGTGTCCAGAGCCCAGACTGCGATGGTGTGGAGCGGGGAAGAGCCGGGGCTGGGCCGGGGGCAGGAACCCGTGAGACCTGTGAGTCCTTGGGCCATGAGCAGCAAGAAAACTGCTCAGGGGTACAAATCAGAGCCCATGAGAATGAGGAGTCTCTGTCTCCACTTAGTATATTTGTTCTAAGGCTGAGTTGTACAAACTGTCCCTCTGCTGCCTCCTCGGAGGTGCTCAAGTCAGCCCAGATGAATCAAAGTTAGCAACAGGGCAAAGGGAACATTTGCTGCCTTTATTGCTGGTTTCTATTACACAAATTAAGTCTTATGAAAGACAGAATCATGCTGAGGATAGAAGATATCAAATGAAGCCAGCCTAAGGAACACAGTTTTCCTAAAACCAGATTTTTCACTTTTGAGTTTTAAAAGAACAAGTTTTGTTTTGTTGCTTTAATTACAAATTCCATTTTATTAGGGGTTGCTTTTCTTCCAGGGAAAAAAAAAAAAAGCCCAAAATATAAACCAGAAAGAAACTGCAGTGGAAGAATACAGACCTGATCTATCACATATATTTTTGTTCCCTGTTTGATTCCTGGTTGTACATATTTGAAAAGAACCTCTTCCATACCCCAGGGTGAATTCAAACTAGTGGGAAGGCACAAATAGGGTTAGACACGGAGCACCAATGACCATGGAAAATAGGTGGTGTTCCTCTCCTGATGCCTTAAGGTTGAGAAGAAGCTTTTTTGGACCTGATCCTTTTGCCAACACACCATCAGCTGGTCTCCATACCAGATTCACCAATGAAATCTGATACCTACTACACTGAAGATGTCACCCTAGAAGGTCCAAGCTTTCATTTTAGTCCTAAACTCTGTGATTGACATCTATGAATGAATCATTTGGAAGGAGTGAGATGTGAGCTCACAACTCCAGTGCCTCACCAGAGAAGCTGTGGGTGCCCCATCCCTGGAAGTGTTCCAGGTTGGATGAGTCTCTGAGCAATCAGATCTAGGGGAAGGTGTCCCTGAATGAGACATCTTTGGATGAGGCTCTGAGCAACCAGATCTAGTGGAAGATGTCCCTGAATGAGACATCTTTGATGAGAATGAGATGATCTTTGATGTCCCTTTCAATCAATGCTTTCTTCAATGAAGCAATACTTCACAACTTGCCTTTAGTTTTAGGTCTTCCACCGACACTTGGTGGCCAAAAGCATCATTCCCATGTGCAGTGCTCTCCCATATTTCATCCTGAGCTGCAGGAAGTGGAGTCCCTCCTCCAAACTCTTTTCTCTGGGGTTCAGTTCCTGGGAGAGGTTGTTTGAGCCTCGCCACAGCACCCAATACTCGTCTACCATTCCCAAGGCTCACCAGGCCATCCTCTCAGCAGCTCGGAATGGGCATCACCAGTGGCACAGAAACATCCTGAGCTCCATGCTGAGCTCCTGGGGCCACAATTTTGGCTGGCTCCATTTAACCATCACTGTATCTGTGTTGCAGTAGCACCTAGTGGCCAGGGCTGTGAAAACACATAGAAAAGGAAGCATTCCTGCCAAAAAAACCCAAATACTGCTGAGCTCAACCTAGAAACAACAGGTGGTCATGTGTGACTGCTGCAGCCAGCACAAGGTAACTCAAGTTGACTCTAAAGGCCTAATTCTCATGTGAAAGTGAGAGTAAAAATAATTTACATCCTGTACTTGTTGGCTCAAGAGACCTCAGTATAAATGAGAATCCAGTCCTAAATCCTCAATGGGATGCAGGCTTCGAGAAGGATTTCAGCTCAAGAAGGGGTCTGGGTTCTACTTTGCAGTGTGTGAACAGCTGAATGGGCAATTCATATTATTTTAAGAAATGTCCTGATGGGTTTGGTATGGTTTTGTTTTTTCCTTTAATAATTACACCCCACTTATTAGGCTGTAACCAGGGGACCTGTAAAGCCTGTTGAGCTAAGATCAGCACAAATCATCCCACCAGGAACACACAGTGGAAAACTGAGAATGCAGGAGGAAGAGGTGTTGCTGAAGCATATGAATCATGCAAGGAGAGCTACTTCTGGGAATCACACCTGTTGTATCCTTCCTAAAAAAAAAAGAGAAGGTGGTTCTTTCTTACTGGCAGTACAGCTGTCTAATTCAGGAGAGCAGAGTTTAAAAGCGAAAAGGAGCTCAAAGAGCAACAAGACAAGAAAATATCTGATGGCTAAAATTTCCTTTGCCTTTTCACTGTTTAATCAGAACTTAGGGAAATAAACATCATGCTGAAATTCATGGAAGCAGGTCCCAAAGTTCCTTCTCTGAGCTCCAAGTATGTCCTGCTGAACAGGACTGGATTGAACTATCAGGAAGTTTTCCAAGACAGTGCATCGTTCACTTGGTGCCATCAGCTCAGTGCTCTGTGCTCTTGGGTCAGCTCAGGGCTGGAAAACACATTTGTGTCCAACGCAGCCCAGTTGTCCACACTCCCATATTTTGCCTTCCTGTCTGGATGTTGTCTGGATTAACCAGCCTGCTCTTGGCTGGGGAATCCATGTCACTTTCTCTGTCCCCATGGAAGAAAGGAACAGGAGCCACTGGCAAATCTAAGCTCAGAAACAGCTACCAAGAGGAGAAAGTTGCAGACAGGGATAAGAAAAGTCATCCCTCCATGTCCTGCCTTGCATCAGCCTATAGCAGAAGGAGTTATAGGATTTATGAAAAATGGGCCATCACTGAGATACCTGAAAAATATACTCCTGATATTATTGCAAGAATTTATTCTCTTTTGCTCTGGTTACCTACTTCTCATAGAAAACAAATGGAGAGGGAGAAAACTCCACATTTCTAGTAGGAGCTCTTTGTTTTAATTTTTTTTTTTTAAATTAGGGATGAAAGAAATGATCAGAGGAGAAATGAGCTCGCTTCTGTCATCTGCTGCCACCATCTGCAAACCCAGCAGCAACATTAAATCCACCCACTTCTCTTGTTTCTGTCTTCTCTCCCAGTGTGGTGGGTGGTATGAGCCAGTAAGGGGGAAGCTGGCCTGGAAATAAGGACCCAAAAAGGACCAGTACAGTCTCAAGCTCCCCTCCCATTGCTGTCATCAGGCTGCCCCACCAAACAAATCCATTTTTCCTCCCTTTCTCCTTCTGTAGGTTGGCTAAATTAACTTTTCCTCTGTGCAAGGACGTTGTGTTACTTTAGAAAGATTGGTGTCCCAGGGCCTCTGGGGGATGAGAGCACAGGATCAGAGCAGGAGCAGATCCCATCTTTCCCTGATGATCAGTGCTTTCTGACACTTGAGCTGCTCTGCTGCTGAGTGTAGAGCTTGAGAAAGACAAGAGAGATCACGTAACACTAGGAATAGCCAGCCTAGGTTGAATCCTCCAGTAAAGGTTTCAAAACAAATAGTAGTAATGCAGCATATTTTTTTGTGCCCCAATGGTTCCAACTAGGACTGGGACCAGATGTGCCAGTTTTCAACAAGAAAGGCTACTCGTGCTATTCTTGGCACAGCTTGAAGCAGAAAGTACCACAAATCCTATTTAATATAGTGCCTAAATGCCAGAGACCTATTTGTTCTCTTGGTTTTTCAAGCTCAGCTGGTTCCGATAACCATCTGACCTGCAGGGCCCAACTCAGTCACAACCCCGACTCACACCCCTCACAACTGCACCCATCACTAATGTTTTCCTTCTGGAAATGGGTTTCTTCCTATGCCTGAAGATTGCCTTGCAAATAAAGTTAACAGAACAAAGCGAGGCACGCCACAATTTAAATTGCATGGCGTTTTTAGTACTGACATACAGATTCTGTAGGGCTGGCACTCCAAATTAGCAAGATGGGCACGGGTGCTACTGACAGATGTTTAAAAAACTGTTCACATAGCTGGAGATAAGGGGCTTACTGCCCAAAATATCCATGAAAATAAGAACAGATACAAGCATATCAAAGTTGCACAGAGAATTCACCCTCCCTTGGGTTCCCACTCTATGAGACTGATCTGCCAGAACTCAGATACGGAGCAAAGCAAATCCCTGTCTCACACTGAGCTCTGAATGATTACAGCATCTTACCCTGCAGTCCCATTAACCAGTTCAAATGGAAAACTTGTCATTTGTGTGGCAGACAACCTCCTGACAGCCACCACTTTCAGTCTGAAAAAATCCAAAGTACTAAATATCCTTTTTTTTCCTCTGTCTTCACCAGTAAATCTTCCTCCTAGACCTCTGCACAAACCAGAATTGCTTGGGAAAGAAAGGGACGGCCAACAGTGGAGGAGCAACAATTTAGAGACAACACAGGATTTAAATCCATGGAGATGGATGGGTTCACCTCAGGGTACAGAAGGAGCTGGATTATGTGACTGTCAGATCAGTGTTTAATACCTGCAACAGGTCACAGTGATCAAGGCAAGTCCTTAAGGACAGGAAAAGGCTGACCCATCTATCAGAAAGGTGGGAAAAGGATCTCAGGGATCTGGTTTCCCTCCACCCCTGGAAGGACCATGGAACACATAGGATGGAGCCCATTTTCACACAGGGGAGCTTCTGGAAAATAAATAGGGAATAGCCAACACAGATCTAGCTAGAGCTGATCAGTTTGATTGCCTTGTGATGAGATGACTGGCTGTGGAGACAAGGTGAGAGCAGTGTTGTGCTATACTTTGCTTTTAGGAAGGCTTCTGACTCTATTTCTTATGGTTGTGGGATTGTAATCTGAGGAAGTATGGACTGGACAAATGGATCATTGTACGGGTGGAAAACGGGCTGGACAGCTGGACCCAGAGCGTGGCAATCAATGATGCAGCAGTTCCTTGCCAGCTGGGGGAAAAAGCCAGGGTACAGGAGCAGGGCTTGTACAGCCTGGTGGAGAGGAGGCAAAAGGGGGAGCCTACGTGTCCAACAGCCACCTTACAACTGTGTGAAGGAAGGTTACAGGGGTCATGGAAAAAAAACACTCTAGGTAAGGAGAGAAAGTTAATAAAAGGTACAACACAAACTGCAATGTGAGAAGCTAAGTGTGTGTATTACAAAAATTTTTTATGTAACTGGGTAGTTCAGCTCTGGAAAGGGTTATCTAGAGGTGATCTTGCATCTGCTTCCATGGTTGTTTCCAAGCCATGGCTCATCAGATCTAGTTCTGATGATAGTCCTGATCCGGCTGAGAGATCTCCTGCCTCCAGGTCTTTTATAACTGTGTGATTCAGACAAGTACCTCCACTGAGGAGGGAGGTGAGCTGGGAAGCAAGAAAGAAAAACCTTGTCAGGTCAGATCCTGGCTCTAATTGCTGATCTATTGCTCAGTCCCCCATGCAGAAACAGGGCAGGCCACAGCTACTCCCAGCACCAGGGGAGGATGGGACATTATCCAAGGGGGAGATGGTCACCTGGCTGGTTAATGTTAATGAGGACACCGAGCTATTAAGTCTGTCCTGCCTCACTACTCCCCCCCCAAACCTGGGCTCGAACGTTTGCTGGAAAGAAACATGCGAGAGGAGCTCCACTGCTACTGACACGAGATGAATAATTTACAAAACAGAGAGCCAAGGCCAGACCAGCTTTCATAGTAAATAAAAACAGTTCTTTGTTGTCAAAAGGAGGACTGGATCCTTGGCAGGGTCTGGTGACAAAGCAGAGCTCCATATGTGGGGAGACAGCCGTAAGAGGCTGAAAGCATCTGCTCAGATATTCCTGAGAAATAACCCAGTGCTCTCCAGGAGGAGACCAGTGACCACTCAGGGCAAAGCACCCCAAAGAGCACCTTGGTTTGTTGCGGATGGAGGGGCCCCTGAGAGGCAGGGTTTTGTACCCATGTGATTTCAATCCCACTTCTGGCACTCATATTTTGTCCTCTGCTGGCAGAGCAGTTGCTCAGGGAGCCTGGCTCTGGTTAAGACCTCCCTTCCCACTCCCCCACCCCACATTGTTACTAAGCAGGGCTTTTCTGTTTTGTCTCACTTTGCTTTTATTATGGCAAAGCCCTATAAAACTATCAAGTAGAACTGGCCGAAAAGCGGTGTTTCCAGTGCCTTGAAAATGTATGGATTTAAACATATATATAAAATTTGGGTTTTATCCAAATTGAACAGAAACTTTTTTCAGGTTCTTTTTGAAAGGAGAGCAATTTCCAGGAAGCCAGAAGCTCCCCAGACCCTGCTGCAGCCTCCCAGTGAACCTCATGTCAGAGCTTGTCAGCCTCAGCGGGCAGCTGCAGAGCTCCCAGCATCCCTGGCCTTGGGGCAAATCCACCAGGTGCATCCGCTCGGGAGCCAGGGACTTGTGCACTGTGTTTCTCCTGTCCTGGAAGAGATCTGCCAGGAGTACAGGTGGGTTTCCTTAAGCTCTCTTCCTCAGGCATGGGGAAAAGTCAACTGTGCTCAGCACAGTTCCAGCAAAATAAGCCAGGCTTAAGGAATGGTGTTTCCTGGGAACATTTCTGACCAGCTCAGCTCTCTGGGATAAACCGTCAAAGAAGGAACTTGTTGGCTGAAGGAGCATTTTCTTCACAGGGATATCTGATCCATCTGCAACCTGACTTCCCTCTCAGGAGCATCCAGTCCCAGTGATCCTTTCTTGTTGGAGCTGGCTGCCAACAAACACAGCTCCATATGGAAATGACAAGACCACGACCACCCCACCAGCGCTAATGGTTGCTGGGGTGATGTCAGAGGAAGACAATCCCAAACATCCAAACTGCTGCTTTTAAAAGCAGAAGATGCTGGTACCACTTTATGACCTTGCTGGGTGTATCTTCCCTTCACGCACTCAGGCCCGGTGATGAGAACGTCCATAAATTAATAGTTTGGATTACTTTAAAACAGATTCCTCTGAGTCAGCCCATATGGATGTGACGAGCTGGTGAAGCATACAGCATGCTACAGCTTGGCATCGTGCCTGCAGCTCCTTCCTATAAAATGGGCAGCTTTTAGACCCGTTTAATCACACTTAAACAAGCTTTTTATCTCATTTGTTCTGCGTCATAACTCTCCCTCCAAACACTATAAACTGCTGTGGCAATACCATGAAGTACAGGCCAGCCACACATTTTAGAGTCATCTGCCTGGCTCTCACGGTTTGTTTAAATCAGTGTTTCATGACAAATATCTGTTTTCTGCAGATTTCTTTTTTTAATGCAGCTCTTTTTCCACACACAGCCCTAAGTTCATTTTCTCATGGTGAAGTCATCACCCTTTTCAGCCACTACATCCTCAGGCTGCAGGTGCAATTCCAATGCCTCCAGCTGTCTGGAAATGGTACCTACAGGAACATGTTAGGATTCCCACTGCCCAAGAGACCTCCAAACATGGCACAGATGGCTTTGTGTCACCTGCTGCTCTGCACAGAGGGTATGGGTAGGATGTTTTGTTTTCTGTCTTTCTTTCCATGTTCAGCCTCCCTGTGCAGCCCAAGTGACTCAGCCCTTACATGGAGAGATTCCTGCTATTTGTTTAGATGCCATGGGTGACATACAAAAGCCCCACAGCAATGGGTGCAGAGTGGGAAATACACTTCACATTGATAAGCAAACCAAGCAAGCAACTCCATGACAGTGTCTGCCGTGACAGCTTCAGAAAGGGACAGTGACCCAGTCACATGGGTACTTACAGGCCACCTTTTACCCTTTATTTACATTAGAAAACTCCAACAGTGACAAAATTTCCCTTCCACATTTGTCAAATTCTGTTTCACCCTGTGGCAAATCCCAAGAGCAAACCAGGATTAACTGGATGCCCAACCTTGCACGTGAAAGTGCCAGTTCCCTCTGTCCAACAGAAATTGCCTGTCACAGGACCTCAAGAGTTAAAATACCCTGATAAGCTTTAACCTCCTGAGTGAGAGGGAGAAAGACATCTGCTTTTTATTTTCACAGCCCGGCATCTCTGTGCTCCAGTTCTGAAAAATCTGCATTCCATAAAAACAGAGAGAAGTCCTCATAATTTATGCAATGATACACCAACATATTTAAAGGGTTATATTTTACTCTAATGAAAGAAATAAGATATCATTTCCTTCACACAAGGAAGGAAGAGTTGTTGTAAACACCAAATGGGCACCCCTTAATTTCTTTAAGGGCAAGGATATTATGACAGCAAAGATTTTGAGTTTTAGCTACCTGCCAAACAAATCTTTACCAAAACAGACGTGGACACTGCAAGAACATCCTGGGAACTAAAGGATGCAAATTGATTTCAATAAGGCTAACCAGGAGAAAAGCAAGACAGAATTTGTTGTGTATCTCCCTGCATCTTTGGGTAAGTGAGGTTATACCCAGTGAGGCTGAATTAACCTTGTTTGCTTGTGCTGCCTTTTCTGTAGCCATCATCGTTCCCACACTCTCAAAATAAAACTTTTTCTTGGCAGAGGAAGGACCAAAATCCCCAAGAAGAAAGGCAGAAAAGGTTTCCATCTATAGAAAGATTCAAAATTGCAAAAGATCTGTGTAAACACAAATGGTAGAAGAGCCTACAGGTGAAGGAGGGAGATCAAACAGCAGCAGCAATGTAGGAGAGGAGGTTCTGTTCTTTGGATGGTTTCCCACTGGGAGAATATAACTTTTAGACAGCAAAAATAAATGGAGATCTTCATTTCTGCTGCAGTGCTAAATGGCTTTTAGCTGCAGATGGGACATGCAGGGAACCAAAAGGAAAAGGCATTTTTGAGAAGAGGGAACTAAACAAATTAAGTGGAAATCACCCCAAAAATACCCTGTTCATGCTGCAGATCCTGTCCAGCTGTAAATGATATAACAGCCTTTCTGTGTAAGGCAGCATTGTTCATATGCTTGAGTATTTAAATAATTTACCTAAAGGATACTAATTTATTAATTTCAGAATTATTTCTACTGACCCACAAAAGCAAACAAGCCAAACCATGAAAAGTCAGCATATTAAAAAGAAAAGTAATTTTAGAAATTATTGAAAATACCCAAATAAGGCAATAAAGGCAAGATGAAATTCCAGTTCTACTCTGTGCCATTGTCTTAGCAATCATTACAAAGGCCCATTCAACCAAAGATCCCACTTGCATGGGAGGAAGTCTTCTTTATGCACTGTTAATCACTTCAACAATCTATAAAATTAATGGCTAAATGAACTGCATTTATAGTGATTGTATTCCAGATATTATTTGCATTTAACAGAATGTCCTTTGTTAGTAATTCCTAGACTTATGAACTGTTCGGGACAAAGCGGGACACACACCAGGGAATGTGCCTCAATCCCACAACTGCACCACAGACAGGGATACACATCCTTCATTCAGAGGCTGCTTGGAGGCAGAGGCTTTTCACCACTCTCTACAGTGTTCCTAAATCCTGCATTTTGTGCTCCTGAGAAGGAGGCAAGGGAAGGCACAGCAGCCGAGCTCGCTCCCCAGGGCTGGGAGAGCGGAGCTGCTCGGAGCACTCCTTGCCCCTGGCTGTGATGCACCCTCAGCTCTCCCAGCCTGACTCCACTCACTATTCCCACTTGGTATGCAAGGCACATCCGGAACAAAGGTAGGGACAACTCAGATATGCTGACAAACACTTCTCTGCCAAGCACCAGAGGCCAAGGCAAGCCACGTCCTCAGCTTCACCCTAGAAATTCATCACCCATTTCAGTTCAAGTTACTGATTTTTAAAGGGGGGGGGGGGGGGGGGAAGGGGTCCTCTTTTTCACTAGAAGTTTCCAAGGTATTAAGGACTTATTTTGCTATCTCTTCCCCCATCTGTGATATAGAAGTAAATCTTCCTCAAATCTTGCTCTCACCCTTGACTCATCTCACACATTCCTTCACTTGAAAATCCAGATTCTCATCCGTTCCAGGCCTCTTCCCATGCCAGATTCTTGGGGAAGAATTTTCTTTTCTTAGTAAAGAGCTGAATTTCTCTCTTCTTTTCTCCTTGCTTACTTTCCCAGGTCAAATCCACCTCCTCCTGCTGGATGTACTAATTACCATTCTGTTGCCACTCTCCATGCACGTTCCCATTTCCCTTCTGTTGCGTTCAGGTTTCCACCTACCAGTTTCTCATTTCTGCAGAGTTTATTTAGGCTATTTTTACTTTTTATCCATAGTATCCCTCCTCCCCTCTTTTGGCTGGTATTTTTCAGAGGGCACCCATTTCTTTTATTCCAAGGACAGGCAGGAGTTCTGCATATTTTAGATAAAGCTGAGTGCATGTGCCTGAGTTTGAATGAATATAGATGTAGATACAAGCCAAAAGTTGTGTTTCCAGGCAGGAGCAAAAGCATGACAATAAATTTCCCCTTTTCAGAAGAAACTCCATTTAAAGAACAATATTTTAGGGAGCCAATGCATAAACCAGCTCCAATTTCTTCTCATGATGAGCAAGGAGGAAAGGGGACTAATCAAATCTGGGCAGAAAATGCCGTGGAGGAACGTGACCCACACACCATTATTTGTCTGAGAATCACTGAGGGAAATGACAGCTCTTCTAATCCCTTCTGTGGCCCAAGATCCCACTTGGAATGCTGGGACCTGACCCTTAAATGTCCAGATGTCTCTGGAAACCTGTAGGTTCTCCTCACTATGGACAGGATTCAGTGAGCAGGTTGGTTACCTGCTTTCCAAAGGCTTGCAAGCCCCACTCCAGGAAAGTGTCAGCTGCATCCTGGACACCAAGATTCCCTTTTGGTCAAAGATTATCGACAGCAGCCAGCAAATCAGTTGCCATTAATCATTTCTAATGGCACACAAGGCTTTAAAACAGCAGTCAAAGAAAGGAACAATTAAAGACATAAGAATATATGGGAACTGGGATGGAGTACAACTTTGGGATTTGCCAGACAGATACTCATTTCCTCTGGCTTCTTTGCTAGAGATTTCCTAGAGGACATACAGTGAATCCAATTGATCTGGACTTCAGTAAAGTATGTCATACAGGCCCACAAGGAAAATGGCCCTTTACAGGAAAAAATAGGAATTTGTACAAGTTCTGAAAAAGTACATGGAGTGTTGATTTGTATGAAAGAAAACACATTATGTGAAAAGGAAATTCTTCGACTAAAGGGAATTACTCATGGAGCTCTTCAGTGCTGGGTATTGGGAATGTTGCCGGGAATTCTCATTAGTGGCTGTGGCACGTAATGTAAGAAATGTGCTAATGAAGCTTGCTGATGACCCCAAGTTTGAAATGCTCCAGAGAAGAGAACAAGATTAACACTAACTGGATGATCTCGAGGAAAAAAGTCACAGAAAATGCGCAGAAATTTGTGGTGCAAGGTGTGAGACACGGTATCACTGCAATCTCACTGAGGTGGAAAGACTGGGAGCACTGGATAACAACACCTGAGAGGAAGGACTCTGAGACTGGCAGAAGAGGAATCCACTTTCAGGAGCAAAAACCAGAAGAGGATGGCCTGATTTGTACTCCAAATCAAATCTCATTTAAATGAAATAAGGGCCTCAAAGTCCATAGGCCAGAAGACCTTGAAGAGCCTCATGCCATGCCTGGGGATAATAGAGCAAAAGCTCCAACAGGCTGCTAAACCTGAAGATACTTGTTTTGATCATCAGCCATCAGTGAAGGACCAGAATCTCCCCTCCCTGATGTCAGCTTTCACTGATGGCATTTTCATGGCCACCTGGACCCAGGTATTATCTGCACATGCCCTGTCTGTCAGAAATGCCCCAAGCTTCAGAGGTGAGAGGCAGCTCTGGAGTGGACTTGCAGCATGTGGAGAGGAGGTACGGCCTGGGAAGTGGGAAGTGTTGCAGACATGGATTTTAGAAGGCCTTGCAAGTGGTTTGTGAGACGTGACAACAACAGGGAACACCCTGGGGCTGTGTGTTGTGAAGTACCCAAACACCCAAGTGAACATCAGCGAGGGAGGGTGACAGCAAGCACAAGGTGCCCCCGAAAGCCATGGAGTACTTTAGCACCAGCAGGATGTAAAAATCAAGTGAGCAGTGTCAAGAAAGAGGTGGCAAGAAGCCAAAACTGGGTGAGGTTTCTACAAAACCCCCATCTTTCTGTGATTTGACAACTTAGAGAGAAACAGACCTTTTTTTTCCTGCTTTTAAAGTAAAAACATTCCCTGCAGTGAACACAGCCTAAATATTCCAGCATCCTGTTGTTGTATCCAGTCCAGGAAGTGAAACCAAGGCCCTGGGTCTGTAATTGGGGCCACATGGATGTCCCTGTGCTCGCGCTGGGATGTTCTGACTCCACCAGCCCAGCCACGTGGCTCGAGGTGACAGCTGAGCCAAGGTACCCAAATTGCTTCACCATGACCCTGGGCAGGTCACGATGAGTCTTTAGCTCAGTCCCCCACCTGCCAACCTGGGGTCATCATCCAGCTCTCACCTGCTTAGAGCCCACCAGGGTTGGGAACGCGTTTTCCAGGTGAATGTGCAAGAGGACCCTGATTTTGGCTAAGGCAACCAAGTGCTACAATAATTACAGATATCATAGAAATAGAGCCAAATTATATGAATTATTATAATGAAGAACCAGTGGCTATTCTCCTGAAAAGTCCCAGCACTTAGGGTTTTCATGTTTTTGTTTTTGGAACAGACTAATCACTTTCACATCATAAACAAATAATGCTTTTAATAGATTCCATACTTGTGGAACTTTTACAACTAACATGCAGCAAAGCTCTTGCCCTTCACAGGCTTTTTTTTTTTTTTTTTTTTTTGCTGAAATAGCAAAGTATATTCTGCAGCAAATTAAGTGTGATTCACGTGGCATTTTGTACGAGCACGCTGTGGATGTGGCCTATGAAACAAGCTTTGTTAGAATTCTGTAGCCCTTATGTTCCATTTTTTTGTGCTTATAATTCTGAATATGTTTTTGCTGCAGTTTCATCTAGGGAACAACAGGGGAGCCTTTCTCTGTCCAATATAACACCTATGAATTCCCATCAGGGCAATAACAGATGGGAGGAGTCAGATGTGGCCCTGTCACCCACGTGGGCTCTGTGCTTCCATCCTGCCCCAGGGCAGAGTGAGAGCAAAACCAACCCTCATAAAGGCACACGTGAGTTTCACAGGCAAGTTCAACTCCTGATGAACCTCTAGGACTCACAAATTAATGTCTGCTTTCCCTGATTACTCTGAATTCCCTTGTTGTGCTCATACCTATTCTGTTTTCAGGCAGCAGCTGAGGTGGCAATAATCCTATGGGATGGAGCTTGGGGAATTCCCACAGCTGAGGTGGTATCACCACCACAGAGATCCCTTATCACTTTTTTGCTGTATTCAGTATCTCTGCATCTGTTTGAAAAACCCAGTTCTCTGGAGAAGAGCTCAGCTCAGAGCGACCCAGGCCAAAGAAAGCCTCTGTTGGGTGATCTTGCATATCAAGCCCAGTAACTCCAGCTACAGAACCTCTGCTGGCACAAAAAAAAAAAAACCCAGCACTTATGTGCCTAACATAAAACATACTGGACTGAGAGGCCCAGAGAAAGGTGGTGGAGACAAGATTAATGGTTTTAACTGGGAGTGAAATCCAGTAATTAAGTAGTGACCCATGACACTTGAGAACCAGTAACAGTTTGTTGACCACAAGAATGATTGCTCAGAGCACCTTCTTAATGTTGTAAATGTGAAAATGATTTACAGCATGACCAACAGGGAAAAAAAAGCAAGTTAGCAGGCAGACAGGATTGACAGTGGTAATTGTTCCTGACTGCATACATATGTGGAGGTAGGAAAGCAGAAATACTTTTGCTGTGTAACATGGTAGCTATATATCAAAATTACCAACAGCAAAAGGACTCGAACTCCTTGAGCTGAGGTGATTAAAAAGTGGGCAAACACTGCTCACAACACCCCAACAAACAAGAAGCCTGAAAGGGATGAAGGCTTTGCTCTGGATTTCAGTAGGGCTGGTTTGCATTGGATCTGGAGTTGTGACAGTGTCATAGCCTTGGGGACAGAGCAAAAACCAAATTATTAATATCCAAAATGAGCCTCAGCACACAAATGTCTGTGCTTCTGAAGAAGTAGGAAGACTCTCAGGGGATTTCAGCAGCATCTGAATGCAAAAATTTGTTTGGATTTAGCAACAGTGAGATTTAACTGGAAGTCAACAGAAAACTAGCAAAGTTTTTGGGAAGGACACAACGCTTGTCTTGCAGTGAACTTTGCTCACTGGCACACTCAGGGTAGTGATGTCCAGCTTGCAGTGGCACCTTTTGTGGTCCTGAGTGAAAATATGAATATCAGAATATCCCTGCTTCCTCCTGGCCTGTAAAATAGGAAGTCACTTGAGTCTTCTTCCCCTTGGCCTCAGCTGGCCTCACTGGCAGTTCACTGGGGAAGGGACAGTCTTCTACAGCATGGCCTAAGGTCTGACTGTCTCATAAAGCAGGAGGAAGGCTTTATGTTACTATCAGAAAAAAGAAAGGTTTGTGTTGCCCAAGTTTGGAAACGTTCTCCTTTTTTTATGTCAGAGAAATGGCTCTGCAGCTTACAAGAGACTTTGGTAAATGGTCACAGAAAGAGCTGGAGGGCTGGAGAATAGTCTTCTTTCCAGGTATTTTTTTTTTTCTTTTTTGTTTTTTTTTGCACCTGAACCTCATCTTTTCTTTCTTTTTGTGAATGATCACTACTTTCTAGGTCAAGCCAAAGAGGTTTTCTGAACAGAGCAGGGTTATTCAGTGCACCCCAGGGAGGCACCAAACATCCCACCCACACCAGGCACCTCCAGCCACCGGCTCTTGGAATGACCTGGATTGCCACTCAGCAGCCCCAGCACAAGGCTGCTCTCCTCCCCTCTCCAAAATGAAAGGCAGTGCAGGAGATGTAGAAGTGACAGGAGCACGTGTCATCATGAGGCTGAGCTGAAGAAAAAGCAGGACCTTGTTTCAAATGTAATTATTTTTATGCTTGGCTTTTTCGGCGTCTCTCAAGGCCTCTGTTCCACCATCTCCTGTTAAAAGCTGCTCGGTTTTGTTGTGTTTTTTAATATGGCCATAACCCCATTTTATGTAGAAGGGGAAATGCTGGCTCCCTGTGGCTTTCATGGATTTTCATATTGGTGTAATTCAAACAATATGATGGCTCAACTTGACGTTGTTTCCTGGCTGCAGTGGGGCTCATGGTAAGCCAGAGTTTAAACTTTATTGGGGCACGTGATGGAGCAGCAGCCAGCACCACAGAGAGCCCTGATGAAGGCAAACAGTGGCCAGGCTGGTCAACTCAGACCAGCAAGGACACTTCCCACCTCAGGTAGGTGCCCTCTGTCCAGGTGAGCCACCCAAAAATCTGCCACCCCTACCCAAAGAGATGTAAACATGCAAAGGGCCACAAGCACAGAGACCGAGATCACCAACTCCACTCCCGCTGCAATGGGCAAGAAGAAAGCACAGGTATAAAATGTCTGTGCTACATTCCCAGTAGCTGCAAGCTGGCTTTTTGTGACCCCAAAGCCAGCCTGAATTCTCCTCTTTGAGTCCTCAGAGCATCAGAAGAGTCAGTTTTTTGTTCCAGCGAGGGCAAGAAGCATTTGCACTCCGGTTTTAATTATAACTGGAGGTGGAAAGACCACCAAAAACTTGAAGAACTAAGGTTGAGAAGAAAGAGGTGAACAGAAAGTGGTGTTGGGGCATTTGTGCCTGTCTCCAGTTGTAAGCATCTTTAACAAATGCCTTTGTGTCGGGTGTTTGCACATCCCTGAACACGAACACATCTAAGAGGCAGGGCTGGTAGCACAACCTCTTACTCAGCTTGCAAACATTTCCAATTATAAAGCCCTGTTTTCAATTGCTAATAACTTTGTTAAACTTAAACCACTTGGGCTTCAATTTTCCATGCCAAGTGTCTGCCTTGGGCTGAATTTTTTGTTATCCCTTCTTTTTTTTTAGCTGTCAGCCAATAAAAAGGTTCAGCTGTTTTGGAGAAAATGGCTAGGGAAAATCCAAGGGCTTGCAACACAAAAAAATCCTGGGAAATTTGTCTTGCAAAATTCTGGATCCTTCCTGCTGTAGAGAAAGGACTGGAAATCTGAACTACTGAAAAACCTTATCAAACCTGAAACAGCAAAATTGCTCTGAAAACCCTTTTTATACCCAAGCAATGCTTCTTACATTTCTTCAGCTCCATCTTTCCTGGACACCTTTTAGGCTTTTGCCCTTCTGGCCATGGCAGGACAGTTTGACCATTCCACCAGAGCCCAGCTGCACCCGGATTAGGGGCAGAGAACCTGGTTTTCTTTCACCCCAACTCTCCTATTAGCCATCATCCCCCCTAAAAGCAGCCATCCTTGCTCTAATCTGTCACCTCTCTCTCTCTGTATCCCTGCATTTTCCAGTTCCACCAGGGAATGCAAAGCAAGGTACAGTGTAAAAATATAGTCCCTCCTTATAAAACCCACGTGATAGCAAAGATGTGTCGTTTCCCCTTCTCCCCCATGCAGCAGCACCTTCAGGATCCCTGGAGTTTGCCCACTTATTAATATCCCCAACACTCACATCTGTTTGCGATCGGTTTCTGTGGATGGGATTTAATAACAAATATGTTCCCCATCAATCCTGGCCCTTGCTGTGCCTACAGTCCCTAACAGGCTTACGTATTTTCCAATCAGATCAGATGTTCTCTGCGGTTTGTTTGTCAGATTTGCTCTTTGGTGACTCTTCTGGCAGATCGGGTCTGAAACGTGAAACGTGTCGGGAAGTAGCGTGGAGCCACCAGCACTGCTGGGTTCGGGGCAAACACAGTGAGACAGGCATCCTGCCATCCCCCACATCTCCTGGATTTAGATTCCTGGCCTGACACACAGATATTCCGAAGGGGAGGTTCACATTCCTCCTTGTATCACACTCCTGGGACATGTCGGACACGTGGCAAATGATACTTGTGCACCTCTGGCTCCCAGAGGTGCCTCCCATGGCATCAAAATGCAGCTGAAAAAATCCTTCATACAGGTGTGGGAGGATTTCAGCCTGACAGGACTATAAACAGAGAGTGCAGAGTTCTCAGCTGTCATGTTTCTTAGAAGGAACCACTGAAATAATCCAGGTCTAACTCCCCTAACATCTACTTAAAAGATCTAGGAGAAATGCTACAGTTCAGAGGATCATAAAACTGGAGATGCTGTGAAAAGCACTGAAAAGGAGGAAAAGAAAACAGTTTAATGTGCTTTTCAGGTGGCCCTTCCCATGCACAGGTCTGGAAATAGAGCTGGACTGGAATGTCAGTGTGGTGGTTGCTGATATCAGGTGGGGGTTGGGAGCCTCAATATAGCTCAGGAATATTCAAGAGATGAACGAAGCCAGAGATGGGAAAATCAGGAGCCCTGCAGTGGGGCCATAAGCTGGGAGATAGGAAGTGGGAATGCAGACACAGTGGCTTCCAGCAAGGCTGATGTGCTCTTAGCAGTGAAGAACAGCACGTTGGTGGGCCAGAAGACAGGTACAGAAATACAGGTGCTACCACACTACAACAAGGATTAAATGCCAATGCTTATTCTGCTTTCTGGGAAAAATGCATCACTTTGTGATGTTCTAAAATTACAAGTCCTCCTATAGTGACTATTTTGAGAGACACCACCACGTACCCCAACTGTCCCTTTCCTTTAGACAATTCCATTTAATTGCTGAGAAGATAAATTTTCTATTAGGGACAAAAAAAGCGCAAAACGTTGCTTTCTGAAAAAAACCCCCACTAAATTTTGGAGGAAAAGTGGCTGCCCAAAGCCTATCATCCCAGCAAGGGACACACAGCCCCAGTACAGTAGCAGCAGAACTCAGACTGAGGCATAGCCATCAACTCCCACCTCATACCTTCAAGAGGCCCAGAGGGAAACCCAGAGCACTTTAAGACACTAAAATATTGTCTGAAAAAGATGGGGGGGTGGTTCGTTTCTCCATGATGAAAGCTGCTCTGCCCCCAGACAAGGTGTGCTCAGAGTCGGCCAGCAGGATTCATGAAAGGTAACAGCACCACTGACCCTGCAGAGCACAGCCTGTGAACATTTCTTTTTCTGTTGTACTTTCAAACAGCTCTTGCAGCACTGAGCAGGCTCAGAGGCAGAGAGTACACATGGGCTGGAGCTGCTCAGCTTGGGAGCAGCCCAAGAGAAGGAATTGGAGTATCTTGGAGAAGGTCCTTGCTTTGTCTGCACAGGCAAGAGCAAATTGTCCCCTCTCACCTTTTGGGTTGACCAAACACAAGCTGAATAATCTAAAACTCTAATAGCCACCATGCCTTGGACACTGTCCCAGCTGACCATCTCTGGCCAGACCTGGCTATGGACAGGTCTACATTCCCTGGCCAAAGTTGAGCTGATCCCCAATTTCAGAGTCCCAGTGTGTGTAGCTGGAAATCTGGGAGAGCTGCTGTCCCCCTACAAGTTTTTCAGCTGGAGACCTTGCAGGGTGCAAGGTGGAGACCAGCAGAGGCTGAAACAATCACCAGACCAGATTATGGACTCTAATGAGGGGCCAGCACAGTGCTGGGCAGTGGGGTGTGCATGGATGTTCCCATGTGCTCTGCAGCTCGATCCCAGGGGAAGCACGGCCCACAGAGTCATGAAACCAGGAGAATGTGCATCACCATGAGGGAGAATTTAACCCACCCTCATCCTTCAAATGCCAGGTGGGAGGTTTGACCTTGGGCAGCAGAGCCAGGGCCTGTCCCACAGCACAGTCACACAAGTGCACACAGCAGAGGAAGATGAAGTGCTTTTGCAGGTGACCCCAAGCAAAGTGGCAATCCCCAGTCAACCAGGGTATCCCAGTACCCACTTTGGGTCCGTAAGCTGTCCCCTGGGTAGGATTTCCAGGCACACAGGGTCATATCTTTCACACTTTTGGAGCAGGGCTATAAATTATGGCAGAGTAACTTCAGTCTGCTCTCTCCGTGCTCCTGGCGCCTGCTGGGGGGTTGCTGTTGTTACAGCTCCAAATGGGGTATGTGTGATGTACGGCTGGGAAGGGACTTCCCTAACTGCTCAGTGAAGTGGTCACAAATAGGAAGAAACTGCAGTTTCCTACAATATTTAGCATTATATAGGCCCTCAGCAGTGCCACACTTTACTTCTTCATTTCTAGCATCCCCCTTTGAGAGTTCTACCCCACTTCATCATCATAAACATGTCAACAATCAGTCCCCGTGGAGGGCTCTGCTGTTTGTTCTTTGGCTCACATGGAGAAAGCATGTCCCTGCTCCAGCCCCCAGCACACATTTCTGTATCCTCAAAGGGGCTGGAGTTGGAACGGGGCCATCCTGTGGCTCCCGGACCTTGATAGTTAAGGAAGAAAAAAAAAAAAAATAATAATAAAATTAAAAAACAAAAAGCAAGGAACATGAACTTGATAAATACGATCAGCTGCCGGGAACGTGCCTGAAGCCCCCTGCTGCTGTTGTTGACATCAGAAAGCTGCGGTGCCTGGGAGACGGGAGGAAGTTTTATTGCCTCGCTCCTACCAGGAGCACGCGATGCTGCTCCAGCTGCCTGGTGCTACCCCAGCTACCCGCCTGTCACCGAGCAAACAGGACATCACTGCTCACCTCCTGCACCCAGCAGCTTCCCCCTGCCTCTCCCAGAACCTTTGCATGGAAACCAGTGCTAGCACTGTGTTTCCCCAGACTAATTTTTTATTACACCTGAAGTTTCCTGCCAGCCACATGACAGCTCCCCGCCCTCCAGGGCTGCTAATTGGGATAAATTTTGTGGCCAGACAGGGAGCAGCTGAGCCCACGAGTGGTGCCCCTCCAGGATGCAGCTGTGTGTTGGTGCTTTTTCTAGAGTGGCTTCAGCTGGTGGAGCTGGGTAGCCCCAGCTGAAAGTGGTTTCATGTTTTAGGAAGAAAGAGGATCCAAAACTCAGTTTGCTGCTGTGAGTCTGTGTTCCCCATCAGAGCTTAGCAAGGAAGTTCAGGTTTCTTTAAACTTCACCAATGCAGCAAGTTGGTCTATCAAAGGACCAGCAGTGAATTTCATTAAAATTAATGGAAAAGAAAGAAAGCCCATTCTAGTTAACACATGTATTATCTGAATATTAATTCAAGCAACTGAGCTGAAAAGAGAAGAAAACTCATTGGGGAAAAGGGAATCTGAAGCAGTGTGGTATTTTAGCAGGGGTATGGTGAAAAATTTTGCAGTGGCAAGCCATGAATAAATGTGATGAAGACAGAAATACCTGAGAAGATCCTGCACAAATGCACTTTAGGAGCTTTTTCACTCTTTTATTTTCTCACAGGGTGCAATGCTCCCTCACTCTTTCAGGTCCACGGCATTTGGTATAGGACAGGAGGGAATTATTTTCTTTCATATACAGAGTTTAGGCCCCCTGAAAGGGGCTGGCTGGACAGTTATGAAGATGTAAACACTCTGTATAGACCCAGAAAAAACTTTCCCAGTGCTTTGCTAAAAAATATGGTGCAGTGCTTGGCTGGATGAAGCACAGTGAGAGCTCAGTTTTCTTGGCTCATTTAGTCAGGGACTTTTCTTCAGGGACAGCCAGCAAGAGCACTGAGTTTGATCACTTTCTTCTGGTGCAGGCAAAATTATTGTGAGATTTGAGCTGAGATTGGCTTAATTTACAGGATTCTTAAGAGGCTTCAAAGTGGTCACCTGGAGAAGAGTTTCCAAATCTGCCCCACTCCAAGACAGCCAAATCCTTTCTCACATGAACTTACAGCACTAAAGGCTTTGGAAAAGAAAACCTCTGTTCAGAAATTATTTTTTAAAAAATTGCTTGTCATTCAGCTATGGCTGTGTGGGAATGTCTCCTGGCCTCAGGTTTCTAACCCTTTCATAGAAAATGTTCAGATCTCCCTTCAAAGTAAAAGAAAACAGTTTTTTCTCAAAAAAAACACTGAAAAACATTACATTTGGCAGAAACAGAGAGCTCCTCATGAACACTCCGGGGTTTTAATGGCCAAAGCCCTCTGACTGTCCAAGCAGTGGGCTGTTCAAGCAGCCCTGGTGTAGGATTGTCGGGGGCACTCAGGTGTGAAGGTGCTGAGAGACCTGTAAGTATCCGGATTGAGAGATGGAAAGAAAATGCAAAATGAATCTTTCCTGAGTAGTTCAAGGGTTCCTCTTCCAAAACCACTAGAAAACCTTTGGTAGAAACTCCTCCTCCTCCCTGATTAACCCAGAGACAGGTTTAAGCAGCACTGTGCTTTGCTAGGGAGCTGTAAGGAGCCCTAGAGGCAGCCAGCTGGGATACAAGGCCACAGCTGAGAGTTTCTGTAGAGACAAGAATGGCACCACAAGACAGATATTTTGTTATATTGGTATGACATGGCACAAGGCCCTGCAAATGGGAGGAAAGGTGTCTTTGTGCACAGTTAGGGCTCATCCCCTGCAGGGATGTGGGACAAGGAGGGATGTAGGACACACTGCTGCCTGGGATGGGCAGGAAAATGAAAGGCACAACCATCTCACCTGTGGGCACCCAGCCTCTCACTGCTGTCACCAGACTCTGTGAGTACCAAGGAGGGAAATGCAGCCCTGTTCTGGTTCACACCCCAGGTGCACAAACCTTCTCTTCACAACTTTATTCCTAATGACCCCTCCGTGTCCCAGCAGCACATCTGGGGAGGATTCCCAGCTCCATACATGTTTTAATCCCTGTCTCTCCACTCAGCACTGCCCTAACTCCCCGTGAGTGATCTCCTGAGGGACAGACCCTCACACCTGAGCACACACCAGCCCAGGCATCAGGGTGCAGGCAGCACCTGCCCTTTTGGATTGGCCCCTGCAGAACCTGCCCCTAGAGCTCTTTTATCCCATGTACACCTGCTCCCTCAATTTTCTCCTAGTTCCTGAAACAGCCTTTCCTATCATTATGCAGCTGAAAGAAAATAAACTTCCATGACCAATTTTATTATTCCATTTAAAACTTTTTTACCACCTGTTTCATTTCTGTGCTAAAATGTGACATTAATCTGCACCCAGGCTAACCCCTCTCTTGTCATCAAATCATTGCACTTAGATTAACCAAGACAAAGACTTTTTTTTTTCCTATGTAAATCTACTTTCTTCTCCATGCTAGACACAATTCTTGGCAAAGATGTTGAAAAGAGGAGCTTGGAGGAAATGAATAATATTTTTGATTCAAATGTCAAAAGTCAGTCTTGAAAAGATAATACAGCTTCAACTGACTCACATTTGTCAAGATGCTGTGACTCTGCAGAGCCCCAGCAAAAGGAAGAAGCTGTGATTTTAAACTGCACAAACTGTTGATCTTTTGCATTGTTTGGACTTTTGCAATCAGACCTGTATTTCAGTTAATAAAAATAAGGCAGTTACTCAACATTTTTTATATTCAGGGCAGGGAGCAGACCAGCTTTCAGAGACACCAGCCAAGCGCCTCCAGTTAAGTGCAATCACATGCAGCCGCTCTCCTCCCCCTGACAAGGCAGCATTGCTGCAAAAGGGGCTCTCCCTCACTAATCCTGTCATTCGACCTGAAAACCAGATCCTACTATTTTAATATTATTTTAACTCATCTGGCAGTATCTCACCCCACTCTCATTGCCCACCAGGACAAATTGATGTCACTTCATCCCAGACAAGGGGAATCCAAACTGCACCTCGGAGCTGTCACCAGAAACACACAGGGCAAGTCCTCCACAGCCCTCTGCCATGTTCTGTGTTATACCTGGGGCTCCAGGCCTTTCCTGAGCATGCCTGCAGGATGCTAGAAAGGTTTAAGGTCTCCCTGGTAAAAGCTCTATTTTCCCCTTGGGAAGTCCCACTCGGGGTATTATTTTAGTGGTCTGTCAACACAAAGCTTCAGCCTGACTGGGGTTGTGCCATCCCAGGCATATATTAATGAATCACTCCAGCAGAAACATCTTAATGCAACCATCCTTTTAAAAAATCAGTCAGAATTAAATGTAAACCGCAAAACCAGCGAGTGGATGTATTGTTAAGAGGTTTTGATTAAAGCTTTTGAAATTAAAAGGATCAGACCAAGGATCACAGAAACATACCGCAAAATCATCAAAAGAAGATGAGGAGCAGATTTTGTAGCCCTTGCTCTTGAGGGAGATAAATCAGTTCTTTATATTTCATGTAAGGAAAGGGTTGCAAAACTTGGCCTTTGATATGTGGAAAATCTTCTTAACTGATCCTGAGTCCTTGAAGCCCCTTCATCCTTTGGTGTCGCCCCTTCAAGGAGTCTCTGGTGGCAGGACAGTTGTCCCAAACAGAGGTTTCTCTCCTTGGCTGGATGTGCCAGAGTGAATTTTGGGACACATCAGCACAGTGACAAGCAGCAGATGCTGCAGCTCAGCCACCACTAATTGCTGGAAGCAGAGAAAGCTTTTATAAAGCAGTGATATCACTGAGTGAGAGAACTGCTTGTGTTGCCTGACGGGTACAAATTAATGCTTTAATGTCATAAAGCTCCTTGCACTGGATTGCTTATGGAATAAGCACTGTGCCATATCCTGTTTTTTACAGGAAACCTTAAACATTGACATCAGTTTTTGCTTCCAATAGCACTAAAAAATGAGTGAAGATCATTAGGCCTGTAGGCACTTTAGTATGGTCAAGCCCTGATCCACCAAAATACCTTCTGAAACTCCATTCTTCTATTCATCTACCAAGCCTTCTGTTTCTATCCTAATTTCACCTAAACTTGACTCTTTGCTTGGATGTGCAGGTATAAAAATTGAGTGTTGGATGCAGGCTCTGGGCGTGAGTCTGAATGTGCACTGTGTGAGCTGAAGGCAGAGATATGAAACTGCCCTCCTGCAGTTATAAAGAGTCAGCAATTCCAGCACAGCTTGTACAGTGAATAGAGCCCTAAACCCAGATGCCAGTTCACAGATAGTCTTTCTGTTCAATTACACCCAGCTTCTCATTTTTAGGCTACCCAAAAGCCAAAGAAATTATTCCCCTTTGCAGTATGTCTCTGCCAAGCTAAAACCTGGTTAAACACATCCTTGAAGAAGCCACCTGAATTTTTCCATATGTACCACACATTTAGAAGTCGTATTTATAAGTGACACAGCAAAACAAAAACAAAAACAAAACAAAAACAAAAATAAGTTCTCTGCTGAGAATTTATGTGGCAAGCTTTGCCCCAGAGTGTGTTTTTATGGGCTGGTTATAAACCCCTGGAAACAGAAGGGTACATAATGAAAACATTGACAGATCCTTACCTAGGATATTGCAAATGAGCACACCATAAAAATGACTAATTACAGTTATTGTAAAACTCAGCTTAGCTCTCAGGCCCAGCTGCTGAGCTCGACAGGGAGATGCAGACAGTGATAACAGAGGGTTTGGCCTCTGCTCCTGATGGATTTTCCTACATACAGACAGGGAGCTTCTTGTTTTGACCCTAATGAAGGGTCAAATGAATGGCCATGACCACAACAGGAAATACATGTAATAATGTTGTGAGTTTAATGGCAAGAAAAGTGTTTGCAGGTTGCCTGGCCTGCAAAAAAACCTGCCCTTTTTCACTGCCTGTCCACCCATAGTCCCAAGCCTGTTCCAGCTTAGTAGACCTCACCTGTCTACTTCAGGTGGGGTTTGAGGATGTGTTAGACCCTATACCAAACCTCCAGGGTCCTCTAAGTGGTTTTGTCTGTGAGAGTGGAAGGGAGTCCCTCAGAGGCTCTGAAGGGTAGCAGAGGGATGAGGTGAGGAGCTGGGAGCTGCCTGGATGGAGTCTGTCCTCATGGGAACACAAGGGAATTAGGTAGTTGCTGCACTGGGGCTGGCTTCACCAAAAAAATGGCCAAAAATAAATGGAGACTTGATGACAGGAGTATCCATGCATCAGAAGGGAGTAGTTAATTTGGTTTACACATCTGGAGAAGTGTAGTTACTGCAAACAGCAGTTTCTGCATGACAGCAGGTATGTTGTACATGTTCTCAATGTCCTGGAAGGGGTCTGCTGTTGCCTGCTGGACTGGGAAACTGCTCAGGCCAGGCTCCACCATCCCAGCGTTGAGGTGTTGAGGAAAAGCCTTGCATCCTTTCCATTCATGCTGGAAAAGCCAGTGTCAGCTGGCAAAAGTAGCAGGAAGATGGCTCTGGGCTTGGGGGAGGTTTCGGAGAAAGACAACCTCCAGCATTCCCATTTCTCCCCGTACTTATTCATCTCCCTCCCAGCCTGGGTACCTCACCTTCAGTTCCAGGTTGGGTTGGACACAGATCCCCCCAGTGCTTTCTGAAACCCCATCCCCAAGGTCACAGCAAGCTGCTCTGCCTGAGGAACTGGCCCTGTGTCCTTTAGGAAACTGCAATGGAGCCGGTCAGCTTTACGAGGGGTGGTGGAGTATTGCTGTTGCAATAAAGGCCTCAGCAACAACCAGGGGACAGAGCCTGGCCACGGACACCCCGAAGGCCTAAAGATAAAGGGTTGGATCACACAAAGCAGCCTCTCATTATCCACTCCTTGATACTGGTTGGTAACAGTGTTTTTTAAGGAATCCCTTAATTAGGTTTTACAGTGCATAGGTTAGGCATTTTCCAGCAAGGGCTTTATTGTAATGGGTTGCACATGTTCCCATACTGTACACCAAAATGAAACTTAGCTACAGGGCATTTCCTTCCGCTGCTCTTGCTGGGGAGCAGCTTTAACCTCTTTGCAGACGCAAAGCCATATTTCACTCCTGAGAGGCCGCAGCCGCTCCCCTCTCCCATCACTTGGGTCAGCTCAGCCCTTAACTGTGCAGGGAACTCGCCAAGGTCCCGCAAGGAGAACTCCTGAGGAGGTGGGGGAGAGGTGAGGCAGAGATGGAAGAGACCCAGGAGGGTGAAACCCAGCAGTGCCTGACTGCCAGCAAAGCCCAGGAGTGTCCAGGGAGGAGCCCAGAGCTGGCGGCCACAGTACTGACCAGTGCCAGACTACCACAGGAATCACCCAGGAGCCTCCTCAGCCCCAGTAGTGCTACATGTCTGTGTCACACTTCAGTGCACCAGAGTCAGGACTGCTGGAAAAAAGGTGTGGGGAAAAAAAAAAAAAAAAAAAAAGGCAGTTTCATGGGAATGAAGATTGGATTCATTGATAAAAGAGAAACCCCAGGTTGGAATGGCCAGATATTTGGATAGGATTTGTCCAAAGTCCTCAGCTGTGGTAAGAGGTCCTCTTGATCCTGTGCTCTGGATATGATTTACACGGAGCAACCAGAGCTGCTTTATTGGCCTGGAGGGTTTTGTCAGCTGGACATTGCTGTGAGACTAAAGAAATGAAAACTGTATTGGGAGATGAACACTGCTGAGTCACAGGAGGAACCTGTGGATTCCTCTGCTCTTCCCTAATGATGCAGCATGACCATCAGGAAAAATTCTCCAGCTATGGCTTAAGCGTGCAGAATTTACTCCAGATTCTGTCAACTAGCCCAGAACTTGGAAACTTATAAGCATCTTCCAGTTTAAAAACAGGGACATTGAAGGAGGCTTCCATGTGGCAGATTCAGATCAAGCAAAAAAAAGACACATTTGCACACAACATACAGAGAAGCTGTGGGACTCCTTGCCATAGGAAATAATAGAAAAAAATATGTTTACAGGGGTTCAAAGGGCAAGTGGACAAATTCTTGGAAGAAAAAAAATCCTTCAAAGCATTTTAAACACCTAAGCAAGCACACTGTGCACGATGCTCCTGCAAGCCCATGGCATCATTTAGACACCAGGGCTGCAGAAATAGTTTCTGTGGAAGGTCCCGTGGGAAGAGGCTGACAACCTGCACAGCTCAGTGCACCTCAGCCCTGCCTGGTAAGTGCAGGCCCTGTAGGTCTCCAAAACCTCAACCTGCAGCAGGAACCTGGTGACCCACCCAGCAGCCAAAATACACGTTCCCCTTAGAGCTGCTGTGGAGGGATTAAATCTCAGTCCCACAAACAGCCAGGGATGTGACATTTCTGTGCACACCAGGAGCCTGGCTGGAATGACATCTGCGTGAGTGTTTCTGGGAACTGGAATTTGCAGCTGGGCTTTCCATGGCACCCACTCCTGTTTGCACTTGGACCTTTGAAAATCAGCCTATTAGTATGCTCACATTGAAGAAAGGAATTTATGTTGTCTTTATGCTTTAAGCCTGAATTTGTCCTGAGGGAACAGTAGCAGAAAAAACAGCCATTTATTTTTAATAGACACCAGCATCGTTACTTAGGTCTGGTGAGCTTAAAGGATTGAGAGGTGAATGATATCATCAAGGAAACAATTTCTTCCTTCACGTTTTTTTTCAGTCATCTAAGAAAGGAAAATCCCGCACAGGAATACAAGGGCCAGGCTGCAGCATGCAAACGCTGCTTTTCAGCACTGCAGACCTCATTTATCTTGTCTGCTGTCCCTTCCCCAAGGCATAAACTTCCCTTCTTGTGCTGTCCCTTCATCACACTCACCAACAGATGAACCAGGTGACAGCAGAGGTGCCACAAACCCCACATTCCTCCCTCCCCAAAGGAGGGAGAGGCCACTCTCAGCGAAGGAGAAGTTGGGATTTATCTACAGTGACAGCCCCCCACCCTTGGACACCTTGGGGTCACCACAGGCCAACCAGAGCACCTCGACTTGGCTGTGACCTTGCAGGAGCCCTGGCAAATCACATCTGGAATGTGTTTCAGCTTCCAGAGCAATAAACGAAAACACTGAACACAACAGGGTCGGAGGGATGTTGTTTGAAAGAAGAGGTAATGCTTTGACCCTTACTTGGCCCATGACATGTCTGGTTATTCCACCACGAGTTTGTGGAAGTGTGGCTTGGGATGGGGAAAGGATAATAAGGTATTTTATCATCAAATAATACAATTCATTTCAAGCTTCAGTGGCACCCAAGAATGGGAAATGTAACTTCCCCACACTCCACGCCACTCCTTTTCTTTTGTCTCCAGATACTCAACAAGCAGACAAGCAGTGGATTCACAAAGAAACAATCAAGATCAGAAAAGTTCATGCCATTTTTCAAGCAGTTTGGCAAATCCTGATTGTAGAAAAATTAGAAAACGACAAGTTCAATTTGTAAACCATCAACAAATGGAAATCCAACTTATAGTCACAGCGTCAGCATTAAAGTGACACATAACCTCTCTGTCATTTTGCCTTTACTTTTCACCACAGAATTGTGATTCCAGCATGCTGCTCCCTAAAATAAGATGGGTCCCTTTGAAGGATGAGGCAGGGCTGGGTGCAGAGACCCCCACACCTCTCTCTCAAGCAATGCCTGCTCCCCTTTCTCAGCATTCCTGATCCTGTGGCCTCCTCCAAGGACTGTTATCTCTGCCACAAGGAAAAGCACAAATGCTCACATCATTTCTGTGAGAAAATCCATAATCAGAGGGTATTTTCCGTTTCCTGGTGTGGCAAAATCCAATTTTTCCTCATACGTGAAAGGAGCAGCATCCTTGTACATGAGGCAACAGTTGTTTATTTTCCAAATACAACTGGATTAAAGCCTTCTTCTTGAACATAAAAGGTTCTGAGATTGCAGGTCTAGATTTAGAAGCTGGCCCTTGCCCAGCTGATGCCACTTATGTTTCCATTTATACTCCACTGACAGCACTGACAGACAATCTCTTCTATCAGGTCCATTAATTTATTGCTTGAATGAATGGTTTTCCCTTTGGAAAGGCAATAGCTGCAAGCTGTGAGTTCCCTGGCAGCAGGGCTCATTTTAGAGCTCTCTGCCCTCTCATGCCCTCACTGGGCCCACCCTGGGGGTTTCTGACATTTCTCTTTGGGCTCTTTTGGAGGCCTCACCCGCCTCACATCAGTGAGATATGGGGAATTTGAGCCAGGAAATTCCATCAGGAGGACTTGGGGGTTAACTCAGAATATATCCCTGCTGTGGCTGAGAGTGCTGTCTCCCAAAGAGCCGATGGGAGCAGAGACAGGGATGGGCACAGCTGGTGCTGGAGCCACCATACCATGGCACCATCCAGCTGCAGGGGACAGTCCCTGTCACTCCTTTTCACAGGCTATTGTTGCAGGGTGCTGCCAAGAAAGAAATTCCCCAGCATTTAAGTTTATGGATCCACATGCTGTGGTCCCAAGGTAGCCACATATTTCCATGGTACCATTCCCACTGTGTGGCCAGGTGGGTTCATAGCCACATAGCCTTCCTCACTCCATGTCTGCTGGAGTTTCACCATATCCATACTGCAGTGTTGTGCCTGGTTGTTATTTTATAGAAGGATTTGCCCTTCCAGCCTGGTTTGTTACTACATGTGGGGATGGGAGGGAGAAGACAAATATCTTGACAAATGACTTCACAGAGGCTGCAGAGAGAATACAGCACACCACAGAAACCAGCTCCCCATTTTCATTGCAGCAGCTTCAGGCAGTACCTCACTGGCTCTTTCTGCCTGATTTTTAAATTTAAAAAGCCAAAGAAAAAAAAAAATCCGACCACCCTCTTGCTGAATGACTGACTTACAGAAAGCTGTCGCTTTTTCTCTGAAAGCATTGAGAAACAGGGGCCTTCAATAGCTTCTTTGTGCAGTTTTATTTTGCAGCTCCCAGCCCAAGACAGCATTTCCTGACCTGTGAGGATATGCTGCCCTCTTCCCGTCTGGGACGCTGCAGCTCAGCAGTGCCATGGAGACACATCTCCGTGGGTCTGCAGGATTAATCCAGAGAATCAGCAATCTTTCACTTCCTCTGAGCAGTTAGGTAAAGCTTTAGGCAGAATTTATTAATGTGTAAGGGACTAGCATAGTGCTCAAACAGGCTCATCCTGACCTCACGTCCCCATCTGTCCTCCCTTCAGTGCAGGTTGCGATGCTGAGCCCTGTCACCACCACACACTATTCCCTGACACCTCTCCTCACCTTCCCCATGATATCTTCTTCCACACCTAAAAAATCCTGTAAAAACCAAGAAAATTTCCAGCTATCTTGTACTAAAATGCCATCATCTGTGAGACTCCGCTAGGAATTTTAATGTTTTGAGGTGGACAATATTGGTGAGTGAGCAGGAGAGAGCACCAGGAGCTGCTTGCCCACTTAAGAGCTGCAAGCCTTTACCTTCCCTTTGTGCAAGGGGGACAGATGAGGACTTTCCATCTCCAGGTTGTGACTCCAGGTTGTCACACCTGCTGCTCCCACAGGTGCCTGTGTGACGGGAGGCCCCCCTCCAGGAATTCCCCTGGGATTGCTCTTATCAGCTGCTGAAGATTAGAGGAACCTTGGAATAGAAACTTCAAGGAAAAAGGGAATGGGGTAATTGCATTTCAAAGGAAGTGCTTGAAAGAAACCTTTGAAGGACCCTATTCAAAGGTTCATGACTTGATAGAACCGTTTTAAAAAGAAATAAATTCCTGTTTGGGTTTGGGATTGGCTCCCACCCCAGCAGGACAGAAAAGCTGCCTTCTTTGTAGGAACACAGTCCCAGCACAACACAGGAGACAAATCCATGTGATAACATCTGAAATGGCTTTCAACTAAAAAATCCAAAGGTAATATATTAAGGTAAGGCCTGCTCTGATCTATGCATGAATAACTTCCGTAAGAAGACCTGAGCTTGTGCCCATGAGGTTTAGGTAGTATAAAGAGAGCTAAATGTTTGTTCTGCTGGCTCTGTATCAGACATCCCAGTGCAAATCCACTGTAGTCAACATCTAGGTCCCTTACTGCTGCAATGTTTCCACCTGATTAAAACATGGCAGCCACTTCCCAGCCAGCACAGCAGCTGAATTCCACGGCCGTGCTGAACCGCAGCCCAAACAGGGGCAAACCTTGGGCACAGCTTAACTTTGTGCTGCTCTCTGAGGGCACCCAGTCCTCCCCTCTTGTTCCAAATATGCACCTTCCTGGCAGCAGCATCACCCCACAGGGGTCACCAGGTCTGACAGCACCAAGATACATTCGGGCTGGCAAATTGCTATTAACGGTTCAGATCAGCTCACAAGCACAAAAATATTCTGTCTGTCCAGTTTCCTGGTACACTGTTTCCTGCTGGACTTTTTCCTTGCGTTTGGAATTTTATTTCTCTAGGAAAAAAAAAATTATTTCTAGATGTACTGAGGAAGTAGCTGATCTTATCTCCTCTATTATAGGTGACTTCAAAAATAATGTCTCTGATGATACACAAACCTCCATTTACGCAAGCCTGGGTTCAGCTAAGCCCTTAGCCCCTGTGTAGCATGAAGAGTGTGTTTAACAGGATTCAGCAGGATGTGTTTTTAAGGATATTCTCAACCAATTTGCTGACATGGGGTCAGAGCTCCTAGCAGTTCCACTCTCAGCCCTGTTTTGCTATTTCACAATTCCTGTTCAGGTGCTGGGATACAGTGACAGCACCAAGGAAGGGGTGCAGGCTGCCTCAGCAGGAGCCTGGCTGTCACAAGCAGCAGTGGCTGCTGTCACAAGGAGCAGACAGAAAGTGCTTCAGCCTCTCCCCTGCAGCATCAGCATCTCACAGGGCTGCACAAGTAGAGAACCAGGCAGAAAGCCAGGAGAGCTTGAGTTATATTCCTGATGCTGCCATTAATTTCTTATATGGCCTCGGGCAACTTGTATCACCTGCCAGTTTGGGTTTTTCCTTAGATAAAGTAGGGAGAACGGTTAACATCGTGGATTTATGGAGCTTAAAGCTCTACAAAGAAGAGTCTGGTCTGGCTTCTCTATATCAAAAAAACCTTTAATTTCTCTCAGTTGTGCCTGAATCAAGGCCAATTGCCTATGTTTGACCAATATATATCTCTCCATCTCTTACAGAAGAACAACTTATCTTCATCTGAAACATCAAGAGATGGAGAAAAGCCAGCACTTCCCTTGGTATTTTTCCCCCTGTGATTAATTCCTGTCCCTACTGAGCATTCAAGTTTCATTTCCCATTCGAATTTTTTTGGGATTCTTCTTTCAGCCACTACTTCTAAAAAGGCTTTTTTCTGCTAAATGAAAGTGTTTGCCTGATTCGCTATTTCTCCCCATGGCTTACCCACACTCGTTGGTGGGCTGAGGGCAATAATGGCAAAGATAATTAAAATCTGCCCAGTGCTTTGAAATATTAAGCCCATCTCTAAGTCCCATTATCCTGCTCAGTGTCAGAGGTACCACTGACAAGTACTTGACTTCAGTCTTTCAGGCGGCGCACGGCTGCCAGAGAAAACCAAGAGTGGAAAAGTACTATCCCTTCAGAAAAACAGATGTTGCAGCTCCAATTTGTCTTCTGCCAAGACAAAGGAGATGCACTAAATTGATCTTTTGTCAAGGATTTTGTTTTGCTTCCAAGATTAATATCACAACAAACTGGGAGGCACCGTTCCTCAGGGTGCAATGCTGTATTGCAGAACTGAGCGTAAATACCCACGCTGAGCATGATTTAGTGAGTCTGAAACTCTGTCTGCAAAGGGGGAGATAAACTTTTTTCATCCAGTAGCACGTTATCTAAACAACCCCTCTGTCTCAGCATACAGAGGCTGACCACTCGGCTTCAAAGCCAGGCAGTATCTTTTAGGCTTGGTGCTGCTCACCACGGAGTGCCTGTGGTGGTCCTCAGAGCCCTGCCTGGTGGCCTTCATGGGGCTGCTTGGTCACACGAAAGGAAAGAAGGAATGAAGGGATGGGAAGAACAACCTGGGACATCCTGTGAGGTGATTGGAGGGCTCTGACTGGAAACAACCATTTTTACCAGCCAGAAAAACCCATCTCAGGTCATGCAGCTGGATAAGGAACATCCTACACAGGATGTCCATGAAGTGCATAAGGTTGCAGGACACTCTCTTTATCCACAGACCACATGACATTGTCCCCAAGTATCACATCTGCTTGTTTTCATTAATGGCATTCTCCTGTGGTACTTTCTGCTCCTTACAGAAAGTGACAACCTCATTTCCCAAGCAAACCCATGCCAAACGTGGCCATTCCTCCCTGGCTGATGTGAAACATTACACATCCTCACCAGTCACTGCTGTGTTTCCAGCAAAAGGACAAAAATCCCTACTTGTACAACCCCCTCAGGATGAGGGATGAGGGGCAGCATGTAATTTAAATACATTGATTCAAGGCTCTGTAGAACAGCAAATTGCTCCAGCTTTTTTTACATGGCATATCCAATTAACAGACTGAAATTGTTTCACAACCACCAGATCGTGGTATTCTTCCCACACTTCTTCATCCACCTGAATAACTGCAAGTAAATATCACCAATGCCCAAATCTCTGTGCTACAGCAATTTGTGATCAAGTTCTACACACACACTCAAGGTATAATGGATCAACAAAAATAACTGGACAAACCAGAGCTTTTAGTCTTGCTTTTTTCTCTGCACTGGGAAATCTTCTACAATGGTGGAAAACACACCAAATGCACTACCTCAGGACAACAGCAATTCTCACTGGTGCATGGAAGTGCTCCTGAAGCAAGCTGACTCTTTTCCTGCTAGGGCTAGTCTGCACAAGAAAGTTTTGTAAGCTTAATTATGCCAGCCAGGAGTGTGAAAAAAAACAAATACATCATTCCTACAAGAGAGAGAGCTGCGCCAACAAAAAGCCCCTGGTGTGGATGCAGCACTACAAAAGGAGGGATTTATTTTTTTCTTTCTCATATAGTTAATTTTGTTTGGGTAGCTCCGGTAAACTACACCAGCAAAAGAAACCTCTTGGCTTGAACAACTGTGTTTCCAGAGTAGGCTGCCAGTCAGTGATATCTGTGTGTCAGCACATTCCTCCTGCTGGAGAGGAGAGACCTCACACCGAATTCCCTGAAGTCTCTACCTGGGATAGAGGAAAGCTACAAGAAGGATCAGGCTATTCAATATCTACAAGGAGGCCAAGACACCATGTGGTGAGGGGAAAGCTCTGGCTGCTCTGAGCCCATCCAACAGCACATTCCTGCCTGACACGCGTCCTCTCGGCTGCAAAGTGAGTTTCTTGTCAGAGATGATCCCCAGCCAGACATGCAGCCATTCCTGGGATTCTGGCATGACCTGCTGCCCACATCCATGGCAGGCTCCTGCTTCACGTGGGGGTTTATAGGTGGATCTCAAGGGGTTTGGTCCTACCTCTTGTGGGCCCAGCGGGCTGTGGGATGGGTACCCAAGGTTGTAGTTACACCACGCTCTGGGGATGTGATGGCAGAAAGTGTTTGTTTTAACCTAAAATGCAGTCTCCCTGGGTTTACCTGGAGGCTGCAGGCAAGGTATATTTAGGCAATTCACCCTTCCCTTCCAATGGTACTGAGCCTAATGTTTGCCTCATGTGAGCCTGATGTATTTGTCACAGGCTGGCTGACCTGCTGTCATCACAGGGCTGACTGCAGCACTGAGCAGAGCCAGAGCAGAGCCAGAGTTACCTCACAGGGAAGGTTCACCTGAACAACCCCATGCCGAGTATATGCCACCCCTCACTGCAAATGGGCACCTGCCGGGGCAAGTTCTATTCCCCCGCCCTGCCCTCTTCTGCAGGCTTGTGTCAGTAAGCTGTAGGTAAACTCAGGCAGGATGGTCTGAGAACCTCTCCTTCCTTCCTGCTCTGATTCTCCATTGATCTCCTCTCCAGCACACGGGCAAATTCAGAGCTCAGTAACAGGGCTTCCAGCCTGTGGCCAGGGCCCCTTCCTTCGCATCCTCTGAAGCAGGATCCTTTTCCTCCTTGCAGAGCTGCGCTGGCTCGTTGCCCTCACTAATCCGGAGGGAGGTCGTTTGTTGGGCTTTTCTTCCTCAATCAATCCACAGAAATGGGCTTGCAGGAGGCTTTGTGTTTCTGCAGAGCGAATTCCACAAGCAAGGTGTAAAAGTAATTAAAGGCACCAGGCCCCAGCGCTCTGCCACTGCCACCAGCGAGCGGTGCCCCGGCAGCCACCTGCACAATGAAAGCACAGCAAGGGGGGAATCTAAAATCCACAGCTTTCAGAAAGCCACATCATTTCTCAGCCCAGCTCTGTGGGGGCCAAGAGATAAACAGCACTGCCCCGAGGAATTTCCTTCCTCCAAAGGTGGGAACTGCCCGAGAGGAGCCACGGCCTCCCATCCTCTGATGACATCAGCTTCCTTGGGCCTGGGGTGAGGCAACTTCAAAGGAGGAGTTAGGGGAAAAAGCCCTCCTGGGAGAATCGAGAAGGTTTGATTCCTGGCCTGAAGGCCATGAGGCAGAGCCTCGTTGCCAGTGGTTCACCCCAGCACTCCCAGAGAGACCATAAAAAGGGCAGGAAAGCTTTAGCACAGCAGAGGAAGCCACGCAACCACAACCAGCGAGAAGCTGCTGCTCCAGAAGAATGGTCCCAGCACAGCCCCATCTCCACCAAAATCTCAGCTAATCCATGGAACTGCCTTGCCAGAAGGCCACTAGTTTCCTGGGACTCACTGTGGAATTTTGCATGTTAAACCCAGGTTAATTCAAATCAGTCTCTGTCTAATGATGTTACACTGCACTTCCTTCCCGCTGCAGCTTCCTCTACCCTTAAATCTTGAAGAACTGAAATATCTTTTTAGTCCCCATCCCTATCCTAAGTTTTGTTGAAATTTGGCCAAGAACTTCCTGGGGGAAGAGGAAAAAAAGAAGGGACGGCAGGCAGACACAGTGACACTCTGTTCACATACGCTTCATTTCCTTAGGAAACCAGGCTAAAAATAATAGTCAAGAATCTTGGGCAATTGCCTTCAACTCAACATCTCTCTCTAGACAGGAAGAAAGGAAGGAATTAGCAGGCTGTAGGTTATATTTCAAGGTTTGTCTACATGATTTGAAGCATAGAAATTAGAAATGAAATTAAGAAGATATATTAGGTTGTCTTGCCCCTCCCTGAGGGAACAAACCTACAGCTGTTTCCCTTAGCATATATTTAAGTGAAGTGTGCAGCCCAGTTTCAAATGATCCAAATGATGGAGCTTCCATCAGTTTTCAACAGGGACCTATTCCTTTCCTTACATATCTTTCCTTTTTTCTTTTTTTTTTCATTTTAAACAATTTCAACTTTTTTATCTATTGCCCATGTTTCATCTCATGACTTCCAGCACACCTCTTAATTGTTTTATAAACTCACTGGAGTAGAAAGGTAAATAGTTCTATGCATGCCACCAACATACTTCAAATAGCATCACAGGGTTCATTTCATGCTTTTGGCTGACTGAGACGTTTTTATTCACTACAGCTTCATGTTTTTAACTGTGTTTTTCCTGGGAAGGAAAAAAAAAAAAAAAAAAGGGCTTTGATTAATAAATTCCAGGGGTTTTTTTTCAAATCTGAGTTTTTCAGACTCCCCACACTGGCCATGTTTCAGCTTGAATTTGAAAGGCCCAACCCATTCAAAATGTCCTCGAGAGGTTTTTCTCACTCCCCTTGACTTTTCAACTTTAGGTTTTTGTTATATAATTTTAAAATATCAAAAGGGAAGGGTTTCTTTAATATGACATTATTCCAAAAAAATAGATCTTCTTTCTTGTCCACACAGCTTCTTCTAATATACCAGAGACTGTTGCTTTTCAGCTGAGTGGGCCCTGTAGATTTGGTGACATTTATCTCAAGTTGTCAAGGGGAGAGAGTTGAATCTGTGATGACTATCAGAGTTTTCTGGAAACTTTAGGGCAAACCATATTTCCCAGCTAAATTAACTTTTTCTCTCAAAGCTATGTCCTTTGAGCAGGTCTGAATTTGAGATGAGAGCAAAAATCCAGCCACTGACCCAGCAGAAAATTGAGGAGGTGCCCAAGGCTGAATTAGCACTGTCATGTATGCATAACAGAGAAATGCATTTCTTTTTGCTGCTTTGCATCTAGATAACATGAAAAAATGTTGTGAGGTGTGAAAAGCTTCAGCTTCTCCACCCTAAGCACAAACACACGGAGGCTTCAACCAAAACCCCCACCTTTAACATGCCTATTCCACAGTCAGAAGCAGGAGATGTGAAGATGTGTGAGTAGACATACTTTTCTTGGCTAAACTGCACTTGTCAAGAGCCAGTGTCAGAGAATTTTATGGAAACAAGATTTCCCATCTCACAATTGCCTGACTCAAAAGAGGAGCTGGTTTCTGGTATTCTCACACCTCCCTGATGGAGAGCAGCACCTCCACAGCTGCCAGCAAACACCGTGAGGAAACAAGCACATATTTGGGATTCATCCCTCAGCAACCCCTGGCTTCCTCATGCACCCCACAACCCACAAGAAGCACTAGAGCACCAATATTTCTGTGCCTGATTCCCTACTTGCCCCTTGTAACTGGGAACTGCTGGGAGGTCAGAAAGGCTGGCTCTCTAGGGGGGATGGAGAATACTGGGAATATTTTATGGGTCTTGAGACCCCCACAGCCCTGCAGAGCAGAAGTCCCACATCTCTTCTCCATTCACACATCTGTCCCAAGACTAACTCTTCTGATGTCCTGAGCCTCCAGCCTCACGGAGCCTAATGCCACCCACATTTCCCATAAAACCAAGAAACAGATTCAAGGCCATATTAGGCATACCTAGAGATACTAAGAGAAGGTTCCAAGAAGTCTGAGTCCTTTCCTGAGTGCTGACAGATGTGTCTGAGTCACCTTGTTCTCTGCCATTCTCTGCTGAGTCACTTTATCCCAAAGCATCAGCAGCAAGCAGAGAGCAGGGAGAAGGAGGGAGCACAGCCAGCAGAGGGTAAGCGACAGGAGCAGAGGGCACCAGGCTGGACCTCATCCCAGCTCCTCTGACGTCTGTCCCTGGTGGGAAGAGTACTCTGGGAACATAGCTTTCATGAGGCCGTGACAGGAGAGAGAACGATGTTGGTACCCAAATCCAAGCAGGATCCTCAAGGTACCCAAATCCAAGCAGGATACCAACCCAAGCAGGGAAGCAGCAGCGTTGTACCAAACTGAGATTGTGTTTCGGAGTGGCCTCATGCCAGAATGTGTGTGTGTGTGTGTGTGTGGATGTGTGTGTGTGTGTGCACATGTGTACAAGCACTGTGTGCACATGCACTCACTCCACACAGTTTTGTTTGGACGAGGCACATTTCAGCAAAGTCAACAACAGCTAATTGCAAACACACTGCACTTAAATTCAGCCCCCAAACCAGCTGCTTTCAAAGCTGTACCAGTGGGAAATAAAAGCATCACTGGCTGTTGCTACATGACCCAGTAACTTCAGATGCTATACCTTCTGTTCCATCACAGTGCTTTCAATTTTCTGGCCAAAATGAACACTGAGGTGCTGAGAGTCCATTCATCTGCTTATTCAGGGCTCAGCACCACTTTTCAGGAGCCCTGTATAAATTCAGAAGTTGCCTGAAATAATAAATAACTGTGACAGGTACAGAAACAAAGCCTGTAGCTCTTAGGTTAGTGTTTCCCCCTCCAGGGAGGTTTTTGTTCCCCTATGTGTGCAGGACAGAACATTCCAGCGATGTTTCAGCACTGATGGGCTCTCGAGCCTCAGCCAGGAGAAAAGTCAGCTTTCTGGCAGAAAACCCTGCATAGCTCCTGGAACTGAGTGAAGAAAAGGAGAAAAGATGAAATACTTTGTTTACCATTTCATGACATCACCATCATCACTGGAGAAAAATGTAAGTTCATCTTTCTTCCCGGGGATGGTCCATATGACCCGAGTGATTATCCCTGCTGGATAGCACGGCGTTGTCCTTCCCCTCCACACCAGCACACGCAGACGTGTTTGACCTCGTGTCCACCAGCTTCAGCAGGGTGCAGATGCAACCCAAAAAGCTCCCAGTGCTGAATTCCCTTTGCAAGATGTGATGTTTTTCCTCTTGGTTGAGCCTGAATGTGCATCCAGAGCTGCTGACTGTGGCCAGCTGTGCCATCCCCTGGGAGAGCCGGTGGGCTCCGTGGAGTCAGGGAAGGGTTTCTGCCCAGAAAGTCTTTGTTTTGCCCACTGCTTTAATAATCAGCATGTGCTGGCACTCAGACCAGGGCAGAACATGCCCAGGCCTTCACAGAAAGCAAACCATTTCCTCCAGAGGAAACAGTCACTTCAGCTGGCATCTGTCACTCAGGTGCACAGAGGAGATGTGGTTCTCTGGAAAACACCTGGCTTCAAAAAATGTTTCGCTTAATTCAAACATTTCTAGGTTAATAAAGTCTTTTTCATATAGGGTTTCTTCTCCCTCCTCCTTTCATTTCCCTTCTAACCCCGTCCCCCAAACTCCAGTCATTTGTAAGGGCTCTGCTATTTTCCATATATCTGTTTCTGTCCTATGGTAACTAGGAGTGTTTGAAGATCTCATGGGACAGGTAAAGCCAGGATATCCCAGTACATCACATTTTACCTTTTTTATTTCTTCCTGGTTTTGCTCCCAAGGCCTCCCAACAGATCTGGTCCCTCAAAACCAGTTGTAGGCTCCATGATAAAGAGGTTAAAGGGAAAAAGGGTGGGTTTTCCACTGGAAAGAGGGGCCACTGCTCCATTCTGGGAACAAGGAGTGTCTGAAAGCGTGCAGAACTGTGTGATTGTTCTGACAACCAGAAATGCACTAAAAACACAGTGGTAAATGGCACTGTAGTCAGCTGACGTGTCCCTGCAGTGAGGTTTCCTTCCACCTAACTGGAACTCAGATTGAGTTGTCAGAAAGCTCCAGGAAATATTCCTACTCACACAAGACCAGAGCCAGGGGAGTGCTTTACTGCCCTGAGATGGAATGGAAAACCAGAGCTCCAAAATCCTTGCAAAGGGATCATCTCAGGAGGGGAAATGGTGTGGATCAGCTGAAACGTTCATTCTGTTTTTAATGCTACAGGCAAGAGCAAAGCAAGATAAAACTGTAAAAAAAAAAAATCCAGATCTCATGTTTTCCATATTTGAAACCACTTGGAAATGTTTTCAGGCCTGGGAGATTTACTGAACTGGTCCTTGTACATACAAACACAGGCAGGTTATCTATTTTCTGATTACAAAAACCTAGTCAGAAAATTCCTTACCAAACATTCTATGTAATTATGACTGCAAGAAAATTCCAAAAGAATGAATAAATTAAAAAATCCTGGCAGATTCCCACCTGAATAAAAAATAATGTTTTGAAACAGTAGTTCATTAAGACACTGGTCCTGTGGAAGTCAGAGATCACTCATCTCAAGGCACTGCTAGAAACCCAGGCAAAAAAGTGTTCAGGGGTAACAGCACCCAGTGCAGGGTTGCCACATCCCTAAGCTGCACATGCCAGATGGATTAAAGATCATTTGGTCTCAGCAACCTCTTTTTTCATTATCATCTGCAGAAAAAAAACTGCTGTGTGGAGCTTTGTCCTGGAAGTGAGCAAAGCACCCAAATCTGGAGGGGCTCAAGGAATCTCATCAGGCTCTGCTGCACACCCTCCCTGGACACAGCCTTGCACCAGCCCCAAACAGCCCAAAATAACCTGAGTCTGTGCATGCAGACAGGCAGAACAATCCAGAAACTGAAAAGGCCATTGTTTTGTGCAAATTCAGGGTGATTCGAGGAACAGTAATTCATTCAAATGTTGACTCCTTACTGGGCTGTCTGTCATAATTGCTTCAACAGTAATTTTGGCTTCAACAGTTGCTTTAATTGAATCCGATTTAGATGGGAGTCCACCAGCACTTCATTTTTATCTGAATTTTATGATTCAAATTAGCATTTTGTTTCAGTTGCAATCTGATTTTATTACACTTGTTCCTGGTGGAAAATGTATCCACCTATTACCAACACCACATAAATTCAGATGCTGTCTCAGGGAACATTCTCACACGTAAGAGGGCCTACATTTCATATATAATACACCTACTTGTTGATAAGGCTTCTTGCACGACTCAGAGCCATGACCTTTCCAGAGGAAGTATTGTTTCAATGCATAATATGTCACAAAGGCAAAGGATTGTGACTTTTCCTGCTGCTCTAGCTCGTGGTATCTTTAGGGCTCATCCTCAAAGAGGTGGAGATGATTCAACCACACGCTGGGTACTTGCTCCAGCACAGGTGTTGATTTGAGAATATGTTCCTTCTCCAAAGAACTGATATTCACATGTCTCCAGGGCTACTTTTTGCATGAACAAAGGGCTCTGCCTCACAGATCTGTTTTCCCTTCCTGTGTGGATTATGGATGCTGAAACAGCCTAGCAGAGGTTGCACTGCAATATTTGCTACCTGAAGGCAGTCAAAAGACCTGCAATATTTCCAGAAGGACTGAGGATTCATGCTGCAGCACCACCACATGCACTGCAGTTTCAAGCAGTAAACTGAAGCCAGAAAGGCTGTGATTGTGCCATGGGAGACACTTCCCAGGCAGTGAGGATAGGACAGGGTTGCCTCAGGGTCTCCATCACCAGCTGCTTTTGCTCCAGATCTGAGAGAACAAGCAGGAGGAGGTGACCCTTTGGAGGCTTTTCTATCCCTCTGATTTTACACTCACAGCCAGGATTTGAGTTTTGGGATCTGCCTGCAGGCAGGGTGAGTTTTCAGGCACGTCTACACTGCTCCACATCAACAGCAACCACTGCCTGAGCTGCCTTACCTGATGCACAGCCTGGTTTCCTGTGCCACAGTGAACTCCACACTCCTGTGATCAGACAGAGCTGCCTGGCTTCAAATCAGGTTCAGTGCAACAGAAAACAAGTAGATCAGACCAGATTCCAAGGCCTGCAGGCCAGATCACTTTTGAACACTAAAAAATTCAGAAGAAATTCAGATTTAATTAATTCTCTTTTTCCTCCTGATATAATCCAAGACCTTTTGTAACATCTGAAACTTTTATCAGAGTTGACAATGGTATAAATACCTCCCTGCCAGCTCCTAGAGTGCTAGCAAACAATCTTTCATCAGGCAAATGAACTCTTACAGGCGGAGCAAGATATAAACACCCATATGTAAAGCACATTCTCTGGACTGGGTCCACCATGAGCAAAACCCTCCTGCTTCCCTGGAACCAGCAAGACAAATTCCCTTTATACATCTTAAGTGTCCACAGTCCAAACAATAACACATTAGCATGCTCTTGACACTGCTGTCAAAATAAACAGCTATTTATTAACATTCTACAAGGCATTATTTTTAAAAGAAATCAATTGAGCACTCATGTCAGAAAATAATATATATCTCTCTGTTCCAGAAAACAGCATCTCCCTTTTACTTAGGACAACATCTGGTCCAGATAACAGCTGCCAAGGGTAGAGCTGAGAGTCACTGTGATTGCTGTTGCTTGGTCGTTCCTCGAGTATTTCTGGGAACAACATTTTTTCACTAAATGGTGTCACTGCCAACTATTCCCTGGGCTCCCAGGAGGATGGTGCATTCCCTTTCTGCTCTCACTCAGTAAACGGAATAAAGGCTGGACATGGTGTTTGTTCTCACCCGTCAAACCTGCACTAAATATAAAAAGATATTAAAAGCTGCCTCCCCCTCTCTCTTTCTGAGGTGAAAACCTCCCCATCTTCACACAGGGAGGTTTTGCTGCCTTTTGTTCCTGTTGGTCAAGCAAATTTAAAGATATCAAGGAACCTCTTGAGAAAAGCAAGAGAGGAAGCGTGAATGCAAAGTGAACTTGCAAACAAAAAGCTATTTTTAGTGTTGGGGGAAGCTCTTAGCATTGGACAAACAATACAAGGAAGTTTCAGACACTGACTGCTAAGGAGAGCTAATATCCCCTTGTCGCTGCCCCACCTAGTCTGGATACAGGAATGCTGCTGTATTCTCAGGCTTCCCACCACCCCCAAATTATCCACCTTCCCCTTAGCATGGTGCAAAAGTTCAGGGCTTGGGCTGAGAGCACCTGGTTGGCTCACACACACACAGAACCTCACCCTCCTGCTGATGATGCAAGGTCACAGCGTGGCCCCAGCGTGGGCTCTGTGGCACTGGTGGGGGTGGCTGCTGGGACTCCCATTTCCTATGCCACCAGACACTGCAGCAGAGCACAGCTGGAAGCACACACAAGGCTGAGGCCAAAGAGCAAAGCGAGTCTTGAGTACCCCAGGCACAGCATTAGGGAAGAGCAGCCGGGCAGAAGCAGAAGGAATGACATGGATGGCCTTGGGACAACCCAAAGAGGACCTTCCAAAACATGGGGCAAAATGTGTATCAATGGAGTCTCACTGGTGCTCAGCAGCTGGGGATCTGGCTGCAGATTCAGGACATAAAAATATCACTTTGGGAGCCCCCACAGATTCCCCTTTTCCTCCTAGAATTTCAGCTCTCCCCCCCCACAGGCAACACAAATCATACATTTATCAATCAGTTATCAATGTGCAGGTTCTTTGGGATGGAAATCTCGTACACAGGAGTTTGTCCAGTCTGTTCAGTCCTTGTTGCAGCTGCATTCCTGTTTATTTATTCATTTGCAACCAGAGTAGTAAGTGGCCAAGAACAGCCAGTCTTCCAAGATCAGTGAAATAAGACTATACATGAAGGACACTGTTTCTCTTGAGACCTCTCCCAGATCTTTGCATTTCCCAGAGACCTGAACCACTGTTCATGGAACAAAAGATCCCGGGACAGTAATTTCAAGGAGCAGATGTGTTTTTACTTTTGCTGCTGGTTTTGCTGTGAGCTTACAAACACTTGAAGCCAGGCTTTGATGACCAGATCCATCAGAGGCTGGATTCAACATGGAACTGCACAAAAAATAAAAAATAGAAGCCATACAGGATTGCTCAAGTCCTTATGTGGCCCTGGTGCTTATATAGACTCACAGGAGGTCAGTCAGGGACATTTTGCAGATCTGCCTGCCAGAGGGAGAGAGGGATATTTATTGCACTGCAACTAAGCCTCACTCAATGTGCCCTTCCAGGGGCAAAATTCAGCTTTGTACTGGGCCACAACAGAGAGAGTGCAACCAGCAGGTGGAAGGAAGTGGTTCTGCCCCTGTACTCAGCACTGGAGAGCCCAAGTCTGGATACTGCATCCAGCTTTGGGCTTCCCAGGACATGACCCTGAGGGAGGGGAGGGAGCCAGTGAGGCCGAAGCACATGGTGTGAGACAGAGATGGGGAACCACAGCTTCCGTGAGATTATGAGCTAACAGAGAAGATCAAACCTGCTCTCTCAAAGGTGCACAGCTAAAAATAAGTTGCAGCATGGGAGATTCAGGTCAGCTACAAGGAAAAGACAATTTTGCCCTGGGAGTGGTAAAACACTCAGAGAAGAACCCAGCAATCTTACATCCATGTATTCTTTCAGAAAATCTTTATCAGTTGCATAAGGAAGGGCCTCTACACCCATCAAGCACTCAACTCTCTTTGACCTGCCTAGGTGTGTCTGGCCAGCTCCAGGAAGTCTGCTTGTTTTTTCCAAATGGCACTTCTGTCACTGCATGAATCCCTCGGTCAGTTTTCAAAGAAAGTCGCCTCTAATTTGAGATTCTGACCCTCTCCTAGAGGTTTTTAAATCACTTTGTTCCACAGATATTTTGTCCTTCTAAAATATCACCTGTGGGAGAGGAGAGGGTTGTCGATTGCTGCATCTTTTAAATGATTTTCACATGTTTTTTAGTGGTGTGGGGAGACAGTGATTGTAAAAATCCTCCAAAGAAAAAATATGAAGAATTTATTTCTGATCTGGCTCTTGGTTCCAATTCAGGGTTGGTCTGTATCTGCAAAGGGTTAAGGATTAGCTAATGGAAAACATTTGAGCAGCTCTGATAACAGAGTATGGCAAACAGTGGGATCAAGCTCACAGCACTGCTGGTCACACATTGCAAATCACAGGCAGTACCAGGCTCGTACCCTGCATGTTTCTGCTTCTGGGCTGCACCAACTCCTTTCAATAACTCACCTATCACTCCTGAGAATGCTTTGGGATCCCCCTCCCACCCACCAGCTGACAGATCTGCAGTCATGTACCACAGCATCCCCCCAAAGCTCTGCCCACTGATATCATACAAAAAGGGGAAGCTGCTATTTCAGAGCAGGCACTCCAAACTCCAGCACAATCAGGAGGTTAAGTGGAAAATGTGCACTGACTCTGAAACATTTTGGCTGCAGATTTGTTCAGCTTTTTGAGAAGAGAGATTGCTTGGTAGGGCAGCATGAGTGAGCTCTCTAAGTACACTAGGGAGTGGTACATGAGCACAAAGGTGCTGCAGCCTAAAAACTAAAATACACTGTGAAAGACAAGACACTCACAGAATCACAAAACTGTAGAATGTTGTCTATATTTTATCCTCACTGTTTTCTCCCCAATTCTGTGGGTCTGTGATGCAGCACTGGCTTGAGGCACAGCACTGTTCCCCACACACACCTGGGACTGCTGCCTGCAAAAGCATCTTTGCACAGCCAGGACCAGCCTCACAGCCAGGGGAGCCCAGATGTTGGGCACAGCTGGCACCCACATTAGGAGAGGCTCTTGAAGTTGCTGGGGAATTTGACCACTGATGAAGCCAAGAGTGGAGTGGAAAAACACCTTCTGCTCTGTCTCATGCTTAAATTCCGAAGCTGCACCTCACTCCCCTCTGTTCCAAAAAGAAGCAGCAGTGCCACAACCATAATTCAGTGCAGCTGCTGTTGAACAGTGCTGGGGAGATGTAAAAACTGGTGTTACTATGAGCACATACTTCACCTTTGGGATTAAGCTGCCTGGTTTCCTTCCACTAACATGCAAAACTCACTCTTTCCCATTTTCCTCCAAAGATGAGCACAGCTGAGGGTGCAGGTACAAAGCGACCCAGTGGCACTGATGTCAATGGGAAAACCCTGACCCCCCAGCACTTTGCTGATTCTCAGGGGCTCACTGAGCTGTGCATCACACCCAGGAACAAACAGAGCCCCTCTGACTGTGACATGACACCTGATGTCCCATGACCCTATTTGCTTCTTATCCCTAATGGTGCCTCCAGGTCCATGGCTACAGAAAGTGATGAGGCAGCAGCTGCCACAGTCTCTTGGGGTAAGGAAGTGGGAATTTTTAGTGTGGATCAGGCCCGCAGCCCTGTCTCAGATGTTGGCCAGCACCAGCTGGGTCAGGGGAAGGTGTGAGGCACCCACGTGGGGCAGCTGTGATGCCTCGCTGCAGCCTGTCCACCTTAGGGAAAGACAAAAACAAATGAGTTTATAACCTTTTGTCAGCCTGTCCCAAGGATGTAACTTCACAAATATTTAGGTCAAATGGGGCACACCCTGTGCTGCACAGAAAGAGAAGGGAAGAAAACCCAGGGCTTCGGCTCTCAAATGGCACACTCTGTGTGCTAGATAAGATAAACTGGTGACAGTCAATTGCTATCGCTGTGGCTACTGCCCTGCTGGCTCAGCCCAGGAGCTGAAGGTGGCTCAGGACAAAAGTCAGGTGAATACTTGCCAGTGCAAGCCATCATTTTTAACATGACAGTCACAAAAACACTGCAGTTAGTCAAAGAAAAACAAGGATGAACGTAAGCTAAACTAGGCTTCCATCTGCCAAGTTTTTAAACCTCAATACATTTTGTACAAGGGATTCACCAGAGGGAAAATCTTGCCTGGATTCATGGGAGCTCACCCACTCCAGCCATCAGTGCCCAAAAGGTCACAACAGTGTCCCCACAAGCATGTTGTAAATGTGAAAACCAGCTGTTTTGGTTTAAGGCATGTGATTCCTGTCTTATCCCAGGTTCCTTTCTTATCCCAGTCTGCTCCTTGTTGGGACAGGAGCTGGTGAGTTGTGCCAGGTGCCTAGCCAGAGCCAAGAACCACTGACAGCCACAGGCTGCTTCTGACTGAGTCACGGCAGGTTTTTCAGGTATCACAGGAAGCATCACTAAGGTTCCTCATTAGCCTGGAACTCTGTTTCCTCGTGGCAAAGCCTGGGAGAGATAAATCTCCTTTCTGTCTCAGCAGTGCCTGGGACTCTCATCCTTCTCCTGGAAATGGGTGCCCACTGCCCATTCCAATGCATGATGGAGGCAGGATATAACCTGGCCACAGGGATTTGTCCAGAACTGTCCTGAGGGCAGTGAATCAGGCTGGCTGCCTCTTCCCCATTGCTGGTCCCTGCACTGCAAATCCTGATCCAAGCACTGGGCAGGGCAGAAACCTGCCCTGGCTCCAAGGCCACATGTCCTGTTGGCAAGGTGGGACAGAGGCAAAAGCAGATGAAAGCTTCTGCTCTGCCCCAGTCTGAGCAAGGGGACAGGGAAATCTCTTCTGTGGTTTGGCACAGAAGGGTGTCCCATGTCCTTGGCATGCCCAGGGTGGCATCACGGCTGGCACATGGACACAGCAGAGACATCACACAGCTCTGTGAAGGGGACAAAGGCCAGCTCAGAGGCAGCCCTGAGAGCTGGCAGCCTGGCCCACAGCTCTTTTTCTTCATTAGCTGTTCATCATTTGCCTCGGCTGTGTTAATTCACACATTTCTCTCTCCCAGCTCCCATTGTTTCCGAGCAGGGCATTGTCATGAGGCCAGTTCTATATTTACAACAGGATGTCAGCCTACGCTTGCAGTTGCCTCCTTTGAACTGGATACTTTTACCTTCTATGTTGGCAAGGATGCAATTCAACAGAAAGGTAGAAAAATAAACACATGTTTATTTAAGACACGTTTGGTTGTATCAAAAAGCACAAGTGGCACTTCTTCCCATTGGCTCTTCCACCCTCCCAGCCAGGAGAGCACAGGTTTTTTTATGACATAAACAAAAGATTATTTCCTAAGAAGATTGAGAGTTTCCTTTAAAGGAAAACAAAAAAAAGAAAGGAGGAAGGAATCTGCAGAACAGCCCTTAGGAAGTTGCAGCTCTAGAGGCCCTTTAGTCCCTCACCAGCAAAACGTATTTAAATATAGCATGGCCTGCCCAGAGCACAGCCTGAGAAATGCCATATACCCAGCAAAGAAACCACTCTGCAGCCAAGGCCAGAGGGTGCCAGGCTTCAGGCTCATGCCCCTCATCCTGACAAAGTCCAAGGATCTGCAACCAGGCCTATGAGCAGCATCTTTGAGGTGGCTGCTTCAAAATTCAAAAACTGAATATTATTTATTACATTTTAATTTCCACACACTGCCTAATTTTTTGTTTGTGCATCAAAGCCATCAGAGCAGGCATGCAAAGCCTTTATCCACTGAAAGATGCTGCCAGCCAGCTCCAGATCAGACTCAGGATGTGAAGCACCCACCTCCTCTGCTCCTCACCCTAGGAACACCAGGTTCTCTCTGCACTCTTCAGGAAAGGAGATGATCCCAAGAGATTTGCAAAGCTCCAACCTTATTCACCTTGCAAGGCTTTCTCAAGACTGCTTTCAGCTAGTTTTCTTATGAGTAATTTCTATCTGTTATTTCTTGGACAACCAGAGCTCTGTGAAGTTATACTTGAGATCATGGACCTTTGTGTTCAACTGCAGCACGTTAGAAAGTGGGTCAGAAACTTCTTCTCAAAAAAGCAATTTTTTGAGGCAAAAAAGCCTCAAAGTTTCAAAGCCCAAGTGTCATTCATGCCTCATGGGAGATGCAGCTCTGCATCACATCCCTGTTTTTGCAATGGGTGAGGAGTGAACTACATTTCCTCTGACACACTGTGGTCCCTCCAAGCTGTGAAAAGAGTGATACACCAGTGACAGGAATGGCTGGGAATCCACCCAAGGAGCCTGGCCACTGATGGGAAGAGGGACATGCACAGTCAGGACTGGAAGACCCATGAATGGGAATTTCAGGACACAAATGTTTCATCCTGTCATAGTTTCCATTGGGATCATCCCACTTCCCAGATAGAATTTTCCTGTTTTCCCTTAATCTCCCTGGGAAGTGGTTCACTTTGTGATGGTGGAATTAGCCATAACTGAGCCTTCCAGGCAGAATGTGGGTAGGAGTGTTTTGTCCAGCATCAGTTTGGAGCTCTCCCCTGCCACCACAGTCTCCATTCGATGCTGTACCTGCTGTGGAGCCACACGGTGATTTTGTGCTCCAGGACACTCTGACCTGTCTCCAACACACTTTCCAGAGCACACATGAGTATTAACTGTGTTCAGCTGTAATGAGAAGCTCTGAAATAACTCAGGCTCTCTGGCAAGAGGCTTCTGTTGTAAAAACAGGCTTTGGCTGTGGATTTATCTGCCATGGACCCTGCATCCCACACAGCACAGGGCCAACTGCAGCAGGATGAACCCTAGAATGCCATAATATAAGCAGGAAAGGCTGTAATTTGAAGACCTTCCCACAACAAGCAAGTGAAACAATCTCCTCTTTCAGAATGCAACGTAATTCTTGCGTAAGGGTCCTTTAAAACAATATACAGAGCTGCTGAACAGGAGTCATGGGGAGACCCTCTCTGATCCTCAGTTCATTCTCAGATTTAGCTGATAGTTTCTCTCTGACTGCTCTAATTCATAAAGAGGAGCTCCAGGCTTTACTGGCAAACACAGAAAAGGCTGCACATCCCACTGGCTGTTTCCTGAGCTGTTTGCAAGAATGATGGTACTGACATAGAACATGTGAGTTCACTCCTTGCTTCCAAATAATCAGTGTCCTGGTACCTCAATGTCCCCTCTCCAGATGGAAGCTGGTTCTGCTCGTGCTGCACTTCCCATCCAGAAGGACTCTTTGGGAAATTCTCCTCAGATGTCAATGATCAACATTAAAACAAGCTGTAGCTGTATCAGATGAGCTTCGATAAATGACAGAAAATGCCAGACAGACATGACAATTGTCTTTTCTCTGTCCAGGATTCTTATCTGGGATCCAAAATTAACTCTGGAAAAGGCAGAAAGCCAGCTTATATTATTGTTATGTCAGACCAGCTGTTATCCCTGGATTCAGGGCAAGTAGACGTACTTTATGGAAGGAAGAAACACTATTCTCAGCCCTCTACTGCTGCTTGCTCCCTATTTCCTGCCATCTTTTAAACATCCCAAAAATTCTGGGAGGCAATAAGAGACTAGGAGACCATGAAAGAAAAGGTGAATAATGACACAATCTAGATATAAAGACACACCAGTAAATGTCTACTAATGTACTTTGCAAATACATTCCTAGGGCAACATCTAATACCAAAGCCCTGCTTCTAATGTCAGAAAAAGGCTTTCACAGTACAAGAAGCCTTTGTTGACCTCTCACCCTGAGGAAATCACTACTGGTCTTCAGGGAGATGCACTACACAGAAAACCCCCTGTGGATTACATGTCACAAGAGCTTTGGAAATCTGTTACAACCATGGGGGGGGTTCTAGCACAGGGACAGTGACAAAAACCTGCCTTTGTTTGCTGCCAAAGTCCTAAATATGGTAGTCTACTGCAACAGCCAGAGATGCTACAGGTCATGACAGAACCAGGAAGACCCAGGGCTCTGTGGATGGGATCACAGTGTTCAAGGAAAACCACATGGCCCATCCATGTGTTAATCCTGTGCAGTGTGGCTCGAGTAAGGGATCTCCTCCAAGGTGAAAAGGGACCTTCTAGCACAGGGTTAAAGATTATTTGACTGTCCACAGGAGAGACAGATGAGAAGATTGTAGAAAAACATTTCTCACTCACTTATAGGATGGTTTGGGTTGGGAGGGACCTGCCATAATCAGGTGGCTTCAAACCCTGTCCAACCTGGCCTTGAACACTTACTTTTAATAGGGATTAAAAAATCATAATTCTTGGCAGAGTGCAAGCAGCAGACACAGAGTAGGAAATAAAAAGGCCCAGCAGTTGTACAGGGCTATATTTCATTGCTGCACACCAAGTTTGGAGCAGTGGAAACAACACAAGCTGTGGGGCAGAAATCAGCCACCATGGGCACCCCTATTCCAGCGAGTGCTTCGGAGAAATTTATGGCTAATCATGACATTATTGTGCCCAGCCAAGTGCAGCTGTGGGCTTGCATAAACCTTTCCTTATCATTCCTGAAAGGGATGTGCTGCAGTCTGTCACTGTTCAATAAACAATTCCACGGCCAAGGTCTCGAGCGCTGCCACATCGTGTTCTGATGATCTGCACTTTCCTTACAGAGAGTCAGAGAAAGATGCAACAACAAACACATAACAAACACACGGCCACAGCCCTTTTGGGCTGATGGGTTTCCAAGAAGGGGCAAATGTTGATTACTCATGTGTGTTATTTTGCCTACAGAGTTAGGAGTCATCCAAAGTCTAAGGAAGCCCATGGAAAAACCTCCTGCTGTGTTCACTGGGCTTTGCATCTTTGCATTAGGTGCATTAGACAAATTTAAGCTGCCACCCAAGCGTACGCTGTGTATTGGGGAAAGACAGACAGCTAGAAAACATTCTAATTCACCAGTCTTGTGATTTTGCTTTATATTTTTGTTAACAAATTTTCTCAATTATTAAAAAAAAAAATTGAACAACCGGTCCACTGAAGTTTCCTCTTCATTTTTTATAAAAAAGAGTTGCTGGGGTACAGGTGCATTGCCTTTACAGCCATTTTTCCTGACATATTTGCTTTGGGTTTTTTCACATTTCTTCAAGCCCTTGTTTTCCCCGTCCCTCACATTTGGCTGCTCACCGGAATGGCTTTTCTGGGCTGCCGCACTGAGCATTCCCCATTTAGACCCAGGGAGGGGCTAGAGAAGACATCTGGTGATTTTCTTCCTGCAGATTTAACATGAAAAGGGAATTGGGAAAAGAAAAGGTAGCCTTTCTCAGGCCATATCCTGCAGCAGCCAGGGACCCACCTGGTCCCTGGAGAGCGTTACAAAATCCTCAATGTTTTGCTAACTCGTGAGCTGCCTCACACGGCCCCTGAGCAGCAGGGAAAAGCCAGAGCACAGTTAACTTCAGTTAACTACTCCCTAACTCTCACATCTCCAATGGTCTGCTCCAAGTGCAGGCAGAGCAGCTGCCCAGGGCATCCATCAGCCCTGGGGCAGGGAAAAGAACCAGATCTCCCTTCTTTCCACTGCTGGAGCTTGAACTGACTGGAGGGGAGGCAGATGGAGCTGAATGCACCTCAACTTCCTCTGTGTGTGCTCAGAGCTCAAGGAGGTGTGGGCAGGGGGAGCAGGACCAGGTCAGGAGCACATCTTGGAGGCCAGGTACAGAAGGGCTTCTGTTGTGCTGACCCCATCTCACCAAACTCCATCCAACCCGAACAAAACATGGGAGACAGAGCTCTAGCTTTACACAGCCAAGCTTGGAAAATGAAGCCAAAGTGACTTGGGCTTGACTTGGCCTTTTGCCATGGAGGAACAAACTCAACTATTACGGGGCTTAAATCTCTTTCTACCCTTTCCTTGTCAGACAAAAGTCCTAGGCCTCATACATGGACTGGAAACTTTTTGTGGATGATTTCAGAGACTCAATCTGGAGAAAGTTAGAGCTCTGTTAGGAATATTTCTCTTCCCTGAAAGTTTATTCAGCTGTAACCCTGAAAGTTATGTAAGGGAACAAGACAAAATTAGAATATTGGATAAAAATAGCACTACAAGAAATGTTCATCTTCCTGAAGCATTTTGAGGCCACTTTGGGGTCTTTTCTGGTTCTTCACCTAAATCAGCCCTTGCTCTAAGCTGGCATCTGGCTGACTGCCATGGCATTTGCAATGCCCAGGCGAAAAGTCACCTAGGATGGTAACAGCCTGGTTTCACATCCATTTGTGGCAATGTCCATGGCTGTGCTCCCAGCCCTCAGAGCTTCACTACAGAGCATAAACCCAGGTCCTGACAGTGAGTCAGCACCGAGCTGTCAAACCAAGCTGAAACCTCCAGGAAGCAGAGTGTTCTCTCTGCATACTTTTTGTACCACTCAGTACATTACATAAACTCCCAACGGGGAGAGCCATAGCAAGGGTTTGGAAGGATGTATTTATTCCAGCAGTAATTCTAGTATTTAAACTTTCTGACAGCTGCTGTGGACAAATATGCAATAAAAATCAAAGCCAATTCAAAGCTGGTATTCAGAGGTGGGAGACTGTGTAAGGACTTGTGTTCTGGGCCATGCTGTGCTTTGTTTAGCATACAGACAGTGTAGAGAACTGCAGCATCCCTTTTCCACACTCAAGTCAAGCCCAAGTCACTTTGGCTTCATTTTCCAAGCTTGGCTGTGTAAAGCTAGAGCTCTGTCTCCCATTATCTGAGCATTTGGCTGCCGTGGTCTAAAACATGGCTGGCCCATGACAGACAGCTTGTAGGAACAAGCAATTTGAGCATCCTCAGCTGCTCCAGGTCCCACCTTCCCCGCTGCTGCGAGCACCAGATCCTCTGTCAGAGACAGGGACTGAGAGCTGAGGCCAGTAAAAGCTCCAGTCACTGCCAGGGCCTGTCTGTCAGGGCCCTTGGGTATCCACACAATGTTCCTATTCACACTCAGTAGAAATACAAGTAGCCTGTGCTGCAGAGGTCCTGAGCTCGCTACCATTCCATCCTGGAATCACAGGAAAATGTAGGTCGGGAGAGACCCCTGGAGGTCAGCTAAGCCAGCCTTCCACAAGGACAACCTGAAACTTCTCCAGATGAGCTCGTGATGACACAGTATTCCAAACCTGAGCCAGGTTACACGAGGCCAGGAGAGAGACCCTACAACTGCTCCAGGGCTTCCTGTGGAGAAGCCACAGCCTCCCTCACAAATTACCCAAAGCAGAGATGGCACCAGAACTTCCTCTGCTCAGAGCCTTTGGAGGAGGTCAGGGACATCTGCCACAAGCCACCTGCCCACAGTGTGAAGTGGTAAAAGGGACCCCACACCTCAAGGAGCCTTACTGACTTTAGAGAGTTGTACGTGACTGGCTCCCTTAGAGGTTACATCGAATCACTGCTGTTTACAGCACTCAGCAGGGAATTCCAACAATTCCTGCCTCAAAAGAGCTAAAAGTGTGGTGTGCCCACAGCCAGCAAAGTGGCTCTTGAAGCAATCACCTCTCCACAACTGTGCACTACACCTTTCAAGCACAAATGATTGCTGTTTCTACCCTCAGTAGGGTACCCTTTGGAGGGTCTGTGTTATCTGCTGGGGTAAATAAGGGTTCATACACAGAAAGTTTGGATATTTTATTAAGTAGCAGGAGGTTTGTACCAAAGAGACACCAAGATGGACAATCTGACCCCTTGCTTTTATTGAAGCCCTTCTTTCATTTACAGCAGGCATTGAGGTTATCACGCTGCTTATGCCAGTAGTCAAATTAATTGGTTTTCTGGAGAAATCTGTAAAAACTGGTTTCGGGATCTGCCAGGACACATGCACTGCAGCTGGTCAGCAGTGGAAATACTTTACTATCTTTGACAGAAAATGTCATTTTTATCTGTAATCTTCTGTTACACTTTGTCTCAACAACCTGTGAAGGAAGAAAGAATTTGTACAAGATCTCTTACTGTTCTGAGCTGCCCTGCCAGTTTTCAGTACTTTTTCTGAGCTGGTTGAAAGAAAAATATACACAGCAGAAAAGGACCCGTCAGTAGAACGGGGAGGAAATTGCATCCTGGAGCAGAGAAGGCTTTGACTGATGTTGTCTTCAGTCTCCTGTGAAGCCAGGAAATTCATGACCCTTTCCAAGCCCACCCTTTGCCCACCTAAGCTATCAGACCCTATTAGAGTTGCCATCAGTTTTGCTCACTTTTTCCCTTGATCTGGTTCTTCCCATGACGCTTGTCAGCTCTCCCTTGTCGTTTTTGCCTCCTCTTGGATTCCCAGTATTTGAGACCAGGCCTGTTTTATCTTTACAATACATATTAGCAGACTCAAATAAGATACCAAAAAAATTTGAAAACCCACAGAGGAAACTGACTTATCGCCTGTGTTAGATTTCAAAATTCTTTGCAATTTAAAGAACAAAGGTCCTTGCTGAAATGTTCACAGTGGTGTTTCTTCTGGGACTGACATTGTTTCAGAAGCTTCTGGAGGAACTGGATTCATCTGCAGTTTAGGGCAAGATAAGCACAGCAGGTGTATTCCCTGTCTCCAGCATCTTGGATCCTCTCCAAGCTGATTTCCATCCTCCCCATTCCCACAAAACAGTGATCACAAGGGTCACTGATGACATTTTCTTGGCCAATTCTCTATTCTTTTCCACTTTGGCCTCTGTTTGTGACACCCTTACATCTTGTCTCAGCTTTCATGATCCACTTCTCCAACATTTCTTTCCTGAGAATGCTTTGCATATTGAGCAAATTAAGGGACCTTCCCACTGGTAATTTGATTCAAATTAAAGAGGGGTGGGGGGGATGTTAATTTGTCATTTTCGACTTTGGACCAAACTGTCCTAGGAACTTCTAACAGTGTATTGTGGATTATCAGACTGAAAACAGCAGAGTGATCCCAGACCCACATTCTACATGTGACTAAGCTGAGGGACAGAATATAGCAGCACTGGAGGTACAGTCCAGATCTCTGTACTTGCTGTCCTTGCTCCAGGAAGCCACCAGGTTGAGCCAGACTATTGACCAGAGAGAAATTCCTTCCAAAGCTGAGCTTGCACAGTTCGTTCTCAGTTGGGAATGCAGGTTTTCCACTCACTGCAGGTTCCAGAGCCACATCTTTGATCAAAGGAGACAGCTCAGAGGAAAGTCTAGCAGATAGCAGCCACATAGGTAATCCTAAGGGACTCCCAAAAACCCCTAAAACTGCAATGTAAGATTTTAAGGAGACCAGATAATAGAGGAATGATGTGCAAACAGCACAGATTCGCTCAGCAGGAACTGAATGACAGTGACACCCAACCACTAACATGTTGATGATCACAGAATCACAGAACAGCCCAGACTGGAAGAGACCTCAAAAGATCATCTGGTCCAAGCTTTGATGGGAAAGGGAGCCCAGAAAAGACTATGCAGCACCTCAAACACCTCCCTGGGGAAGTTTGACTGATTATCCTCATGATTTTCTCTTCTTCCTCTGTAATATTTCTTTCTTATATGAAGATGATGGGATCACCCTGTCAACAAGGAAGGCCTTTTCCACTCCCTGGGATTTATTACTGACAATCCAAACCATGTTATGGATTATCTCATTTTTCTTCTGCTTTTTTCCTACTGTCCATTTCAAGGTTGTGGAGCAAGATCCACCCAGGTACAGATGTCAAAAGCAATATTAAGAAGGTCATCTCTGGTCACAGGGAACTCTAATTGCCAGTAGTAGTGGGATGCAGTCTTTTCCTCTGCCTCAAAGCACAGCACTTGAAATATCCTGTAGGATGAAAACAATGCCCACTACAGCATTTTTCCCCTAATTTTTGGGAAGAGGGCCAGGCAATCACCACAATTAGTCATACATTCCAAATGCAGTCCCCATTCTGAGTTTCAGCCTCGTGCCTGTCCTTGTGTTAAGGATGAGGCTATGATCTCCACCCCAAAGAGGGTCTTTGCCTCAGTCACACACTATCAATCAGTCTAGCTCTCAGTAATGAGGAAAGATGCTTTCCTTCCTTCCACCTTCTATTTGGACCTTCACCTTCCCACTGGGATCGTTTTATTGGGTAAAGGAAGACAGAAATAGACAGAAAGAAACATGTCAATATGTGCATTGAAGAGGAATTAAAAACAAAACATAATGAAATACCTGAAAGCACAAGGGAATTTGCTGGAAACTAGAGGAGAGAGGAAAAGAAGCAGCTATCATGCCTTTTACTGCTGCACATGGAGCTAGTTTTGAAAAGTTCCTTCTCCCTGTCCTGCCTCCCTCCCCCTGCTCCCCCGCTCCCCTGGGGAGGGGAAGGTAGAAGAGGTATCATTACAATATTAATCACCTTGAAAAGGGTAGAAACTCAAGATTTTAAAATCACTGCAAGAGGGAGAAGTGTCTTTAGGGGAAAGTTCAAACAGCTTCTTTTGCTTGAGGACTGCTGGAAACAATATGGCAATCATTAGCTTCTCTCTCTCCAGTTCAGGGCCGTTCATTTAATTCACACATGATGAACAACAGACATGCACATAGGTCCAACAGCAATATTAAGGTTGTCTCTCTTGCCAAGAACCATGCCACTAAAAAGCACATGTGTGAGCCCATGTGAGTCTGGAAAGGGTTAATGGGCTGCTGGGGGCTCTCTTCTTGGAGAGAGGTAAAGGAGGGACAGCAGCTCAGACAGAGAACAGGCTTCACTCTGACTGTGGGACTATCCATGGACATGGCAAAATGAGTTGTCTGGGAGGGTGGACGACCCTCTCACCTTCAGCTGAGCCAACTGCATTCGCCATGGGTGTGGCAAAAGCCTCCTGGAATGCCTTTGAAAGGACAACATCGGACCTGGTGTGGAGGTGCAAGAATCCACAAGTCCGGCCTGGTTTTTTGGGTAAACCCTGAAGCCTCACAAGAATGGTTAGCTTAGGCTTCACTGCCCATTCTTGAATAACTCCAGGAAAACTGGGTCATTTTTTACCCTTGTGTGGAGTATCTCTGGTGACAACCAGCCTTTGCTCCCCTCAGACAGGGTAGATTTCCAAAATGGAAGCCCCCTTTCTACCTGGAGCACCAAACATTTGGGGCAGTCTGCAGGGTTTTCAGCATAACCCTGACCACCAGAAGCCAGCTCTGCACTCTGCATTAGTTAAATCGAAACGTTACCCAGCCAGAGAGCCTCCTATCCCCTGGCAATGGACAGATCACTACAAAAACAGAGGCTGCTGTCTGACCTGAATGGTTTTCACATCTTCCCAGTGCCATGTGCTTGTTCTCCACACAAACAGTCCGTGCCACTGAATTCTTGGTGTCGTGCTGACCTGGAGCAGTGAGCTCTGTAGCATAAAAGTGATTTGATTTTAACCAGAAGCCACTGCATAGTAGAGGAGGATATTTCCCACTCTGGCTCTGGCATTGTCTGTTTGGTGACCTTGAACAGGTAGTGCTATCTTTCTTCATCTCTTTGTTAAACAGAGACACTGGCACTGATGACTCTTGTAAAGCACTTTGACATCTACCAGCGATAAAAAGCCAGGTGTTGACATTATTGTGCAGCGAGCATTCACTCTCATCTGCTTTAAATCTCTGCCTCCTTCATTTTCATTGAATAACCCCTTTGTTCCTGTATTATGAAACACTGTAAGTAGACTCCCAAGTGCTTGCAGAAGTGAAAAGTGGACACAGACTGATGGTGAGGCCCTCCTGCAGAGCAGGACTTCCAGGGGTGAAACCCCGACTCCATCGACCCCAGTGGGAGTGCTGCCAAGGGGGTGACCACTTTATTGCTGATTCACAGCAAATGAGAGCAAAAGAAGCATTTCATAGCATTTTCTAATCTGCTTCTTGAGGGTTTAGTCATCCCAAAAGTCACTATGAGTAAGGATTACTCTTCCCTTTCAACAAATTGATCTCTCATGTAAAACTCTGCCCAGTTAACGATGTCTTCACTGCACGGTGGGGGGTTTTTGTTTTTCTGGTGCAGTTACCACCATCTGTGGCCAAACAACACACTCAAGCCCAGTAACCTTTCAGAAAGATGACAGATGATGTCTGCTGCTCATTTCATGTGGTTTTTGCCCAGTACGGTCTCTGAGGACAGGAAGAAGGTGCCAAAACTGAAATAAGAAAGATAACATTGGTAAATATCAGAGCTCCCTGGTGAGTGCAGAGGTCTCAAAGACTTGGGAATGCTGAACAGATGACTCACTGGAAAGGGTTGCCACACGTCCTGGTTTTGACAGATGGGACACTGACTTATTGTATTTAGGATCCTAATGGCACTATAGTAACATCTAGAGCCTTGATAGTGATGACTTTTGGGGGATTTCTGGGGTAGAAATTATCATGCAGGATGAGGAAACTGGATTTAATGTAAAACTTTGAGGCTGAATCCTTGCATGAATGTTTTGGAGCTGCTTACATCCAGGGCCTGGTGCTGAAGGGCATCTTCCTTACTGAAAAGGCAGTTTTTGTCATAGTTACACATACAAACATACCAGTTCTCCATTGAAATGCTACATATATATATTTCACATTTCTTATAGAGCCTGCTACATCTCCCAGTCATTTGGATCCACACTTCACACCTGTTCTGAGCTTAACTGGAAAATGCAGAGATTTTGCCTTAGTCCTGTGGACAGATTTCAGAATTATTTCTGTTCAGGTCAGTCCAAAAGCAATTTTTTTTTCTATTTCTGGCATTGAAAAATATGTCATGTTGAAAAATTAGATATCATTTCCAAGTGAATAGGCAATGTATCCTCTATGTGAAGTGCTGAAATCACAGTCCAACTTTCCCATATTTCCCTCTGCATTTTCAGCCAAAGCCACTGGCTGAACGCAAAAGTACATGAAGAGCCCTAAATCCCACCCTATTTCTAATTGAGTTCACTATTCAACAAATAAATAAAGCCATGCAGCTCTAATGTAATTATGCTTGTGATGACATTTTCCACATTCTGCTCCAGATCTCCATGTCATTTATCCCACCACAAGCTAGTGTAATATACCCTACAGCAGGATGAAGAGTTTGGAGTCTGCTACTGTCTGTGAACTAAAACAGACCTGGAGTGAAGTCCTGACCTCAGACAATAGCAGCTTTGCCACCAGCAGAAGTGGGACCAGTTTATTAGCCCAGGATTTCTAACTCAGGCATTAGAGGCTTGTATTTTTGACAGTTTTAATCCAGAAGCCCTGAGCTCACTACCATCATCTGTAGATGTGATTACATGGGCAGACAGGATAAAGCTGGAGTAGTCAGAATATTTCTGCTCCACTTCTGCTTCCAAATTTGAAGCTGTCACTCAGCTGGTCCTGTCTAGCCAAATAACTGTTCTTTTGGGGACAAAGTCCCATAGCGAACACACCCCAGTGCCCTCCCATTTAACATGGTGCTGAAGGAATACTAATTTGTCCAATCCCCCCTCCCCTTCTTATCCAGTTGAAATAATAAATATTTTACTCATGATTTATTGGATTTCAGTTTGTTGAAAAGATCCTCCAAACAAATGAAGTTTTAATGGCAACAAACACCAGCCGTAGAGCATTAGAAAATATAAACAGCAGCAGAGGCCATTAAACAAAGACCACTTTGGATACAGCTGACACAGTGCTCAGCAATCTTCACCTCCTGAGGCCAGGGCCCAAGAGAGAGGGTCACAGCAAGTCCCTCACTGCAAAGGAAATCTGGAATGATGACAGATTTGAGTCCTTTGGATGCTGAGGGCTGCAAGAGAGACTTTTGAAGTGACCAGTCCAGACTCTGGGCTATTCAGGACCATAGGCAAGATCCCAATCATGGAATCCCAGAATGGTTTGGGTTGGAAGGGACCTTAAAGACGATCTAGTTCCAGCTCCCTCTGCCATGGGCAGGGAACTTTGCACTTGGATCAGGCTGCTCAGAGCCCCACTCAGCCTGGCCCTGATGAAGGGATTCACTCTGGAGAAGAAGAGCCAAGGCAGGTCCCACACTCTCTGCTCCCTTCCCACTGCTGTTCCCACTGCACACCACTTTCTGCCAGCCCAGTCCAGCCCTCCAGCTCCCCACCTCTGCCCTGTGCTCTCCTCCTAACAAAGGGGCTCAGGCTGGAGCTCCATCACTGCACAGACACGTGCACAGCACCTGTGTTGGGGCCACCCAGCCCTGCCTAACAGATGAGCACATTGCCCTGAATGACCCTCACTGCAAGAAGGGCTGATGTGCACCTCTTCAGGGGGAAGTAATTTGGGTCATTTTGCTCTGCTGTGGAAGATGGATGTGCCACTTGTGCACAGGTAAGAGGAGTCAGCACATGGCTGAGTACCACAGAGCAATTGTCACCCACTCCAGGGCACATCCAGCGTGTTCACTTGTCCTGTCTCCTTCACACACCTGTCACATCTGTCTCTGTACAAGAGTGTGTACAAGTGAGTTCTGTGTGCCTGGGTTTATTCTCAGTACACCCCTAGTTACTCCCCTGCCCTCCCATCACACTGGCCAGCACAACTGGTTGTGCAATCGCTCTCAAAGCCAATGCTGCCAAAACAAACAGATCCCTCAACTACTTCTAGCAGGATGATTTTTTTTCCTGACTCATTTTGACAGTATCAGAGTAGAGAGTGAGTACTGAACGCTCAAGGCTGGAGCAGGGAGAGATCAGGTGGAGAGACAAAACACTCTCTTCCTTCAGAGCAATCACATTGAAGCCTAAGTAGAAAGGGATTAAGAAGAGTTATCCAACAACACAACATTTGTCAAGCCAAGTCCGAGGATGTTTCTGCACAAATCCTAGGGTCTCATGTATCCACAGCCTTTTCTTAACTCATAGATGCTATTTAAAACAGCCTTGATGAGTGCACAGCTGGGTTTGCCACCTTTTATTCAAACAGGGGAAACATGGACCAGTAATGTGTTCCAGAGACTGGAAATCAGGATGTTTTGATTTGAGATAAAGCACAAAACATGTGTGAGTGACCAAAGACACCCTGCCTGAGCCTTTCAGGAAATAAGTGATTTAAGACATTTTACCATAAGAGCAAGAGTTTACTGTCAATAAACCATTGTTTACTGTCTACACGAGAGCTGTGGCTACTACTTTGTTCAAACATTCATATTTTGTCTACTTAATCCATTCCAAGTCACTGCAAACAATTTCCCTTTCATCAGCCAGGGATGCCTGGGAAAGGATCCTGTCTGTCTATATGGAACCCAAGCTGTACCTTGACATTCCCAGCATGTCCAGGGCTCCAACCTGCCCCTATAGCCCTGCATGGGCCCTGACCTGAGCAGTCAGCCCTTTCCTGCTCCCTTCCCAGCTCCAAGGGCAATCAGCAGGATTCACACAGCAGTTTTCTGAAGCCATGAAATAAAGTCTACCTTCCAGGAGTGTGGTCCCTGCCCATACAGCTCATGCAAACTTCACACTTCAGCTCATCTCTGGAGCTTCCAGTCTAAACCTGTGGAGTACCAGCATGATTCAGGTGCCAAGTAATGAAAAACAATGAGTTTCATTTAAATACAAACAGCCATAAAGCCCACAACAACCCAAAAAGCTAGTTCTAGTCCAACCTGTGGGCTTGCCATAGAAAGGCTGACCCCACTGGGAAAAGTCATAATCCAGCTGATTGTAAACCACATACCAAATACTCACAATCAGATTTATTTCATGGTTTAGAAAATCACTAAGTCATCACTATGAGCACCACGCTGAGCTGTGTACTGGAACACATCATGATCAAACTGCAGCAGACCAGAATTGTTCCAGGAATGAACAATATCAGGAGCACAAAGTGGCCAATGTGGATTTACAAGAGATCGTGCAACAATGGTTGCAGGGCAAAAAACATTCGTTTGTTTGAATTATGAGCACGTTAATTTCATTTTTAATTAAAGATCAGGACGGGATTCAGGTTAAGAAGAAGGCAGCAAGAAGGATGAGGTAGGTAAATGAAGCTATTAAAAATAACCACTTATAATAGCAAGGGAGAAAAAAAGAGAAATCAAAATATATTCACTGAGGAGGATGTAGATACAAGAAACAGCTCAAGGTTCTGTAATGAACAATCCCACACTGGTAATGAGCCTAATCCAAAGCCCATCAAAATCAAGGTCTTTCCACTGACTTTGCCCTTTGTGACTGCACGACAAGCAAAACTTTTCCCATTACAGACTGTCTGCTGCAAAATCTTTTCTATTTCTCTACACATTTTTCCACTGTTCTTAATAAAGTCATTTTCTTACATTATGTTAATATTAAAAAAAAAAAGAAAAGAGAAACCCTTCATAAATACACAATCAAGCCTGAGGTAATTTTCCTAAAATAATTTTTTAAATAAACTGCTCTGTACAAACTTCAGTCAGTTCAAAATGTGCTTTGAAACTGAAGACTGTGGAAAAGTTAAAGAAGTGATTGCTGATAAATAGTTCCATATGATTTATCGAATATAATATCCTTCCCCCCACAACAGAGTGATTTTTCAGATCTTAGGGCATGGACTTTTTGCCTGCTAAGAGATGTGTGCTGAGGTTTAATAAGGTATTTATATGCTAAAGAGCTTCCTCCTGTTCCAGAATGACCTATACCTATCCAGCACCAGCAGTATTCTCCTAAATAGAAATATCCCTTAAGATGAAACTGAGCTAAATTGGTGGAGTTGTATACAAATGACATCTAAAAAATACTTTAAATGTTCCTCCTTGCTGTTGGAGTAGGAAGGATGCCCTGTTTTATTTAAGTTGTGGCAACATCCAGAAGTTTATCCTATTAGATGTAATTAAATGTGATAACATCACATATAGATGTCCAGCTACCTTCCACAGAAATTTCCCTGGGTTATGAGGGGGAACGGAAGCAGTCACTGCCTGATAATATGATAAAACAGCAGATGGAGAGCTTTTGATGGTAAGATTACAGGGTACCATCTCTCAGTAGCAGCTCTGAGAAGCCAGGACCCCCTTCCCTCTTTCAGAACAGGTGATCTCATTATATTGCACTGGGCCTTAGGAGGATGTGATCTGGAAAGACTCAGTGTGTAAGACAAGCCCAAAATGAGGCACCTTTTCAGCCTCTCTGTACTGCACCACTTGCCTTACAAAGCACTTGGAACACCTCCCTGGGTAAGCTGTTCTACTCTGGTTTAACCCAGCACTGGCTGTAAAGGATTAGTACTTTGTGCCAGAAATTACCCAGGTTTAAACAGACCCAGGCACATCCCAATGCAGAATCCTCAGGTGTAACCATCCTCTCTCTCCTGCCAGAGCAGCATGAATTCGTGTGTGGAAAATGCACAAAAACAAACGGAGCAGGAACTCAAACTTTGTGCTTGGGTTATTGCTAATCATGTGAGGAGCTGGAGTGCAAGGCCTCCAAACTGGCTTTTCTTAGGACTTGTGTAAACCAACAGAGGCCTGAACTCTGTTCCATGGAGGGACAGCAGCTCCAGGCCAGCAGCCACATTCCTTGGTGGGGTGAAATCATGCATGTGCTAACCCAGCTTTTCACAGCCCTGGAGCTGGCCAGGATCCCCAGCCCCACTCGGGCAGAATGCGGGCAGGAACAGGCAGATCCACCCGCAGCCATTTGTCAGATGTGAACTCAGATGTCTTCAGAGTGCTTGGAAGGACAACAAGCGTTCCTTTCCAAAACCTTTGGCAAGGAAATGGCTGGGCTGAGCTCTCTGAGCTCTAAACAGGAAACAGGTTCTTCACTCTCAAGTGGCTCAGTGAAAAATATCATCCATAAGAGGCAGTAATGCTTCTGCTTGCATGCAGCCAGAGGATGCCAGAAACTCAGGTGAGAACACACAAGAGCCCCAGAGGCAAAATACTGACACTGAGCAGAGTGGGGAAACTGAGCTTCAGGTTCCCCTGGATCAGCACAGCTGATATCCAGCTGCTAGGATCTTCCAAAGGTACCAATTCTGGGCATTTTTAGGAGAGTCTAGAAGGAAAATGAGAGAGCAAGGAAACATACTGCAAGTGTTCACCCTAAAACTTTCAGAACTACAACCAGCATGAAAACCCTTTCTATAAGAAGATTAGATAAAGGTGAATTTGGATGGGGAACATTGTCTGATTGTGCCACACATCTCTGCAAAGGCCCAGGACATGGCTAAAAAATGCTCTTGAAGCTGAAAATGGGGGGCTGGAACAGATGACCTTTAAGATCCCTCCCAACCCAAACTATTCAGTGATTCTATGGACAGTAATGGTCACAGAGGTGAGGAAGAAGTCAGCTGAGTATGAACATGTGGAATTCACTCACATGTCTCGTGTTCTTGTGTTTGTTATAGGAAAAAAAGGCTGAGTGTGGGTGGGCTGAGAGCCCCCCACTCACACAATGTGGAAACAATAAATCACAGGAAGCCCTGGAGAGCCACCTGTGATTTTTAAGTGTGAAAACCCCTCTTTCTCCTGACTCTATGATTCTACCTTCCATCTTAACCTCAAGCCAGCACAGGTTTCTTGGGAAGGGTCTCACAGTCCGTAAAGTTCTCCCTGGGAAGGGAAGCCCATGGGTCTGAGATAACAGGCTGAACCCCTCAGGCCCTATCTTGCTCAGATGATGTAGTTTCAGTCTTGACCCCACAAAGACTTTGTCCCTTGACTATTACACCACTGTGTCCTGCTTTTGCTATCCCAGATTCCCATGACACTCAGTCCACACAAGGAATGTCGCATCTTTCAGCACCCTAGTTCTGCTCCACTGACTACACCAGCCTTCCTTGGCACTTTTTACCTGCCTCTGCATTTCACATTTCTCTTTCCTCTCGAGACTTCCCAGTGGGAACTTCTGAAAATCCTGAATGCCCAGCACAGAGCAGGGAGGAGAGGAGGACAGGGGAGTTCATTGATCCCATCATGGCCAGCGGTTTCTGTAATTCCTCAGCCTTTCCTCCATCCTCTGGAAAAGGGGTCACCATGTTCATTTATAAACTTAGGAACCAAATGCCTCTCTCAGGCCTGGTGGGTAAACAGGCTCAGCCTCCCCAGCAGCTTTGCACAGTTACATATGGCAAGCAGAGCTTCACAAAGGCTTTTGTCCACATTTCCCATCAGTCAGACTCTAGGAAGACACACTGTGGCCAAGGTTACCTTATCAGTGACCCCCAGCCTCTGGCCCTGCTTCAGTAGACCCCAGAGAGCTCAATGTCCATTCCCAGCCACACACAGATGCTCTCCCCTGCCAGGCTTTCTGTCCTGGGAAACATTTCAGTCCTTTTCCCTGGGAAATGAGGGCTGAAATTAGCGGCATTAACCTCAGGGGCATCCCCCAGGGGAGGATATTAACCTGAAGTTAGACATTTTTCACCTTTTCTCTAGGCTATAGGCTTTTCCAAGCCAGTTTGGTCTCAGTGCCCAAGGAGGAGAATGGCATCCCATTGTCTCCATCACCAACACAGGTAGGAAATGCCCTACAAGCACCGAGGAGCCAGTCAGGGACAGGGGACATCACCCCATGCACTTCTACCATGAATACCAACCTTTACTTTCTCTCCTCTCTCCCTGCCCCAGTAGAAGTCTGCTCTTGGTTACTGCTTCCAAGAGTCCCCTCCACCATCCTTATAAATATGAAATATGTGCTGCTATGTTTGCAATTATGGATGTTTAAATGAAATCTTAATTGCAAGAAGAAAGTATTTTTAGTCATATTTACACTACCTAGAATGAACAATGACAATCCATATTATGTCAGATGTCAGAGCGTTTGTTATTGTTGCTTTTGTTACTCTTTTGACCAGCTCTTAAGCCATAATTGAAGCCATTTATAGAAAAAAAAATTTACACTGTAGTCTCTCTGAGTTTCACTTTTTGCAATAAAAATCAGCAAGCTAAACTCTGCCTTAGCTACAAAAGAGTTAATGTAAAGAATAACAGTGGGAACCCTGCTCTTCTCAAAGGGATATTTATTTGGTTTTAAAGAACTCGTTCTTCATGCAAAGAAAATGAAGGTTGGAAACAGAAGAGAAACATCTGCCTGCTCCGAAGTTATGAGAAACCTTGTTGCACATTCCTAACCTTTCTCCTGTCCTTTTGGCCAAAAATCAATTCTTTTAAGGCAGCATATTCATATTGGGCAAGTGAGCAACCAGCACATAAGAATCACTCTTCAGAGACAAACAGAAATGGATTCACTAAAGAGAAAGAGCAGAATATATTTTGACTTCTGGGGATAAATTTTTTAATTACCAGAGACATCATTCTGCATGCAAGAGCTGATCTTTTCATGTCTTTAAGATCTGGCTAGGCACAGGATGGTCACAGCAGACACTTAATTGCTTTAGGGTTTGGAGCAAAAGTCAAGAAAATGTCTTTAAAACTCTTTTGACAGAATTTGCCCACTCCTTTGCATGAAAATACTTAGCAAAATGTTGATTTCTTTGAGATGGATGTTTATCTTAGCCAAAGATTTCAAATTTGTACCCATTTCTGCTAGGACTGGCAGTGGCCCCAGCAACACAGGTTTGAGCCATGCTCTGAGTCATTTGGGCTGCGGTGTCCACTTAGATATGACAAGAAACGTGGAGGAAACTGGACACCAGCTCATGTTATTTACTAAATTCTATGGACTGGGCCAATCTGACAGGGGAAAACTAGAAGAAAAGACTGTTGAGAAATTCTAGCATATCCAAAATGTATTACCAAAATATTTTTATGCTTTCAACAAGTCAAACTGAATGGATATTTTCATTTAATCAAACTGCTTTTCCATCTTTTCAGCTGCCTTTCCTATCTATTTAGAGGCATTTTTCTTGACTGGCTGAATACAACTGTAAAAACATCAGAGTAAAGCACTTAAAGACAGCAAATAATGCTTTTGAGAACAGGTAGCTTTACAGAGTGCAGAAGGAAATAGCTGAAAGCTAAAATGTTTGGTTTATTCTGCAGAAGTGGGGCATAATGAAAACAGCTGGAAACAATTTTGATGGCAAGCTTCTTTTATACATCTCAACATCTCCCTAACCTCAGCATTCACCTTGAGTACAAATTGCCCCAGCAACTTGCAGTCCAGGATTAAGAAACTATTGCTTATTTAAATACAGATTTGCTGGGGATATCCACAGGAAATTTGAGGAGCTACTTGCTGAATGCAGACCATTGTTTGCATGGCAGCAGCATGGAGCAGACTCCAGAAAACCAAGCACAGTGTGCAGGGCACGGTACAAATTTTGGAGGTGCCCTCCTGAGCTCAAATTGCCATAATTTTCCACAATTACTACATCACCTAAGCACTCAGATCTTCATGTTGAGTTGAAAAGCTCCTTTTTCCCCCAAATCTGTCCCAACCCCATACAGCTAACACCCAAAAAAAGGGTTCTCATCAGCTGTAGCAGAGGGGAGCTGTGGGCACAGAGGTGAATGTGACTGGTTCAAGGCTACACAGGCAAGCTCTGGCAGAGCCAAGAATAAATCCACATCTCTGGCACCAAAGCCTGTGTCACAACCAAACCCAGTGATCCTCTCTGATCTCGCTTCTCTCTTGCTCACATAAATATTTGCATGGCTAGAATAAAACCACATTGCATTTTTGTCCCCTTAGGAAAAACAACAAGCACTTAAAGTATTTCTGCAGTTTCCCCCCTCAACCTTTTTAAGGAGTTGGTGGGGAGAACATATTTTTATTTTTCTTGGCAAAGAAGAAAAGAAGGAGCAGCCCAGGTGGAGTCAGACTCCCTGAAAGCCCTTCATTCTTCAGCTCTGCCTGCCCTGGCATCACTGCAGGACAGCACAAGCACAGCTTGAGACCCAGCTCAGGTGAAGGGAGCAGGTCAGCAGCAGCAGGAAGGTTTTTGTAAGTGTCACTTGAACATTTTCATGGGAAAGTTGTGCAATCCATGCTGGATTACCCGTTCCAACTACAGTTCACTTAAATTGACCCACATCTGATTTCAGTACAAGCATACACTGAATGTCCTGAGCAGGATTGTCACGGAGGATGAACGTGATTAATCCGTGCCTCTCCGTCCTTCCCAGGAGCAATGAGAACAACTCATTCCCTTGAAAAACCATCCAGAGTCATCTCTGGCTCTGCCAGTGGAATTTCACCTGCCTGTGCCAGCAGCATGCTCAGCTCTAGTACGAGTACCACAACATGCTCACATCCACACGGAACAGCACAGAGTGGAAAAACTCCACACTTCGCTCCCAGCCTGCCTGACCCCTCTCTTGGGAGGACAACTGGTTGATTTTGCAGGAAAACCAAGCCCCCATCCCAGCAAGGAGAGACAGGAGAGGTGCTTTCCTCCTGCTTCCCTGCAAGGGGGAAGGCATGGATGTCTTCAATATGTTTGCCCATTTCAGGCCTTTATTCCTAACACATGTTTCTTCTTTTATGCAAAACATGTCTCCTCTGTTTTCTGTCTCCTTGATTTCATTTTAAAATGCAGTGTTTTTACGGCATGAAGAGATAAAGATATGGTGAGGGGCGGGAAAGTGATACAAAAAGCAATTAAGTGTGGTGGCTGGTTATTGTAAAGCACTAAGGACAACCAAAACCATTCCCTTTGGAAAGGGGGGTCATTTCTCCTGCTGATATGCACAGGATTTTCACAGCTCCCATTAACACAACTGGAAACTATCCAGGTAACACTTTTGTCTCAGTCAAAGATTAGACCATCATGGATGAGATGAATGGAAGCCTTTCAAAGGAAGAAGCAGCATCACTGTTGGATCACTCCAGCCTTGTCAGCCATTTATTTAATTTATATTTGTGCTCCAAAATTCTTGGATTAATGCATGAAGGTTCATAACTGAAGCAATAATCTGCTTTAAGGAGCTTTATTGAGTAAACCTATGTTGAACAGCTGAGCAGAAAGAAGTAAAGGGAGGCCACAGAAGTTCTGCTTTGGAGCAAATGGGTCACATAGTTTGGTTTTTATAAAATGTGCTTTGGAGATTTCTGAGATTTCAGGATATCCACAGCTGTCCATTGATCCAACCCCTGGGGCAAATACTATGGCACAACACTTCCAGGATGTTACTGACCTCTGCTGTCCAGCACATCTGGTACTGCAGAAGTCCCCACAATTTGAATTTTTTTGTTGGACATAGAAAAGTCCAGGTCCACAAAAATTTTTTGTGGACCATGGATTATACAAATAACCCAATCTGAAAACTGAGATCAGGCTTTCTCAGGGAAAGCACTGCAGGCTGGGAGGGTGGGATACCACCCTCCCACCACAGGACAAACTCTACTTGCCAAGCTGCAGGCATCTCCCACTGAGAATGTGCACCTGTATCCACGAGCATTTTTGACTCAGGTTCAGTCCAAGACCTCCTACACTGTCCCAGACCTTGACACACCTCAAAAAGGCTCTGAGCCACCCCAATTCTCTCTGTGCAGGAGTTTCTCAGCTGCTCCTGCTTCCAAAAGCAGCTGTACCAAGAGCCTCCTCAGTGCCTAGAAATCACCCTGAGCCATGAGGGTCTGCCAGACTCTTCTTTGTGGTACCAAGGTCATCTCCCAAGAACCTTGCTGAGCTCAGCACTGGGTCCTGCCAGTGCCAGGAAGGATTTGGGAGGCACAGTTCCCTGCATGCCGTGGGCCATGAGCACATTCCTGAGCACAGACAAGCGCCTTGGCCCTGGTGACAGAAGTTAACACGAGCTGCTACAAGCTGGGACTACTTTCCATACTAATCTGGTCATAACGTTAAAACAAACTATTTCCGGACTGCAATTATTGCACCTCATAGAGAAATTGCACAACACTGGAATTAACAACTGCTTGAGTGCATTTAATTACTAACAGATACCTTTAAACTTGTGGTTAGGAAACTGTTAGCCATTCCCAGAGCATGTGCCCCACCATCCAGTCCCGCTCTGAAGCATTTTCAGAATCTGCTGATCCATAAAACGTACCATTGGAGAAGGTTTGTTTTGGCAGGGGTCTCAGTTTTGTCCAGCAAACTAATGGTGTCCGTTAACACACCATTACATACCTCGTTAACATACTTGGCAACTGGGATTTCCCCTCAAGAATAACGAAATCGTGTGTAAATCATAATTATTGTCCGCCTGGCAGTATCAATCATCACACACAAGGCACTTGTTCTAATTCTCTACCCGCAAAATTGTTCCTCCAAATGCAACTGGGGCTGCTCTTGCCCATGGCACCTTACAAGGAAATCACCAGCCAAGCCCACGTGCTGTGAGTTTGTAACACGCAGTTCCTATCAGGATGCAGAGCCATGGGTCAGGATGGACTTGTTTTCCTTGCTTAGGCCACAGGCTCTTCCAGGATGCCTTTAGGGAAACCTTGCAGAGAAGGTTCTTTTATTAGAGGGGTTCAGCACTCCGTTTTTGAGTGAGTTCAGCTCCATGCTGTGACACCCACATCGCAAGCCAGGCTTTCAGCAGAGCTCAAAGCTGGTCTTCTAAAGCTCTGCTGAGAGTCTGGCACTAAGAAAGGTGGCTGAGAGGTGACAGCACAAAGTAGGTCCTTCTTTAAGTGTGTACACAGAGGGTTTGGTCCCCAGTCCTGAGATCCAGGACTAGTGGGTAAGATTTCATTCCTTGAGTTGATGCACCTAATCAGGTGACAAAGGTTTTCTCACATCTAAAATCATTCTCAAACCTGTGGGTTGGACATTTTAAAAACACAGCAGTGATAAAATAATAATACCAACAATATCGCCAGCAGATGTGGCTGCCAAGGAACATTATCCATGACATAAACCGTGACAGAAAACAGTTGCAGCAAGAGAGATTGGCACTACAGCCAAGGAAAAAATTCCACTGTGCAGTTAGAACAAATAGAGGGTGGGAATCTCAGGCACTGAAATTTGCTGGGTATGAGAAGGAGAAATGACTGTCACCCACCTCTCAGCTCTGACATTGCTCTGGGGCAGAGACAGTGTGGACAATCTTGTGATCCTGCTTTTAGGACTCTGACTTCCACCCTCTAACATAAAATCATGAAGTGCATGCCCCACTCATCCTTTCCTGGACAGGAAGGGATGGATGAGCATTCCTATCAGCCGAGGGAACAGCGTTCCCAGCACACTCCTGACAGCCTCTGCCCTTCAGAGGTGAAGCAGCCTGGACTCACCATCTCCACTGCTTGTGCATTTGCTAAAGAGAATTCCAACAGATTTCGTGCTTCCCCCACCAGCCCTTGCCCTGCAATGTAATGGTGGTAATTTGGAGGCAGCATTTAGTTATAAAAACAACAACAAAAAAAAAAGAATAGGGAATTTGCACTACAAAGATAAAACTTCTGTCACAGTTGCAGCTCGGGAGTCTCATGACAGTAAAGAATACATTTATTTTCTGAGTTTGCATTTGCACTTCATCTCTGATTCCTTCCCAATACTTCCAGCCTGTATTGCTTGTAGAAAAAGAGATATACTAGAGACTACGACAACAGACTAATATTTTCAGGCCTTGATGGAAATTTGCAGTGTATTTTCCAGGCTCGTAAATCTCGAGAGAAGTGTTTCATTATTCTGTTCAGGCAGTGTGGAACAGTTGAGCTACAGATCCTCTTGGATGTTTCCTTTCTAGGCCATTCCATAGACAGGCAACATCCATTTCAGAAGTGCCCTCAAATTCTTTCACCAGCCCATTCCTCTTCAAACAAGTTCGAACTGAAAATTCCTCTTTCAAGTCCCATACGATAAATTGCAACCTCAACATTCCAGTCTGAAAGGAGCATTTTTCCTCTTCAAGCACTTTGCCTTGTAGGTAGATGAGGACAAAAGCTATGACCTCCTTCAGCAAATCCAGGACACCAGAAGCCAAAGTAAACAGCTTTTACAGTGTTTTCTTGTGCTTAGGAGTAACAGACACAGTTTTCTTCGAGAAAAAGCAGGATTAATTCTGATACCTTCACTGTAAGTTAATGGCTGCATTAATTAGCAACAAATCTGTGAAGTTCATATATAGATCCACATTAGCCTTGTATTTGGTAGTCCTCGGTTCAGGACCACCTTATCCAGGCACAAGAATCTGTGAGATCCTTTAATACTTTTATATAAGTGCAAAGGATATTAAATCAGTTTGTTATTAAGCCATCTGGAAAATGTAAGCTGCATTTTAGGAGTGACTGCATGAATTGCCCAAATGCAATGCATTTTTCCAAGCTATTCTTGCTGAGGAAACAAAGGAGACATAGAAATACCTCAGAGGGGGAAAAAAAAGCTCTTTTTTCTGACCTAAAAATCACAAGGGTAGTGGCTTTGGCCCAAGAAGACCAAGAAGCTGGTGCAGAAACCAGACTCCTCACTCAGTGCAACCCACACTCTCAGGAGCAGCTTTGCAAAGGTCCATGTTGTTGGCATAACCATCCTCTTTCTTTTGTCAGTGTCACAGAAAGGCATTTCAACCTGGGAGGAAAGCGTTTCCACTCAGATCTTCTCTCACCTTTTAAAGCACTGAGAAGTCCCCAGAAAAGAGCCCAAAAGGTCAGCCTGAAGGAAGCAGACATACAGCAGTTTGCACTGGTCCAGTGCACTTTTGGACATGCAAAGATACCAACTTCAACCATTCCTAAGGAACGTGGAGGCCAGTGGGAAGCAGGAGCAGCACCAGCCTGCTCACAGAGGAACACAAGTGAGATGAGAGCATCCTCTTTTGTGTCCTCCCTGTAAAGCTTCTGTCAGGAGAAGGGAAGTAGGGGAAAGCAGGGTAAACCAATTAAGACTAATCATCAAGCAATAGATGAAGATCTGCTACACCTTTTCCATCAGTCTTTTTAGAGAAGGGTAGGCCTATACTGAAAGATGAAGTCTTTGACTTTAAGTGATGAATGAAAACATAACTGATAATTCAAACCTGCCATGGGGGAAGTTTAAAGAAGGGTTGCTCCAAATGGCTTCAGTATGTTCAAAAGCTACTGCCAGGAACATGGATATTTTTTTCCTGTGTTTGTTGGTTGCTCTGCATTTAAAACATCTCTGTATGTTTGTTTTTCTTCCGGTCTTTTGTGGTTGCTTTGTAAACATCTGGGTTGGTTTTCTAGTCCTTTGTACAAGAAGCGTGTGTGTGTTAGTTTTGCCAATGGCTCTTATGTAACATTTGTGGGGATGAAGGAATTGGTTAAATCAGCTCCTTTGAAAAGCCATCCCAACACAAAACTATTCCAGGAGTACCTCATGAAATGTCCTTTTCCCCCTCCCATAATGTACCATCAATTTTTCCTGACTAGGTTAGAAACAGAGCCCTCTCTTCCACCAGTGATTACTCAATATGACATTTACTCCTTGCAATCCCATGCTCCTGCTGAGTTTTGTGGTGGGCTTAAGTCACCAAAGGGCCCATATACACTTTCAGTCCAAATGAACTGGCACAGGGGAGTACACTTCCCAAAAATGTGGCCCTTGCATTTCTTCTCTAGGCTATGGAACACCTTAATCCAGCATAAAAAATGTCAACCCCTCCCAGAAGTGTAAGAGTGAAATTTAGCAGCAGAAAATAAATTGCTCCATTGCATTTTCCTGCAATAGATATGATGAGTTATTTGACAGCTAAGTTCCTAACTTTTAAGCTCCTCTGAAAGCCCCTGCAGTTAACATTTTTATATTACCTCTCACTAATTCTCCTCCAATAAAGGAAGAGTTTTGTAGCTTTTAAGACCCAAGGAAACACTTTGTCTGTCAAACTCTACTTTCCTGTACAATCCAGACCATAATTTTTTTGCCTAGCATTTCCTACTGTAAACTTAGGGATTTTGGTTGTTCTGTCACAAGTTTTCAACAAATATTTGGTGTGACTAAGACATCTCTTGTTGGTGCAGAGGTCCAGCCCATTGTGCCCTGTACCCAGGTGCTGATCTTCCCACTGCCTGAGGTGACAGCTGTCTCTTTTCCAGCCTAAAGTGAGAGCCTACACCCGTTTTTTGGGAGGTCACAGGGAGCTGGATTTTAAAGGAGAACCCTTTTCCTCGTTTCCCTTGTGCTCCAAACGGAGGAAAGGCAGAGGAGATGAGAGAGGTAAAAACAGAGGAGAATCCATGAAACAAGAGCTATAAACACTGAAGGAAAAAGAGCTGCAGGAGAAGGGGAGCTGAACAGGCTGAGAGTAGAGAGGTCAATATTATGGTGCTACGTGGATTGTACATTAAAATCTCTTAATGGGCTCTTTTCCTTAGGAAAAAATAACCTCTTTTCACAGGCTTTTGTGATTACAGGGTTCCCCTCTCCTCCATTCAAAAATGCCCCCACAAAGCTCAGTCTTCTTAATATGTTTGGTCACAAATAGGAACAAGCTGCACTTTCTAAATAAGTATTTTATGGAGTTTTTTTCCTTCTCTTCAACAACAGAGTTCATGTAACAGATTATCTGAACCAAATGGGTTTACAGTCTCCTACTTCCCCAGTTCCTCCCCAGTAAAACTACCACAGCAGAGGCAGACCACACTTCAGTACCAGCAGTGTAGTTGAAAGAAAATGTGGGGTTTGCTCCACTTTTGAACTTGGGTCAGTTTACCCAGATTTTATTTACCACTAGACCACTAGTCAGCACCAGATACAGCCCTGCTTCTCAGGAGCCATCCATGCTTTCCTTTTGCACCCATGTCCCTGACATTAGCCAAGTAGGTAGAGTTTTAGGGGAAGGGATGGATTGCTACACATCCTGATCTGAGGACAAGTGTGGACACAGGGCTCTGAGACAAACCTGTGGTTACCCAAGCACAGCCACCACTCAAACCACTCAGTGTTTTACATCTTTGCTGGCTCCCTGGGGCCATGGTTGCTAGCTGTGTTTGTCCAGATACATGGGGGAACAAAGAAGTGAAAGCAAGCAAGGAGAAAAATTATGCTGTCACCAAGAAAATGTTATTCTGACTGTTACTGGAGTCAGAGGTAGCAGATAAATCTGTAATGATGAGAAAGGACAATGATGGAGCACTACAGCCCTGACCTGAAATTTCCTGAGTTCATACAACATCTTAAGCTTTTTTCCAGGTCACCAGATGATGCAGAAGGCATCTACTCTCATTTCTTCCATTCTTTTCCCTGCTACGCCCGAATAATTAACAAAATAAATAAATAAATAAATAAATAAAGGGTTATGATTTGGACCAAATATTGATAATGGAGTTCTATTGAACAGGGAGGTTGGACCAGAGGACCCACTGTGGCCCATTCCTATCTTACCCATTCTGTGATAACAGGATTTTGAAATATTCCAGCCAACATCCAGGGGTTGCCCATAAAAGACTACATGACCTAATATCACATCTATGCTTGCCATGTGTGCATGAATCTAAGCCTCATGTCTTCTTTCTCACTATGCTAGAAGAATTCATTAAATAATTTCAGGATCACTGGTAAAAAGCAAAGGTAGCAGAGCCAAAACTTCTGTTTCTGTCTCAAATTAACATTGTTTCTGTTCTTTGACTTCATGCAGGTGAAAAGGCACTTTTAGACAGCCAGAAATTTCCCTGAATGAAGAATAAAACCACACTGGCTGTGAAGAGAGAAATAAACACACATTGGCAAGGACCACACAAGACTTAGACAGCAAATACTGCAAGAGAACAATCTCCCCCAGTCCCCTCCATGATGCCCTGTCTTGCTCCTACCATAGATGCCAGCACAGAGTGACAAACACACTATTGTAACTCTCCAACGACGGAGGTTCTCACTCTGTTCTGAAAAACCTTGGATGATAAACATCATGGGTGACAACCACCCCACCAGTGACCCCTGCAGAACACCACCCCCAAGGTTATAAAAACATCCCTTCCTAATTATGGGGTGACTGATCTAGTAAACAACCATCAATCCCTTCAGCATCTTGCTCAACAGGACTTTGCCTTCCACGGTGAAGGTGCCTCACGAATCCAGAGCCGTGGGATGGTTTGGTGATGGCTTGGTCTGCTCATGTGCTGACCACACAATGATGTGACACTCATATGAGCAAAAAGGAAAATCTGTGAAGGGATTAAGCATAAAGCCACCAAGAAAGACGTTAAAATGAGCGTGGTCATAAACTACAGGAGATTAAGGGCTGCTAAAAGCAAAGATTGACATTTGGAGAGTGCTGGTCACAAAGGCAAAGCAATGCTCTGGTAGACCAGTCACCAGGGTCATAACTCAATAGTATGATGCAAAAGAATCATAAAGAGGAAGAACTTAATGAAGTAATAATAGGAGCAGTGGCAAAACCCCTGGACTCTCTGAGCCAAAATGGGAAATTTACTCCCATACATTCAAATTTCTAAAAAAACATACACGGAAGTAACTAAGCCAGGCTCATACCTTGAAGAATGAAGGCTTCTCAAGCAGGAAATATGTTGGACTCCTCTCCAAGAGAACATGTGAACCTCTCCACCTCAAACAAGATCTTCAGGGAAGTCCAACCTGCAGAATCTCTGTTTCTGCTTGCCTTAATATTAGATCCATTTCAAAAACATACATAGGTCAAATGCAGAGCAGTACCCAATCACAAGAGTAAAGTTCCAATTCTTCTGTCTGTATATAAATCCAAACTCTGACAAAATCTGGAGGACCCATATACTTAAATTTTGTCCATCTCTGAATGGACAAAATCTCCAGGATAGAAAAAACCATTCATGTTCAGCATCTGGAGTGTGTCCACAGCTCCAGGAAGGAGGAGAAAGCATCTCTGTGTCCAGAGCTGAGGAAATAGGATCTGAATGTTTGTCAGTGGGAGAAAAAGTATGAAATTCCAAGATGTGATGGTTTTAAACTTTGCTTTTAGGCTGAAACATGAATGTCAATAATCTACTGCAACAACCAAATGAAGGTTTGTTGTTAAAAAAAAAGCAACAAAACTGTTTAATCAGAGCTTTTGCACATAAACTCTGTTCCCACAGAAGAGACCAGTTTGTTGAAGACCAAGTGAGCACCAAACCAAAAGTCTGGATTATGACAAGAGGTGCCACTTAATAACTTGCCAAAGCTGATCAGATTAGCACTGTTCTTTCACACAGACAGTGCAGACCCCAGATAAGGCCTGAAATATTCACAAGATGACCCAGCACCTGCAGATAACCAATACAGAGCCATTCACATGGACACAACTTCTTTTCTCCTGGTGGGGACATCAGGTGCCTGCTAATCCTCCCCCTTCCACTGTGGCTTTCTGAGTCTTTCCTGACGTACACGGGCACATCTTTGGCCAACCGTTACAAATAACGTGACTGTACGAGGGTAGCAGAACGAATCTGGCCAGAGGCAACTGAATAAAACATGACTTCAGAGTCCCTCTTGGTTTTGCACTGTCAAGCAGCCAAGGCTACAGCTTGTAGCTGCATGAGGTGCATAGCTGAGATAAACAACCACTGGTGACATTTTAGGCCAGCTGAGGTAATAAATGAACATTGACCTCCATCATTATCTCAGATGAGTGGAAAATATTGGTCAATTGGCAACAAGTTTCCACGAGCTGACTTAGGATAACAGACCATGCCCTGCTTTTTCTGTGTTTTTGTTCCGAGTTTTGAATAGCTTTTTGTTGCAGAAAACCTTTAAACCAGAGAGCACACACAGAGCTCCAAGGCATCAGAGCCAGAACTTGGGTCAGGAATGCTCTGACCTCGATACAGGACAGATATGGTGGCTGTAGATTACCATTATTTTTTTTCCATGCCAAAATGAGTTCTCCATGTGGTGCTCGGAGGAGAGGAAGTCATGATAAGCAATGTTTACTTGTGGTGCAAATCTCTTTAACGTGAGGGCACGGCCAGGGACTGGCACCATTGTCTGACCCAGCACAGACTAGCTCCAGAGGTGCTGGAGGGACCATTACAAGACAATTTTCCCTGAGGGATGTAATGCACTCTTTGATGGAGTTTCCCTAAACCAACCTCCCCAAAAAACAGCACATCCTCTTGCTCTGTGGAGCAGGGTTGACCAGAAGCAAACTCTGTTGATGTTCACCTGCTGCAGGTCTGCATGACAGCTCTGACAGTGGAAGACAAAATCTAACGTCATTCAGATGAAGCCAAAGGGATAAAAAGGCAGCATTTGTCAACAGGGCTCTAAACAGTAGATCAGACACCAGAGTAGGAATGTGAGCTCTTTGGTACAAACAGACCCTCGAGGTAAAAGAACGAGGCTAAAGAATTACTCAAATCTGGTCCAAAGGATCTTTCAAATCACCATGTGGCCCTGCAGATGTTAACAGTGATGAGGTTTTTCTACAGGTTTATGGGTTAGACAAGAGTTTCACAATGTGGCTGTGCTCAATTCCCTCATACCTGGTCTGCATAAAACATTTCTGCTACAATGGTGGGCCAGAGTGGATTCTGTGCCTGTCTGCTCCAAACTCCTTCAAAGATGGGAATATTTCCTGCAGATCCAGGATTTCTTTTAATTTTGAAGTCACAGAAACATGAGTTTCTTTGGCAAAGTTTCCTGGTTTGTCTTGCTGGAGTTGGAGTAAGCAAAGCAAATGAATCAGGAGCAAGATGAGTAAGTCCATATCTATCCAGTTGATAGCCATCTTACAAAGCTGTTCAAGGGCAAAAAAGTACATTCTCCTGTGTTGAATCAGGACATCATAACTAAAAAGTGTTCCAAGTTAAACACATTCAAAAACTGTTTGACTCATGTTTCACATTTAATTCTAGATCTCTAAAAAAGTTTACAAAAGCAAAGCTTGCCTGGACTAAACAACAGAACTGCATGAGGCACGTGGCATTAGCTCAGGATTCTCTGGCCAGCTTTCTAAATGAAGTGTTTGGAAATAAGAGAAACACACAGATTTGGAAGTGGAATGGATAAGAGATTTAGTTTCTCCTTTTATAATAGAGCCCTGGGCAAATCTGAAGGAGCCTGCAAAGCTTCAACAAGACATGCCTTAAAAGCAGCAGCAGCTCTGTCCACATAGACTGGAATTATTAAAAGCAAGGCAAAAGAGAAAGATTCAACACAGTGCTGGAGAGCTGCCGAAAAGCCCACATTTGTGATGTAGTGTTTGGACTCAAATCATGTTAGCAGGGCAAAATAAATCTGCAGAAAGTAAGAAAGCCTGAACAGAGAGGACGTAGCCAAGGTCCAAAACTGGTTACAGATTCAAGTGGTGGGTAGTTCAAAAGGGACATATTTGAAACTCTGGTTCTATATAGCAAAAAGCTGGCTCTGCTGCCGTGCTCAGGGTTTGTTTTGAAAGTCACACATGCATTAGAGTACCAAGGGAGCAAAATCTCAGTGATCAAGAGAATGGCAGAGCAAAGAGCACTATAAAGACTTCATTTCCCTCACAGGTTCTACAATGGGCAGCTCAGTTACTGGCAGTGAGGATGTTATTTCTAATGTAAATATTTCGCTTTCAGCACAGCTGAACTGGGAGGGATTATAACAAGTAATGAATGAACTTCCAAATACCTGTCCAAGCCAAAAACCCCAGTGATGGCATGCAGAGCTGAATCCTTTCAATCATCCAGAAAGAGATGGAGAGGATTTTGCATGGCTCTTAGTAATTGCTACCTCCAAAAGTGCCAGCGATGCCTTTTCCCACCCGTCTTGGTCAAGGCAATTATTCCTCCAGGTTCTCACTCTTGGCCCACACCTCCATTGTCAAGTCAATGGAAGAATGACAACATCCACCAGCTGCCTGGACAACATCCAGCCTGGATTATTACAATGAGCTTGCATGAGAAACGGGAATAGAAAAGCAGGGAAAGTCTACTGATAAAGCTGCCCCATTTGTTTTGATTCCAGATACTAAAGTTGTTCAGTAAATATCTGTGGTACGTGGGAGACTTCCCTGCACCCTGAACAGCTCCACAGGATTTGATCAGTTTCTGCTTTATTGCAAAATCAGAGAGCTGGGGGGTGATAGCTGGGTCAGTCTCAGCAAAGATTTTCTAGGTTTAGCTTTTGTATCATTTTCTCCTTGAAACAGAAGAAAGTATTCCTAGAAATCTCCTACAATGTGGTTGGGATGGAAAGTTCTTTGTGCAGGACATCGCTGTTCAATTTACAGCACGTCATAATGTTGCCATTCCTCGTAATAACATAAGCTAGCATCTATACTCTCTTAAAATATGGTCCAGCCAGATGGGTTTGCATATTTACAAGTCTAGCAGTGAAGTATCCAATGCAGCAATTGCTTTTATCACATCCATTTGGTTAAAAGACTCCGGAGTATTATTCTGAAAACTAAAAGGACCACCCTGTGCTGAAATTGCAGGATATCGCTGGACTGTGCAAACAGACTTGGGCTTGAAGAATTTATGAATGAAATTGCAGAGCGTGGCTGTCCATCCTGAGGTGTGCAGAGAAGGGACCCAACAAGCAGGGAGGTCCCTCCCTGTGAGTGCAGCACGTCTACCTGCCCACTGAGTTTGTACAGAATCACATCCAAGGGCTCAGCCAATGCTGGTGAGTCTGTGGAAATCTCACACCAATAGATCTGAGATGAACAGGCCTCTCAGGCCTCTCTGGAAGGTGACAAATGACATAGCAGCAGACAACTACTCTGTTTTTATATTGCTGTCATAATAGGGTCACCTCTCTGGCCTTGTGACCATCTCTTTGGCCTGCTTTTAAAACCTTTGTGGTGTTGATACCACTGATGTCACACCCAAGCAGAAGCTGAACTCAGGAATTCCTCTTTTCTATTCTGTTCCACTTCTCTCTCTTATTTGCTTGCAAAATAATAATATTTGCTTGCAGGCCCTTGGCAAAACAAATTCTGGGCAGCAAATTTTGTATGGTCAAACGTGAAGAAAAGATGCAACATAAGGAAAGTTAATTTTGAAGGAAATCATAATGCTTGGCTGACCAAGAACCCTCCCACAGCTCACAATACTCTGTAAGATAACAGAGGTATTTTCTACTGTCTTCCAAAAAAAGGTGTTTTCTGGTCTCCAGGATCCTGTGACTGATAGGGTTTTTTTTTCCCATGCAAATAAAGCGTCTAATCCTCGGTTTGGGACATGAGGCAGGTGAAAAACCAAAGCAGTGATTACAAACTGTTCCCTGTTCTGGGCAGAATAATGACTGCAGAAAACACAATCCCAAGTGCCAAGCAAAATGGATAAGGTTAGTATTATGTGTCATTACAAGTGCAGAAAGAACACTAGCTGCCAGAAGCTCTGTGCAGGGATGTGAAATCCATATTTTTTGCATTTTTTTTCTGTTTTGACAACTAGAAATAATATTTTTCAATTGCTAGATCAACCCAAAAGCTGTGGCAAAGCAGCCCTGAAAGGATTCAGAGCCTGCAAGAGCAGCAGAGAGGCAGGGATTTGTGAGCAGCTCCACACACCAACTGTGACCATTCCTGTGGATCCCGGGCCAGGTCCTGACCTCATTGAGATCCAGATAAATCCACAGCCATTTCAGTGGGGATGTGAGATCAGCATTTGGCTGGTTGTGCTGGCTGGGCTGTGGCAGGTGGGCACTTGCCAAAGGACTCTGTAATGGATCGTGTAAACACCAGGATTGCTCACAACCATTATGTAACCTGCTGCTTTAGAGAGGGATTTACAAAAGGCAGTGGTCTCCATGGCTCTCCCACTCCACCCCTGCTCCACCACAGAGATCCTGTGTCAGGTCCACCCCTTCCCAGTGCTGGTGGTGCTGTTTCTGGAATCGCACATGGACACTCTGTCTCCCTGCAGACAGGGCAGTGCAGTATTTACATAACCAACGAGCCCCAAGTGAAGCAGCCCTGGTCTTAGTTCTTACCCTTTCCAGCTCCTCACCTCATGTCTACTCATCCCTCCTGGCCAGCATGGAGCTGCATGGTTTGGGAAGAGCCATCAGCTCTGGACTCTCTGGAGTCAGCTCAGCCTGAGACAACAAGGGAGAAAATGCCTCATGGAAAATAAAGACAAAATAATTCCTTAGGCCATCAGGCACACAGGTCAGCAGGAAGTGGAAGGGATGAGACTGGGGAGAGTAGTTCTTGAGTATGGCCTTGACAGCCACCCTTGCTCATCCCCTACACCAGGAAATTCCTAGATGTCTAATCCTTGCATACGTGCTCTCCCTCCCATCCATACACATCCTTACCACCACACCAGACCCTAATCCAGTCTTCTTCCCTCCCAGTTTATGTCCCATTAAGTCATGGCTGGTGACAATACCTACCAAAAAAAGCCCAAATTAAGAAAAACAATATTCTATTCTGAAAGAAAACTGTCCAAAGTCCTCAGTTTAGTCTGATCCCTCACTCTTTTGCATACTTCAAGAAACATGACCATGTTGAACACACTAAAAGATTTATTTCTAATATGAAACCCATATTTAGCATTGGTTTGGCAGTGGTAGGAAGGAAACCACAGGCAGCTGGCATGGATTAATTGTTAGTTGCTTGATAAACCTGGAGTTGTCAGAACTTCCAACTTCCCTACTGAATCTGCTGCCACCCAGAGCTAAATATTTGAGAAGGGTGCCTTTGGATGAGCAGGGCTTTGTTCTTAACATCTTAGCTGCAGGGATATCAGCAAGAGGTGTATGTTTGCACACATAAAGTTTCTATTAAAAACAACAACTGCCTGTAGCTTCTCTAACATTCTCTCTGTCAGCTCCCTGGGAACAGCTTTAGATGCATCAGCAGTACCCTTCTGAATCCTTCCAAATTATGAACATTACAAACAACAGTAGTTCACTGTTTCCTGGAATAGCTTCATATCTGAAATTTCCACTGTTTCAGGTTAGAGAATTCTGAGTCTTTTTCTTCTGAATGCCAGAGTCCGTTTATTGACTAATATTCAACTGTTCTCTTGGGGAAATGGAAAAAACTCAGGTTCACAATGCTGCCACCTGCAAGACTGCCGTGCTTAACACAGGGCAAAATTTGAATTCAATCTTCCAAATTACCAAATTCACTTCCAGTGACTCACTGGAAGTATTGGAGCTTTAAAACCCTCATTTGGTTGTAAAACACTGGCACCCAAGTGTTTCCACAAAGTGGACATGGGAGGCTTTTGAACATAGGCCAAGCAAATTAATTTTGGAATTTGAAATAACATCCATAAGGATTTTTTCCTATTTGTTCAGCTCTAGTCACCGTTTGTTACTGACATACCTTCCAACTTGAAGTAGAAGTGAAGACCCTTTAAAATGTCTCACAATTACTCATTTATGAAGTGTGAGACAGAACACTGAAAATTGAGATTATTGCCTTAAAAATGCAGTGCAGGTGTCTTGACATTCTCCATTCTCTACCATGTGTCCCAGAAACAGGCGTTTGCTCTCCCTCCACTCCATGAAGGACTGCTCCCTCAGCCTTGGAAACTCCAAGCACTCAAGTGTCAGGACACTCAATCCTTCTGCAACTCCCAAAGAAATTATTCCGTGTACAGACCAACCAAAACCAATAACCCCCATATATCCCAACACGTGCCCTTTGTAATATATGGCTCACATGTTTTTAAGCTTTTTCCTGTAACTTGCAGTTCCACAAACTTTTAATTCCAAAAACACCCCAGGGTCCCTTGATTCCAGGAGATGGTGCTTTAAGGAAAAAGACTCCAGAAGCAGCAAGGAGACCCAAACCATTCCCAGTAGCACTGGGATGTGTCCTTTACATTTCACTAATTTCACTAATTAGTGAATTTCAATAATTTCAATTTCACTATTTCAATAATCAGGATTTAGGTGCCTTTCCCCACTGAAGAGGAAAAGCAGATTTACTGTGGACAAAATCCCCTCTGACAGCCGTTTGCCACAAAGCAAAGGTAATTAAACAAAATCCATCTTCAGAGATGCAGGAAGTTCCTAACAGGGCACCCTGCTTGCCTGTCATGGGAGGAACATGTCAGACAACAGGCTTATGTTTAGCAAGTAATCTTGGATTTCACAGCTCTAAATGCAATTATATGCCAGATTTTTGTCACCCAACCTTCCTTTAAAGCTCAGATATTGCTGGTGTCAGATGCCAAGTGACCTCCCACAACCCCTTGGAAAGTGACTGCCACCAAACAAACAGTTTGCTTTCCTTGGCATCGTTACCAGTGATTCCCATGAGAATGGGGCTGCTTTGGGCTCATCCACAGCAGCTCCACTTCACCAAAGGCCAGCGAGGAATCGTCCATACAGCACTAGTTTTGCACAGGAACCTATAAAAGGACTGTGAACTGAACACAGCTTAGTTATAAAGCCTCTTGCAGCCTGGCTTCTGTGCATGGAGAAGACTTCACCCACCACCAGCTGCCAAGACAGATGTAGGCAGCCAAAAGGAGGTTGGTCTGTGGGCATTCCTTTGTTCTTCAGGTGTATTTCCAACAATGAAGTCACTGCAACCAATCCTCCTGCAAATATTTTGGCCTTTGGCTCACTTTCCCCACACACACCCTTCAGATGCCACTAAATTAGAAGTGAAAAATATTATTTGGAGAGCACATTTAACGTAAGTAAAGAGATTAAGGGGTTTATCTGTCAACACTGGATTCCAGATGTTTTTAAATTAAAAGAAAAAACAGGAGACTAAGAGAAATGTTAATTATAAGCTCTTTCCTTCCCTTTAAAATGTTTTAAAATATTGGTTAAAATACCTAACTTTTCCTGTAGGTTTTGGAGAGGGTTTAAAAAAAAAATACCAGCATAGATTTCAGACTAAACTTCAGTGTCTGCACTGAAGCTCAAATCTGTTTCTCCTGGTACATAACATCAGAGTTTCTTTGCATAACCAACATTCACAGAGGAGTTATTTCATAGAAATCTCTGTGTATGACTTCACCAGTGCCAAAGCTCAGGCTCAGAAAGATATTGAATTCCACTGGTTTTCATCCCTGACTCTCAATTTCCATCCCTAGTCCACTTCTAGGAGCAATGAAATCATGGACCTACAGCTGGACCTACAGCAAGCCTCTGTGACAGAGTGAGTAAGTTTTAAAAATCAGTCTGGAAAGGGGATGAGACTAATGTAAAAACAAGCATACCCTAGTCATGGTTAAATTCAGAATTACACCCATTATAAAAAGGGGAGCCAGCCCCTTCTGTTTTACCCATCTTCCATGTGGAGGACATCTATTTTAATGTTCCTTGGGGCTGCACCACTGGCTTCTGGGATTTACTTGATCAGTTTTTGCTGAGATGTTACTGCCAATTTCTCCAAGAGGAAATCTTGATTAATGTCTCATATCTAATACAGATTCTGCTCCTGTGGGCTTCATATGGTCTGAAAGGGAAAACAGGAGACAGGACTGAAAGGCTCCTTCACTGGGATTTCCTCTTGGAGATGCCTGTGTCAGGCACATCAGATGGCACTTACCACCTTCCTCTTGGATATGAGTGCCATCAATCAACCTGATAAAAACAGTGGGAAAGGTTTGTGCCAACTGAGCATTTCATAATTGAAAGGATATGAGCACTGGGACAGATGGCTTTGGATAAAAACAAAAGAGCTCAAACCAGTGGGTTCTCTAGCACAGTAATTCCTTTGAGACCGAGCTTTCTGAAAGAGCAATCATTAATTCTGTGACAATACCACGCGATTTTGGGCAGTTAATGACCTGATACAAGAGAGCTGAGAAGAAAATGTGTTTGGGGGTTTTTATTGCAATAATTAATTTTAACAGGAAAGAGCCTGTTTTATTTCCTAACTCTAGATTTGGGTGCTAATCCCCAAATTTGATGTGTAAAGAGAGATAAAAGCTGATTCATGATAACATTCTGCAGAGATTATATGAAAGACAAAGACATGATCCCTGACCCATGTTCCTATGAACACAATTTGGGGGTTTCTCACAGGATGTTAAGGTGTTTTTTAGATTTGCACTTACACAAGTCAATCCTGTCACACAGAGAAGAACACTGAGAAAGCTGAACATTTCCAAATGCTGAGTCATTGGAGCCTCCATTGATGATGGAGGGCTGAATCCTGCCCCAGATGCACAGTTCATGGGTCAGTGTTGCAGTGAGGTTTCTTAAACTAGGCCAGTTTTACTGACTGCAGCCCCACTGATGGTTTATTTTATCCAAATTAGTGATGTTTATTAGAAAATGTCCCACCATCTCTCTTTCTAACAGAGAATTAACAACATTCACCTGAATTGGGGTTATTTCATCATACATTTAACATAAATCCTGCTGGTTCTGTTACTTGTTCCAGAATCACAAATTCTTGGGCAACTTAACTGTGTTCTGAGTCCTTTCCTCTTACCTTTGGATCACCTTCCTGGTCCCATATTCTTTTCCACAAACCACTGAGTCTCCCTATGAGCAGCAGCACAGACAAATGTTTGATCAAAAAATCTGATCATCAGGAGTGATGAGAGGTGACTGCAGAGAGCCCCCAGACCAGGTGACACAACAGCACCTGCCTTGGAAGAAGGGATTGCAACACTGAGGGCCCTTCCCAGGAAGTCCTAAGCAATTCATAGATATTTCAGAATTCAGGATTCATTCTCTCATAGAAGAGTTCCATTAGAAGACAATTAGTTTCTCTTCTTACTGTTGATGGTATCCCAGAGTAATCCTGCAACATCACTCATAAGTCCCTTAATGGAGTACCTTTAACTGGGCCAAAATCCATCTTCCTTTTTCCACAAAGCCAGCTGACATCTTGAGTTCATATGAGGCACACTGTGTTTTCCCTGGCATATCCCTGGGCCTTACTTCATTATTTTATATTTATGTGACAGCAAAAAAAAAAAAAAAAAGCTTATGCCATATGGATGTGTTGGGGCAGGAAAAAGCAACCAAACTCTGATGGAATCAGTGGAGTTAACTGGAACACAGCACTGTGTAGGAAGCTGTGGGGCACTCTAGGAAGATGAACTCGCAGCAAAGACTCAGAGCTGTGCAAACTAAACTGCTTTATAAGAAGCTTTGGATGGAGTACAAGCACCTCTTTGTGTGTTCTCATGCCTGATAAATCTGTGAGGGGATCTGCCTCACAAAAGTACAGCTGGAAGAACACTCAGTTTTTAAATCTTCACATATTACAAAGCATAGTGATCCTTCCTGCGATCCCTAAGCATGGCCATATGCTACAACAATTTCAAACTGAACTGAAAGAAGATCTTATTCTCCTCAAGAGCTCAAGCTAGAAGGCGACATGGGAGGATCTTTGTGTTTGAGAATGATGCCTCAAGTTCAAGTCAAATCAGTGTGTTGGCTCCTGCCCTTTTTAGCCAGATGCACTAAAATAAAACCGAACCAAAAACTGGAACCACGTCCCCTGGACAAAGCACATCCTGTGAGCTGGAGGCACAGCACATCTGGGGGCCTCATGTTGCTGCTGAGTAATGCATGACCTGGGGACACTGTCATTTTGTGCTTAACAAGTCTCCAGGGGGAAAGCTGACATTTGAAAGGGACCAAAAAGCTTCTTCATGTGATGCCAAGGCACCCTCTCCTGTTTCACTGGGAAGTGGGAGCATGTGAACGGCACAGACATGAGCTCATGTAGCCACGCTGATGCACAGCCTCCCAACCTCAATGCCAAAAGCCTGTGCCAAGACACATGGCATCTCACAGCACCTTTTATTTTCGGATTCTGCTCTGCCCAGATGTCCATCAAATTCTGGACTGAAATATCAGTCGAGGTGGAGGGACAATCAGAGAAGCTTCACAGGCACTGCTTGGGATTAGTTCATTAGTCTCACGGTGAACTCAAATAAATTCATTAACTCATTTTTTAATCAAGAATTTCCCTATAAGCCATTCCTTGCAATACACTCACCAAACAGGTACCAGGCGTTTCTTGAACACTTCCAGGGGTGATGACTCCCATCACTTCCCAGGGAAGCTCTTTCAGTGAAGAAATTAAATTGCCTGAGGCTAAAAGCAGAAAAAACCTGTCCCCCCAACACCTAAGGGGCAGGCACACCAAGACTGTTTGGGGATGATCCATTAACATCAGAATTCCTCCGCATCTTCCTTAAAACTATCTTGTGTATCTTTGGGAATCTTGTGTACCTTTGTTCTAGATCACTGAAATGCTTCTTTCCATCTCTGCACAGTGGAAAATTTCCAAGCTTAGACCTGGATTTTGTCAGAACTGCTTACAGTCAGTGGCATCCACGTACAGTGACCTAATTACCACCATGACCCCTTCAAGAAGGCTGCCCTGGCTGCTTGCATGGAGAACATGAAAAACTTTCTGGAGCAGAGAAAACTCCTCAGGACCAGCTAAAGTTGTTTTCTGTCCCCGCCACTTCCAGATGAAGCACTGCTAAGAAGAGGTTTCACTTTTTAAAAGGAAACATGTTCTCAACGTGGTTTTTATAAATGAAACCACATCACTCCTTCAAAAGACGACAAAGGAACTTGCATGCATGATTGATGAAATATCCAAACACTCTTACAGGGGAAAATGTAACAAATGCCTGGGCAGATCAGAAGCAACACGTCCCAGAACAAGGCCTGACAGACAGCACACAGCAGTAATTCACATTTAGAACTTGACAGTGAATATTTACTTAATACATGTTTCTTTTAATTGGAAATAGAGGAAAGTTGGTGATGAGTCTTTAGGTACTGGTAAAGACATTTTCAAGTGTCACATAGGCTGTGGCAGGCTAATTATTATTTGGTGTAAAGCATGAGAGCTCCCTGGATGTGACTGTGGAGGAAGAGAGGCATTGCTTTGGTCACAAAACTCATTTTGAGGAGATGATCGGGTTTCAGCAGTGCTGTGCAGACTCCCTGTGGCTCACTGGCCTGTTTGTCAGTCAAAGCTGTGAGGTGGTTTGTTCCATGCAAGGGTGGGAGGCTGCCAATCTTAAAAAGCTCATTTTTGTTATTTGCAAACTCAAAAATTGCTTTAGGCTCGCTGGACATGCCAAAGCCTTGATCAAAATCATGTCCCTTTCATGGGGACAAAAACATATGTTCACATTATCCCAAAAAGAAACAAGGGGGCATGGGGGAGAACGGGGAGGGAATCTTTTTATCTTGGTTTAGCATGAAAATACCATGCATGGCTGCCAGTTGTTTATCAGCTTTTCCAGATCAACAATATGTTCTTCCTTAAGGCCTTTCATTGAAGAGCTTTCTGTCAATCTAACTTGTATTAAATAACCAAAACCAAATGGGGAACAGTCTCAGGCTCTGCACTTGCCACATGACACTGCTGTTTAAAGAGCTTTTTTGGTCACCAACTCACAGCAAGAGTATCCTGGAGAATCTAATTCATAAATTCTCGCTGGTTTTGCTTTGAGATACTTCCCATGTGATTCCCTTTTTCTTTTTTTCCTGTGCCAGAGGAAGGAGCAGAATTTCTGCTTGGGTGTCATACATGAAATCCCTATTTGTGCTTGGTCTTTGCATATTAAGTGCTTTAATTAATTTGAGCTTAATATTTTTAAATTGAATGTTAAATCAATCCATCAGTCCAGGTACACTAATCAAGTTTTTATGGTCTTCCTGTGTTTACTGTATACCTTTACAAGTGTTTTAAGATGTGTTGGATGTATTTTTATGTTTTACTTGTATCTTGGTTTCAAGGCAGATTTTAAAAAACCCCAGTTGCAACAAACAGCCCAGCCCCCCATAAGCACATGACCCTTATCTCAACTAATATCACCCCTCTGACCAGGAGGAGCCATTGGTGGACAGAGATGGTCTGTCAAAGGGAGAGCACCAATCACCTTGAACCAAAGGGGTGGGCTGTGGGCGGACTGTGGGCGGAGCAAAAGCTATAAAATGGAGCCAAAAGACACGCCCACCCTCTCTCCCTTCCTCTCCAGCTTGCTAAGGCAGTGCTGGAGAAACCTACCCCTTTCTAGGGGCTTTTAGAAATAGATTTCTTTTTGACCAGCCAAAACTGCAAGTTTATTTTTTTCTCTACCTGAGGTTCAGAGCTGCCTTAAGCCAAAAGTTCCTGAATCCCTGCGCTCCTGGGGCATACCTTTTGAGCCACTTGGATCCAAAATTTTTATATTTTGTTAGTTTTTGCAATTTTTCAATTTTTCTGTTTTAATAAATTGTTTTAATTTCTACAAAGAGTTGTCTCATTCCTCACATTGGGTCAGTCATCTCCACTTCTCCACTGGGTAGTTCTGCTGCTGGTCCCCTCTTTGTATGGTTGGTCCCTTCTTTGCATTGTGTGCCCAAAAGTGAATAAAAACTCAAAGAAACATAACAAGGGGAATTTCAAGTCATACCAAGAAAATCTGATCTTGGCAGAAGAAGCATCAGGGAGAGAGGTCAGGGACCACTCTTCCAGCATTGGAGTCAGGGAAAACAGCTAAGCAAAGAAAAACAAGGTGTCCTTATCTTCTGAAAAACACACCTATCCTTCAGCTTTGCAAGATCTTCTGTGAACAAATATCGTGAAGGAGAAGATAGTGGTTTGCACAGGGAGAAGAGTAAATCAAAACAGGGTTTTAACAACTCTCTCCTCTGTTCCAGTGAAGGGGGAAAACAGCAAAAACAAACACACAGGATGTATCCCAGCCGGGGGTAGGAGAGGAAAGCACACAGGATATCAGCTCGTGTAACTGTGATCACAGGGACTCTGTCAATCATTAAGGCAAAGTATCCGGTATTCCTTCCTGCCGAGGTGAGTTCCCACATGCATTGTGGCAGGTCTTTCCAGATGGATGGGCCCTAAATGGTCACGGGCAAAGGAAGCCATCCATGCTGTTAAACTGATGCCGAGATGGAGCAGGATAAGGCTGGGAAGGGTTGGCATTTGGAGTGACAACAGCAATCAGGACACTAAAAAAAGGAGAAAGCCATCAGTCATCTCTGTTTCCCTCCTAACATCATTTTCCAGGTGGTCCCAAGCTTTAGGCATCTTTATAATTTAAGGGTCACTGGTATGTGTTCTTTTATAGCCTCCATCCTTCTGGCAGTGGCTTCACCTGATAACAGCCACAGATAACACGGGCAATGAACCTCCAGTTCCTGCCAACACCTGCTTTGCACAGGCAGGTGTCAGACTTCCAAGCAGGGCTGTCTTTGGGCGCTGTCAGCACTTGTAGGGCCAAGCCCTGACACTCTGCTGTCAGCTACAGGAGTTTTAACTCCTGTGACCACTTCCAGGGTGCTGAACTTTGCTGGATGGGGACATTTCTTCACCAAACTTACCCCAGCATGTTCTGACCAGCCAGTAGTCCAGCAACATCACACATTTTAAAGCATTATATATCTTTATATGAGGTTTGAAATTGTCTGTAATCCCCGTCAGGTCCACATATTTTGCCAAAATGGTTAATTGAGAAAAAGATTTTCCAGGCAAAATATCTGCAACACCTCCTAGCAAAAACTACTGGAAGTTGCCAGTGTTCAATTAATCTGAAAGAAACAAATCACGCTGATTTTATAGCAAGTGAGGAAGTTAGTTCATGCTTTGAGCTCCTTTCATCTTTATTACCAGAGCTGTGGCTTTTTTGTCCTTACAGCTGTCTGTCAGCAGTACTCCAACAGAGGGCCCTCCCTTGAATTTCAATCAAATATTCTGTTTCTTGAGAGAACTTTAAACACATCATTTAAAAATAAATAGCCAAAAAAACATTTAGAGTCAGTGCAATTGAAATGAGCTCACATAAAGTAAGGATGATGGAGAGACTCATGTTTTAAAAAGGAAGATTTACCACGTCTTAGAAAATAGATGGAAGCCAAAGGAGCTGCAGTCCTTATTGTGCATTTCTCACTCCCCCCTGCCTTCCCCAGTGTTTCTATGACCAAGTACTTGCTAGCAGAGTGAAAAGCTTTCTTTGGGCCTTCTTCAGCTTTGAACTTGGCTCTCAGTCTGCTGGTGAGAATAAAAGCATCAGAATTCCTACTCAGGACAGAAATTGTAGCAAAGTGAAACTATGGGACAGTTCAATATATTTAAAGCCATCACACCCAGTTATTTCTCTACCAAATTACCAGACTGCAGCATGGAGGGGAAGTGTAAACAGCCTCCATAAGGTGCAGGATGAATGGACACTTCATAACTCTGATTTCCAACTGAAGTCACTACAGTAGATACATTAGAGTTACTAACATGATGATTCCCACCATAGCAATAATCCAACTCCTTTAACATCAGATGTAGACACAATTTTCAGTTTTCATCAAGGGAACTGAGGGAAGGACAGAATAAATGGGTATTTGCCCTGTGTTGCTGTTTAAGGCGATAAAAATAAGTATCAGAGAAGGATGAGCAATAAAGCTGTTGAACCACAGCAGAAAAGATGCCCAGTTTAGCAATGTTTCTTACCCTAGAAGTAGCTTCAGATGCCCAACAGACATTATCTCATCAATTCATGAGGGACAGACACTGTGAGGACAGTGACCAGAGGCCCTTTTAGATCTCCTGTCTATGGGAGGTACCTTTGCTCCCAGAGCAAGTGCTGCACTCACTGCATTGAGGTATCAGCTCTCAGCCTGCAGACAGAAGTGGTGAATAGCACAGGGGAAGATTACACATCCCCTTCCTCCCAGCCCAGTGCAGAGACTCTATTTTCTTACTCCAGGCAGTCACTGCTCTCATAGACAACTGATGGAACCCCACAAAAATGCTGGCCTTCATTCCTGCAGCAGTTCTGGGCATGTCATTGGCCTTATCTTTGAGCTTCCTGCCTCATGTCACAGCCCTACTGTTATTCAAACATAGTTTTGTATTTAATTTAATTTCCTTGTTTTTGTTTAGCTTCGATAAAGGAAAGGAAATCTTTTCTAATCGGCTCAAAACAAGACCATTGACTCAAGACCAAGTTCAGTGAGCTATCAGGGGCAACAGGATACTAATGGCTAATGCAAAAGTCTGAGAAAGAGTCATGGGAACAAAAGCCACTGGAGGGAGAACAACTTGTCCTTTAAATCCACAAAGAGGATGTGGGACGTGGAGAAAAGTTCTGATTTGAAAAGCCATTGCAAGAGGGGCTGTGACAGAGCCTGAGCAAAAGGCAGGGTGAGCTGAGAGGGAAATCACAACATAATAAACTGAACCTTTTGTGAATGTACATGTGCAGGTACATAGGTGTGAATATGTTATATATATATATATATATATATGTACATAGATATAGATATAGATATAGATATAGATATAGAGAAAAATTCATGTGATAAGGGTTTTTTGCCAAACAAGGATACTGGAAAGGAAGACTTAGCCACAATCACAGCACATCAAGGAATTTAAACCGAAGTATTTCCGGAGTCTGAAAATGTCTCTATCATCTCCCCCAGGATGTTGTCACACATACTCTCAGGACTTAATGTTGATTTGATTGCATGTCAGTGCAGAAGAAAAAGATCTGAGCAAAGAAAAATATAAAGGAGTCAATTCTACCAGTCTAGGTCAACATGTAGAGTTTGAAGCTGGCAGAGAATTGTGGATACCTTCAGTCTTAACAAACAGCCATGTGACAGAGCCTCATCCACAAGTGTTTCCAGGAGCTTCGGAGAACTTTGGCTCATATCCCAGAATCCCTGCAATTTTCAGGCTAGATAAGGACAGAAGTGTTCCTTCAAGTAAACACCATAAAGAGTAAATCCAAGTCATAAAAATACTGTGCTAGCAGTTGAGAAGGTTAGAATAGAAATGCAAGTGAAGAAACAGATTAAGGTCAAACAGTCATGTCAGAATGACCCCAGTGTGGTGCATTTACAGCTCCTTATCTCCAGCAGAGACAATTTTTTATGTGAGAATTCACATGAAACCAAAGCTGCATCCATCAGAACCTTTCTAATAACCACCAACCAGACTTCCAGCCAAATCGCTTCCTTTCACAGCTCTTGGTCCCACAGTTCTGAACTATCTTAGATCTTCCCAAATATATTTGCCCTGATTTTCACATTGATGTCTAATATTTGGGTCAGATCTACCTTCCAACCTACTCCTTGGAAAACTCCCAGTGCACTTTAACTGCATGATATCTGCCATTACAGAAACCCTGTTATGACATCCAGCTTTTAATGCAGTGCTAGTTACTTATTTACTAGCTCTACAGGCCCAAAAATTCCCTGGCTCTTTCCATAATTTCCTAAGACTGTCAAGGGCATTTTTTTTTTCCATTAGGGCATTTTTTTCTCCATTGTTACTAATCCACATTAAAGGCCCTGGGCCATGCTCAGTCATGCTGCCTCTTTGATCAGCACCCAGGTCAAATACCATGAGAACAGCCTTTCAAGAAGTGTTTGGCTGTTCTGTCTTCCATCATCCTAAATGTTGGCTCTGCCAACACACTGGCCAGGGATTTCATTACCTTTACAATATTAGGTTCTTTACAGACTTCAAGCTCATCTTTATTAAATCTTCTCCACACATTTTCCCCCTACAATCTCCAAAAACCTATCCCAGGACTTTGATCAAGTTATTTAGCGACCATTCTTCCATCTAAGTAGAGATCCAAGTAGAGATCTCTAAGTAGAGATCCAACAACTTGGATCTCTGCAGCTTGGTCTCTCTCACTCTTTTGGACCTAAATGTTACCTGCAGAAAAAGTAACACCATTATCACTCTTAACAAGCCTTAGTTTCCTCTGAGGTGTTCAAACCCTTTAACATCAACATAATCTAGAGTATCTACTGACTCCCAGAAAAGCATTCCCAAGATGATCTTAAGCTAACAACTGGGCTTTATTTCCTTCAAATTTAAGCACTGTTTGGAGTTTGGGTTTTTATTTGCAGCACCTTCTGGCCTACAACTCTCTTCTGAGCTGTATTTCTTCTCTCTCATGACAGTTAACTCGCTACAATGGTCAAAAAGGAAATGTAAACTGACACTGTTGGGGCTGCCCAAGGCAGCACAGCGTCCAGCTGCAGACAGCCCTGGCTTCTGCTGCTGCAGGCAGGGGCTGGCTGCAGCCTGCAGGGAAAGCTGTCAGCTGCAGCAAGGAGGGAGAGCTGTCAGCTGCAGCAAGGAGGGAGAGCTGTCAGCTGCAGCTGCAGGGAAAGCTGTCAGCTGCAGCTTGCAGGGAAAGCTGCAGCAAGGAGGGAAAGCTGTCAGCTGCAGGGAAAGCTGTCAGCTGCAGCAAGGAGGGAAAGCTGTCAGCTGCAGCAAGGAGGGAAAGCTGTCAGCTGCAGCAAGGAGGGAGAGCTGTCAGCTGCAGCAAGGAGGGAAAGCTGTCAGCTGCAGCAAGGAGGGAGAGCTGTCAGCTGCAGCCTGCAGGGAAAGCTGTCAGCTGCAGCAAGCAGGGAAAGCTGTCAGCTGCAGCTTGCAGGGAAAGCTGCAGCAAGGAGGGAAAGCTGTCAGCTGCAGCAAGGAGAGAAAGCTGTCAGCTGCAGGGAAAGCTGTCAGCTGCAGCAAGGAGGGACAGCTGTCAGCTGCAGCAAGGAGAGAAAGCTGTCAGCTGCAGGGAAAGCTGTCAGCTGCAGCAAGGAGGGAGAGCTCTCAGCTGCAGCCTGCAAGGAAAGCTGTCAGCTGCAGTAAACAGGGAAAGCTGTCAGCTGCAGCAAGGAGGGAAAGCTGTCAGCTGCAGCAAGCAGGGAAAGCTGGCTCCTTCGCAAGGAGCAAGCCCCAAACAAAGGCGGTGTAAAAGCATCGGCAGAGGCAAAGGATGAGAGAGGGGATCTCTGTGTAGGTTCCAGCTGCTTTACTGCCAGTGAAGGGTCCAGGGACAAAGACAAGAGAGTGAGACAGCTTGCAGTATTTTATACGGGGGTGGAACAAAGGGAAACAACCAATGGGGATCGACTGAGGAGAGAGCAGGGGAATATCCAAGAGGGATAACTTAAGGGAGGGAATTACATGAGTAGACCAATGGGGCATCAAAGAAGGGAGAACTTTCCAGAACTAATACATATGCAACTGGGGGAAATACATAAACATGAACTTGCACATAAAACTGGGTGGAGAACTCCTGAACCAATAAACTTAAAACATGTAAACTAGACCCACTTGGAACATGGGAACTCGCCGTAACCACGGGATGAGAATCAGACCTCTGTGTTCCAGAGGCCTGTCCAGCACATTTCTGAATGCTCTGCTGCAGTGGCCACTGTCACCTGCACTGCAGCAGTAAACCATTCAAATTCTCACCGTACTGAGAATTTCACAATGTGTCCATTAATCCCACCCAGTCTTATTCAAAGTTACAGCAATGACACTTAAGCATCTCTCTGACTTTACTGTTCAGTGAGGTCAAGCAGAGCAGAATGTGCAACATTTGCTATTACAATCAATTCATATTTGCACATTCCTAATTCATTTTTCAAGCTACCCAGACCCTTTTTGTGCTGGAAGTCAATTTGTGACAAATACACAAGATTTCTTATACCTCCCTAAAAGCTAGAGAGCAAACATACACACAGATAGAGAGAGACAGATCAATTGATCGATTGATCCATCCTGATCACATTCCTGTCTTCTCCTGAGCTCTTAATGGATGAAGTCTCTCCTCTCCATGAACAAAAATGGGTTTTTTTGTAAAGCAGTTAGGACATATTAGGCTGTACAAAGATGGGAAAATACTGCAACATTTCTTCCATTCTGGTTTCTCCCTTCTAGAGAATTGGGCATAGTCACTCGGAATTTATTCAAGTTTCCAAACCAAATCAGTTTCAAAAGCCTTTGAGTCTGTGTAGGCCCTCCTGTTTTCAATAATGCAGCAGGAACACTATCAGCCCCTGGTGCTTTATTGGTCCTGAGAATTGTAATTGTCTCTCAAAGCTCCTCAAAATGTGGTATTTCTACAAAACAGCTGAGCTGTCTGGATTACAGCCAGTATCTCTTTTTTTCCACCTCAATATTGAAGAGATCACAGCATTTTCTCTAATTCTTTAAAGTTGCACTGTAATTTCCACTTTCATCCTTAATCCTGCTCACTCATTTCTTCACACATGGATATTGTTGTAAAGTGCATTCACATTATTAATACCTCTCTTCTCTCCTGTAATTTCTGTTGTGTTTTATTATCTGACTTGTCATTTAACTCATCCCTCCACCTGTATTGTAATTCTCAGCATAAGGTGCCCTCTCATTCTGAGACAAGCAATTGTCTCTGCAACAGCCCTCTCAGCCTCTATACACCAAGTTTCAGCTGCAAGTTTCTTCTCTATGGTTCTAAAAAAATCTCTAATTCACTATCAACAGGTTTCTAAAACCTCAAACCTGATCTCAACTAAGATCAGCAACATCTGGGGTTTCTGGATATGTCAATTATTTTGTCTTGTCTCATGGGCTCACGAATTTCATTGTGTTGGGTCATTCTCAGCATTGCTTCTTTGAGGTCGTACACTGAGCAACACTCTGAAGACTCTTGGGATAGAACCTTGTCCTTTGAATAAATAAAAGTGTCAGACTGACTGACATCAGCTCCATTTAATCTTACAACCATTCCACTGCTCTTCACAGCTGTTAGACACTGCAGAACTAACTCACCTGTAGTATTCAACAACATTAGAAGATCATCCAGAATTCTTTCAAATTCCACGTGGGCTGCAGTTTTAATTTCATCAGAAGGCAATTATTTCTAATGTAAGTTCGTACAAATCATTATGAACAAAACAAACTGTGTGTTATCCTTTTATTCTGGAAAAAAAAAGAGACATTCACTGATAGCTTCAAAACCAAGAACTTCTGAACCCTGTCCACCATGACAAAAACTTTACCCATTTCATGCCTCTGAGTCTTTTCAGCTCAGTATATTTCTGAAGAGAATTATGTACTGTGGCTTTTTGCAAAGACAGGATGCTATGGAGGTCCAGTCCTTTGTGTTAACACTTCTTTCCTGTATTATAAAAATAAGCTGGAAATACTAATTTTTCAAACAATCAAGGCAATGTAGGAGAGTTACTCATTTCATGTAATTTGGAGGCTTTCTGGCCACATCTCAGGGAGCTCAGAAGTTCCATGCTCCCCAATCCCTGTCCTCTGCCTGTAGGTCCTCTATCCCTAGAACTAACTTACTGGGGATTTGTTTGTTTGAAGGTTTATTCCAGTGTTTAACTGAGCTTTATTTGTCCTTTGTCCTACAAAATATCTGGCTTAAGAAACATTTCTGGCCCCATCTCTCCTACCAACATTGCTCTTGTAGTCACAGAAGGACCTTCCAAAACATCACAAATCTGCAATGCACCTTTAAAGATTTTGATGCCAGGTGTTTGTGAAAGCCAACCTGGATACAGCGTGAAATGCAAAGTGTTTGAGCCAAGGCTCACAAAATGTTTGAACATGAAACCATCTGGAGCAAGGAAGTGACAACCTTGATCCAAAGGTGTTTTCACATCATTCTCCTTGGATGCCAGAAATACACCAAGATTCCTTTACTTTCCCTAAGTGGAAAAGGCACAGGTCAGCAGGAGTATCCCACAGGGAAGACAGGGGGAAGTTCCAGATCACTTTATACATGAATCTGGGTTTAGAAACACGATTACAATGAACAACCAGTGCGTGCCTATACCACTGTGCACAGCTGAATGCAAGCAGACAAGTTCATTTCAGTATCATAATAGATCTTCTAATGCTCACTGCTGAAGTAGTTGTTTCTGTTTCATGGGACAAATTCCTACAGTTTCAGAGACAGGAGTTTAATCCTGGCATTGAGAAGTTCAAAACATTAGTTTTCAACCTGTCCATTTTCTTAGTATGATCATGTTTTGACCAATGAAAAACATATGAAATCCTACAGTTTATTTCCTTTTCTTTATAGGATTATTATTTTTTTGCTGTCCTGGTGCTTCAAATGAGACAACTTCTGTGAACCTTGTTTGGAAAGAGACACCATGTGCTTACACATCCCAGGAGTCCAAATTGTTCTGATGCTATGCTTAAGGTTCTTCATTAAAAACAGCTGAACACAAATGGAAGGGATTAATGTCTTTGTTCCTTAATTATTAGATCAATATCTATGTATAGCTGAGATTATTTAAGTGAGGAAAAGGCAATATTATTTTTTAAATGATGAAAATGTTTTTAGCATTAAATTCATGTAAGCAGAGACACTCACAGACTAGTTTGAATCACTTCTGTTTGTAGTTGGTGGCACCTCTTAGTTCCTGAGCTTTGGGAAAGCAGCACTTACTGTGAGAGGACAGTACACTCAAAATGTTCAAAGCATTTTAAATCTAGAGTTCTGAGTTCCTTATGCTGAGGAAAAGCTTGAGAACAAGGATTTTCCATTGCGTATTTCACCTAAAAAAGGCTGGGCAAGACCCCTTAAATACTTCCTCTCTTTTCATCAAGATATGAAGCAGAATTATTATCTGACCTATTTGTACAAAAACAATAGAAAAGGCACAATTCTTTGCTGTCTTCCAAAAAGGCAGCCTGGGATCCCAGCAAAGCTGAAGGGTAACTCACGGTGATCTCATCAGCTGAGCTGCGCTGACACTTTCCCTGCCAAGAGCAATTCTCTGCAAAGGGACTTCCTGGACAGATAAGGGTAGAGAAGCCTACTGAGTATGTTGTTATTCCAAAGGCTAACTGGTGAAACATGTGGATGTTGAACAACTCCTGGAGACCAGCTCAAGAGCATGAGGCAGCTGGAGACAGGGAGCTTTAGAATCGGCACCTCAAGCTTTTGTTCCGAGCCCATGCAGCAAACTCGCATTTTCTCCCTTCTCAGGAAATTTTTTCCCTTACAAATCCATTTCTCTGGAACATGATGAGAGCTTCTATGAACAGGCTTGGGCAAGGCAGGCCATAATGAAATAATTATTGGGTTTACAGTGTTGGTACAATCTTTCCTGTCTATTTTTAAGGGTGCTGGAGCAAGGCTGTATAATGAAAAATGACTTATAAAAGTGTCATTCAGCAGCTCTGTATTCACAGTTGTGATCAATGTTAAGTCCTTGACAAAGATAGAACTGAAATTCTGGGGATGCTTTGTGCCTACAACCAGTAGTGCTCTTTAAAAGTTGTTTTTGTTTAGAAAGTAGTCAGGAACAAAAGGGAGGCTGAGAAAAGTGGCAGCAATTGCTTGAATAGAGGAGTGTTTTCTCTTCTAGAAACAACTAAGCAACTTTTTCATAAAGAATTGTAGTGTCTATTAAAAGTGTAACAGGACTTTAGACAGCAATTACAAATGCCTATAAAAGTCCACTATTTGCCTTTGATTTGAGAGATTCTGGGACACTTCTTGCTCTTTTCAAGTCCTCATCCCCAAGCCTGCTAAGGATGGCTTTGTCCTTCCCAAAGCCTTCTCTCTGTTAAGCCAGCCAGCCTCCATTTGCTTCTGCAAGCATCATTTTCCTATTAGAAATGATGTTTTTATTACTCTCTTATCATGCTGAGCAGTGGGGGATATTCCTTCTCCAGCAGCTGGAGTGCAAGGCCTCTTACCCTGTGGGGATTTGGCAAACCAGTTGCAAACTCAGTGGAGCAGGGAGCGAGATCTGCAGAGAGGATGTCTTGACTGTAATAGCACACAGATCGCTCCATTCCTGCAGAACTAAAACCAGGCCACTATTTTGCTTTTTAAGAGACAATAGGTCTCTTTCTCCCCTCCTCCCAAACAGGCCAGGCACAATAGCTCCAAAATGAAAACCTTTTGTGAGTGCATATTATTTGGTTTCAAGCTGCCTGGAGTATAATGATGATTTTTTCAGCTCCTTGCAGCAGCTGCCAGCATTTCTGTGCAAGGAGATGGGAGTACTGAATATGTTTGTGTGTGTTATTTGCTATGATTTTTAATTTATTTTTTTAAAAAGCTTTCAAAAGACTGTTTAGGAAATTGCTGCCAGCCCTCCTGGTAACCCCAATGCATTTTCCTTATGGAAGGAAGTTCAGCAAGGAAAGCCACCACTTAGATTTAGAGAGCACTGACCTATTCTGTGCTACAACAGAAACTCACAAAATCTAGAGAAAACCCTAGAGAAAGAATGAGGAGTGGAAAAAAAGCCTCTCAGAAACAATAGAAAGGCTCTTCTCATACGAGAAATATTGTTATTTAGAAAAGAGTAAAACTCACAACTGATTTGTCTCTCTCTCATCCTTTTCCCCCACCTCAGTCCTTTTCTAAGAGAGGAGCTCCTGGAACTCACCTTTTCTGCATTCCTTGGCTGGGGTTACAGCCAAGTGTGAGTAAGCACTAATGCAGCTCCAGGTATCTGGCTATATAAGTGGTTCTGCAAGGCTTAAATTATGTTTTTTGGGGTAAGGGGGGCAGTGTCAGTCCTCTTGTGACATATTTGGTAAGTACTAGCTAGGAAATAAATAAAATAGAGTGATTTTCTTTTGCTGTTGTTTATTTTCGCTTAAGTATTTTTTTTCATTGTACCACATTTTTATAGAGACTTTTCTTGTAGCTGAATCACTTCACTCCCAGACAGAACAGAGCAGAGCAGGGACTTCACTGGCTCACTTTTCTGCCATTTCAGAATCACGGCACAGGTGTGACTTTGGTTTCTGGCACATGAATCCTTTGTCAAAGACATCTGCCTTACGGGTTGCTGACCTCTGAACCCAAGGGCTGCCACTCAACCATATCTGCAAAGGCTGAATTAGAATCCCCCAGTATTCAATACTTTTGAATAAGATGTCTCACTTGACTACAAAAAGACTTTACAGCAAAACTAAGGCCATACTTAGAGCATGGCATAGGGGTCAGAATTCTGCCTTGAGGTGAGGCTGACCCAGGCTGATGATGGAGTGCACCTGTAGAAAACACACGCCTGTATTTTTTTTGGCACTAAAATTTATAGTTTGTCCTGCCTAAGGTTTATAAACCTATTGCCTCAATTTGGTGTATGAAAGTGAAGCAGGACTGATTCATTCTGGGGAAAGGAAGAAGACGCTTGCAAAGGACTTTAACTTTAGGTTTGTCCTGCTCGGAGAGGAAAGGTGAGAGAACCCAAACCAAGAGCATTGCAATGCCCCATCTTTCACAGCAAGAATGGGATTTGAGTGTGTTCTGGCTCGGTGCACAGCAGTCAAACTCTCTCAACCTTGTTGAACCCCAGGCTCTGGTGGATTTTAGCTCAAGCCTATCCCCAGCAGCCGTTCCCAGTGTTGGCAAGCGAGGGAGCAGTGCTGCCACTATTCACTGTCACAGCCTCAGCCAGGGGCCTCCTGCCTTGTGATTGCTGATTTCAGTTCATTTCTCTGATTTACAGTTTCCTGAATTGCAGGTTGTTAAAATACTTGTAAAAAACACTGGTCTGGAAAACGTTCCTAAATAATTATGTCGATGACTAAAAATCAGGCTGAAAGGGCTTTAATTCATAGTGGCTTATACAATAAGGGAGATTTAGGGAGAGCTTTTATTCTCCACTCGTATTTTTAACGTTTCATTCATGTTCATATCCTGTACTACAGACCCCAAAGTGAGTTTATATGGCTAAACTCTCATTCTGCAGTCAGGGACTACTTCATTCTCTGGAAAACCTTTCTTAGGCAAGTAAAGTTTTCTCTCTGAAGGTTAGTGCTGTGTTTATATCCTGGAGGGCTTGTGGGGAATCAGAGTATTTTCCCTTTTAGAAGGGGATTGTGGGAATTGAAAGGTTGGTGTTAAAATAGGGAGGTGAAGCACCAGTGAGAAACTGAGGTTGAGAGGTGCCCCATTGAATTATGCAAATAAGGATCACCACTGAGGCTGTGCTCAGGGATTTGTGCAGTACAGCCTGACAGATCCTCAGTCTGCAAACAAGCAAGACACAGCCAAGACTACTTTGATTCTTACCTCTGGTGTTGAGCAGAGAGAGATCTGTTGCCATTAGCCCGGGCTAATGTTTAGGCCTGCAATGGTGTCATCTCAAGTTTCTTATTTAACCAGTCCCAGCTGTGTCAAATTCTTCCTGCAGCAGAGCTGGAAGTTGGAATTAACCATTGAACCTCCCAAAATGTATGACTGATTGGCTCTATTGTAAGGTCTGCTTAGGACCATTTTGACATGTCTTCTGCTGGAAAATATCTCCGTTAAAACTCTTCAGAAATGCGTCTATTACTGAATACCAAGACAGCTCAGAATACCCTGAGTGAGGCCTGGCCAGGATGGAAGATGGGCTTTACCACATCCCAGGGGAATAAGTTCAAGCTATTGTGAGCTGTTTCTGGTTTTGTAATGACTCCCAGCAGGGAAAAAGCTTGAGATTCACATTTTTTTGCCAATGAGATAAACATTCTCTGTTCAACTCCGTTTGCAAGAGTTACGTTATTTAAAGGCCTTGAAGAAGTTAACACAAGAACATGACTACATTCAAACAAGCTTCTTAGGTGGGATGGAGCAGTTTCTGCACTAAGGGAACGTGGATTACAAGAGTTTGTCCATCAGGTGCAATAACAAACATCTTCATGCAGCTTTGTAGGCCGAGGCTGTTTGTGAGCTCCCATCAAATGCACAGGCACTGCCCCAAGGTGCCAGAGGCTCAGGTGGGAGTTCACTCATATGGAGAGAAACAGAACTTCTGGAAGCCTTGATAATACAGAATTCCTAAAAGTTTGGAACTTGCTTAGCAGCTTAAAGTATTAACAGAAGCATTAAAAAAAAAAGGCCTTGGTTAGCTAGTGGAGGTGCCTGCTCTGCCAGGAGGCAGCTCTGAGGGAGGAGAACTGATTTCAGCTGAAACCAATTACCCTGATGAGTGAAGCAAGGAGGGCTGTGAAAACACTCTCTCCTGGTGTGTTGGACAGTTGATGTGCCCAGCATCTGCTTTTGTCAGGGCAGAGCTAAATGACATGACCTTCCACCTGCTGTGACTTGCCCAGACTCCTCTTTGTAGGATGGTGCATCCTCCTTGTCCTGCCCCCAGGAAACATTTTTCAGGCAACATTTGCTTTGTTTCATCCTTCTACATCTCATCACACCTCCTTGTGCACAACAAGGACGTGCTAGAATACTGTGTTAGCCATTGGCTTGGAAAATAGCACATTGAAGGAATTTCCTTTGGTACTGTACCACTAAGGAAAAAAACTATTTCTTCTATTAGAGCAATTGATGAAGCAAAGAAGAAACAAGGTCTTGGTCAAAAGTTTTCATTGAATTTTAGGATATAAGACAGCAGAATGGTGGTAGAAGATGACCTGGTTTTGAGAAGGGAGAAAGGGTTTTAGGAATTGGCATATCATGGCCTTTTGATTATTACGGCTAGGGAATGAAAGAGAAGAGCAACAGCTAACCAGTAACTCAAGCTGAATTTGCAAACTAGATGCACATATTTCCAAGGCACAGGCATGTAATGTGTGATATTTGTAGTGCCAAATTACCTGATCTGCTCAAACACTCTGAGATCAGCAAATTCTACCCTCTCCTTTAGCAATTTCCACAGGAGCAAGTAGTTTCATGTGCAATTATCTCCTTGTGTCAGTTTAATTTACAGTTATCTCCTTGTGTGAAAGGATGAGGATATAGAACCAGTCCATTTTAGGATGGAGGTGAGGGTCTTGCCAGTGGAGAAATCTGCTCTGCTCTACCCCAACTTTTGCCACTTATATCCCTTAAGGGACCCCTTAAGGAACTCCCAAGGAGGAAGCACAGACAGAGGTAGAGAGTTTTTAAGAGCCCTTTCCACTTTTTTAATAATGTGTGTGAATATTGGATTTTATTATTTCCTCTTTGATTTTATGACTATTGCAGATTATTCAAAAAGCAAACTGAAAAGCCATTTATTGCCTGGGTTTGTTTTGTTTTTTAAACCTGTTACACTTTAAAGCATCGTGAAGAGTTCCAGATCATACTCATAACAACAAGAATGCTTGATGAATTAAAAGAATTTGACTGCAAGTCTGAACACCACTATAAATGGAGGGGTGGGAGTCCATGTGGAGCTGTAAGGTTCAAGAACCCAGTGAAATTGTGCTGTAACTCCTGACTGAAGCACCTCGAGAGGCTGCCAGCTTTGCTAGGGCTGCCTGCCCTCTCCAGATGACCTTCCATAACTGGGCTGATGATGTCCTGATAAAAAGATATCAGGATAATATCTTCCTGATCCTTTGGGCCTTGCTAGAAAACAGATGTTCTTGGAGTACCTGACAGTCTCACTTTGAACACTGGCAGGAAATAGATATTGGAGAACACAGAAATAAGAAACCCTTTTTTTATTGTTATTATTGCACCTGATCATTCTTGAGCCTTGATACTGGGGACTAAGATTTGGGCAGGGATCCAAACTGGCTCTTCCTCGTGAAATCCATTCTCCTGTTCCCCCATGCACATTAAGGTGAGCATGAAGTCTGATGTTCCAGTTTTAAATCTCAATTCCCTTGCTTAGGTTCTGAGCCAAACATTTCCTAGGGGAGAGACAGGCACAGAGGATGAGAATCCTTCTTCCAGGGTACCTGTGTCTGCTAACTGTGTGATGAAATTACAGATCATACTGAGTGGTTTGGGCTGTTTTGTCCAAGACACCAGCTAATTAAGCTGCAACCTGTCCCCACCTTGACCAAGTACATGGGTTTTGTACAGCAATCTTCACTAAATACTGCCAAAGTGCAGGTGGCACCATGACCTAAAACTAATGCCTATGTCACCTGCATTTCAGACAGCCATTTCTTCAGGTCACAGACCAGGTCTAGTTAAGTCACCATTTTTCTTCCCTGGTGGCTCTCTGGTTTATTTTAAACCAAAGGGTTATGTTCAAAATTTACTATAGATATTAAAGCACTTTTTCCCCTGCCATGCTCCTCCAAACAACCCTATTGAGCTTTTCCACCCAGAGACAACTCCATTTGACTATTTACATTATGTTTGACAACTTAAAATGCATCTCTTGTGCTGGTTTTCCAGTACAGTGGGCTGCTAAGCAAGCTTTTCATGGCTTCAAGAATCATCTTATCAATGAAAGAAAAAAAAAAGATGGTTAAGTACACAAATCATAGTAACTTCAGATAATTGTAATTTGAGTAACTGTGAAACTGTCTATCAAACAGATTGCACCTGTTTAAGGTTAATAAATATTCTTTGGAAAGGCTATTCTTAAAACATGATGCTTCTGGACCTGAAAGCAGTGTTAATCCATAGGTATTCATATCTCTGCCACTGACCACTTCAATATGAACTGAACACCCAATCCAAACAAGGATTAGATTTGCCAGTCAGGTAGTGGCAGTAAAATTCTGAAGTAAAAGTATTTCCAATGTGTCAGGCTACTCCTGCAATGGGAATTCTGCATATATCATGGCAGTGTCAAACATTCTGTAGGAATAAAAGCCAAACTAAGTAGTAACTGACTTAAATAAGGCTACTGGCTTGCTTCAAATTATTCCAAATTAAGTCATTTTTGAACTTAAAACCTTTGGCTTAAAATAAACCAGAGAGCCATCAGGGAAGAAAAACCTGAGTGCCATGAAAAGTGAGCTCTGAGTTCATGGATATGATTCATTTTTCCCTTTTCCTTCCCATGCATTCAGGGGCCAGCCAAATGCATCCCTTACCTGGCCTTTCTTTACCCTGAAACTCAGAGTAATGGGAGGAACAGAGGAGGTGATGTGGCAGGATGTTTGTAGGCGGCTCTGCTGTGAGTGGCCTGTGAAAGTATATCCATATATATATATATATATATATATATATATATATATATAGGTATAGTGTAGTGGTAGAAAACCTGGGCCTAAACAATATGTCTGGGTGGTATTAATATGGGATTTGCACAAAATCACATCTCTCCATTTCTTATAAGCTGGGGATGGAGAGATCCCTCACGCACACACACACATCCACATAACCCTCTCAGAGTATGGCATGAACATCTGAAGCCCCCATGATTGCAATTTTTGTTGTTGATGCTTGCTTTCATCACATCTAATATTTGCTCTGAACTGGCTGCTTCTAAGAACGTCAATCTTCACAACGTGTATGGATATTAATCTTCCAAAGAGGAATTTAAATGGCAGAGTGGACCCTTCAGGCTAATACAGGGGAGGTGATGCCCTGTCTGTTTTTAATTAGAGCTAGCTTGTTTAATGAGGTAATGTTCTGTTGTGCTGGGTTATCTCCTGGAAGACAGGGCAGCAGGCGAGCTGCTGGGGAGGGACACTTGAAAAACATCACAGGCAGGCTGTTTAATGTTAGCACTATCATTCATCACCCGGGCTCTTTGGAGAGCCTGACAGATGGAGCACGTCCTGTGGGGACTCCATCAGCCTCTGGCGTGCTGCTTAATGCAATTTAGCCAGATGTATCAAAGCAGCAGGCGAGACCCTGCTATTTGGACAGCATTTACAGCATCCTGGGCAAATAGTCAGGAAATGTTCAATAATGTGCCTTGCACAAGTGTGGCAAGAAGCAGATTCTTAGAGGGACGGGTTGCCAAGAGAAATCCTGGCAGTGCCTCACTCCAGCTTTTAGTCACATGCTGGTTTTGTTGTTATTGTTTGAGGGCTTATTTTTGTAAGGGCTCTCTGAGTTTGAGGTTTCCAAAGGCCGGATTTAAGGTGTCTTGAACACGCCCATCTGGTTCCTGATCAAGAGGATGGATGTGAACAGCAGGATCCCTGGAGCACTCGTGGATCTGGGCATGGGGCCTGCTGGAGGGATGGGGTGCCTTCCCAGCAGACAGAGCAGGGCAGAGCTGAATTCTTCAGCAGCCCAAACACTCTGCTCCTGATGCAAAAGGGATCAGTGGTGTTTGGGCGATTGGAGAGCAAATACCAGTACAGACAGGGAATTTAGTGGGGCCTCTGGCTACATCTCCACACTACAGAATCCAGTCTGGTATGCTGACAGCCTCTGTTTTGGAATCCAAGAGGGGTTCTGCAGAGTATTTCAAGTACACCTAACTGCTTGCCACTGAAATAATAATAATTCCCGAATTTTGCCATATGGACCTTTTCCCAAAAGCCTGAGTATACCCACAGACCTGTCTTTGATTCTCAGTGTGGAATATTATGTCTGTGAGATCTCTCCATCAGTTACTCTGTGGAGGATTGCTCCCTCAGGACAGCAGAGCCTGCAATAGGGACAGCACAAACCCTGGGGAAACAGGTTTCTGCTCTTTCTGCTCCATGTCCTGCTGCCCAGACAGGTGGCTATTGGCACCAGCTGCCAGAGGAACACTTGCCATGATTCGTGTGGGTGCTGAAAGCAGATGGGGTTTGTGGCACTGGTGTTTTGCTATTTAAATCTACAGCTTCTTTGCCAGCAAAGGAAGAAAAGAGCATGGTTAATGCACTGCCCTGTGGGCTGCTGGCAGAAGATGTTTAACTTCTAGAGGGGGAAAAGTTCCAGTGGGCCTGGAAAAAGAATAGTTGTGATGTGTATTTTCAGCCTTAAGGCCAAAGCCTCAATAAATTCCCAACGCAGAAGCAAAGCTGTCCTTTGCACTGATTCTTTTAATTATTATTGCTATTAGCAAAGCTCTACCCAAAAACACTTTTCTGAGGAGATACTCCCCACTTCTCCCAGGAGCCAGAACTGCTGCCGGGGTGAGGGACAGACACACAACCCAGACACCTCCCCATGTGCTGTGGTGTCAGCTTCACCTGTGAATTCAGCTTTGGCTCAGGGCTGGTGCATAAAGATGTAAAATCCATCTGGGCCTTGCAGTCTTGGAAAGCTCTTTGATGATGTTTCCAGCAACAGAAATGTAGCATGTGCAGAGCCTTGCATCCTGTTGCTAATAAGTCTGCTTTTACACCGCTCTGCTACACTTATTAACTTTCATTTACATATTTTTCCAATAATCTTTTAAACAAGTGACTAGATGACCATAAATCCTGGAGAGTGAGGAGTGCAGGAAGAACAAGTGCTTGGGGCTCAGTTTAACCCTTCAGTCCCCACTAGAAAAGCCAGGGCCAGAGCAGCAGTGTCCTGCCATGTGCCCAGCAGAGAAGGTTGGCAGGGAAAGGTAAATGCTTCAAAAGGAACATAATTTCTTGTTGTGCTATCCCAAAAAAATATAAAATCTGGTGCTGCTGCCAAGCCCCAAAATGCAAATTGATGCAGAATGGGGAATTTGAAATGTTTTGCTAGCAAGTACACGCCGTGGTTCTGCATCGATACTCAGCTGCTGATGAAATCCCATCCTGGATTTAGCAACCAGGTTCACTAAACCAAAAGGCCTTCCCTGCTTGATGATATATGATGAGGCAAGGGAAATCTGGTATGGCTTTTTAAGGCAGGACAGAACAGGGACAGCTGGGTGGAGTGTGTCAAATACCAGCACTATCCAGAGCCACATACTCTATGAAAAAATAGGGGATTGTTGGGGTGGGAGGGTACCAACACTGAATTTCTAGGTTTAAGTTCTTCTCCCTACTACCCTTGGAATTCAGCCTCCTCACTGAGAGAAACAGTGACAGCTTGAAAGACTGTCCAATATATATAATTATTTTTTATACATATATACACATAGTTGCTTCCAATTACCCAGGAATAACCGTTTCCTCTACTGAGCCAGCTGCATAGATGGCTGAACAATCTGTCTGTTCAAACATACTTCAGTCAACTTTCTCTAGCTGATTTGGCAAGAATTTTTCTTCCTACAACTGGATGTCCTCCAGTAACAACTTAGGCAGCCTTTTGACTTTGGGTCATGGCTGCATGACACTGAATCCTTTCATTTGTCTCTCTGCAAGTAATGATGGGAAAGCCAAAGGACTGCCATGCCTCTGGTTGAGAAAGGACAGTTTAATTCTTTGTGCCACACATCTAGGTGTCAGCTGATTTTACACCACAAAACAGGACAGTTTATCTCAAAAACGGGGTTGGACCAGCACTCAGAGGTCCAAGCCCTGACACATCCCCTGGATAATTCACCCATTTTTGCATCTGGTTGTATGGAAGTAACTTCTCACCTCAAAAGGTTTCTGTAGGGATGATATCCTGTTATGACTGGAGGGCTCAGTGTAGTGACAAACATCAGGGAAAAGAAATCCCAGTTCCAGGCAACCAAGAAAGATCTGGAAAAAGATCTGCCAGCAGCAGTGAAGGTGAGCAGGAAGGGACAATGTTGTCATCAGGTCTACTTCACCTTTCCAGTCTCACCCTTTTGTGACAGCTCTACTCAGGTTGAGGCTGTAAAGACTATGAAAACCTCTAGGCATGTTGCATACAGCCCATGTGCAAATTTACCCTGCTCTCTCTAAAACTCCAGCTTGGAATGACAGCCATTCATAAATACTTCACATGCCCCAACTGAGATGCTGGAAGAAAATGTGGCCTTGATTAGCAACTGTTAATGAATTTCCTTTTCAATTAAATCTTGTTGTTCCAAACACAGAGTGAGACCACTCAGTTTGTAAGGTTCCCAAACCTTATGTTGCTGCTTGGCATGAGGAAACCGGACCCCAGCCTCCAAGGCTGTCATCCTGGAACTTTCACAAACAGTGAAATGCTATTTTGACAAAATCAGCGCTTTTCTGCAGCCATTTCCCTGATGACTTAGGGCAATCTGCTAGGATTGAGTTTGATAAGGGCCCCTGATCTTAGTAATGCAGCTTAATCTCCAAAAGCTGGATTTCAGCACTACCTAATCACATTGGGCTCCTTTGCCTTTGCCAATCCATGATGTTGCTGCAAGCTTCAAAGATTTTGGTGGCATAACGACATCTTCAGACCCACCTTTATGTATTTCCAAAATTCCCATCCAATCCCATGTGCCCAAGGGTATCACATTATTTTAATTGCCAGCTCGCTACTTTAGGGGCACCTTCCTTCATAACTTCTGCTTTGCTTGTAATGATGAGATCTCTTGCAGATGCAGTTAATCAAAAAGATTACAATCACTCCAGAAACACCTGCATTGGAAATAAGTCTGGCTTTTATTACTATGAATTCCTACTGCTGACAAGCTCTGGGAGGAGAGAATGGGGGAAAACCCAAGATCCCTTTGCACAGCTGGAATATAAATGTGAAATTTTCTTTCCATTTATTTTTCTTCTGTAAATGGTTTAGCTGCTATTGATCAAGATTACCACCAAATAAAAATCAGAATCTACTAGCTTGTGGTGTTTTGTGTAACACACTCATAAAACAAATTTATGCCTTCACCACTGGAACAGGCCATAGTTTTTGCTAGGATTTGTACAGAACTGGAGATGGTGTTCATTGTCAGGGCTCAGCAGGCAGACATTCAGGAGCAGGAAGGATCCTGTATTGGGATTCCATATTGCACGTGGAAGGCAAAATACTTTAGTTGTTCCCACAGCCTGCATCCTCTTTACCCTTATGAAATTAAGGATAAATATAAAAGAGCTCATTAGTTGTAATGGATAGGTACAATAGGAAGCAGCGAAGTCAGAAGTATTAAGGGAGCATAAAAAGATGTGTAATTCATTGCAGGGTAAAAAGGCATTCTTAAAACTGTTGCAAACTCTTCAGTTAATATCCCTGTTACTGTGAATCTCTTCTCTCCAACTCTTGGGTAGGTGCCAGCGCAGTTTTTCTGAGAAATACAAAGTTTTCAACAAAGCCCTACAGTGGTGAAGGTGACAGAGTGTCTCAAAATTCCAAGGTTCAGATAATAAAAGATCTTGGGATCCTGAAAACTGGCAAAACAAGAAATAAAATGCCATTCCTCACAGGAAATGAAAGAACATCCACATCCACCAAGGACAGAATGGCAACAGTCTAAGAAACAACTCAAGGCACATTTATTAAGGAATGTTAATTTATTGAAGTCTGCAATAGTCCCAGACTGTGGACACAGCTTTTTAAAAATTAAATATTACATTCAAAAGCCATGAAGGATGTTCACAATTTGTCTAATTTTTTTTGCAAGTAGCTGCTAAGTGCTACTTCTACAGTGATCTACTAGCACAGGAAGAAGAAAAATCAAAGTGTCTCCCTGTGTCAGGACTGAATTCCCACTGCACACAGAGTCAGTACGAAATGGTTCCAATCCACAACATCCTGCTCTCTCTCACTGGATAACAACTCAAACTAAATGCATGCTCAAAGGAATGATTTAGTGGGGATAGTCTGTCCTACTGCTTCTGCAAGAGCTACAGGAAAGAATCTCTAACACAAAAGCACAAAATGTAGCCCCTTTACTGGCTCTTGATAATAATATTTTCTTTTACCTTCTATAGATTCTTAGCTTAGCTACCTTTTCAGATCCATAAACCATCAGAGGCTGGGCTGGCACAGTTACTGACTGGTTTTAAATTGATGTATTTGTCATGCATATCCATGCAACTTAATTTAAATAGCCTGGAATTGGTATTAGACAACTAAGAAAAGGAATGGCCCTATCAGAGAAGGTGCTTCATTAATAGCAAGGTGACACTTCATATTTCGAGCAGAAGAAATATTTAGGGCCAGATCCAGCAAACCACTCAGCTACTTACAGTTCAAGCTGGATGTGTTACAGATATCAGCATCCAAGAACACAAGACACAAACTCCGTGTAACTTGACAATTTCTGAATTTTGCATTAAAGATACACAAAGTAAAATATGCATAGAGTTTTAAGACCATTGGAAAACAAGGGAATGTCTTCTGTGACAGGAGTAATGCTCCTTCTGGCCCTGGCAGCTTCAACAGGAGAGCTGAAGAATCCCCTTCCCTCATCCTAAGTTGTTTTCCAGTATGAAATTGGAAGAGGTGGATGAGAAGGGCTAAAGGAGGATTAAAGAAGGTTTAACCCTGGGCAAAAGAAGGTTTAAAGTGTACCTCTCCCACTTCATGAGGTTTTATCCTTGTGGTCTGCTACAGGAGGCTGCCACTGCTGTGACCCTGGCTGCCTTTAGGAGCAGGCCTGGCCAAAGGAGCAGTGCAGCATCAAAGCACTCCAGGACACTTCGGGCTGTGGAGCACAACCTCAGCAAGCTGGTGAAATCCAGCCTGCAAGAACCTTGAGTAACAAGAAGGGAAGTACTTCAGACATCCTTTCCTCTTTGCCATTCCTCCTAGCAGCCTTTCAGAGCCCTCAGCAAGCTGGCCAAGGTCCGTGCTGGGGTTGAGTGACCAACTCTTCGCTCAGCACATAACTCAGTGCCCAACACCGGTTAGAAATGGCAACACAGTGGTACTCACTACATTGATAAGTGCTCAGCTATCACAAATAACCACTCATCCACTCACAACCATACTTTATTTCTTCTTTCCAGAGCAATGTCAAGGTTGCATTACTGAGGCGTGTCTAAGGGCGGGCTGCAGGAACAGAAGGGCTTTGCCTAACAAGAGATAGGAGGCCACTGAAGTAACAGTCATTGCTGACTTCAGTGTACTTAAGTCAGACTTAGCCTGTGGTTAAATATACAAGTCCTTTGCCCTTTCAGGCTTAAAATAAATTTGCCTTAAACTACTGCATTGGCTTACATTACAAGATAAATTATGAAAAATAAGTTGGCCTCAAAGCATAGTTTTGCTTAGCTGCTCTGGGCATGAACCGTTTCACTTGGCCTCTGTTTTCCAGACCACCTATCTCCCTCACCAGGAGGATGAAGAGAAAATAATCAAGAGGGCCTGGAGCCTATTTAGACAACTGGTGAGCTCCTTGCAAAGGGCTCCTTTTTGGGTAGAAGACAGAAGATCCACCACAGAGGAAAAACAAAGCCTGCTAAAGGCTGATCACGATGCTGGTTCAATGCTCTGATGTTACTGGACAAAAAGGACCAGGTTTATGGGTTTGACCAGGAACACAGCAAATGGTCAGGATCTGTGCTTCCCTTTTTCCTCTCTCCTCCTCCTCCTCCTCCTCCTCCTCCTCCTCTCTTTCTCTGGCTCTCACCTTGCCTTCTCCCTCATCTTTACTACTACATTTATGTAAGTGCTGAACACACACAGAGTCTTGCACACTACAACTCTCATCACACCAATCACTTGACAGTGATGATCCCAGCACCCTTTATGAGATCTGCAACCAATTACAGCTGAAATCAATATGAATCCATCAATATAAGCTCTTGAGCTTTACAACCACGGAACAGTGACAGGCACAGCCTGCATCTTTTCTAATAACACGATCTAGCTGACTCAAAAAGGGGAACTGTATTAAAATACAGTACTGCTACAGTATGTCATATATAAAATGTCATATAAAAAATGTCATATATAACGTCACATACAACAAGAGGGAACGAACAAACTACAAAGACACCTCTGTAAAGGCATTATTGCACTGCTATTGAACAGTGCCTTTCAACAGCAAATCAATCACCAGTTTCCTTAAATGTACTTAGCTCCAATAATACTGCCTTTCTCATTTCTATTCCCAAGATTGGCCCAGGATTGTGTTGCCTTCCCAAGCTTTATGACAGCTCAGCAAAGGTGACCCACTCCTCCTGATCTCATCAGCAAACTTTCAGTGGCTGCCTTGCTGCTGCCTCTGTTGGTCAATCCAGGCAACTCTGAAACAGCAGATGGGGCTGACTGCACCTCACTCACATTTCATATGTGCCCTGCACTGGGTTCATGCCTAGACTTGAACTATGTAAAAAGAAAAATTAAAAAAGAATTTATGATCTCATGAACCTTGAGAGCAGAGGCCCTTGAGCATCTTGTGAATGACAGCAGCACTCTTAAGTCTGGATCCCAGCCCGCGTTTTCCATCCAAGAGGACTGAGCGATGTTTGGAATTACATAGCGAGGAATCTAAACTAAACCAGGTGTCTTCCCAGTTTTGCCAAAAAAATAGTTTGACACATACTAGCTTATAAATAGATGGCTCTGCCAGATCAAACAATGATATATTACACTGACCACTCAAACAGCCCAACAATGAAGCAATTTTCATGAGGATGCGATACTTTTTACTTTCTTAAATTGAAAATAATAAACAGATTGGTTTGTATTATCATGAAAAATGTGCTAAAGGGTAAGGTCTGTGAAGAAAAATCTGACAAGTCATAGGTCATAAAAGTTTCGGTTCAAGCTTGTTCATATTACAGTGAAATAAATTATTGCTGAAAACTTCTTTCAAAGAGTTCCTTTTTGATTGGGTCTTGGTTTTAAGATGAGCAAGCATTTTAAATGTGAGCTATTTCCATTGTTTGTGAGCAATAAACATCAGGCTGAATAGAAAAGCAGAGACCAGAAGTGATTCCCACTGCTGTAAAAGAAAAGCTGCACAGTTTCCTTCCAACCACAGAACACCCTTTATCTAGCTGTGATTATACAGATCACCTGTCCACACACAGGCACCAGGACAGGGAGTTCTCAGCATCATGCGAGGCTTTTCTTTCTCCTACAGGTACAACTCATAAAGCCAGCTGGGACTTGGGAAAATTCAGTTCTGATGTGACTGACTCCAGCACAACCTGACTCCACTTCTAAGATTTAACTCCTTTTACTGGAACTGTTTACCACTTAATTCTCATTTCGTTCTTTCTAGAATAAGACTGTTTCGATCATGATGAGCAGTGTCTTGCTTGGAACAGAAGAGATTTTGAGGGGAGATGTGATGTAGAACAGTATAGCTGCACAGGACCAAAGAGAGTCTTGCAGAGATGGTGTCTGCAGCAGAACTACTCAGTGCAAATGATTCATGGAGAAACCTCTTTTTGCTGATAGGCTCTGGAGAGATGCCTGGGTACAGTGATAAGGAGCTGACAGGGAACCAGCCATGCTCAAATGCCTTTCAGTTCATCTAAATTTCCAGAGAAAATCTCCTCCCACATTTAAAGTCTTTGGGATCCTTCCAGTCATGTCTTTCCCTTCTGATAGTCTTCCAGCTCCCTGGGACTTTCTGGCCCTCCTCAGCATCCTCTTTTGTCTCCTTCTGCTCCTCCAAGGACAGTTCTGTTCTTTTTTCAGCCCATTCCACTTCCACCTGGGAAGTTTTTGGGGAAGAGGCTACAGGTGGAGCAGCCTGTGCTGGGACAGGCTGCCATCAGCTGCACCTTCTCCTCGCTCAGGACCCAGTGGATCCTCTCAGAACAAGGTTTCATCCAACACAGCAGACTCAGCTCTTCCCCAATGGTAGTTTCTAGCAGAGCCCTGTGCTCCAGCATGTGAAAGTGCTCTAACACACATCACACATTTTTCCAGGCTCCACCGTAGTGTCAGGTTTAATGAAACACTTAATTATCAGACCTCAGAACTCGGGATACCCTAGCCAGACAAGTGGACAATCTGCATCAGGGCCTGGCTGTGCAATCCTTCCTCTGCCCAACACTTGCTCCTGGGAACACGTAAAACCAACAGGCTGAGAAACAAAGAGGCTACATGGCTACAGATAGGAATGAGGTGATGATGGTAACTTGTTCTGCCAGCCTAAGGAAAGCCTGGCTACAGGATCCAAATAGCTACTTGGCACCTGAGAAGCAAGGAACTAAATCAGAGGCCAGACACCTAAACATTAGTCCTAGAGCTAGAAGAGGAAATACTAAAATCATTGCAGTCCTTGACTGAAGTAGTCTTGCCTAGAAAAGGCAGATCTAGCTGGAAAAGTCTGGTCCAGTGAGACACAAGCAAAGGATGGAGACAAAAAGACACCACTGAAACTGTGGCTCTTGTCCCTGTTTCTGCTTTCAGAGCAGCTCAGTGAAGTCCACCCCCAGCTCTACCCTAGCGCTGAGACATGGGGCCAGCACTCTAAATTCTTAGGTACATCAAAAAGTTGCATCTTCTGGGCCAAGGAACAAACACTTCCAACTGCAGTGGCAGCACCAAGGTTTTGCAGTGCCCATGTCATAGAGAAGCACAGGGGCTTTTGTAGCACGGGTCGTTTGTTTCCTATTGAGCACAACAATTCACCCAGGAGTCGTTTCTCCCTCCCAGCCTGCCAGGCACAACATATTCACCAGCTTCCTTTTCCATTACAAATTTAAGATCTACCTGCAAAATATAAGAAGCCTGCAGCATGACAAAGATGCAGAGTAAGAGGAAGAGAGCTTACATCTGTCACTGCTGTCTGTAAATCCCTTTGGTAGCTGGGAAGTTGTGAGGTGGCAAGTTCTCAGTCCTGATCTACTGTTATCTGAAATGGATTTTATGGCTCTGTGGATTTTTTTTTATCAAATCTGTAAAGCCACTGAAGCAATAGTTCTGGTTATAGGAACTCGTTCAGGGTGGAGTGAAAAACAAGAAACCATTGCTGGAGAGTATCTGGTGTTGATCACAAAGAGAATAAGTACTATTTGCCCAGAGAAAACAAGATTTTTCCACTAACCTCGTATTTTGCTTTCTCAGCAAATTTTTCTGTTTTCTCTAGTCTGCAGCCCTTCTCTAGCCAGTAAATTCAATATCTTGTGAGATCTAGAGAGAACAAAGTGAACATTAGACAGACAAACAAGGAAGGGGTCAATTATTGTATTAAAATCCCCAAGTGCATTGTACTAGCACAAATTTCACATTTGCTTGCGCATGCTTTTAACTGATTCCTTACTTTGTACCTTATAAATGGGCACCAGATGCCAGAGAGAATGATCAAAATTGCAGTGAAATTCAAGATCAAATAAGTTTTTCCCTAAACTAAACCTATTTTTAAAATATCCTACATGCTTTCCCCTCCAATGATTTAACAATAAAAAGAGCCTTTCTCCCAATCTGTCACCTTAAGAACTGTGCACACAAGTTGCAAAATCTCAAAGACTTTGTGACTCCCACCCAATCACTCCCCTCTTGAGGCACTGGAAGGACTGGAATTGTCCTTGTCTTAAACTCACGAATCAGCTTTCCTTTCCCAAACACAAACATCCAACAGCTGTAAAAATGGCATCCAATCAACTGCTGACTCTGCCAGTTCTGCAGTGCTCCTGCTCACGTCCATCTGTCTCCTCCTGCCACGCTGCAGCACACCAGAGAGTGCTGAGGAGGTAGGGCAGAAGTTGACTTGCTACCCATGTGTGTGGGCCAGTAGCCAAGTGATTGCACTTTACAAGCTGGCCACAGATCCACCTTTCATGTCGAAACATGGGGAGAATTAGGCAACTTTTAAAATTAAATAATTCTTCAATGGATGTTCTCCTGTTGTTTATTTTTTTTTTCTTCCTGAAAACTTCTATTTTTTTCAAATTTTTAATTAGAAACACCTTATTTCTCTCCTTTTAAAGCCCTCCTGGATTGAGTTAGTTGGGTCAAAGAACAGCAAGTTCTATACAAGTAAGATCATGTTAAGTTACTGAATCTTTCTGTGAACTATCTGGCTGCTTGCAGTGTGGCCAGAATATCTTTTCCCAGCATATGAACCAAAAAGAGACTGCAAGTCTTTCATCAGACACTGCCTTTTAAGAAAAAAAGTCCTTTTAAATATAACCTGAGGTACAAAACCTCAGATTTACTTCATGCTCATTCAAAGTGTATTCCTATCTATATTTTCCAACGTTTGGGATGTTGGAACCAATCTTATGCTCTGACAGAGTTCTGTCAGGAAGCTGAGCCTGTCCCAAGCAAGACCTGCACAGCTTTCTAGCTTTCTAGAAGGTGTCACCTCTGTCTTGCTGTAAATCAAAGAGCCACAGGTTTCTCCTCTCCAGAATGTTGTAGTTCATTTTCCCACCAAAAAAAAAAAAAAAAAAAAAAAAAATTAAACCAAAAAAATTATTCTTCTCTGATTTTTCCCAATGTGATGGGAATTTTTCCCTCTTCATAATCTACTAATTATAAACTTTAAACCAAATGTGACAGTTTCAGAACCTGGATTAGTTTGGCTGATCATAAAGAAGTCTTCCAGCTATGACCCTCTTTGAAGGACAGGAGCCTTCAGTGGTCAAGTGAGCATCCATCCTAACCTTATGGACATAAACCAAAGCTGCAGATTGCAGATTTTATTATTCCAAGCTGGGAGAAGGTGCAGCAAAGCACCATGATGGGTCTTTTTCCCATAGGAAAATGGGATACGGCTCATCTCCATCTGTCAGGAAAACAGGAAGAAGAAATCTTATATGGGCATCAAAGTTACAATTTCAGTACTGGCCTATGACAGAAATCTCCCCTCCTTTCTGTAAGGGAAAAATTAATTGAGAGGAAGGAACAGAAGAATCAAGAGAAGTTAGAGGAGCTGGAAATTGCTGTATCACAGAACTCTGACTCAGAAATTGTGAGTGATTGCAACATAACAAACTACCACACAGCAGCTTCCCTCAGTCCCCACGCACACTCAGGTCCCTGGGGAGGCTTTTTTTCAGATATGTGGTAGCTTTCTCATGATTTACAGAGTAAAACACCAAATCTAATTATTTCCCATTTATTGTGGACTGTCACAGGGTCAGAATACACCAACAGCAAGTTATCACTGGGCAGCTGACAGATGCTTACTGCTGTGTCAAACCCTTTAGATCAGAAGCTGAGCTGAGTCCTGCTCCTTTTTAAGCCAACAGAACCTCTCTGAGATCTTTCACTATGTCCTAACACTGTTCCTTATGGCAGCTAGGAAACACCAGGGACTGCCTAAGTTTGACACCTGGCTCTATACCAATTTCAAGTTAACACAGCCCTCAAAGTGGGGGTGGGGTGCTTTATGCCTTTGGAAAGCCTGCTCCACGTTTTTCCATATATTTGGATAGTGCAGAAGCACAGGGAGTAAGTTTGGAAAGTCACTTGTGTGACCTCCCACTAAAACTCCAAGGTACTATTCAGTAATCCAGCCTTTTGGAAATGTTTGCATGCTGCTTACAGAACACCAATCATTCATTTGACATAAATAGGAAAAAGTTTTTTGCATCAAAGCTTGATAGGTTGGAAACCTTCTTCTTTCTACATATAATACAGAACAACTTCCAGAGCTGAAGTTGCTGAGGGCCAAACCCTATCAGTGGGAACTTTGCCATTTGCTTTATTAAAACCCCAGTGTGGCCCTACCAGAACAGTATATACTTTATAACTGCAACTTGAATTCGGTGTTGTTGCATAAAATATTCTCTCTTCAACTGACAACACCAGAAAATTTTGCCCTCTGTTGCACCTCAGTATTTGTATTTTACATTAAAGTCTTTCAGGCCACACTGCCTTTGTCGGCTGGTGGGCTCAGCCCACAACTGGGCTCAGCCCAATTTGTCAGCCCACAATTTTGCAGGTGAGAGTGATGAATTTACCACTCAATCTTAACAAACATTTGAATTCCACCCCCTGTTAAAAGACCTCTTTATTCTCCTCCTTTAAGTTTTGGAGAGGCCCTCTCAGGATCAAACTCTTCCAACCACTTTGATGACTATTAATGATGTGCACCATCAGAGGCTGAATTTAGCATGGAAAATGTCCTTGGATGACCCAGCAGCAAGAGGTCATCACTGTATGGAGAGCACTTAATCCAACACTACACCTCCTATACGCCTTGAACTTGGCATTTCACTCCAGTATGTAAAATGTTAGGACTCTCTGGAATTCAGACCATTTAACTTCAAAGTTCAGGCTCATTTGGCTGGTGATGGGTAGTCTCAGTGATTGACCCATGTTTACTCCTAAACAGTCTGCTCCATATCCTGTTTCCTGGGATGTTTATAAGCACTCTTGGGATGTTCATTTAGTCTCCCCCTTTCAGACAGAACATCTTAAGTTCTGACCTTCTTTGGGTTGACACACTGGGATCCAAGGGCTGGAGCACCTCTCCTATGGAGACAGGCTGAGTCAGTCATCCTGGAGAAGAGACAGCTCTAGGAGACCTTAGAGCACTCTCCAGTGTCTAAAGGGGCTACAAGGGAACTGGAGAGGGACTTTTTACAAGGACCTGGAGTGGTTGGACAGCAGGGAATGGGTTCAAACTGAAAGAAGCAGGTTTAGAGTAGGTTATAGGAAGAAATTATTCCCTGTGAGAGTGGTGAGACATGGGCACAGGCTGCCCAGAGAAGGTATGGATGCCCCATCTCTGAAGTGTTCAGGACCAGGATGGAGTCCTGAGCAAGCTGGGATAGTGGAAGGTGTCCCTGCCCATGGCAGCAGGTTGGAACAAGATCATCTGGAAGGTCCCTGTCGACCCAAACATGATTCTATGATTCGGAAGCTGGACAACATTGTCATTACAGCCCTGTGGATGCACTTTAAACTCCCTGATGGCCAAAATATTGTAGATTAATTGTCATTTACCAGGTTTCTGGTGAGGATTTTGCTATATGCTTAACTCCCACAATACCACAGTAGCTGGACTGCTACCAGCCCCCAGATTTGTCCACCTGAAGCTACCCAATGTATCTGCAGCCACAGCACAGCCATGACTACTGCTGCATCTTGCTGTGATTGGATCAGCCCAGACTATAACCCTGATGCAAATCAGCTACTGCAAATAATTTCATTCTCCAGTTAGCCACAGCACCCCACTGGTGTTTATGACCAAGGCCAGTGGTTATGACCAGGCATTAGCAAGCAAGCAGGTTCCTTTGGCAGCTCTCTTCTGAAGGGCAGCAGAACAGTCTTTGCTGCCTGTGGCTTAATGTGCCTGTGTGGAGCCCTGGAAAGCCAGGCTGCTGGGAAAAGGGTAGGATAAAGCCATACTGCAACAGCATATTGAATGGACTGAAACGGGAGGGGGAGGAAGGGGGTCTGAACAGCCAGAGGCAAGGAAGCTGCAGCGCTTGGATGAGTGAATCCTGGACAAAGGTAACCACCAGGACCAGTTAAGAGTAATCCAACACACACAAGGGCATGTCAGAGACAAGTGCTCCCGTTCGAAATCCTGCTCACAAAAATCTGCAAATGAGCTGACACTAATGAAAACAAGGGGCTTGGAAACTGGATGGTGGCAGGAGGAAAAGAAAGTCTTGTTATATAACTTGCCCTTCCTGCCCAGACCTGCCAATGCAGCTGGATTCTGACTTGCAGCATCATCACTTTTCCTGGCCTCCTGAACCTGCGAGCAGCCCCTCGCAGTGACCTGCCAAACCTTTGCTATCCAAACTTTTCCCCCTTTGAACAGCCTGATAAGGGGCCAACCTGTGCAGTAGCTTCTCACTATGCCCCGAAGGGAGAATACAATGAGGCCTAAAAAGCCAATTGCACTTGTTACCCGAGGCAGCTTTTGAACTCTGCACGGAGAGGCTGGAATGCCCCCTTCCACTTAGCAGAACAAAGGGCAGCCAACCTGCAGGGGTTTAAATCTGAAAGTTAAACATGAATGTGATTAATGTGTGGCTTTGAATTTCATGTATTATTGAATCGTATACATTACTCCAGGCTCGGAGGTTTTTCGCTTTTATACTGCAACACAATTGTAAGTTCTGTTTGGGAGAGGTGCAGAGCAGAGAACACCAGGCAAAAGTATTTCCATATGTATTCTGCAAATTCTCTGCCTGAAGGACTTGAGCGAGCTGGGATTTATACTGTGTTCCACTGACCCCGAAAAAACAACTTGAAACAGATTTACAGAAGATGCACTGGAGCTCATTGCAATTGAAACACTGGATACTTATTTGACAGCCTCCAGGAATCCTTCCAGGTCCACCCTTTCCTGTGAATCTGCTAAAGCTCCGGAAGATTATCAGAGCTAAGCAAATGTGCGGGATGCCGGGTTTTAGGAGACGGGTTGCCTCTCTTAAGACCCATAAAAACGATCATCTCATGTAACCAGTGCTCCCACTCCAAAGTCTGAGTCCTTGATCCCATTTAAATCATAATCTGCTGATAGGAGCCAGAAAGCTGGACCACACCACTCCTGAGTGATCCTGCCAGCTTTGGTGGAATGCTGCATGACCAGAGCAGTATCCTGCCTCCTACTGCTGCGGAAACCTTTAGCATATTTTTAGAAACAGTTAATTAATCCCATTCATTACATACAAGGGGCAACTGTAATGCACACCTGGACACTTCCAGTTTGGACTTTTTCATTCTCTCTATGGCTCTTGGGCAAGTCTCCTCACTGCACCACAACATAACACAAGGCTAACAAAGGTCCTGAGAAAAACTTGAAAATTTTATTTTAGGCAATACAATTCTTTTCTGATTGGAGGGTTTCCCTGGGGAAATCTTGGGTAGAATGTCAAATGGTCAGTATCTGACAGGCACTACCTGCCTTTCCATGGCAGTGGATCTCCTCCTGCAGGTCCTGTGCATTTCCACTCACCCGTCCAGTCCGTGCTGTGCTGGGTGCAGCTCTCATTGCATTGGGGATTCTGTACAAAATCAAACAGCGTCTGTGTAAATGATGAAGCTGCACAGTTCCATGCCCTGACACTCAGTGTTATGATTTTGATGTCCTGAGAAGCACCTTTAGCTTTGCTTCAAAGACAAGGCACTGATTTCTCTCCCAGTATCTGACTCTGCCAACTGCTGTTGAACTCATGCAGTGCAGTCACAGGCCCAGTGTGATGAGTTTGTGGAGAATACTCTGCAGTATCCAGACAGATCTTCAGAGGACTGTTCTCACTTGGATAAGACCACTGAAAAGAGGGATTTTCTACCTATCAAACACCACCACGCAGCTCATTATGGTTACTTCTACAAGAACCATCATTAAAATATCCAGCGAGCCTGCCTTCCATCCATGGGACACTTCTCACACTGGGCTGGGCAGGGAGGACCTGGTAGAAATGAGAGTTCCCATTTACAAAGCTCAGATCTAGATGGCTTCTCATAATTTCCCATGCCAATTTGCATCTGGAACTTCATTTGCTTGTGGAAGGGAGCATGACTTCTGCAGCAGGAGAGCTCTCTCTCCAGGAACAGCTTCTGGCTCAGGAGGATGACTGACCTTTGTTTTGGACAGGAATATGAGCTCAGTTGCTGTTGGACACCTTTGAATCCTTGTCTCCTATGCTTTAGCCATTACTTTAGCCTATTACTAGCCAGGACATGGATATGGTTTCTCCTAACAGCACTAATAACTTCCCTGGCTTGCCAACCTTATTACAGAGTAATGCTTCTTTAATTCTTTACTTCCCAATCAAAAGGTCCAGACAGTGGATATGGGAATTGTAGCAGTGATTCTTAGACCTGACATATGTCCAGTTCTAATTTTCCTAGAGTCTTCCAGAAATATGTATAGAAAAATTACTGACCACTGAGGACTTTAGGGAGCAGGGAAGCCCAGAACCATCTACCATTATCCATGGCCCGAAACCAGCCCTGCAACTTCATCCTTGCTCTGAAATCTGGCAAACGCTGTGCACTTGCACTTGCTTGGAGCTTCCAACTGCAGCTCTGAGCTCTGAACTGCAAAGACTAAACCTGCTGCTTCTCCTGCTCATCTTGGTGCAGTACAGATACAAACCAGTCAAAACATGACAACCACAATTCTGTCAAACACCTGAAAATGCAATTTATGCTTGGGACAGAAGGGCAAATAAGTTTTGAGCAGGGGACTGGACAAGAATGCTGTTGCAGTTCTGTGATTCTCAAACTGGCCATAAAGCACATGCCAATGTATCAGTCAAAAATAGCAAAAATATCAAATACCTTTTGGTCCAGCCCCCAGAAACAAAATTTTAAAAATCTCTGTATCTCCTCAGTAAAATGGTATTTATAACCCTCACATACTGCTGCCAGCCCAGAGAGCTGCTGGTTAGCTGGGGATATCTGCACCACCTTTGCTATTGTCTGGCAGCAAGGCCTGACCCACATCTGAACTCATTCAGACATTTCAACAAATCTGCAGTTTCCCCATAAGCCCAAAAGTCCTTGGTTAGGACACCCCTGTCCTGTCCAAAATAAACCAATTCTCCCCATTTTACTTTGGCATGGCTGGTCCTCCTCCAGTCTCTTAATTAACACAAGAGGAAAAAAAGAAAGTGTGACAAGACCCACCAGTGGCCTCTCTCTCTGTGTGCTCATGTGGCTCCATCTTTGGGGGCTGACCCGGGGCACAGCTCTGCTCTCCTACATGTATTTTCCAGTGGAAGCATTTCTTTTTTCCTCCCTTGGATTTTTTCAGACTTCAAACTTCAAATTCATCAAAACTGTCACGGACCATTTGCAGGATGGGAAGATATTGTGGGTCCAATCAGCGTGGGTGTCACAAACAATTATCTGCTGCAGAATGATCCCAATTAGTAAACACCCTGCTAACAGGCCACCTCCCCAAGGACACTGATTGCCTGTGACAGTGTATTTTCAGGATGTCTGCTGGAAAACTACAACTCAAGCCTTTGTGGCCTGGCTCCTGGCAAATTCCTTGTTAACCCTACAAAAGAATCTACACATGAATAATTAAAAATAGATTGGAGTAGAAATTTAAATTACATTTAGCTTTGTCACCCAACCCCCTTTATAACAAGACCTACTTCTCATCTAGAATAAAATGGAAATTCTATTCCCTGTCTTGGCTTGTATGAGGCACTCTGTGTTTTGATGCTTTGCTCTAGGCTTTTGGAACTAAATAAAGGTTTCAGTATAAACACTCCCTTCCACTTTCTCCTTTCTTCTCTCCTTTTCTCTTGGTTCAAAATTCTCAAAGAGTTGCCAGAAGGACCAGCTCAGTGAGTATTTGAAACGCAGCTGCTTACTCCTTGCTTAACAAATGCAGCCTTTAACAACCCAACAGTTGTTTTTAGGGAATAAAATTTAGGGAAAAAACAAAGACAGGAACAAAATGAAGGTATAAAACTAAATATTTTCAAGAGTAACTCTTTGACCACCCAATTATCTCCTGGAATGGACTGGCTGTAAAGCTAGGATGAGCAGGAAGCTAGGATGATTTGGTCAGCAAGGCTGCCTCCCAGCCAGCCCTCTTGCTCCCGAGGAATGGGCTTCAGTGCCATACTCCACTTCCTTTTGAGTGTGCCAAGTCTTCCCACACTGCTCAGTAATACTCCCACATCTTGGAGATTTTGGCAGACTCCTGCACAGCCTCTCTCCTTCTCCTCTGGCCTGGAATAAGCAGAGTTCCTTCTTTAGTGTATGGGGGCAAGTGGATTTATTTAACTCATCCCTCGTACTTTCAGCTCTGATTTCAAACCAGTTGATGGGTAATTTCTCGTCAGTAAGTTCTACCCCAGCTCTTCAGCAGAGGTAAACTGCCAGATCTCTGTAATTTCCATGGAGCTCTGCCACTGTCCCCAGTCCCAGCCCAGCCCAATAACCTGACTCCTGTTACGTTGTTGTCAGTCTGTCACACACACCCAAGGGCCCACTGCTGTATCTCACTCTGCTGTATCCTTCACAAGCTTTCACGGTTCCTCCTTCCTAAAGAATTTTGCTTTCAGATGTTTCTCTCATATCGAAAAACTACTTTTCCTCCTCTAACACTCCATCATTTTCCCACCAAAATGACCAAACTTCCTGGTTTCTGTCATGCTTCACGTACAAGGTACTCAGTAATGTTTGAAAAACATCACACCTAAAACTGTCATTAAAAAGCCCTTTACTGCTTTGCTAATGCACAGGAGGAGCCCTCAGTGAAATGGATGAACCAAAAACTTTCATCAGTCACATTGGTTGCAAATCTGCATGACCAGAGCCATGTATCATTTGTCATTTCTACTAATCCACATGACTGAGCTCCTATTCAAAACAAGCCAAACAATCTCGGAGGGAGGGCAAGGTCTTGTAAGACCCTGTATCAAATGCTCTACCAGGCTCCAACTGCAATATATCTAAGGCAATCCCTTTGTCCAGTGCTTTGCCTTTGCATGATTGAGGGTGAAATTGCACAACCATTCCCTCCCTCTCTCCCCCAGGCACAGCACCCTGTGGTTTGGAGCAATTTAAGACTTAGTTCAAAAATTTGTCTCACTTTTCTCCCATCTTGGTGGTCCACACTAAATCACAACCCTTTCTCCTTTGCTTTCTTACTCTTTCCTTGCTGATCCATTATGGTCCCAGCATCCAGAGCGTCACCTTTCTTTCTCTTCACCTCCAAACTGCAAAGTCACAGAGACAAAATGTGACAGAAGATCTCTGGTATAACCAAACCCAGTTTACAAAAACCTTGACACTGGCACCATTGCTCTCCTATCCAACACCCTCTTTCCGAAAGAGGTTAAGAAATACTCAGAATTCCTGTCTCAGTAGAAGAGACTGTTCAGCCCTCTGTAAACCTGCAAGAGGTATGGACACTTGTGAATTTGGGAGAAAAAAAGAGGGCTGGCTCTCTCCCAGGGGAAAGGCTTTGCACATCAAGCTGCAGACAGAAAATCTGGTCCTGCTTTCAAGAGGAGAGACATAGTTCTATTTCTAGCAGGGACATTGTGTGAGCAACTCCCTCTGAAGTCAAAGGATTTTTGCCCTCAGATATCCAAGGGCAGAAATCAGGAGCCATAGAGTCAGCCCTGGTGCCAGCTGATGGAACAAGCACCCTCCAGCTGTAGAAAAACAGCTCCCAAAACTAGGATAAAGCTGGAGCCACTGGAAGTGTCCTTGCAGACGCAAACAGATTTATGACCCAAAAATCCAAACAGAAATTATCGTTGCAACCACTGCTAACGCCAGGAGACATTCATTCCCTGCCTATCCATCCTGCTTGGCTCACAGATCCCAGTGGTCCTCCCTAGGACAGCCACACAATCTATGTGAAAGCACTTGGCTTCTGGGGATGCCATGAATTTTCTGCGTTCCCCACTGCACACACTCGCCAAGTAAGTCTTGATTTAGCTACAGTAATCTCTGGTGCCTGTTCCCACAGAGAGAACTGTTTATTTTGTAGGATCTCAAATGGATGGTAATAAACTGCCTGCCTCTGCATCAGAACAAGGTCACTGACCCAATCTGCTGCCCAGCAAATGTGTACAAATTCAGCAAGCCCCAGGCCCACAGTGAGAGCCAAGCCTGCCCCATCACCCTGGGCTGCCAAGCTGGCTGCCTTGTGTTGGTGTAGCACGGACAGAGAAAGCCTGGCCTCTAAATGTGACTTGAGAGAGGATGGGACATCAGGGAATTGCACCCTTGGAAGGACAGCAGACCCTAAATGCAGATTCAACATAAGCTACACAACCAAAAGGGAAAAGCTTCACAGCTTGGCCAGCAGCAGCTTCCAGAGCTTTGGAGGAGCAACAGCACATTGGTCTGAGAGGGAAGTACCCACACATGAGCTGGAGTGGCTCAAGGAACATCTCCTTCACAGGAAAAGGGCACTGACTAGCTGGTGCACTGCAGATCAGCCTGAGAAATGGGAATGTTCTGGAGGAACTCACTTTCTGGCCACGAGACTTCCAGGCCAGAGGACTCTGATGAATGTCTGAGTTGGTCTTGAAGAGTTTTACTGCAAATGGCCACTTTGACTCCACCACACACACATAAACTGACAGGTTTTACAGGAGGGCTCATGGCACTTCCAAAGCCAACAGCTTCCCACAGCCTGCCATCCAAAAATTTGGCATGTGGTCACTGTGCCTTCAGCAGCAGCTCCCTGACCACACGATGCTGAGATCTTTGTGGGACACTCTGGTGTGGGACTGTGGTCTCCTTTCTGTCCACCTAGCCAGGACACAGGCAATGGAATTTTGTCCAGTTTTATGAGTCTACAACAGTAAAGCAGGTGACACCTGGCCCAGCATAAAGCCTAGCACAAACAAGGGAGCCTTCCTGGATGGCCTGAACCAGCAGATTGAGCTTTTACCAAACCAGCATGATCTCTCGTGTGGCTGCTGTGTTTGGATCCAGTACTAACACCCTAAAGACAGTTTTATGGTATCACTCTGTGAGGACTTTGTTTGAACTCCTCTGGTTTAAGCCTTGATTTAAGATAATGCATAATTCATAATGGGGATGATAACAGATGGCAACTTGTGAAGCCACAGGAACTCAATCAGTTGTGATCACATGACAACACCCTAAATAATTTAAATCACGTCTTGCTGCAAGATCTGCTCTGCTGGGGCCCTGTAACAGAGATGCTGATGCCACACTGTGGGAGTCATCCTGCAAGGCAGGATCTGTTACCAAACCTCCCTGTTTGAGAACCTGAGGCACAGAGCAAGGGGCTTCCATGTGCTGGCTCCATGAAAGCAGATCCCTGGTGTCTTCCTGCTCCTCTGCCCCAGATTCCAGCCATAAGGCCCTGGCCTCTCCTCCTCCACATGTTTGCAAAGATATTTGCAAAAGGTAACTTCAGGCAAACAGCATTACTTTAAAAAACAGCCTCTCTTCCACAACATGGTTTCTAACTCCAAGAAAACTCTCCAGAGAAGTTTATCCTCAGACCAGATGCTCTCACGTCAGAATATCTATTTCTTCTTTAACTACAGGAGGAAATTAGCTTTCCAACACATGGCCTAAACCTCAATGACATGGAGACCCTTCAGTGTCTCTGTGAGAGCCAGGAGGCCCTGCCAAACTCCTTGGCCACTTCAGGAAGCAATGTGGGATGCAGGGAAGCAGGGGGGTTTCTCTTACAAGTTTCAGCACCTTCCTTTCCTTTCCATCAATTTCCAGGTTTTGCCACATGCACGTGAAATCTGGGGCTCTACAGGAAAGTTTTGCTCCCAGTGACTTGAAGCAGTTTTCTGAGTAAAAACACTCCTTAGGAAAGAAATGTTCTAGGAATAATCCAACGTGGTCTGGATTACAGAAATGCTTCTACCGTCACAAGGGACAAAGCACCATAAAGAATATAAAACTTTAACGAATTGGTATCATCATCTCAGCATACTTTGAGAAGACACAGTGAGTTTGAGCCTTCTCTGGCATTCCAATCAATCATAATCAGCACAGTCAGTCCTGGCTGAAGCACTGGCTGCTCACCATAAGCATAATTAACACAGGCTGCTGCCTCCCGCCTCCTCATGTATTACTGGGAAATAGGGAACACTACCTACACCACATTCATCCTTAAATATTACTTGACTGCCAGACCATTTTTACTCTTCATTTCTAAAATCACCATCCTTTTTTTTTTAAACACTTCAAGTATAAGAGCACTCACAAGCTGAAATTCTCCTACAGTAACTGTTGAGGGCACTTTCTGAACAGAACATCCCCCAAACAGAAAGGAAATTGCCACCTAAAAACACTTCCCAGAGGTGTTTGAAGCCCTGTTGGTCTAAGCACAAGACATGGAGTTCTTCAGCACACTGATTCCCACCAAAGCACAAGTGTGTACTTTCTCTCTGGTGCAATATTAGTACTTGGCAAAGGTGTTTGGAGAAATACCACGACATAAAACAAAGCTCTTTGTGTTCAAGATGGACCAGATTCTCAGGTGGACTAAAGCCTGAATTCAAGGCAGCTATGCCAAGTGACATGAGCAGAGATACAGAATTATGTTTCCTCTAAACCTGTGTGTTAGCAGTGAAAGACAGAGCAGTGGATGATAACAACACTGTCCTGATCTTCAGGCAGCAATGCAACTCAGAAGATACCTCATGCCTTGGGGGATCCTAGAAAAAATGGAACATCCTTTCCAAAATGATAATAATCACAAGATTTCTCACAGATGAAGTAGTTTTACACTCAGAACGAGGCCCTGCAAAATCTCTCTGTGCTGCCTGGAGCAGGGACAATTCTCCATCACTTTGCTCAGTGACTCCAAAATCAAGAGTAGCTGCAGCCAAGGGCAGCCAGCACTGAAGCAGGTCCCAAGCAAAGTGTGAACCACAGGTTTAACTGCGGACACTCAAGAGTGGTTCTGTCCATTTGAATTTGAACCGAAGGAAGCCCTGCCTTTGTAAGGAGAAAAATCCATTTTTGCCACCAGGAGTGACCAGCCCCAGGCAAGGCTCACAGTCTCTCTCCATCCCCCTGTCCCCAGGGCTGCCTGCATGAAAGCCAGCACAGACAAACTGCTCTTCCTGGGGTGGGGTGCTGAGAGAAACCTCTTCCCAGCAGCGATGGATGCTGCCCTCCCTCAGTGACCTCCCCTCAGAGGAGGCACTTTTAACCCACAAATTACCCAACTTGCTTTCCTCAGAAGGAAGAGAACCACAACATGCACATACCCACCTGCTCAGGCTCCTCAAGGAATTCCTCTTTGCATCTGAAAAAGCAATCTGACGCCCTTTTTTTTATTATTTATTTCAAGCAAGTAAGGACATGTCAGTCTTATTGCACAAACCATCAAGGCACTAACTTCAAAAGCAATGAACTTTACACTTCACACTTATTACAGGGAATACAATTATAGGACTTTTTTTTTTTTTTAGCATGGAGAACTGGAGTGATCTGAACCCAGACTGAACTTAATCTCCTAAACAGGACCGTACCCAAATCTCTACTCCAAGTGCTTCCAAACTTCAGGGCAGGTTGTGTCTGGGTTATGTCTCTTGGTCCCGAGCGTGCCAAGTGCTGCAGCTCCGGGCAGGTCCTTGACACGCTCCCAGCAAAGCGGTGTCTTGGCTACCTGCCCCTGGGGACAGAGACAGAGCAAAAGCACCAGACACTGCAACACGGTGACCTTGGGCGATAAAACTGCCCGAGGAAGATGGATAGTCGGGGCTGCAAGGGAACAGCTCCAGAGGAACCGGTGCCAGAGCAAGGAGTGCCAAGGACAGCGCGCTCAGCAGGCGGAGGGTGGCGGAGAGACGGAGGCTGGGGCTGTGAGTGCGGGATGATGGAGTTGAGACCAACCTGAGAGGGAACGCGCCCTGCCGTGCTGGGAAGGATCCATAGGCTATCCAAGAGTGTCCTCTGGTGGCAGCAGCCACAGCGGCAGGGCTCCCGCCCGGGGTAGGCACCTTCCCTTATCTCCTAATTACGTGAGTGACTAATGGAAGTTGAATAAACAACTGTTACTAAGTCGTTTTGATCTTGCCCGCAGCTATAAATAAGGTCAGGGTATGGGTTTGGTCAAGATGAGGAGTGAGAACTGCAAATCAAATCGTCCGGACATCCCTGAGGCTGCCTGGGGGCTTGTCCAGGCTGGCACCGGCAACCTGAGTTTCACAAGCCCCATCCCTCAGCAGGGAAGCTGCCACAGTGTCCTCTATCAGCAGCAATCCCAGGCTGACTTCAAATCCTACCTGGCTGCACTGAAAAAAAAAAAAAAAAAAAAAGAAAAAAAAATCATTTGAATGCTTTTCCAGCTTTCCCTTTCCGTTACAGTTTTAAAGAAAATGCCGGTTCAAAGGCCCGAACTCAGAAAATGTAAATCACTAGAAAGATACCAAGTGGAGATTTGGAATGATCCCAGGCTTGGAGAGTGCCTTTCCCTCACGCTGGCACAGCCAGACAGCACCAGCACGGAGCTGTGAGTGTGAGTGGCCATGGGAAGAAGCACCAAGGCTGGACATGGAGGCAGGAACTTCCCACTTTCACATGGTTCCCCACCAGAATGGGAGTCAGGAAATCACCACCAGTACAGGTGAGCATTCCCTGCATGGCAGACTCCCAAAGAAGATGACACAAAACTCACAGAACACTGAGGTTATACACACACTGCCCAAAAAGGAGGGATGTTAGGAGCAGAGGCACGGAGATCTGGTGAGAGAGAGGGTATTTCTTCCCATGATGGCAAATCTGTGCTGAAATTTTTTCATGGCACTTTTCCCTTTCTGGCACTTCAGCTCCTCCCACCATAATCTGATTTCTGGTGGTCCACAGGCCAGGAATGCCAAGTGTAGGTCCTGGCTTGAGAAAACCTATGGGCTGCTAGAGAAAAATGCAAACTCCAGAAATGGGCACAGAGTATCTCTCCTGCTCACCAAACCCACATGCCAAGGGTGTGGCCAGTCTGAGCAGGACAGGGAAACTCCAGTGCTCTGGGGTTGTGACTGCCCCATGACCCCCAGAATCATGGGGGCAAGTGCCAGATGAGCCCTGTTAGCCAGCAGAGGTTTTCACACCTAATTCTGTGGTTTAGCTGTCACAGGACAACAAGAGTGGGTCAGGTAAGCAGTTCCATGTTAACCCAATGTCTCTCTGCACCTACTTGACCCCCAAGATTGCTAGAAAGCAAAATTGGAAACCTCAGGCCCATCTGTAAGAATTAGGCACAAATAATATATTTTTTGGAGAAGAAATTGCCAAAGGCAAGCAAACTGAGACATCATTTGAACACCCCTTCCTCTGAACATGTGTGCAGTAAGGATTCTTTACATCTGGGCCTGGGAATGCTCTTCAAGGACAGGCACTCTCTGCTGTGTGGTGCTGTGGATCAGAAGTGATTTCTTTTTTTTTTTAAAGGTATAAGAAAGAGTACCAGCCTAGCAGAGCACTGAGGAGGTGTCCTGTACCCTAGGACAGTGGGTTCCTAAACAGAGACGTGTCAAGGTCTTTGCAGAAGCAAACTGAGAGCGAGCCTGCTCCCCCTGTACGAGCACACAAAGCTTTCCCATGTGCGTAACTCTGCCCTGCTCTTCCCCTCTGCTTCCAAGGGAGAGTTCCCCTGAGCCCTCCCTCAGCCTGCCCAGGCCTCCTCCAGCAGCTCATGGATTCAGGCAGTCTCTGGGAGATGTGTACAAACTCCCCAGCAACACCAAAAACCCAGCTCTCCCATTGCCTGGGTAGATGTTTAGATTTTGACTTTGCCTAGAGTCTGACACACTGGGAGCATATTCCCTGGGGGCTTCCCCGCTGCAGGGATGGTGGGGAGACAGAGCTACAGGCACACAGGGGGATTTGCAGCCCACGTGGGGGTGCACAGTGAGGGACATGACCCCTTGAGCAAGGCAGGTAACAGAGATGAGATATTTGGGAAAACAGGGGTTTTTTTTGGTTGGGTGTTTGGTTGTTGGGTTTTTTTTTTTTTTTTTTTGGAACTAGCTCTGTGACTCCATGGGAATATAGAGATATCCATCAATCTGTGCAGCCTCAGGACAGTGGCTGTTCTGAGACACTCTGACCCAAGCACTGCCTGTTTCCAGCTCCTGCTCCTCCAAGGGTACGTGCCGTGAGTACATGCACTTCCAACTCACAGCGAGTTTTCTTGCTGACAGCAATTATTTTGGCAAAAGACAAAACATAAGAACACAATCACACTGGAAAACAGCTAAATTTTCCTCCCCCCCCCCACCTCCCTCTTGCTGTAAAACAAAATTTCTGTAATCTAAAAAAGAGGTAGAGAATGTTAATGAGGTTCTCCAGGCCATGAGAAAGGCTGAGTACAATGTCAGACACTGCCAGGACAACATAACCCACACAAGGGCAGGAAGAAGAACAACATGTAGCAGAAATGGGAAAATGTGGGACCATTACACCCCACTTGTTAGAATACCTGTATGGACCAGTGCAGAGCTCAGCCTGAATCACAGCACCAGGGACAGGATCTTTTCCAAAAGGGGTGAAGTCAGAGATGCCTCTTTCAAACAAGTCTCTGTTCCCAGATTGCTCCCACATCTCCATTACATCTGGAAGTACAAATTCTCTGAAAAGTTTATGTCATAATTATGATTTTCCAACATTTACATAAAATGCTCATTTACAAGCAAAACCAGATGAAAGTCTTCCATTGCATGCTTAAGAATCAGTCTAGCAGATTTCTGTGGTTTCTTACATCACTTTCTTGCACACAACGATAAAATCATTCCTAAGCTATTTTTCTCACAGTTGATTTCACACAGTGCTGAAGCTTCACATAAATCTTGTCATGAACTCCTGGAGGGAATGTTGGAATCACCTACAAAGTCTGCACCTCTGACCGAGTTTATAAATCACAGCACGTTCCAGTAATCTTCCCTTGGCCACCAGGATGCTCAGGAAAGGCAGGTTCCTCAGCCCAGATCCAGAGCCCATCCACGGCCAAGGGAGGGCAGTGTGTCCTGCAGATCCAGCCAGCAGAGCTCTCAAGCAGAGAGTGTCTCGTTTCCCCACTACAACCACAGCACATTAACCTTCTTACAGCAATTAGGCTCCTGCTGTCCATTTGGGGTGCATCCATGTCTGTGTGATCCTACCTGAGCCTTTTGGATATTGAAGTGCTGGCCTCAAGGGTAGGTAATTTCCCCCAACCTCATAAAATCACAGAATATTCTGAGTTGGAAGGGACCCACAAGGATCATCAAATTCAAGCTCCTAGGTTTACTAAAGTTTTACCTCAGGCTGATGTTAACAGGGAAATTTCCTAACAGGTATGAAAGCAACTTTTTTCTAAAAATAACGTTAATCAGCATCCTTAAGCTGAGTGCAAGATATTTCCAAACAAGCTTATGAAGGCAAGAAAAGACAACATTACAAACAAAAACCTGGGAGCCAGGAAGAAGAATCTTGTTCCCACTGAGGACAGGCTGAGAAGCTTCTTTGTTATTAGTCATCAACAAGTCTTTGTGTGGAAAGGTAAAACACAATCAGATGCACCAATAATCCTGCTATATTAGTCATGCTCTTCAGGAAACTGCCTGCTTTTAAAAGGTGAGGTCATTTGCAGCTTGCAGGAGAGGAAGAATGGAAGCAAATGGCTGTATCTACTTCCAGAAGAATTTTTGAAAAGTACAGACACTAACTCCTGTGTGCCTGTGACTGGACTGCTCCAGGAAAAGGACCATTCCCTCCTGCACAGCAGGCTGAATCTGCTCCAGAAAGGGAAAGTAGAAGCAAGGGAAGGCTGAGGTTGGATGCAGCCCAGGAGAGAGCTGAGTGCATTTGCTGTGTAGAAGGAGCAGAGAACAGGAGAGGGGGCTGTGCAGCAGGAAAAGGGCTTCTCTCTGCCCTGAAGATGGGAGATCACGCTGGAACAGACAGAGCTAGTGGGGAAACAGCATGCTGCTTCTCCATTTCCACATCTGCCCCCAGAAACACACCCCATCCTACAGGCAACGCTGAGGCTCACAAGTGGTGGATCATTTCCAGCTCTGCCACTAACCTCCTTTGCAGTACTGGACAGATTCTCCCCTCCTGGTGGGGATTACTCTTAAATCAGAGCACACGCCAGAGATACAGAATCTCTCTGCACATTTATAAATATCTCACCCACACATTTCACAGGAGGGCAAACGTCAATAAGCATTTTTAATGGGAGCCCTAACAATTACAATGTCAGCAGCGAAAACATTGCCACCTTTCTCCAGCACGTCCTTCCTTCCCACATCATCACACCAAAAGGGACAATTAAAACCTGGGAGAAGCCCCAGGACACTGACAATTAGTGACTGTAGGCCAGGCCTGAAACATAGTCAAGGATCAGTGGTTACAAGTCTGTGAAACAGGCTGGGCAAGTCACGAACTGAGCACACAAATGACACCTCAGGTCCTCGCCTCATCCTCTCCACAAGCCTGGACCACATCTCACACATTTTCTGCACCACGCTGCGGCCCTTCTCCTGCCCACGCAGCAGGCAGAGCTTTTAACTTGCCAAACAGTTTGGCACAGATCACAGTGTGAGGGAGAGGAGAGGTTTCAAGGCAGAAACAAAACAAGCCCAACCTGGCCAGTGGAAGGAAAGCAATTCCTCACTATTAAATCACATCAAGACCAGCACGCCGTGGTCAGGACTCCCAGCATTTGGGACGTGCTGCAGATCAGGGCTGTGCCACTTGGCTGGACCCCATGAGCAGACAAACACAGAGCCACAGCCTTCCCCGTGCATGACCTAGTGCAGCAAACCCTTCTGTCTGTCTATCTGTCTGTCTGTCCTCCACCCCACAGCACAGCCAAGGCCCACCCCTGAGTGCAGGGGCAAAACGAGTTGGATCGCTGATCTGCACCACATCAGCAGGAACTGGCTGCTCTGAAGGCTCTCAGAGGAATGTGCTTGTTATGCTGGAGTTTCTGCCCCAAATCCTACAAGCCAGCAAGGTTTTGCTAGGTCATCTGATAAGTACCATTTCCAGCAGAACCAGCTCAGGTGCTGCTACTGGTTTCTACCAGCATTACTATGAATTTAGCTGATTTTAACCAAATATTTTTTAAATTATTGTGTGTCTCTGCCTTTGCCCATTTGCCACTCTAAAAAAAAAGGCAACTGTAAAACACAGAAAGCTCTTTCAGTCCTTCAGCACACAGAGCACCTTTCTTTCCGCTGGGGTCTCTAGCTTTGACAGAATCAGCCTCGAATTAAGCAAGATCCAGCCTGGCCAGCAGAAGGGGACTTCTGCTGGAAGACAGCACTCAGGACTGCTCAGTAACATTAGGATTTACAGACTGGTCAGAGCCCACAGCACCAGGTGCTTTAAGGATGAAGCAAACAGCCTTTGCTCCATAGGTTTTTAAAAGCAGCAGCTAAATGCAGCAGGGAGAGGCAAGGGAATAATTATCATTATACCGCCATGTAGTGCCTGATGGAAATTGCCATCTTGAAGCAAACTGATTTCCACCATGATTATTTGAGGGCTGAGTGGAATAAGAGTTTTATTTCATGCTTTCAAGGAAAAGCCTGGATTTACCTGTGGGAGCAGGGCACAGGCAGCAGAGATTGCAGCATTTGGGGAGGGCTGATGGCCCTGCACAACGTAATGAAGCATTAAAAAACAAGGAAAGCTGTTGCTGCAGCTCGGGAACAGATCAAAAGCTGGGAGCACCCCAGGAGAGAAAAGAGTAGCTGATAACAGGGTACAGTAACAGAGCTGATGCATGGGCGCGACTCAGCCCCAAGCACCTTGCTGGTGCAGATAGCAAGCCTGGGAATGAGTCACCGACAGATCAAATGCCTCGTAAATGGGACAACACGGCTGTGCGTGCCAGCAGGCAGATGAGGCAGGAGAAATCCAAGGCTTTAGGCTCTCACAGCCTCGAAGAACCTCTCCGTGCTTCTGAAAAATTAAGCCTTGTGTTGGAACCAAAAATATTCACACGTTTCCACCCCTCCTGCAGTCCCACCTGCAGATCCTGAAGCACTGCACCCAGGCATCTCGCTGGCACGGGACAGCTGCTGCCTCCCACCCAGAGCTGAGTCCCAGTTCCAGCTGCCCTTCGGCCAGCACTTCATAATCTGCATGAAATGTCAGAATCTGCCTGAATGAGAAATGGAGAAATCCTGTGAAAACGCAGCTGAAGCAATGGTAATGTTAAAAACATTCAAAAAGGGAAAGAGGTTCTTCCATCAGAGCCCCTCTGCCTAAATACCTCCAGATTTTTAGTCAGGATAATGGTTTTCACCACTCTCACCTCCAAAGCCCTGCTGGTGCCAAGCAGCTGCAGTGTTCTAGTATGAAACCCTGGCAGCAGGAGCACAGCTGTGGGTTTCCAAATCACTGGGGGCAAACAAGGCTGTGTTTTGATCAAGAGGCAGAGGTGCCCTTTAGAAGGTTAGGGACCAGTCTTTGATATGAACCATTGTTTGGTGCTGATTTAAGCCCAGCACCATACAGGCCCATGCTGCCATGGAATGGAGTAAAACAAAAAATAAAAGGCAGCAGATCTGTAAAAAGGTTTCCATTTGGTGATTCTCTCCCTCAGACGCCTTCCAACCTATTCTGTGTTTCACTAATTAGAGCTTAAAAAAAAAAAAAAATCCTGCAGCTTCACAGACTTGTTTCTCAAGCTTCAGCGCAGAATTTAGACAATGAGAAACAGAAGAAGCAGGTCTTGTTTTAAAGGTCAGCACCTAATTCAGACAAAATCTGCAGAGGGCAAGAAGCCAGCAAGGAGCTCCCTGTTGCTCTATCACATTGCACCACGTTTCAGAGTACACCAGGGAAATGCCAACTGCTTTTGTTCCTGGATATCAGATATACACACACACCACGGAGAGCAGCCTTCACCCTCAGAGCACTGCCTGTCACTACAGGCTCTGTCACCACACCCTTAGCCACACTGAGGGAGTCTTTAAGTCGAGTATATCCCATCAGAGTTGGATTTGCTGTGCTGTTTTCTACCTGCCTAAACAGTCCCCACGCTGTTCCCCACCACAGTCAACTCGTGTTCGCAGTGATTTCATACTCCTATTCACAGCTCTACTGATTATAAGATTGCAAATTCTCTAAGTGTTGGGCTGGTATCACAACAGCCAGGACATTCATGGTGTCACATGTCTCCCTACAGCAGTGTGTTCACATCAGTGCCTCCATGACAGCATTGAGGGGTCCCTGCAAGGGGACCAGCAAGCAAGGCTGGGACAACCCAAAGACAAAATAAAAGTGCCCAGAAGCTTGGCTTTTGTGTGGTGCCTCACAGACTTCTTCAGTGCAACAAGAAGTCTCCATTTCAGACTGTTTCACTTCTAAAATGTCACTGCCTGAGCCCGTCTCTGCACAAACAGGGCTCTACAGTCAACTATTACATCAAGTTTCCTGAGCTAACTTGGCTGCAGGAGAGAGTGAGCATTCAAGTGCCTGCCCCTGCGTGGGTCCCTCGGGGTGCTGCTGCAGCTTGACACTGAATATCCTGTTTGTATCGTTTCTCCCCTTCACCAGCAGCTCAGCCAGAGCCTCTCCAGCATCAGAAATACTCCTGTCCTTGCAGCCCATCTGTAACCAAACTCACATGTCAACACATCATTTATCTAAAATGATGGTAACAAACTGTAACCAATACAAGGAGAGAAATGATCTTTTAAAGAAGTGATTTTACCTACAGCCACACACATTAAAAATGGATTAGTCATAACTGCAGGTTTTTTTCAGGGCTCTGTTCCAAATCTGACTCTGTTGAATGGTTTCACTCTGCACTTCTGCATCTGAGTGCTTTCAGCTTAAGTTCAGCCTTAGCTTTCATTTCCCACAGCCTGTGACGCTTGTTTCAGGAAGAAGGAACAACCTCTTTGCAGTTGTTTCATTTTCCAGCCCAGAGCTGTGGAGATGTGTTGCAAGACCCACGAGATGGTCTGAGTCGAAAACAAACCCACACAGTGAAGCAGAGAGGGCAGATCTGCTCAGCCCCTGGAGTCAGCTGTTCTCTCCTTTCAGTCCTGTTTCCCTTAACATACTGTTCCACTCTTTCCACGCTCACATCATGCTGCTTCCATTCAAGGGAAACAGTATGAAACTTCATTTTTGTATTCAGGAGGCCAGCGGGTACCCAGCTTCTGCTGCAGAAAAGCGGTCACGGTTCAGCTCCTGTTCCCTTTGGACGCTGCAATAACAACGGGGACAGACTTGCTGGAGGAGGCACAGCAACACCACAAGATCTGTTCACCTTCTTTCCCTTTCAGCCCCATGATGGTTTGTAGCTGTTGCAAAAATCAATACACGTTGAGGAGCTAATGGTATCCCTCCATCCCCCAAAAGGCTTGTTAGATACCCATCTTAAAGCACAGTGTTAGAGTAATATTGTAATTATGATTACTAGTGTGCACAAGTCCCAGCTTGAAAGCACGGGAAGCTGCCTCTTTGCAAATCACTACTGACAGCAGGCAAAGCCTTGGCTGCTGCCCCAGCTCAAATCTCCTTTCTCGATGGACAAAAGCTGTGAAGGCAGCAAAAATTCCTACCACAGACGAAGTCTAGAAGTGTATTGCAGGAATCTGTCAGCTGGTGCTTGTGAACAGACTCACACACTCCCTGTGTTTGCTAAAATCCTTGTTTTGCGTGAGGCTGCACAGCTACCTGAGGAGTCAAAAGCATCTGTGCATCTACTTTGTTATTCCTCCATCACAACTGTACCTTGGAGGGGGGTTACAGAGTTCTTCTCTACACAGACGCTTTGAGCCCCTCTGCTAAAGGCAACCAAACACAATTCATCAGTATCTACATATAAGAAATGTGATTTTCAATAACTCAGGGGAATTTGCACTATCTACTTCCCAAGGCACTTCCTTAAAATCTACCTACTACATTAAGCTATAAATAAACTAGAAACAGGAAACTGGAAGAGACTGGGTGGGACAAGGAATACAAGGAAGGAAGGAAGGAAGGAAAGATAAAATCATTCCAGAAAACCTAAATTAATTCTTTGCAATACTATACAAATGCTTGGTTCTGCAATATCCCAGACACTGGCTTTTTCAGATAGTAACGAGATCATACAACTCCTTCTGCGCTTATGTACTGTAGAGTGGTAGAATCCTGTCGTTAAATTTTGTCCTGATTTGCTGTATTTAGTCATTATTTATAAACAGCAAGTTTCAGCTCATGCTAAGCTTCCCTTGGCAATATATTCCTATGGTACTTCTAACAAAATATGAGAAAGATAGTCTTTTATGCTGAGTAAAACATACACATGAAATTGAAGATTTGGTGGCAACATAATGAACCTTAAATTCCCTTCTAGCAAAATCTCTGAGTATTTATGCAACAATCATGGCTAGGACAGTACAACAAAGAGGGAAACAAAATCAGGGTGGCATTGGTGTTTTCCAAGTACATGAGGTTTTTGCTGGAATTTCCCAGCAGCTGTAAACAACAAGGGAGACCTCCAAGTTCAATAAGGCAGAGAGTCACTTAGTTCGGCTGTGAGTGTATGTTCCACCAGAACAATAGAATTGTTTCTCTTTGAAGAGAAACACTGCATTCACTGTTTAAATAGCAAAAGAGCTGTAAACACAGGGCTGGCTTTAAAACAAGCTTATGAAGAAAAGCATGAAAGCATTCTCATTAAAAAGACAAATGATTCAAACACACCTACTGTAACATTTCTGCAGAAGTGATTGCAGTTCTCCATCATGCTCTATTTTTAGTCTACCTGGCCACACCATGGTCAACCCAAAAGGCCAGGTTCGATGTCACAGCATGACCACTTACCAAAACAGTGCTTCCTGTTCAAAAATGTCGCTTTTCTGTAACACAGGGGTTTCTCATGTCAGATATGCCTCAGGATACACAATATGATGCAGTCAGTAGAAAGCACTACCTTCCACATGGTAAGGCAATCAAATAACTTGTAACTGTGTGTCATATCTAACTGGCAACTACACAGGCACAAACTCCAAGTTATCCAAAGGCAGATCTGGAGGATGTTTGTTCCCTGCTTCAGTTTATTTCCTTCCCTTTTCTCCTTGCAGCTCCTGGTGCCCCACAGAGAAAAAATCACTCACTGCTTTTGTTGTTCCCAGGCAAGTTTGCTGTGCTTCTCCCTGCAGCTTTTCTAGATGTGGCAATGCATGAAAAACATTTGCAAACTGGGATTTTCAGGCTGAATAACGTCTAGAAAAGGATGCACCCATTCCTTCACTAAGCTGGCATGTGTGATTTTGTCCTTCCAGCAGTCTCAAGAGAGGTGCTGTCAGTGAAGTCTGTAAAAAATGCTTTTGTTTTTGTTATTTGATGGGGTAAAAAAAGAGGACCAGCACCCCTCACTGTCAGTTATGTTAGGCTGCTGAGTCCAAGTGTTATTCTGACATATTGCTAAATTCAAATTCCCTCCAAACTTCTTTCAGGACAGCTGGACTACACAGCATAAGTAACTTAATGGCAAAGCATCCTCTTCCTTCCTTAGTCACTTGGGATTACAATCAGTTCCTCCATCACTTGTGGTAGTTTTCATTAATTAGCACAAATTTACAGGAGCACTTCCTTGAAAAAATCTATCAGCAATAATGACATCTAATAAATTTCTTACTTTTTCCTAATAACTTTTCTTGCATTAGTAGGAGAAAAATGATGCCAACTGACTTCATCAGGCTGTGAGGATTAAACCATCATTTATAATATCCTTTAAAATGAGGAAGTGTCATTTAAATGTTAGTCACATGAGTAAGCAGTGAGTCAATATTCTGCATATTAACTGAATGCATTTGCAGTGCTGGAGGTTTTCTGAAGCCTGCCAAGATTGAGCCATAACAATTTCTTTTATAGCTGGAGATCAGCCTGAAAGAAAGACCTTCCTAAGATCCAGAAGGTGAAGATCAGAGTCATATGCACATTATCTCCATTCCACTAAATGTCAGCTTAGAGAAAAAAAAAAAAAAAACCAGAGAGGATTGAGCAGGATGAAGGAGCTGTGATTACCTTTCAGGAAAGTAAATAAGGAAAATGAGATCACTGGTACCATAGTGCAATCTAAAACTTAATCCAAAACCTTCCAGTCCAACAGACTGATCCATCAGTTTGTCAGAGACCAACACCGAGCTCTGAAAGTTCATGTTAGAGACCTAAATATTGTTTGTGTCCCCTACCATTGAAACTTTATTTTATGCTGAATGTGATTTGTATCTGAGACATCAGACAGGGGATTCTGGATTCCTCACTCCAGTGCCTTCAGTGGTGTCAACCACTGCTAACACAAAATAGTTTGCCTGAAAACATGAGCCTCCGAAACAAAATGTTTATATACAGATACCAGCACTGATCTTGACAAATCTTTAATCTGTTCCCTCCTTCCTCTTCTCTGGACACAGAAAATACATTGTTACAATGAGGTAATAAATTTTCCCTGGGAGAGTGCCAGGAGATACAGATCTACTGACTTCTGTGCAGTACAAGATTTCACCAAGTGTATTTAAGCAATAGATACAACTTTCTCTCTGCTTTGGGCACTAGAATTTTTTTTTTCCCAATTGTACTCTGCTTCATTCTGTATACACAGAATGGTTTGGGTTGGAAGGTACCTTAGAGTTCGTCTAGATCCACCCCCTGCCATGGGCAGAGACATCTTCCACTATCCCAGGCTGCTCCAAGCCCCATCCAACCTGGCCTTGGACACTTCCAGGGTACCCAGCCACAGCTGCTCTGGGTAACCTGTGCCAGGGCCTGCCCACCCTGACAGGGCAGAATTTCCTCCTAATATTATATTCTTAAAGAAGGTAATTCCAGTAACTCCACGGTGTGCTCCCGGGAGCCAGAGCATCCTCCCAGCACTTCCACTCCACTCCCAGCCGCCCCTCCAGGGGCAGGAGCTGTCGGCAGAGGCCGGGAGTTCGCTTGGCCATAAAACCGACCCCATTCCCTCAGCCAAGGGCACAGCTGCCCCCGCCAGCCCCGCCGCTCGCTCCTGCCCTCAAACACCCCCCGGCTGCGCTTTGCCGCCCGCCGGGCCCGTCGTGCTCCGCCGTGACCGCGCCACCGCCGCGCCGGCCGTGCCCCCCGGCAGCCGCACACCGAGCGGAGCCGTAATTAACGGCGGCACTAATCGCACCGGCAGGAGGCCGGCCCTGGTAGCCTATCCCGGGCTGCCCATCCCCGACATCCCATCCCGCGCAGCCCACCTCCGGCAGCCCGTGAGACAACGCCCGGTCCCGGCGCCGCTCCCGGTACCAATTCCGATAGCGGTCCCGGTCCCCATCCCCAGTCCCAGTCCTGGTCCACATCGTCGTCCCAGTCCCCATCCCCATCCCCATTTCCATCTCCATTCCCGATCCCCATCCCCAGTCCCAGTCCTGGTCCACATCCTCGTCCCAGTCCTCATCCCCATCTCCATTCCCGGTCCCCATCCCCAGTCCCAGTCCTGGTCCACATCGTCGTCCCAGTCCCCATCCCATCTCCATTCCCGATCCCCATCCCCAGTCCCAGTCCCCATCTCCATTCCCGATCCCCATCCCCATTTCCGTTCCCATCCCTGGCCCCGCTCCCGTCCTCGTTCCGATCCCGGTGCCCGTTCCCGTTCCGGTTCGGGTCCCCGCTGCCCTGACAACGCCGCCCGCCCTCACGTGCCCCCTCGGCCACGCCCCCTTCCCACGCCGGTCCATTCATCCCCCACCGCCTCCCCCCGTCACGTGACGCGGGCCCGGCGGGCGCTCCCGGCCGGGGCTTGGCCGCCGCTTCCGGGCCGGGCCGGGGGCGGGGCCGGGGCGCGCGCGGGGGGGGCGGGGCGGGGCGGCCGCCGCGGCGGCGGCGGCGGGAGGGGAGCGGCGCTCCCGGCAACATGGCGGCGCGCGGGGCGGGCAGCGCCTGAGCCCGGCGCCCCTCGGTCCGCGGGGTTCCCCCCCCCCGCCCCCGGCCTCCTCTTCCTTCTCTTCTTCCTCCTCCTCTTCTTCCTCCTCCTCCTCCTGCCCCGCTCCCCGGCGCGGCCATGGAGAGCGAGGAGGAGCAGCACATGACCACGCTGCTCTGCATGGGCTTCTCGGACGCGGCCGCCATCCGCAAGGCCCTGCGCCTGGCCAAGAACGACATCAACGAGGCCGTGGCGCTGCTCACCAACGAGCGGCCCGGCCTCCACTACGGCGGCTACGAGCCCATGGAGAGCGGGCAGGGCCCGCCGGGCGGGCACGGCTCCCCCGCCGGCGGGCAGGGCCCCCGCGGCGGCGACGGGGACGGCGGAGGCGGCGGGGGCGGCTTCGACCCGCCGCCCGCCTACCACGAAGTGGTGGAGACCGAGGTGAGCTGCGGGCGGGCGGTCCCGGGGCGGCTCCGGGCGGTGGGAGCCACCCGCAGCCTCCCCGCGGGCGGGGGTCGGCCCGGGCGTGGGGCCGGCGGGACGTGCCCAGGGACCCTCCGTCACTCCCCGGGCCCGGGACTCCTTATCCGCCTCCATTCCCAGCCTGCCGCCCGCCCGGCGCGCTCCCGAGCCCGTTCCCTGCGATCCCTGCAAGGTGAAGCGCACCCGGGGTTTTCCTTGGCATTCCAGGAATGTGTGGCTACCGTAGGGCTTTGCTTTTCGCTCCCCCTCTTGTGCCTTCTTGCATAATCCCGGTGACTAAGGGCTGTCTATTTTTTTTAACTGTTTGCACAATGTGAAGGAGAGCGCAACGTGGGTATGACCTTAGGTACAGTTTTATTTGGATAAGCTGAGCGTAAGTTCTGAAATAGGAACTCAGTGAGGTCAAATGTTTTTCAAAACAGAGCTTTAAGTCATAATTTAGGGCTGTGATCAAAAATAAAACTGAAGTGGATAGAAGTACTGGAGAATGTCAGCCTTTCCCAGGTTCTCTCCTTCCTCCTTGTTTGCCTTTCTCTCTCTTCCATCCTCTTCCAGAACTCTGAACCCTTCAGCCAGCAGATACACTCATGGTGCTCTCCTTGCTGTCTGGAACAATCTTGTAGTGCTTTCCTACAAAGCCTTCTCCTCCTCCTGGTCTTTTTCCCAAAACTTCACAGAATGCTCATAAGAAAAGACCTAATTAGTAGTGTCCAGAGTGTGGGACTTGTGGGGTGAGAACAGCAGAAAGCCCCCCTGTGTAATACTAAAGGGCCACCTTGCATAGTCTCTGTCTCAAAAAGTGGTCGAGAGCAGATGCTTAAGCTCGTGAACAAAACCAGGGAACCTCATGTACCCTCCAAGGCTCCAGTGAAGAGTATCCTGAGGGTTTTCTGTGCCAGAGAAGTGCTCCCTTTCTGTGCATGTGTACGTGTCTATAAATACATTTATGAAGAATCCATGGGCGTATCAGGTGCGTAACTACGCTTGCACAGATCATCTGTATCCGTAGCCTCAGCATATTGACGTCCAGTCCTGCAGAATAAAGATAGGTGATCCTGCTCACTGAGTTAACTGGGTTAGATCCTGAGCTCCTCTGAGCTGCTGGTGTGTGCTCGTGGAGGAAGCTGATCCGTGGGGTGGCACGTGTGCCGCGCAGAAGCAGAGCCACTGTTAAACTTCCCTGACTGAAGCGCCAGGGAAGTGGTTTCTAACCTTTCCTGTGAAGGATTGAGAGTGAACGAGAGTTCTTGTTGGCATTTAGGGTGGATGTAGTTATAGTTGGGACAGTCTGGCTTGTCAGTGTGACATTTCGAGAGAAGCTGTCAGTGTAAACTTCAGAGAAGCACTTCTTTCCCTGCTCTTGTTCCCATTACAAATGGCACTTTGACAGCTCTCAGAGGATTCTCCCGCCCCCCCCATTGTTTCATCCTGTATTTCTGATCAAATTTACTTAACTTTGTAATAGCTTCCTTTGCCACTCACGTTCTTGTTTGCTCTGACTTGTGTTCTTTTTAACCCACAGGAGGGAAGTCAAAACATTTCGATGTAGATAAATCCCTGCACAGAGCAGGCATTTCAGAAGGACTGAGGTGTCTTGCTACATGAAACTTTATATAAGTTCATGCCTCAATTTAGTAATTGGATCCATTTGCATATGAGCATCTGTCAACTCCTGCACGTGTATGCAAAACAGTATTTTTGTAATAAAAGAGTTATATCTATAAAAGCCTTGAGATTGGAATTGTTGCCTGTGCATATTTGTCTAACACTGCAGTACAACTTAACAGCTTTTGGCATACATTTTATGAGAGGGGGAAAGTGATATATGATCAGTCCTTGGGTTTTTTTATTCATCAGCTGTAATCTAGCATTACATTTAATAAGCTACAGCTATTCTTTAAGCAGTTAATCAGTAATTAATCAGGTTAATCAGTAGTTTTCCATTCAGCAGAAGCTTATGGCATATGAAGCTGTACAGAATCTGCCATTGCAGAAGCAGCTATATTATTCATTGTAGTCATACACATTATGGTGAAACATATTGTACCCCATGCTGTCTTGTGGTAATTCAGATGTTATTTCTGGTTTTCTTCCTCTCAGTATCATCTCTTTCTAACAGCTCTTCGAGTGTGTATTCTTCCTTCTCTTCATAACACCAGTTTTAACTTTTATTCAGTGGGGAGGAAATGGGGTGTTAGATTTTTGGATTTTATATATCAGCAGCAGGAGATAAATCACAGGAGAAGAATTCCTAGAAATATTCCCCCAAGTAAAATGTTCAAGTCTAACACTTCATGAACAAAAGTTAGGATTAGATGTTATAATTTAAAAATAGCAAGAATGCTTCAGTCATTCTTCAAGACATGTGTAACAGGTCTGTACTTTGAATTTACATGCTTTTTTTGGCTGCACACACTTTAGCATGCATATAAGAATAGGTCTATGAATGATTAAACACTTTACATTTTCCCTAATCAGTAATGAATCCATTATGTTTGCATATGCTTATTTGGTCTCTATTACATAATGTTAGAATCTGTTCAGCATTCATGTGGATCAAAGAAAGGCTTGTCTAGTGGTTTTCTTTGAAAAGAGCACAGCAACCAGATACATATCATACTAGTTAAAACATGTTTTCTTTAGATAAGATAGTAAAAATCAGTATGAATCCTCTTTTAGTGGTCCAGACTGCTGGTCTTCAAGGCTGTCTGGAAGTCTTAAAGAAGCTTGAATTCGGAGTAACTGGCCCAGAAGCAAGATAGCTGCTGTGAGCTGGCCCAACATATGCCCTGTGCTTTCTTTCTGTGTGAGGCTTGAGCTGAAGATGTGCATAAATTTCAATTTCATTAGGTTAAAACTTCACTTTCAGCAGGCCAGTGTTTCCAAGTTGCTTCAGTTTTAGGTTGATGGCTGTGGTGTGCCTCTGGCATTGATGGTGGTAGCATGACCACACTTAACTCATCAAAAGGAAAAGGCCAGACAAACTTGGAAATACAAAGGGGGCTTCAGTTCATTTGTGCAGTCTTCCTGAAAGCGCAGGAAGTTCAGCTTGAGGCTTACAGCTGATTTGAAGTTTTACCCTTCGTAACACCAAACCACATTGATAGACTGAGGTCACCTGCTTTTCCAAGAGGTAACTTCGTGTGTTTGACGTAACTTCTGTGTTTATGTCTGTTGACAGAAGTAAATCTTGCAATTTGGCAAGAATGTGGGATTTCTGTGTTTATTCCTTAGGCAACGTGCAGATTGTCATGGTGTGATTCTGTGCTGAGGGAGGCGGGTGAGGGACGCTATGCTCATCTCTTCATCTGACTGACAGATAAGCTGTTTTATGAACTGCTGCTCTAAATCCTTTATAATTTAAGACAAGACTATAAATGAGTGCGATGACAATGTCTGTCAGTGTGTCCGTGAATTGCCACAAGTGCCACAATTGCTGGCTTTAGTGAGTTTTGGAGAAATGGGATGGAGAAGAGCAGGCTGAACAAATGTGGGGATTGTGACCAGAGAACTTGAAATTGTGGGGAGGGGCAAGTAAAAATATTAAAGATATACCAATGGTTTGTGTAACCTTCACTAAAACAATCTTAATTTGCTTTTAAAACAGCTTCTGAGAGCCATTACTATGACCTTTTGACTAAATTGTGATGAACAGATTATATTACCCTCCAGCTATTCCTGTCCCCTTCAGCATGTGCTCTTTTGATTTATGTTTTTTTAGTTGAACTGGATCAAAAGCTCGTACATGCCAGATTTTACTAGGTAAGGTTTATAATAAAACTTGTCCAAGATTGCTTTTGAGGTGCTGTTTGACTGCAAGAGAAGGGATTTTGTGAAAAGGCCAGGCCGGCGACTGTAGTGAGTGCCAGTGCCAGGAACATTCTCACTAGTCATGCTGCAGAACTGTGGTGTTCAAACCCTACCTCTCCTCATTATTAAAGTTCAGGACTGAAAGCAGTTCTGCCACAGATGTGCTGCGTCACGGTGGGTGTGTAACTTAACCTCTGGTTTAGCTTTTAATGTGTAAAATGAGGATAATGGGGTGTGCTTTATTAGGAGAACCATGGACGTTAGGCTTGTGAAGTTCTTTGATCTTTGAATGGAAGGAGCTGTATTTATTTAAAGACAAAGAAGGTATTTAGCCTCCAAGCAAATGAGATGGATTTCACGCTACAGTTCTGCACATTTAAAGTCAGTCTCCTCTCTTGTAAGTAGTCTTGAGCTTTGCAAAAGTGAATATTTCTTGCATTCTCGTGTGGAAGTTTTACAGTGTGGCTTGTCTACAAATTTGCCTTGTAAAACAATTAAGCAATCAAATAAAGCTCTGTGGTGGATTCTGGCATCGAGTCCCTGGCTGGATGCCATCAGAATGTCAAGTGGAATTAGTATTTTAGCACTCCTGGTTTTCAGCATCACTGTTTTCAAAAATGAGTGGCCCTGGTGTGGAATCTCTTTTTATATTCTGATTCCATTAACACTTCCTTGAAAGCATTTGAAAGAAAATACTCTGGGTTTCATTCTTGATACAGCACAGGCTAATAGAGATGCTACATGAAGTTAGGGAAATAGGGGTGATACTGAGAGATGCAGCTGGTTAATTTTAAATGTAAGCTTTGTTTTGAATAACTCACAAAGTCATTATCATGTAATGTGATCGTTAGAGTAATTGCTGGATTGAGAGGAGCACTCTGTAATTACTGGTTCATTGGTGATGAAGGTGATGCCTGCAGGGTCAGTGAAGGTGGGAGACAGCTCTACACAGCCAAATTCTCAGCTGGGCAGGAAGTCTCTCTGCTATAATGTCCTCTGGAAGCATTTTCTGGTCATCTGCCCAGTTTACAGTGCTATTCTGTGGCAGCTGTTTCATAAGGAAGTGAAATACTGAGGAAGAATGAGAATAAAAACAAATTAGCCAGTGTTAGAAGTTAATTCCAGCAAATCATTTGGATTGCTTTTGGATTAAGGAACAGTAGCTCTTTGTATGAGGAGGGCAAAGAGGAAGTGCCTGTTTCTTTTGTAAGCTTTTATTTTGAAAAAAACATGTATTTGTGCTGCTGTAGGAATAGCCTTTGGTATATATGTTTCAGGAGCCAAATTTAAAATTAATTTTAAAAGCCAATGTTCCCACTGTTTCTTGCCACTTGATCCTCCTGCTCACTACTTTACAACAGTTCTGGCTTTTCTGATGCCCAGCAGAGAGATCTTGAGAGGCATTTAAAGATTTTTCCATATTAGTTAGTCACAATTTTGGAATTATATACTGTTGAAATCAGCTGCTTTGTCAGTTCTGGTTTCTGGCTCATTGGTATACATCTGTAGAGCAGAAGTACAGATGAGTGTTTAGCAGCATTATTGAATTAATTTTCCTTTCCAGAGCCTGACCTTTGGTCACTAAAACATTACAATAAATACTTTATATAGTGGTTTTTACAGCACTTCTCTATTAATTCCTGGTGTTTTGGCAAAGGGAGATATAAGTATTGACTTAATTTTAAGTACTGAAATGTTAAGCGTTTGTGATTCATTGTTTTATTGTTTTAAAGCACAGTGTTTTTCTGATATCACACCAAGTTATTCTGAGTTATTTGGGAACAAGCATGAGGTTTTGTGCTTATGAAAACTCAAGGGCTGGGAGGAATAATGGTGTAGACTCCGAGTCTGGCTGTTTGTAGTTACACTAATGGAGTAAGTTTTTAAATATATCTGCAGACAATAGTGAAAAAACATGGAAGATAAGTGTTTTCCTTGGTTCCTTATGAATGGCATTCCTAACAGTGCTTTCCATGACTTCTTCCTCGCCTACAACTTATCAGACTTCAAAATACGTTGCCAAAAGTGGTTCTAGTGAATCTGCCTCAGATTTCACTGAATACTGTGGTAATAGCAGTATAAAAGGGCAGAGAGGCTCCTTGTATTTTCAAAGTTAAACGGTGGTTTTAATTCAAGTGCTAGTTTTACAGAGCCTCGGTTGTTTTGTTTTGCTGTGACACTCAGGACTATGTTTATCTCTGAACAAGTAGGCAAGTACATCAGGGAGTATTGCCTGGTAACATCACACCATCACCCTGGAAATCAGGGAAAGAGTACAACCCATGTTTTCAGAAACTGAGTTAATTTCCAGCTTTGCTGAATTTATTTTTCGAATTCCTGTTGTGTTCTTATTAGCAGTCTTACACAGTTCTTGGTTGTGAGGGGTGGGGAGCAGAGGAAAGGTGGAGCCATAGGGTTTTTGTGGTTATAGTTTGTTATAATCCTTTACAGCTACTAAGGGTTTAGTCTAAACATGCATCCTTGATGGTGTCCTTGTGCTACTCTCACTTAAGGTCAGTGTCTAAAGCTTCCTGTGAGAAAGTTCACTAAATAAATTGGGTTTTTCTTAGGGCATCTCTGTGATAGGGTGAGAGTCGAGATCAACTTCAGTTAGGTGGAGTCTATAAAGGAGGATTTATTTTCCTTTAGTAGTAGACTGGTATCATTCTTTTATATATTAGCATGACAAAATGGTAGCATTTTTTTCTCATGACAAGACTGCATTTGTTTGTGTGAAGTAGTCCATAGTAAAAATTTGAAGAGCTTCATTTCTATGAGAAAAGAACAAAAAAAACAAAACATCTGTGTATCCCACCAACAAGCTTATGTTCTCTTAGCAGAACACAAATAACAAAAACCATTCCTATCTGTTGCTGCATTTAAAATTTTTGCATCCAGATGTTTCTTTGGATGAAAATTCAGGGGTGAGATGTTGTATCTCTTTAGGACTTAAAAACTGTGACAATACTTTGCAAGTAAATGCCTGTTTGTCAGTAAAACATTCAGGAAATCACAGTGGGTTTTCTTATTGCCAGATAAGAAACATAATGTGGAAATTCCCTACATGTCACCATTTTTTGAGTCTTACTGATACTGACATTCACAAGAGGATACCAAGCTTGCTCTTAGCAATGTGGGTCCAATGGGTTTGATCTGAGTTCAGGAACAGGCAGCTAGGAAATACTCCAATTTTGTTCCCACATCTACCACTTAACAAGAGTTGAAAGTTCTTTAACCTTTTGGATTACCAGTTTATAAATAGAAAGTAGGTTATAGGTATGAAAATGTGACTTTTTTTTTAAAACAGTCCTTGTTCTTCGTGTTCATGTGTAAGTGCAAGGTGGTAGCTTTGAGTTGTTTGAAAGGCTTTGAATCCTTACCCATCTCTTTCAGTTCTGGGTAACAGAATATCCCCCTTTAGGAGTTAATTAAAAGAAGAAAAGGTTTGACACCCAGGCGTGAAAGTAAAAGCTGCTTTAATCAATAGTCTGGCAGATGGAGGGACTGTCAGGTCATGACTTCAGGATTCATAGCTTCTCCCACAAATTGATGGGCACAGTACATCAGAGCAGAGAAACGCTCTATTTTTATGGGTATTTGATGTATTTCTCTCACCTTGCCTCCACCTGAGCATTGCAGTGCTCTGCAAACACTTGTCTGTGATGCATCAGTGGCAGAGGGGAGCATCCCTGCTGACACTTTGCAGCTGGGGAAGCTGAAGCATTGGGAAATTGATTTCTTTATGTTGACTACGTCTGTGATTAAAAACTGAAAGGTGGACCTAAAATTTTTGTCTGCTAGTTCTGGCTTTATGCATTTTTTTTTTCATTACTGCTTTTCAGAGCAGTTAAACTTTGTCCTGTTTGTAGGTACATAGTAACAAGGTTTTGTGGTTGTTTTTTTAACAATGCAATGAAACATCAAAAATCTGTTTTCTTTGCGATAAAATGATGGTTATTTTGTGAAAGTCACTTATTAGAGAGGCATGAGGTGGAGGTAACTGCTTGGTCTGCTGGTGTCTTAGTCTGATCCTGTTGCTTGTTGAAAGAAACGTGACTTTGGGGGTTTGTTTCCTAAGTTATACTAGATTCATGAGCACATAATGTGACTTAGCTTTGGTGATAATAGATTCTGTTGGTAGCCTCCTATCAAAACCAAATTAACAAATTTAAATCATAATTTGACTGTAATTTCATTACTAAAGCTGCCAATTAGAATTAAAACAAGTCTTAAACTCCTTGTTATTTTATGTAAAGTGACTGGTATGGGAAGTGTCAGTGGCTTCAGTTAAGCAGTGTTTGATGAGTTAATTAGCTGAATACTGCATGAATGCGTTTTGAAGCTTTAAACTGTGACCTTTTGGTAATTAAAGTTAATTCATATTTTACTTTTTGTGCTAATCTTTGTTCTGTGTTACTCTTCAATAGAAGGTTTTATGCTACAGATTTAAGCAATGCTTTATTGATCAGATGTTGAACAATTTTTGTTTATTAAGCCTTGCAAGCAACTCTGGGAAGTGCCAGATCCCCAGAGAGGGAATCTTGAATCAGTGCTTGAGCCTGTTCCTGTGAGGATATTTCTCCTGGGAGCCTGTGTGTCTGTTTAGCCATAACTGCATTTTCACACCTTGAAAATAAGCCAGAAGAGTCAAGACTGTTAGAATGAGGGGATTTTCAGGGCGTTTGTGCAATAAGAGATATATCAGAAGGCATGGAAAACTATGTTAAAGGTTTGTCAGCAGAAGTTTTCTGGTCTCAGTATTTCAGCTGCAGAAATAGTCACAGATTTGTGATGTGCATCGTGACTTCCTGCTGCAGAAAAGAGTGATTCTTACAGCCTTTTAGACAGTTTATCTTTGGATGACCCATTAGTTACCAGGAATAGGGTTGGGTTCTTTTTTTTCCTCTTTACTATTCTATAGAAGAACATCCCTATAAATCCTTCTCATGTCGGGGGCCAGTCCAGTGTTAAGTCTGTCCAGCCAGAATTGCAGAGTCCTGAGACAGGTCATCCTCAAGTAGCAGACACCATTCTGAAGTCACCTATCTGAGGGGAGGGAGATAGTTCTTTTAATATCTTCATTTATAAACAATTTATATATATAAACAAGCAAACAAACCCCATGTAATTCCCCAAAGACAGGATTCAGAAATTCACCTTTTGCAGGCTGACATGGCCTTGTATCCTATTTACTTTCACATGTACAGTAATTTTTCTTTTAAAGCTTTTATTTGCTCCATGAACCTTTGTCAGTAGAGTTTGCAGTGACAGTTCCTGAGCTCCTCAGTTACAGAGCATTAATTGTGGATACGTGTTCAGGGCTGTGTTGCATTTGTGAATGTCAGCAGAGCAGGTGAGTTCTCCAGGCTGTGTTGGAGTGTGAGATCTGTGTGCAGATCACCAGCCAACATAAGATTATGCAAGAACTGAGCTGACATTTCACCTTGCTGCAGCAGCTGCTGGTAATAAACCCCACACTTAAAAGAGCAGTGCCCAAATTGATTAAAAAATGTGTGGTGAACAATTTGGGGTTTTTCATGTGCAGAAGGGCACAAATTATGAAAGAGGAGCAGTAAGTCTTTAAAGAGACTGTTTCTTGTAGTAGATTTGTTGTAAGAAACACGACTCAGTCTGCACTAAGATAATGTGAACATAGCTGTAATCTCCCAGAAATGCAGAGTGTTAAATTTATTAGTGGTTTGAAGGGGAATTTGGGTTTTAAACTGCCTGGGTGTGTATTTGAGACTGTCACAGGTTTCACAGTAGCTGTGAAGCTATGTGGATGTGATGTGTTCTAAAATTAATAAATGAACTTGATGTTTTCTGCACATGGTTTTAGTAGCAGAGCACTGTCAAGCAAGAAGCCTCATTGCTTCTTATTTCCTGGAATGTGCCAAGAGCATGCTCCTTCGATGCAAGTAGTTCTCATTACTAGGGCAATATTCCAAATACCACACTCATTTTTTTTTGTGGAAAACCATCTTGTCACTGCACTATTGGTAGCAATAGTCCAGATGTGTTCTAAGCATAATTTATGACAATGGAAGCTGAATGTACAGTGAAGAACATGTATTATTTCACTTTCCATATGAATTTCTGTGTCATGGACCCTGGCAATCACTTGTGTGGAAACAGGTAACTAAAGAGCAGCATTGCTTGGATGTGGATGGGAAAGCAGAACAACAAGTGGAGTTTTTCAGCTACAGCTGAAGGTCTGCATTGCTGTTCTGCATCTCTTAAGATACCAATTGCTATCACTGCTTTTGTTTGGTGTGGACACTTTCCTCCAGGGAATGAAGCAACTGTAGCTCTGTATCTGACACATTTGTTGAAATGTTGCTTTCCTTGGCTACAATTCGAGGCTGAACTGTAGTCATTGAACACCCAGCAATTGGGTGTTTATATTTTACTCAGTCTGCCTTCATTGTACTAAAAGTTCATTCCTGTTCTGTTACTGTGAGGACACTTTCTTTATAACTGCACATTGTTTTCTGTAGGAAATGGTTTTGTGTTCTGCATGGATGTTCTTTACAGAAGCTGTATAATTAACAGTTTAATTCCTAAAAAATGCTTCTAAATAATTTCAGTGTCTTTTCATTTAGACCTTCAAATATCTCTTCTCCAAAACCTGAAGTATTTAAACAGGGCATGATTTGCTAGATGGGAATTACATTAGGCTTCCGTGCACAGCACTGGATCGGGTGATGACAGTTTCAGAAGGTGATATTCAGGTCTGCTAAAGTACAACTTCCCATAAAGACAAACTGAGAACTAAATGTTTAGTAGGGAGTTGGAGAAAGCTGGCTCTTTATTTCCCAAACACTAATGTGTGGGGTTTTTTTAAGCACTGTTCTGTGTTCCATTCCTATAAATTGTACTGCTGCTCTCAGAACATGTTAGTAAGTCCAGCCTGCATGTTGTCCATGAACTTTAAAGGTTAGGCTTTATACAATTGCTGTTCCCTTGGCTTAATATCTTTGAACCATTATGAAAGTGAATGACACATTTACTTTTTTTAAAACAAGTCTAATCCTACAAGTATCAAATGCCATGAGAGAGCTGGAAGCACACTTGTGTGCATACATTGATTCTGATCTTTGTATACCATCTCCTCCAGAGTTCAGTTTTTCTTTTGGTTTATTCCTTTCTTGTTTTTCCATTCACTTTCCTGACACTGTCTGTTTTTTACTTTCAAATATATTTCCTGCCTTCCCTCCATGTCCCTGGCTTCTCTCTCAGTGGGATCTTGTTACCATCACTGCTCTTGTTTTCCACTGTCTCCAACAGTGGCTCCTGCTCGCTGCCAGGCCTGATCCAGACATTCTGTCCTTTCTCCTGCTGGCTTTGCCTGCTGTTGTGGAGGCAGGGAAAGGTAGTCCATGTGAACTCTTTGACACATTGGGTAGCTGGCATCTATGGGAGGTTAAAAAATAAACAAAAGAAAATAAATGAATAACTTGTCTACTCTTTCTCTGGTGGTGCTGAGGCAGTTACCTCATATGGCACTCAGTGGAGAGCAGGGGGTAATTCTGTGTCCTATACACAGAAATAGCTGCTCTTCAGTGGCATTAGCAGGAAACCTGTAAAGCTTAGCTGCAGTCATTATGACTTCAAGAGAAGGACAATTACATTACCTTGTTGGACAGCCATATTTGATGTAGATTTTTCTTTAGATTACTAGTTAGTAAAAGAAAATCCTGATGTACTGAAACAGTATCCTGTATTTCTAATGTGGTGGGATGAAATGGACTTCCCTTAGAGTAAACTATTCCCATATTCTGCATGAGTTGTTGAACAGAAGATTAATACACAGATCTATGGAGATCAAAATTTGTACTCTACAGTCTCACAGGGACTGGAAGTACTTATCACCTGGCTCTAGGATCTGATATCCTATGGAACCAGATTTGCCTCTTAAATAGGCAATTAGTTATCAATTAGTTATGTAAACATAGTAGTTATCACCTACACGAAATACATCAAGGTATGTAATCCTTTCAATTCAAATTGAAACATTAAATTCTAATTTGAAAAACACAAGCAGCCTCAGGGTTGAGAATTTGACATGCTTGTTACAGGCACAGCTGCCTTTTCTAAACCCTTTAATGTGCCTAGGAAACTGTGTCACTTGAACTTTTTTTTTTTTTTCCACCCGCAGAAAAATGATGAAAATGGGAATTGCTCTGGTGAAGGGATTGAGTTTCCAACAACCAACTTGTATGAACTGGAGAGCAGAGTTTTGACAGATCACTGGTCCATACCCTACAAGCGGGAGGAGTCTCTAGGCAAGTGCCTAATTGCATCCACCTACCTGGCAAGACTGGGTAAGTTCCCTTTCACAAATACACAGATTATCTGTTCAGAGGGTGTCACAGACAGAATGTTGGGCAGTTGTGTCTTTTGCTTTAATCTTGCTGCTGTATACTTGCACCCTGCTCAACAATCACATCTCTGGGAAAGTGGTTAACAGTGAGCTGTAAAAACAACATTGATCTCTTTTCTTTCTCTCTAAAGTAATTTGTTCGCTTAAGTTTTTTTCAAAAAGTGGCACACATGTTTCTTTATGTTCTAATGATTCAGGGAATTACATCTTTTCAGAACTAAATTACTGACTCTTTTTTTTTCCTTGTGCTGATTATTTTCCATTCATAAAAACAAGCTGTCATCTCAATCCCTGCTGTACCATGCTTGTATAAGTGGTTGTTTTTCCCTGGTGAAATGCTTACATTGCATTAGATCTGAATTTGACTCTTGTGTATTCTGTACTTTGGCTGGGGTTAAGAGTATTATGGAGGCACCACACCCAACAACTGATGTATAATGAGAGTACAAGATAGTTCTTCAGTCACGCCTGATGGCAGACTAAAGGAATGTTGTAATCTCTTGGAAGAATAGCAGTTAAGTGGTTCTGGTTTGCTTCTTTGTTTCCAACCCGTGTTAAAAGGCTGTGCTTTCATTTGGTTTTGGAGGGAGGCTGTGAAGTATCAGTAATGTATGAATTGTAAACTCTGAAGTTTACAGGTTACTTATGGTTCTAACAATGCTTGAAGAAGTTGTAAAAGGTGTTGGGAAATGAATTCTTAGTTCTGAAAGGCAGGTTCTCTCGACCCATGCTTTTTGTGGCTTGAAAAGCATGCTAGTTATGAATGAACAGTAGCACTTTTATGACTGCTGGTTTGGATTGGTGTTCCCAAAAACTTGCAACCAGGTCCCTGAGGTCATCTTAAAGAGTAATTTTTTTAAAGTACTGTTTTAAAGCACTCTCCTTTCTGTAAAGGTCTTTCTGATTCCGATGAGAATTGCAAGAGGTTTATGGACAGATGCATGCCTGAAGCATTTAAAAAGGTAAGTAGGCACAGTAGGCCAGTTCAGTGTTTCTTTGCATTGCTCATGGTAGAAAAAGTGTTTTGTAATCCAGACTTCAGGCAGCTACTAAGTGGGTTCTTGGATTAAAATCACACTCAGATTACTTTCGTAGGTTAAAATCATAGAGATTTAAATCATACAAGGTCCCAGTTCTGTAACTGGCCAACTTTAGCACATAAGTCATTTTCTTTTTTTTTTTCCCTTTCGATGAAGAGCCCTGTAGTAATTACCAGAGCCCAAAGAGAGGTTTAGAGACCCTTGGATATGGCCACTGGTGGCAAGTTCATGATCAGGTTTCCATTAACTATTCTTTCTCTTATTTCTTCAGAGGGTTGCTGAATTCTTTTCACAGTCCATTTAGAATTTTATCTTTCACCTCAGTTCTTAATGCCCTGTGTTTCTCTGGGCTGTTGTGAATTTTCTCTACAGAGCTTCCCAAAATAATTGGCTTCCCACTATTCCATCCACTTCAGGTACTGCCTAAATTTCCTGCCCATTTTTTAGACCATATGTATAAGAACACATACATACCCTTTAAAAAGTTACTCTGTCCTAGTGTTAAAATACTGAGAATATGATTATATTTAAGGAAGGTAGAAATTCAAGGGAAAAAATATTTTTTCATTTAGTTATCAGAGTACTAATCTTACATGCAATAGTTTTATATCACTTGGTATTGTTTGCATAAGAAATAAGCAATGTAGATTGTTCCTCCAGAAGGATAATCTGTAGAAATCTAAGTTCAGGATGTGCTGAATTACAATTTGCTGAAATATTTGCAAGAAACTTGATTAGTGGTACAAAAAGTAATTGTATTTAAACGATTAAGTTTTTTTATCTGCTTCTGTTCAAATACAGCAGAAATTAAATGAAGTTTGCAGATGGCAGCCAAGTGTCCTTTATAAACAACCATGAAACCAGATTTAAAGAACATGTTTCAGTAGGTGGAAGCAGCACTAAATAACTCTCTCTCCTGGTACATGTGCTTTGTTTTCCAATAGAAGATGCTCAGAAAGTGTGAATTGGTAAATGGTTACCTTAGCTGAATCACTGCAGCTCTGTGGCTGCCTGTTTCAAGATTTAATAGTTGTGTGTTCAATCTGCAAACAGATTCATTTCATATTCGTTGTTCTTTGCAAAGGTTACGGTCTCTACTAGTGCATGCAAATGGAAAACAGTTTGATAGATTTTATTTTCTGTCATAAACTGTGATTTAAGGTGTTCTTCTGCAAAATTACAAATTGAATTAACTCTTAAGCCATTAGTGCAGAAAGAACATCTGAAAAACACACCAGACAGTCATGAGTGCCTTCCAAGGAAACATTTGCCATGAAAACAGTCTCAGGAGTTGATAAATTTCTCCTGGTTTGTGATTGTGCTCAAACTTGTAAAAAATTACTTTTTTTTTTCCTTGTTAGCTGTTGACATCCAGTGCTGTTCACAAGTGGGGAACCGAAATCCATGAAGGAATCTACAACATGCTCATGCTGCTGGTGGACCTGGTTGCAGAAAGAGTAAAACAAGATCCTATTCCCGTGGGCCTGCTTGGTGTGCTTACAATGGTATTTGCCTCTCTGATGCAGTTTCTAATACCTGGGCATTTGGCATTTTGTATTTATGCAGCTGATGCTTTTTCCAACTGTGTAAGTTGTAATTCATTGTCTTAAAAACTGCAGCCATTGCTTGCTGCAGATATTTAACATCCAGTATGGAATTCAGAGGAGTGGGTGCTGTTCAGAACTTCTGAAAAGTAGCAGTTCTTAAAAAAAAATCACGTTTTTGTCACTTTGCTATTTATGTTTTAAAACTGATACTTTGAGTTCAGTTCTCTGTTTTATGGACCTCTGGCTCATGTGGTTATTGGATATTGTCCATACAGAATGGAAGCTTCAAAATGGTTTATATGGTGAGAAGTGAGAGGCAGGAGCAGGGAGCTTGTGCTCAACTTTATTTTTTTGCTAGATCTTTAACTGTCAGCCAGGAGAATGCTCAACTGAAACAATCAAATGTTATTAAGATAAGTTTTGAAACTGGCATAAGCCACCTGTTCATTGCCATGGGCTTTTCTTTCAAGGCATTTAATCCCGACAATGAATATCATTTCAAGAATCGAATGAAGGTGTGCCAGAGAAATTGGGCAGAAGTCTTTGGGGAAGGGAACATGCATGCTGTCTCACCCATATCCACTTTTCAGAAGGTAAGCATGGCCATGCCCTAAAATCTTATTTTAGGGTGGATGTCTTTGTTTCAGATAAGATTGTTTGATTAGTAGGTAATTTAAATATGCCCCCGAAATTTAAATATGTCCCCAAAAATTATAGCAAATAGATGTTGAGTATGTGTTGATCTGTAGACATTAATTTGTGCTCTCAAATTCTTCTGATTCCCTGTTAAAAGCTACATTTAGAAATGGATGTACTTTCATGTCTAAAGTAGCACAACAATCTGTGTGTTGCTTTAGACATGAAGCACACAACAGGTGGATCTGTGTTTCTAAGGACTGACATCTGTTTGGTTGTTGAGTGTGAAATGACCAGGATAACTCCAAGTGTTCAATTCTAGCAGAGAATTTGTGCTTTTCTGACAGCCAAGGATAAAATATCTTCAACTCAGACACACTAGCAAGGAGGCAGTTTTTGAGGTTTGCACTGTCTTGTCACAGTTGTTCCACATGGGTGGGTCCAAAACAGCATCAATGGAGTCGATTTCTCCTTCAGGAAACAAGTTTGTGGCCACAGAAAGAAAATCCTACATCTGCTGCTTTGGGAAAGGTGCTTTAGTAATGTTCCACACTGCTACAGTGCTGTAAATACAGTTGAGTGTGAGTCAGCAGCCACAGTGTGATCTGTTGCCACAGCACATGGGCAGTGATGTCAGGCAGAGTCCAAAACAGGATGATGCTCATGAGAACCAACCAGAGCTCCAGCTACACTTAATAAAGGAGCTGTTACAAGCATTGTTTTATTTGTGTAATAGTACATCCATTTGAGGTGTGGGCTAATGGGCTGAACGTGTCTGTCCAAATGTCTGTTTCAGAAGACAAATGTTTAGCATTGATGTTGCAGCTGCTAATTTGTTCATGATCTTATTGTTCAAGGAACCTCATGGGTGGCTGGTGGATCTGGTAAACAGGGTAGGTAAATGTAAACCAGAATTGTTGTTTGTCACTTGAATTCATTGGTCTTCAGAGATAATTTCTTCTCCCATCCCCCACCCTGCCCTGACTTGTTTTTTCACTCCTCACTTTTCTGACAGCCACAGAAAAATAGTTTGAGATTTTAATCCTGCCTTGTATAATACAGCTTGCTGAGTTGCTGCCTTTTCCCTTGGGCACCTTACCCTAACGTAAGTCCTCTATGACTAGAGGAATTTGAGAGCCCAGCTGAGGCTGCAGTCAAAGGTCCCCCAAGAAAAAGTGGCAGTCCAGTCAGCTGTTGCTGTATGTGGTCTGCCTTTCCTCCCTATGTCCATTTTTACTCAAGACAGAGTTTCTAGCTTGATGTTTAAACTCTGGTGCCATGTGTAATTGCATTGCATTCCCCTGTGTGCCCCTGAACTCCCATGAAAATATAAAGCTTCTTTTGGATGGGATGTTCCATGGTAAAGGACACTTGTTGGCATCTCAGGAACTGTCAGTGGAGTATTTTCCATAATCTCTTATTTAAAAGATAAAATACTGTTGTTCACTATGTAATGCTGATTATTTTCTTTCAGTTTGCAGAGTTGGGTGGATTTTCAGCAATTCAGTCCAAACTCAATTCAGAAGATATTGAACTTGGAGTAAGTCCATCTTGTGCCATGAGACTTTTCCCTTTCCATTGTACCCTTCATGGACAACTAGCAAGGTCCCTTTTGGCAGTGCTTTTACCTTTTCTTTGGTACCAGGGCAACACTCCCATAGAGCCCTGGAGAAGTGCTGTCAGGCTGGAGGTCAAATGAGGTTATACATAAGAATCCTGACTGAAAAGCAATTGAGACTTCACAGAAAAAAGGAGAAATTAGTGTACCTTTCTGCTAGCATTCAGCCTTCTGGTTAGACATCAATCAAAGTAGTTTCATTGTATGTTCATCAGTATGTGCCTGGTTTTCTGTTTACTGCACCCATAGCTGCATTTAGCTGCAAGTGAATTGACTTCTGTCATTTATTACAGAAATTGCTGTTTAAGGAAAAAAATCCTTAGGAAGACAGACAGTGTCTAATCCTAAACAACTTTTTAGGAGCTGTGTCTTAAAACTGGTTCAACAGAGCTAAACTATTTTTAGTGATGAAGTCTAACTTGGGTTAGTTTTAGCTTCCTAACCTATATTCAGGAGACTTCCAATTCTTTCAAGTTTTGGAGAATGAGGAGGCTAAAGGAAAACGATGTCATGTGGAGTCTTGTCCCCCTGTATAAAATCAGTCTGCTTTCAGTGACATGCCACTTGGAGAGAATTCAACTTTTTTTCTTGGGATATTGATGTTTTCTGCTCTATATAGAGATAGGTTCATATGTGAGCTTGACAGAAGAATAAGGAAAAACTTGATTTACATCCCAGTCCTGTAACAGAAACTTTGACTTGACTTTGTTTAATGATTAATAACTGCTTGCTTAGGAAGGAAATCTGGGTCAACGTCACTTGATTTGGGCCTTGGATTGCACTGCTGCACACTTGGTTCCACAACTCTTGATCCAGTGTGAAAACAAACTGATTTTGATGTTATTTATTGGCAAACAAATACCTTCATACATTTAATTTCTTGATGATAGATACCACTTTAAAATCATGCATTGAAGAGATCTTGACATGTATATGACACATTTACAAAAGCTTTCTCCCACATAATGCTTTGGGGAAAAAAATTTGCCATATGGCTTTAACCTTAAATTTTGCATTCACACTTCTGATTGCTGTAGAGAGCAAGCAAAATGTGATATGTTCCTTTCCGTCTGTTTATTTCTGTGACTGAAACAGGATCTGTCAGAGAACACTGAACAGAGTGATGAGAGGACCAAGATTAGTGAAAACTGGGAAGGCATTTTTTGTTTCAGACAAAAATATATAACACATACTGCATGCCATGTATAATATATAGCACATACTCTACTGTGTGCCATAGAGTAAATCTTTCTTAAACCATGTGTTGTAAAGGACTTGCACACCAAAAACAGTTGTAGCAAATGACTGGAAATATATGATGAGATAAATAATACTTGTTCACCTTCATTTGCCTTTTAAGCTACAGGCTACTAACTTTGAAAAGATCTCTTAAATATGCACCTAAATACTTGCTGTCTTTCTTTCAGGCAATCTCTGCATTAGTTCAACCATTTGGAGTTTGTGCAGAATATCTTAACTCTTCTGTAGTACAGGTAAAATGTCTTTGTTATGACTTATAAGAGGACTGAAAATTCATTTCCAACTGTGTTGGTGTGAAACTGGTGACTAATTTGAAAAGCCTTCAAACCTCACGTTGCAGAAAGTACAAGAACCATTTTGAGCATCTTGAGGTGTTGAATAAGGGGCTCAGACAATGTTCAGACTCGTTTTCCAAGCAATGATCTTTAGTCATGTATCTACATCTGTAGCAATGAGAAGCTTTACCACTGTCATTAGTAAGCTTCATCAGTATAAACCATGTGGGAAAAGAATCCAGCCTGATGGATGGATTTTGCTTTTAGTTTAACTTTCTGGCTGAGATCAAGCACATGGATATGAGAGTTTACACTGCAAAAATTGTGGTACAGGCAAAAAATTCACCAGGATCTCTTTGTATGTGCAAACGTACTCCAGGCTTCACACCTGCCCTCACCACCAAAAAAACTACTGACTTAAGTGACTGAGAGACTTTATTTGAAGAGGATGTAGTTTAGAATCCCCTGGGAGTCAGAGAGGCACGTGCACCTAATAACTGCTGCATTTTTAGAGGGCTGTTGGTCTGTCTCTGTGCAAACCTGCAGTACGGTGGTCTGAAATGGGTTCTTAATCTAATTGCTTTTTCTTTTCCTGGACATAGCTACCAGGATAGCTTTATCTTTGTTGTAGGACTTGCTTTATCTCTGGGTTAATGGTAGCTTTCAGCTAAGTATTTCCTTTTTGCTGCAGTCACGTCTTTCGAGTAATTTTATTGATTTCAGGAAACATTAAAATGATTGTCATGCCTTTTCTCACATTCTTTAGCCCATGCTGGATCCAGTCATTCATAAAATGATTAAATATGTACAGAATGTGGAAGAGAAAGACTTGAAAGACAAGGTAATGTTTTACATATTAAATATTTAGGAAGAACTTCCTGCCTGTCTTGGAAATGCTGTCAGTGTAAACTAGAACAATAGCTTTCTTTTCACTGGCAAGAATGCAGCCTGTTCTAAATTCTGACTGAATGACATAGATGAAAATGCATTTACCCAATTCCATTCAATATGCTTTTCAGTAAATATCTGATTTATGACCCTTTTTAAAAATATTTTGCTGCTGCTGCTATCAATTTTTTGGTTTTGTTGGTCCCCTTGTGCAGCATGCTGAATGCTCACTTCTCTGACTCAAAGATATTTATTGTCTTGCAGTCTGTTAAATTCATATTACTGTTGCATTAGCTGTTTGCTTCTGAGAATTTGGTAGTTGTTGGTAAAGTGTCTGTGTAACTTGTGGCTACTTCCTGCATTACCCTGAACTTGGCCTTCAGTTCTATTAAATTGTGTTGGCTTTTTACTTAGATTTAAGTTGTTAATTTTAAACAGGAAGGTATTCACAGGTTGTTGAACCAAAAGAGAGCAATTTACTGTACCAAACTTGCAGCTTTAACCAAAGGTTTTATTGCCTTAAAATTTCTAGTGTACAAGTAATACTTTCAGATGTACCAGCTGCTGTGTTTTGATTAAACAGTCTGGTCACTAAACCTACTCTTTGTGAGTCACTGACATCTGTAGCAGAATAGCAAAAATACCAATGCCTCTACACAGGTTGTTGAACCAAAAGAGAGCAATTTACTGTACCAAACTTGCAGCTTTAACCAAAGGTTTTATTGCCTTAAAATTTCTAGTGTACAAGTAATACTTTCAGATGTAATTTCAAGTAATACTTTCAGATGTACCAGCTGCTGTGTTTTGATTAAACAGTCTGGTCACTAAACCTACTCTTTGTGAGTCACTGACATCTGTAGCAGAATAGCAAAAATACCAATGCCTCTACTTGTCTCTTTCTTGTTGTTTTGTTGCAAACAGAGACTGGTGAGTATCCCTGAGCTCTTGTCTGGGATCAAACTGCTGTGTATGCGTTTCCAACCTGACCTGGTCACGGCGGTCGATGACTTGCGGCTGGACATTCTGCTGCGCATGTTGAAATCCCCCCACTTCAGTGCAAAAATGAATTCCCTCAAAGAAGTAGGTTGGCTTTTTGTCTGTCTCTGTGTGCACATGGGAGCCTGTGTTTGGGTGGGATGGGTTGTTAATAAGCCACTGAAACCACAGCCTAAAAAAAAAAAGAGATGGCGCAATATTTCCTTGCAAATTGTGTTGCCTTAGCAAAAGCTCAGTTCAAAATAAACACCAAACCAAGTTAATATGACAGAAGTGGTTAATATTAGTAGCCACTGCAAGGCCTCCCAATCAGACACAGTTTGAGAAGTGCATGATTCTAAGAAGTGCAATTTTAGATTGATTTATAAGTACTGGTCTATGCTATTCATTGACTGTTCACTCCTGGATAATCCTGAGCATCCTGTGGCACATCCCTTTTTTCTCCTTTTGTTGAGAGGAAATGAAAAAAACCCCAAATGAGACTTAAACCTATATTGATGTCTTAGTCCACTCATATCAGGTCATTGCACTATGTAATTGTATTTTTTATTATAGTTGCACACGGATACCGTAATGTTTGAGTCCATCCTTTCTGCTTTTTTTCCTTTATTTATGAGAAAATTGAGATGTTAAACCTCACTGCTGTTTGGTTCTTAATCATAAATTCTGTGTATCCGTGGTGAATTTATAAAAGTGCAGCTTTTGAAGATTTTAGCAGAAATGTGCTCTTTCTCCCTAGAGTGAGGAGCCTGTATCAGTTCAGTACTGGATAAAAAATAGGACACTGATTTGAGTGTAACAAGCCTGAGATAACCTACTTCTGGCATATCTGTAGAAAAATACCTGGCAGCACAGGCCAGATTTTCTGTGTCAGACTGAGAATAAGATTCTGCTGCATCAGAGACTGATGACATGGTGTTTCTGGTTAGGAATTTGCCTTTAAACAGCTTATTGAAAAACAAAACAGACTAACAATCAAGAAAACCAACACCCCGCCAAAAACAACTGACCTGAAAAATCTCAAACACCTTCTGTACTCAGAATATTTCAGGATTCACACTTAAGCTTCATTGTAAGCCTTTTTGAATGGATTTCGTTGTGTGTGTGATGCAGGCAGGAATTTTTTTGTTAAAATCTCACATGTTGCAATTTCTAGGTAACGAAATTAATAGAAGACAGCACTGTCTCCAAGTCAGTGAAGAATGCCATAGACACAGACCGACTGCTGAACTGGCTTGTGGAGAATTCAGTCCTGTCCATTGCTCTGGAAGGTAAGAACTCTCACAAAGCCTTTTGGCACGTGCTTTGAATGACTTAAATTTAAAAACCTCATCTCTCCCTTTCAGTACATTTTAATAAGCAGTATTAACCAGAGAGTTCAAGGTTTTTGTTGTCTCCAAAATGAAGTAAAATCCTGCAAATTCTGTTACTATCATCTAATCCTTTGCTTGACATCTGTGCAAATGTCTTCTGCTCTACCTGGGGTTTTTTACTCTCAGTTTGTATACTGTTATCCTCTAGAAAAGAGGGAAAAGAGGTATTTTTCTCCCCAAGTAGTAACATTCTGTAGGTATGCTATCAGATGTATGAAGCAAAACAAAATAAAAATGGAAAAGCCATGGAAAAGTTCTTTTTATTTGTACTGGTAGACTTGTCTTTCTTTACTGTTACAGACTTTCCAAATAAAGATAGCTTTGTTCTCTCTTTTAAAGCAACTAGTTCTTTTAAATTCATTTAATGTATCTAATACTGTTTATTTACTGTTTAAATGAAATATATTCATTTAGTTGCCTTTCTTTGTTTCACAGGTAATATAGACCAAGCACAATACTGTGATCGTATAAAGGGAATTATTGAGCTGCTGGGCAGTAAATTATCCTTAGATGAGCTCACTAAAATTTGGAGAATTCAGGTAAGCAATCAAGACTAGGCAGGTGCTTTTAGACTGTCTTACAGAAGCAAACAACTCTGATGAAGAGATTTTTTTAAAGTAATCTATACATCTCTATTGCAATGTGGAGGTGTTGAGATTTTAGCAGTATAATTAATGCAAAGACTTCCTTCTCCTTCTTCCTTTACTCCCATTGTTCTGGTAGTTTCTTGTATCACACCTGTTAAATCCTATGATGAAGTTCACTTCTTAGCAACAAGTGTTAAGGGACTGCAAAAGTATTTGACTTGGCATAAGAGGTTGTCAGCTTGAAACAGGTGACAGGAGTGTTTGTCTAGACCAAACTAGGATATTAATGTTTGTGGCTGGAGGTATGAATTTAAAGTCAGAGTGACTTTAAAGAGAGTGGGCTACAACTGTAGGAATTCCCATTTACCTTCCTGTATGTCCATAAAATTGACTGGCAAGTCATCTTTTGGCCTTCACTTTAAGGATATTCAGCTTATTACTGTGTGGGGAAGGTGGTTTGAGTGTTTATGCAACTGTTTATCTAACTTTTGACATGTTAGAAACACAAGTTCAGAGTAAACTGAACTGTCTGTGCTCCTCATTTCCCTGGATGAGAAGTCTTTGGAAACAATTCTAAAGCAGGAAAGTACAAGACTGCCATCACTACAGCAGCTTCAAGCTGCTGCAGTGGCAGTAATGCAAACATCACCTTTTCCATTGCTTGGTGAGGTTCACGTGTGGGGTGTTGAATCTTTGGAACTCTCCCAGGCTTTACTCAAAAGTGAGCAATACAAAATCTCCTCCCACACGGATGGGAGCACCATGGTAACAGCAGCCAGAGAGGGGGAGGAAGTATTGCTTTTTATTAAAGAATAAAAGCGAGGGAGCTAGAATCACATTTCAACTCTGCTAAGTGTTAAAAACTTGCTATTATGCCACACACACTGCAGAGCTGACAATGTTCAATGAGTTTAGTCTAAAATACCAACATTTGCACAGAGAAGAAAACCATTTCCTGCAGTGGAAGATTTGTTTCTGGCCAAAGTTTCCACATGTCAAAAGTTTCTATTCTCACTCATTAGTATGAATAGTAAGATAATGCTTACATGAAGGTTTTTCCCTATCTTGTTTGGGTTAAAGACCTACCTTCTTGTGTTTTCCTCCTCCTTTTCAGTCGGGACAATCCTCCACTGTGATTGAGAACATACATACCATTATTGCTGCAGCTGCTGTGAAGTTTAGCTCTGATCAGCTCAATCATTTATTTGTTCTAATCCAAAAGGTAAGTTTTCACATGAATTTACATTCCTTAGGAAGAGAGGTGGTGAGATGTACTTGTGCATCCAGCCTACTGAAAGGCAAATGCCTTAAATACATTTATATTTTCTATATAAATGTAAAATTTGCTATTAAAAAAATAACACTTTTGCTACTCATTTTCATGCTAACCCAGAAGTCTAATCTGCTACTGTATTGCTAAGTGATTTGGATTTTAAGTACATTAGGTAGCCAGTCCTAAGGAACTTGAAGTGAGATTTTATTATTATTATATTTAATCCCTAATAGTATTTGAAAAAGAGTTGAGCAAACTAGTGCTGTAACTTCCACCAACAGAAATAAGGAAATACGTGTGGTGGAGACATACTTGTTTGTGTTTTGATTTTCCTGCAGTAAAGCAAAAGTGGATTATATTTTTGTGTACACTTGGGATGTAACAATCTGACAGAGGTGCTTTAACCATTATTTCTTTGCTGTCCAGAGCTGGGAGACAGAGAGTGACCGAGTGAGGCAGAAGCTGCTGAGCCTCATCGGACGCATCGGCCGAGAAGCACGAGTGGAAACAACCACTGGCAAGGCAAGTGGATGGTTTTCCTCTGGATTTTTGGTTTATTAAAGGTAGAGTTGCTAGTCTCTGTACTCCCTAGGTCCTGACTATCCTTGCCCTTCTTCCTCCAGGTTCTGGAGGTACTTTGGGAGCTGGCTCATCTTCCAACATTACCGTGTAGTCTTATCCAGCAGGCCTTGGAGGAACACCTGACAATCCTCAGTGATGCTTATGCAGTGAAAGAGGCAATCAAAAGGAGCTACATCATCAAATGCATAGAGGATATTAAGAGGGTTGGTTCATTATTTTATCTTTTCCAAAATGAAATCTTATCTAGCCTCAATGTTGCCCTTTTCTTGCAAGATGCACAAATTGTGTGTCCCATCTGTAAGTTCTTACCTTGGGGAGTCCACGAGAGGGGTAGGCTTTGTGTGAGCCACTTTGTTGATCATGAGACTCATAGTAAGTCTCTTGCCTTTGTTTTAAGCAAATTTTCAGCACAAGGAGTGATCAGTTTATGGGAAACTACCAGGATGGGCCCAAGGTTAGAATTTGCAAATGGAACCACTGTAAAGGTATGTCAGTATTTTAACTGTCCCTTTCATGTGAAAGCCTAGATTAGTTTTTTTTTTTTTGAGTAAAGCATGTGTTCTGGCATGACCGTTAAGTCTCAAAATGCAAATTGATATTTAAATTGTAGTAGTTTTGTATTTTAGTAAAATACTTAACTCTCTTCCTGTAGCATAAAGAAGCCATTCCCAAAGCTGCCTGTACTGTTTCCTGGCAGCAGCAGAGATGTGCATGGCTTAAAAGACTCCATATATTCTCTCCTGCACCGTTACATAGCAGGCAGTTTTTCTTGAGGCCTGCAGGAATGCTCCTGTCTTCTTTTTTTTTCCAGCCTGAAGTGTGCTGTAAATAAAGAAAAAGGCTTTTACTTTTTTTGTTCATTTCTTTCATGATAAATCAGGTTTTGTCTGCTAAAATCCTCTGTAGAGGATTTTAGACGTTCAGGAGGCATAGTGTGTTGGCTGTTGATATTGATCACACTTCTCTGTGTGTTCATGAATATGGATTTCAAATTTTGGGTTCTCAATGTCTTGTAGGTTTTTTTTCTTTTGGATCTCCTCTTATGCTTTCCTAATCTCATTCCTTTTAATTATATTCTGGCAAGGGCTTTTACAGAGGTGCTGCAGTGGGAAACACTAACAAAAGCTGTAATTGTAAACTAGAAGGGATTGGGGTAAGCATACAGCAGACTTCTAAAAATACATGGTGTTCTTATTTCCCTTCATTAGGGAAACGAAGACATTAACTGGGAGGGAATGTAATGTTAAGGCAGCTTTCTCAAATTTGTGAGGGAGTCTTCAGTGGGGAGCTGTCTGTTATGGGCAGGTTCCTTCAACCTCTCTGAGTGTGTAGGTGGTATTTGGGTGTTGTCAGTATTTAAACCAGACATCACTTCTCTGAACAAGCAACCTCAGTACTGGTCTGTGTGGTCAAACTTTACAGAAAATGAAGCCTCCCAGAAAAGTGATGAGCAGTTCTAAAAATGAGGTAGGAGGGTTATTCTTTGTAGGATCTCTTTCAAAATGCAGCTTAAGTATCCTTTGCTTCCTATCCAGGGGGCTGCTTGCAGCACCAATCCGAAATTTCTTGTCTCTTAAGCCTCAGTAGTAGTTGAGATTCTTTCCTCTGTTGCTCTTGCTTTAGCAGTAAGTAACATCATTTGACTGGATTTGCCTTTTTTTGCCCTTTTGGACCTGCTTCATCTCCCATAATTGAGGAAGGTGGTGGTTATCATCTCTCCCTGGTGCAATTGAGTTCTTTTTGGCTACTTAATTTGCATGTTCTCTAGCAAGGAGCTGGTACTTTTGGGCTTGATAATAGGGATAGCAAAATGGCAAATGTTTATATCGAGGGACTTCTTGTAGAAAGTGAAGAAGGACACTTTGAGTGTGTTCAAAAAGGGAGCAGGAACAAGTAACTGAAGCCAGCAGAGGTGATAGCTGTTGTTTTGGAACAGCAGCATTATCAGATATCATTAGGCTTCCAGGAGTCTGAGAGGAAAGTTAATCTATTGTTGAGCATGTGCCACATGTGTAATTGTTTTTACCTTTCCTGCTACCAGTCGTCCCAGCACAATAATCCTCAGTTTGTGTGGGTGGTGCCAGCCTTGCGTCAGCTCCATGAAATCACACGTTCATTTATTAAGCAAACTTACCAAAAACAAGACAAGGTAAGGCTATATGCTGACAAGATTTTTGAAGCCTTTGTTGTGTCTGTGTAGCTCTGCCAAACATGGAAGTTGGAATTAAAAAAAAAAAAATTAGCTAATAAACAATTCTAAAAGTAGTTTAGCATTGTAGCATAAACTGTTGGCGTAGAGGTGCTGTGCTGTCCCTTTGTGAGTGTGTGTGTGTGTACATATAAATCTGTTTGCTGTGTCAGGACTAATTTATTTTATTCTCAGCTTTTTGTAGAATAATTAACAGGCATGTTTGTGTTAAGAAATGAACAATGGCTAATGTTTAGACCAACTGCTTTGTAATTGAATTGACATTGACTCTTGGAAAACAGACTGAACTACCAGCAATCATGTGTGCTGTAGAGTGGCTGTGTGGAGGTGTGGGACTTTGCAATCTGCAGAACGTGTGTTTCAGCACATGCTGAAAACACAAACATCAGGGGGGTTGGGCCCTTGGAAGGGGAACAGCTGACTCTGAGGGGGGAACATGACCCCTTCTGATAAGAGATGCACATCTGTCGAAGAGCAGACTGCTGTATGCACATCCCTGTTTCTCTATTATTTTAAAAACGTCTTTTCTCTTTTTTTATTTTATTGCCAAGAGCATTATTCAAGATTTAAAGAAGAACTTTGAAATAGTGAAGTTGGTGACAGGAAGCTTGATATCCTGTCACCGTTTGGCTGCATCTGTGGCAGGCCCAGGAGGGCTGGTTGGAGCAACGCTGGTGGATGGCCGATACACTTACCGGGAGGTACCAAATTTCTTTACCTTGTTGTTTCATTTTTGAAATTCACTGGTGAATAATTACTCTAGGTTTTTTATTTATAAATAGCTCTAATATTTATCTAGGAAGGCTTGTTGTAGCCTTGTTATTATACAGAGGAAAGCTGTGCAAACATGACAGTTCCTTAGCCAAGTCTTTACCTGGTGGAGAGCTAGATCTCCCCATCCTAGGATCTATTGTCTCCAAGCCTGTTACAGCTTCTTCACCAGCTTCAGTTCCTGGTAGAGGTGATACCCTTGAATGTGTTGTGAAGCTCTTAATACCTGAAACAGATTTGCTAATTAGCACATAGAAGCCACACACACAAATAGCAGTTTGTTGCTAATGCTTTGATAATCATTTTTTCCACGCTACTTTTGACTTAGTGTCAAATGATATCCCCACCAGCAAAGTAAGAGCAAATCCAAGGGGATTTGTTGGTTTGTTTTTAGAAAGGTAGCCACAAAGTATGTTTAAAATAAAAATAAATCTCACGAACAGTTTTTGTTTCCAGGCTTTTTAAAGTGTACTGTTTGACAACTAAATTTGCAAAAAAAAAAAAGAAGAAATGAATGCTCAGAGTTCTTGTTTCAGAAAGAAAAGTCTTAAGCTTGAGTTTTTGTTTCCTCTTTCTCAGTATTTGGAGGCACATCTAAAATTTTTGGCATTTTTTCTGCAAGAAGCCACCCTTTATTTGGGCTGGAATCGTGCCAGGGAGATCTGGGAATGCCTTGTAACTGGCCAAGATGTTTGTGAGTTGGATCGAGAGGTAAGAAAAACTTGAAAAGTCGGTTTCTGTGGTTGCAGAAGGAATTTTAATGGATCATGAGCAGCATGTGTGTTTGTTGAGACATGTGGAGTATGAGTAGCAAACACAAACTTGTCATGCATTTTATGCTTTGTGTAGGCTAGAGCAGCAGAGGTGTTCACTTACGGCCAGGATGCTCTTTTAACATTAAATTTGACTGGAGGAGGGATGTTGGCTGGGAGATCAGTTGGAGATGCTGGTTTGAAAAGGGGTATGTGGAGGTTGGTGCAGTCACAAGAGACATTCAGCATTATTTGTCTGGAAAGTGACTATGAAGTACCCTAAAGCTGCAATGCAGTCTCTATAACATGTGAGGTTACCAGGAGATGAGATTTTGAACCTCTTGCTGTAGATAAAGCCTCTACAAGATGAGTTACTGTGGTATCTGACATAGTTTGCTGTATAAAACTAAAATATTTGATGTGACAGTGGGGTAAAAAATATATCTGCCTTTCATTCACAGATGTGCTTTGAGTGGTTTACAAAAGGGCAGCATGATCTGGAGAGTGATGTACAGCAACAGCTCTTCAAAGAGAAAATTCTTAAACTGGAATCATATGAAATTACTATGAATGGTAAGAAAGTGGCTTTGGTGAACAGATTTGGGGTTGAAATATATAGCAGAAATTTGCTTCCAAAGCCTTCAAATCAAACATCTAACCAGTTCTATAAATCAATATAATAATGGAGTCTTTTTCTATCATTTTGGTTTTTATTAGCTGTAGAGGGAAAAGTTTGTCTCCTGTATTTGGTATCTTCATTTCTTTAAAAAAGCATAGAAACTAAGCCTGACTTGAATAAAAAATCTGCACCTTTTTTTTTTCACTTAAAGGTTTTAGTTTATTTAAGACTTTCTTTGAAAATGTGAACCTGTGTGACCATCGCCTGAAGAGGCAAGGAACTCAGCTGGTGAGTGTGTTCTGGCAAGTTCTTGTGTCCTCCCTGTGGCCTCTTAGGGACAGGAGGAGGTGAAATGAGGATTGTGTAGCAGCTGTTTGACATGGTCGTGTTTGTATTAACGTGCAGATTGTCCTTGTAGCATTAGCATTGTTAAATTCTGAAGCGAAAACTTGGCGAGTCAATTTCAACATTTAAAATTCAGCAATTGGTAGCTGGAAGCTGGTTTGTAGCTTGGAAAACTTTGCAGGAGGAATGACTGAGCTATTTTTTTAAGTAATTATGAATTCTAGTATGCAATTTTTCCTTCTCCCTAGCAGGGAAAGTAGTTTTTTAATTATTTTTTACTTTTCTTCTTTGCATGGGAGTTAGGCTTATCACATTTAAATTCTAACCTACTATAATTTTTGACTCTGATCCTTCAATGGTTTTGTTAAATTAATGGTTATATGTTAAGTAGTTTTCCATAAGCGTTTTAGATCTTTATCACAGAGAACTTACTTCAAATGCAGAATTTTTTGCCAAGGATCATAGCAGGTTTTGTGATGATTTATTGTGTGGTTAGTTACCATGTTGACCTTTTTTGAAACAAATTCCATTCTAGATTAAATTTCTCCATGCTTTTAAATTTTTTAATTTTTCAGTTGGCTTGACTGAGATTTGGAATTGCTCTTTGGAATGTGTTTTTCCACTAGTAAACAATTTTTTTTTCTTGTATAAATACACAGATGTGCAGCAGTTGGTTTAACTTTACATTGTGCCAAAGTTTGGCAGCATGTTGGGAAAGAAAATTTTTAAGTTTTAATCAAAAGGTGCTTTTCCAACAAGATGTAAGACAGTTTTGTCCCTGTAAGAAATCAAGTCATGTTTTACTGTTGTTCTTTCTTGTGTAGAGCGTAGAAAAACTGGAATTAATAGGAATGGATTTCATTTGGAAGATTGCAATGGAGTCACCAGATGAAGAAATTGCCAATGAAGCTATTCAACTGATAATAAATTACAGCTATATTAATCTAACTCCTAGATTGAAAAAGGTAGGCATATATTTGTACATGAATGTGCTTTGACATTCATAGAGTCTTGATACTCTGCATGTTCAGCTGTTTAATTTGTTGGGTTCTAGGTAGTTTATGAGTATTTCCCATGATATTAGTTTAAGTTGTAATTAATTTGTACATTTTATCTTCAGGATTCAGTATCACTGCACAAGAAATTCATTGCTGATTGCTACACACGATTAGAGGTAAAGGGCAAATTTTAATTATTCTACATCCCTTTGGTTCTGTATCTTAGAATAATTGTCTATGCTAATTCCATTTAAAAAAAAATAAATTCTTTCCACAAATATTTTTTGTCCTCTGAGCTTTCCAGGACATCCTGACTGTCCCTGTAAAGCAGCCCTTGCTCTGCTCTGTGTTGCAGGCAGCCAGCTCTGCACTTGGAGGTCCAACACTAACACATGCTGTTACAAGAGCTACAAAAATGCTTACAGCAACTGCTATGCCTACAGTGGCAACATCAGTTCAGTCTCCTTACAGGTAGGCCAGCCTCTCAAGGAATAAATATCAAGGAATAATTTGCTCTCAGCTGCTTTCCACGAGATTTCGAGTGCCAATTAAAATTCTCAGTAATGGGTAGTTGTATATTCTGGTGGTTTCTCAATTGAATATTCCAATTGCTATGTAATAGGGTTCCAGAGATTTGGAAAAACCTCTTGTTTAAATTAAAAAAAAAAAAAACAATGAAACAAAGAAAACCAAAGCCAAGTAGAAATAAAAAAAAAAAAAAAAACCCAAAACAACTAATCAAAACCAAAAAACCCCAAAACAACTAATCAAAACCAAAAAACCCAAAACAACTAATCAAAACCAAAAAAACCACCCTGCCTCCAATCCCACAAAAACCAAAACCAACCAACCAAAAACAAAACAAAGCAAAAAACACCCACAGGTTTATTTTTATTACCAGCATATTAATCACACAGTATTTCTGGGGCAATGGAGCTTGGTTTTGGTTCTTTTTAAATTAGGAGAGAAATGGGTTTTTAGCCTCAAACCTACTTAGTCATACCTGAATATGAGTAACCTAAATACAGGAGCGTGGGGCAGGACCTTTAGAAACATGGAGCTTCCTCTGAAGCTGGCAACATCTCAAGCAGTACAACACAAGCCTCTTGGCCTGTTTTCCTAGTTCATTTCTGCTGAATTAACTCCAAGTTTAAGAAGGTACCTTCAAAACCAGACAATTCATGGTAGTTACCCGTGGGCGTTGGAAATGAATGTGCGAGACAAGTTACTCTTGTTCTCAATGTTTATCTTTAGGTCAACTAAACTTGTAATAATTGAGAGACTGCTGCTGTTGGCAGAGCGTTACGTGATAACAATAGAGGTAAGATGTGTATTTCCTTCTAGGCAAGGCTAAGAACACAACTTTCACCTTATTAAAAACAGTAAAAGTTATTTTAACATGCAACCCTAGTTACCAGCCATCCCAGAAATGTCTTTGTTTTCAAGGGTGGTATTTACTGTCATCCTTCTCTTCCTGCAGGACCTTTACTCTGTTCCCCGAACTATTCTACCTCATGGTGCCTCTTTCCATGGACATCTTTTAACCCTTAATGTTACTTATGAGTCTACCAAAGATACCTTCACCATAGAGGTAGGTGGGCACAGCTTGTGTGTGCCATGGGCTGTTGGTTATGTAGCCACTCTTGGTGGGTTTTATAAATAGAGTAAGATTGTTATAAAGACTCCAGTCAGCTTGAAAACTCTTCTTGAAAATGTTAAAAATATGAATATGGAAGTGCCTGTGGACCAAATGTATTTTGATCATCATTCTAGGGTGGAAAAAATAAGGTTTTTGTGTCCTGTTGGTGTTAGAGCATTTCTCTGCTGCCCTGCCCTGTCACTCTTATGGGCAATACTTTTGCCACCCTGTGCAGGAAGACTTGTTTTGGGAAGACCTTAATTTTTCTTGGCATTTACTGCTCGAGCAGACTTACTGAACCAGTGTTGTTTAATTTCACAGGCTCATAGCAATGAAACTGTAGGAAGTGTCAGGTGGAAGATAGCAAAGATGTTGAATTCACCTGTGGATAACATACAGATATTTGCCAATGACAGCCTGGTATGTTAACTGCAAAGAATTCCTATTCTTTATGAGATTGAGTCTCTTCCAGAACTAAAGGATAAATATTTTCTTGCAGCTAACAGTAAACAAAGATCAGAAGCTACTCCACCAGCTGGGCTTCTCTGATGAGCAAATCCTTACAGTAAAAACATCAGGAAGTGGGACTCCATCAGGGAGCTCTGCAGATTCCTCAACCAGTTCCAGCAACAGCAGCAGTGTATTTAGCTCCTCCTATGCAATGGAACAGGTACAGCATAATATGACCTGAAGCCTTCCCTCAGATTTTTCCTGAAGCAGGGATAGTTGGGGGAGAGAGTAGGAGCTCCAGTGAGATCATCCAATCTTTAGTAATCTGGTTTTGCTTTCAAACTGCAATTGAAACAAATCATCTAAGTACACAACTGCCTTGTGCATGCAGGTTGGACTTTATAATCTGTACTCTCTCACCTGTGGTAGCCTGCTTGGTGTTTATTCATCTCTGCAGGGTCTTTTAAACAAACAGGACCCATCTGGTTTAATTTTTTATGTGTTTTTGAGGGTAGAGAATTCTGCATTTTCATTACTAGTAAAGCTACACTATGAAAATAAACTAAGAAGCATCAACTGGCATGTTCAGATCACTCCTGGTCTGCTTTGTATTTTACTTGTCATAAGAGCTGACTTCAAAAATTGTTAAAGGGGAAATGGAATAATGTAAAAATTTAAATGTTGTCTCAGCCTAGAAAGTAGCTGGGACTTGGCATCTGGGCCATTTGCTTCAGTGAAGAGCTCTGTTAAATTTACATGTAACAGAGAAGGGAGGAAAAGACCTTTGTATTTCTGCTTAATTCTCAGGAGAAATCCCTCCCTGGAGTAGTCATGGCTCTCGTGTGTAATGTGTTTGATATGCTTTACCAGCTTGCCAACCTGGAGGAGCCAAGGTAAGCAAATTAAATGGTTGCTAGATGTTGAAGAACTGCTCCCAGTGCCCCGTTTGAGTACTCACTCCACTGTGTGCAAGCATCCACCAGGCTAGTGTGGCTGAGCCCATTTTGTGCAAATAACTTCTGATTTCTTTTCAGGATAACACTGCGAGTGAGGAAACTTCTGCTCCTGATTCCCACTGACCCAGCTATTCAGGAGGCTCTTGATCAGCTTGATTCCCTGGGAAGGAAGGTATGGGTTAAATAATTGATCATGGTGAGCTACACAAAGAGGATTTTACTATCAGGTTTCTTAAATTCCCTGTCAGATTATAATAACAGAGGGTTTGAAACTACTGCAAAATAATGTTCATGTTAAGTCAATGTTCATTATTGACTCATTTCCAAGCAGCCAGAGGTGAGAGGGTTATTACAGGGGTTATAAGAAATGTATTCCCAATTACAGCAAAACACAGGAATCTCAAAATATTTCTTTTGTGGCTTTTTCCTCCTAGAAAACACTGCTTTCAGAATCCAGTTCTCAGTCCTCAAAATCCCCATCCTTGTCTTCAAAACACCAACATCAGCCCAGTGCCAGTTCAATACTAGAAAGTCTTTTCAGATCTTTTGCTCCAGGCATGTCCACCTTCAGAGTGCTCTACAATTTAGAGGTAAGAAAACAAATTTGCTTCTTTCAGTGTTTTTGAGCACAAAGATTTAAGTATTTTTAAGTTTTTTGGGCAGGAGTCCACTGTGATGGGGTCATAATGCAAATGTCATGACACCATCTGCTTTTATGCATGTGATAAATTTTACACAGAATGGAAGGGACAGAAAGTTCCCCTTCAGAGACTTTACTGAGAAACCAGGCTCCTCTTTATGTGATTTGCAAGGTGGAAGGAGTGTTCTGAAGTAAGTGGAGAGGAGCAAAAAAACATCAGTCTTACTGTTTAGGTAAAATTCCTGCTTGAATCTCTAGATCTCTGAATATGCAATTTTTAGTGTGTGTATATATAAAAAACATGTATTAAAAAAAAGTTGGCACTTAGAAATTAATGGGAGCTATTTTAAGTTGAATTAGTTTTGCTTGATTAAATTTGTCAGAAACTTCTGTGCTGTATAAGTCTCCTATTTTCTCTCTATGGAAGAGTATTTTTACAAAGCATTCAGCTGGGAAGAATTTTCACTATCCAAACATGCAGGGCTTTCACCAAGAGGCCTCTGGCCTGTTTTGGCTGCACAGGTAGAGTGGAATACATAGAACTTTTTAACCCCAAAGCATCTCCTAAATGCTTTAGCCAAAATGCTGGATTGGACCATGTAAAGATTCTCTCCTAGAGTTCAGTGAATGGATTTTAAGGAGTACAGGAGTTCAGCTGGTGTCCATTTGTAGGACACTGTAACCTGCACACTGAAAGCTGGACAGTGTTTAGTTCTACTTGCAAGTCCTGCTGTTTCTAAGGGCCCATTACAAATGTGGTTTGAACAACTTGAGGTTGAAGGACTGATTGCCAGCTGCTTCCAGAACATGAGACAAAGTTACTCCCTTTCCTTCATGGAAAAAGGAGGAATTGTCTCCTGTAGGACTGTAGGAATTGTCTCGTAGTTGCTTCCCTTTAGGTTTCTACAGTCTAATGTTAGCTCTTCATCTTCCTACACTGTCATCACACTCCTGCCTTAGGATTCCCCCCTTTTCTGTACAGCTGGAGTGAAAGATACTTGATTATGTCTTTGGAATATGTTGACAAGTTCTACAACTCAAAGCAAATGTAAACGTTTAGGGTGTCTTGTTGAACTGACAGGTTATATTGCAGTAGGATGGGACTGTTATCTGCTGCTTCTGTGCCAGAGAAAATAGTAATGAAAGCAAGTCAGAAAATGCTTGCTTTTCTGGCAAGGGATGAGAAGTAATAAATTGGATTAGATGTGTAGATTATATGAGTGGACTCATTCCTCAGCTCCAGTCAAGCCCATTGGAAGATGGTTTCTGTCAGGAAAAGGAATATGTGCTTTTTTATCCCCTCAGCTGGTGATCTGTTGAAAATGTGGGAACCAGTCTGAACTGCTTTCTGAAAAAAATGTGTGCAGCAAATTTGCAGAACATATGAAAGAGATGAAAATTGAATGTTGCAGATGTCCAGGGGGTGATAAGATTTCATGCCTTGAACTCTGTAAAACATTCTTCTGACCTGTGAACCTGGAAGGGATGTATTTTGTTTGCAGCATTGTTTGCTTTCAAAGAGACTTTTCAAGAAAGTAAATAATATCTGGGGCGTTTTCTGGGGTTTTGGGAGGGGCTGGGGTTTGTTTGGTTGATGGTTTTGGGGTTTTTGTGGGTTTTTTTTCTGGTTTGTTTGTTTGTTTGGGTGTTGGGGTTTTTTTTATGTGAAGTGAAATGGATTATAAACATAAATGAGAACTGACCCACAGAGACCACAGACTTCCTTCTGGCCATGTTTCTGAGATTTCCACTCTGAAGTTTAGTGCTGATTTAAAAGAGGAGGGGGATGATAGAGTGGTGGTGATCATAAGGCATCTAGAATTACCTGAGCCATCTTTTACAAAGGAACACCAGAATAATAGCAATACAATTGTATTTCAGAAGGTGTGAACCAGTAAGTAAGCCATCTGTAGGGTGTTTTGTGGGATACTGTTGATTGAAAATCTGGAAGCAAGGATAATTTGGGTTAATAAGGAGCACCAAGTGAACCAGAAGATGACATTCCATGTACTTCATCCTTTCCCTTAACCTGTAAACTGCAATGAGATCAAAATGCCCTTTGGTTCAGAATAAACATCTGTAATTGCCATCGATGTACTGAATATTTGAGATTTATTGGATATATCTGATTTCTCTTTACTGACTACAGCTTTGTGTAAGTGTATTATTAATAGCTTCATTTGTAGTGATTCTTTTTCCGTTACACTCTCAAACTTCAACACATAAAAAAACACTGAGGGGTGGTGGTTTACATCTGCTTATTTATTCATTTATTGTAGGTGCTGAGCTCCAAGCTGATGCCAACTGCAGATGATGAAATGGCAAGAAACTGTGCCAAGTCTTTCTGTGAAAACTTCCTCAGAGCAGGAGGTTTGAGGTTAGATTTCAAAACCTTGACTCAATTTGTAGCACTTCATTTAGTTAGCAGTTGTGTGTGGTTTCCCATTTCCACACTGTAGCACACTAATATACCTGTCAGCTTCTTTTTCAGAGAAAAAAATCCACCCAAGGCTGTTTTAGCATAGTCCGGTAGCTGTCATATGTAACATGCTGTTAAACCTCAAAATCAAATCAGGCACAAGTAAGCTTGTGAAGTGTAGCTTTTACTAAAGTTTGGATTATATTTGGATGGTTTGGTGACATTTAAGTGTTTCGGTTCAAGTGTGTATATTGCACTCCCCTGTGTAGACACCAGTGGAGATTTTAAGCAGTCAAAGTATAGATCATGGAGTGAGAACCAAATTAAATTTTTAATTACAGCCTTGAAAATCCAGACCCTTCAGATAAGAGTTGAGGCACAGTGTGAGTGGTTTGGAGGCCCTGACAATGCTGATTATGTGAGATTTATCGAGTATACTTTGCTCTTAGTAATTCTATTGGTGGCACTCCTCTGCCCAAGAGATCCTGAAGCATTTTCCAGCAGGAGCAGAAAGCTTCCATCTGTAGATATAAAAGGGGAAAATGAGGATGTTGGCCTCTAAAGAAGTCAGTTTGAACTGGGACTCAGCTGAGTGAATAGGAGGAAGGAAGGATAGAGACAAATTAATTGCAGCTCTCCTAATGTGAAACATTTCCAAATGGAGTCTGTCTTGTTGATTTGTTTTTAAGTTTGGTGGTGAATGTGATGCAGAGAGATTCCATCCCATCAGAAGTAGACTATGAGACAAGACAAGGAGTCTATTCCATCTGCCTGCAACTTGCAAGGTATGTAATTGCTCTTCATTAGAGAAAGTGCTGCTTTGTTGGCTTTTAGCGTGCAGCTTTTAGTATTTAAGATTAATTGGTACTTCGAGTTACGTTTCATTCACTCTGTGAGTGTTCAAATACAAGCCTGATGTTTTTGCTCTGTGAATGTAGGTTCTTGCTGGTTGGCCAGACAATGCCCACCCTGCTGGATGAGGATTTCATTAAGGATGGGGTGGAAGCTCTGTCCTCACGGCCCTTCCGCAATGTGAGCCGGCAGGCCAGCAGGCAGATGTCCATCTGTGGAACTCCTGAGAAGTCCTCCTACCGCCAGCTCTCTGTGTCTGACAGATCCTCCATCAGGGTAGAAGAAATCATCCCAGCTGCAAGAGTTGCCATACAAGTAAGGAAGTGTTTGATGATTTTGATGTAGCAGTGTCATCTCCAGTGGCAGCTGGATTTTTAATCAATCTGTCTTTTACACAGGTTTTTGCCCTGACTCCATTTAAAAGCCTCTGAAAATCTTGACCATCGGTCTCTTTTCCAGTCTTGATCTGAATTTTAACATTCTCATGAATTATTTTGGCACTGCCAAGGGAAGCAGTACCCCAAAAGTGCTTACAAGAAGTAGATGTATACAGAAATCTTACTTGTGATTTATCTTCAGTCATGCTTAAGTCTTAAGATCTTTTTCTTCCTAATTTTCTGTGAATTGAAAACATAAAGTTCCTGTTTGAACTTGCAGCTTTATAATCCATGATTCTTTGAATTAGAATTGGATGAGTTTGGTTTTTGGGGTTTTTTTCAAAAAAAATTTCATTAAAAATTAAATTTGTTTGATGGTACTGTGGAGAAAAAGGAAATTTTTGAGTTTCAGTACCTTAAGAAAATGTTAGTTGAAAACCCATTGAGTCCAGTTGAAAGAAACTTCATAGCTAATGTGACAAGTATGCTGTGTTAGGCTGTTGGGCAGTGCTTCCCAAATAGATTGAATGACTGAAATCAGCATGCCTGACTCCAGATAGGTGAAAAGGGTGTCTACCCTCATGGAGAATTTAAAAATTAATTACTTCTCCTAAGGTAGCAGTACTAATCTCTCATTGGGAACAAAAAGACTCTTGAAGCCTTGAACCTGTGTAGAGAAGAGAGAGGAAAACAAATGTAAATGTCAATTTGACGTGATCCAAAAGATACATTCCTCTTTTCTCTGAGATTAACAAAGATTGTTGAATACCACAGAAGTAACTGCTGGTTCTTGTTCCTCCAGACCATGGAGGTGAACGATTTCACCTCCACAGTGGCTTGTTTCATGCGCCTCTCGTGGGCCGCTGCTGCGGGACGCCTGGACCTCGTGGGAAGTAGTCAGCCCATCAAAGAGAGCAACACTCTCATCCCTGCTGGGATTAGAAACAGACTTAGCAGCTCAGGTGGGTTAACTGTGTCCCTAAACCAATCCAAAAGCGTTTGGTTTAATCTTAATTGAACACTTTAGGAGCTTGAAGCTGAATTCCTTGGATGTTCATCCTCTTGGGTCTCTTCCAGCTTGGGACATTATATGATTAAATTACAAAAAATCTGAGCAAATTTATGTACATTCATCGGGCATTCAGAGAAGTTTTCAAATTGCAGAGAACTGACCAAAAGCTGAAAACATCAGAAAAAGAATTAATGAATTACAGCAGTTGTTTGTTGTTTTTTTTTTAATGCAGGAAGTAACTGCAGTTCAGGAAGCGAAGGGGAGCCCACAGCACTGCACGCTGGGATCTGTGTGAGGCAGCAGTCTGTGTCCACCAAAGATGCTCTCATTGCTGGGGAAGCCTTGTCTCTCTTAGTAACCTGCCTTCAGCTACGTAGTCAGCAGCTAGGTATGGAAAAAAATTGGATTATTCACTATTTGGAGTATAAGCCAGGTGGGAGGAGGCTTATGGATACAGTCAAGTAAAAAAAAATAGTGAGAAACTTGTAGTTTTGTTAGCTGAGACAGCTCAAGCTAAAACCACAATATTTCATTTAAAATTACAGGGATTTTATTTTTCCAGGACTGAAATAAGGCATGCAGTGCTGTGCCTTAGTGAAATGTTTTGGGAAAGCTGACTTACTGCCAGAATATAAATATTTGCACTGCCTTTGAAGTATGTAATTCTGTAAGTGCTGCTGTTTGCATAGCTCATGTTTAGCACTTGAGTCTTTGTGTACAGGAAGTGTAAATGGTGGTGCAGGAAGGCAAGGAAAATGCTGTTATATTGTGGTGGCAGCCTCTGGTGAGGGAAGGAGATCAGGAAATAGCCTTTACTGCTTTTCTGTACTGATGTCCTCTAGGTGCTGTGGTATTTTACTGCAAGACTTATTTTAAAATACTATTTTTAATAAGATAGCCTGGTACTTTTCTGTTCCAGGATCTTTTTACAATTTGCCTTGTGTTGCTGATTTCATCATTGATATTCTGCTTGGATCACCAAGTGCTGAGGTGAGGGTCTTCCTCTGAAAACTTCCTAAATGCTCCTTCTGAAATGTGTGTGTTTTGATAATTTCATATGGTCTGAACATAAAATTTTTTATTGCAAGTATTCCCACAGTCTAATGTTTGAATAAGTAACCTCTGTAATTTTTAGTAATCCCAGTATCTGGTGATGGATTGATAGAAAATGCTGTAGTATTACATTTGCTAGGTTTACATGAGATGCACAGGATTGTGCTGTGACTAGTCTAAAGAAAATAGTCTCATTTTGGTGACACAAATTCTGTAAAACTAGTATTTCAGGGAAAGTTTCAAATAACTTTGATTTGGGTAAAATTTAATGGACTCTTCTGAACTTTTGAAAATTTATTCCAAGTGCTGGAACCCTCCAAAAATGATTCTTTCCAATTTAAGATTACCCTGGATATCTAGAGAAATCTGAGAGATTTTTATGCTCACTTCATTTCATCATGTGTCATCTATTTTGCATGAAGGCATTGCATCTTTCCTCTCGATCTGAATTTATAATTTATGTTTATCAGAGGTTTTCACTCAGGGATGGACAAGATTTGTTAAATTTCTAGAAACCCTGGCTAGTGGGTGCAGAGCTAATAGCCTGGTTTGCACCATTTCAGTGTCCATTTTCTCTGTGAGATTTCTAACATTACAGAAGTGTGGGGATTTTTTTCAACCTTTGAGTAACTGCTGGTGTTTGACAATGACTCTGTTTCAGATTCGTCGCGTTGCCTGCGACCAGTTGTACACCCTTAGCCAGACAGACACATCAGCTCACCCAGATGTACAAAAGCCAAACCAGTTCCTCCTGAGCGTTGTTCTTGGTGCCCAGCTGCCTCTTTGGTCACCAACCAGCATCATGAGAGGAATCAACCAGAGGTAACTCAGATGTTTGTTTATTGAGGAAGCAAATCTGACGCATTTTGAAAGAAGCGGCACTGTGGAAGCTCTGAGGAAAAAGGGATTAGCACTTGCCAAGTGTTGGAAGTAGACATTCTGCACTTCTAGAGAAGTAACTGAGAAGTTAAAGCATGTTGTTGTTTTGTTGCCAACTGATAACTAATTAGAATTGCTATGAGGCGAGGGAAGAAATCAGGATTCAATATGATTCCTAACATTCAGAAGGAGCTGTTGGGAAGGAATTTTTTTTAAAGCTGCAGCATGCAGAAGCACACCTAGATGGTTATGCTGCTTTGGGTTAGATGGACAGAGCACACAGACTTTAAAGACAACTGCTTAGAGAAGTTTATGATTTTAAGTATACCTTTCTTCGTTTTACACCTGTTTCAGACTTTTGTCCCAGTGTACAGAATATTTTGACCTGAGATGTCAGTTACTGGATGACCTGACATGTAAGTATGTGCGGACACCTGATTCAGTCATTCTGATGGCAGCTTCCAAGCTCGTCTTCCTTCTGTAGAAAAGATGTAGAATTGCCTTCACAGAGGAATTATTACACCTTGAACTGTGAGTGACCTGCCAGTGTGCTGACTGTCCTGTGCTAGTGCCTGGCATGGTCTGTTCTTGGCATTGGGTAGCTGCAAGGCAGCTCATTCCTTCTGGAAAGTGAACTGAGTTCCTTGGTGGAAGGGATTTACTTGGGGGGAAAAAGCCATTACCAAACTGTTTGAAATTCTTTGTATTTATATTCTACATTTCCAAAGCTGCTAATTTTTTCTGTGTTCCCTTTTATTTTTCTTGCAGCATCAGAAATGGAGCAGCTGAAGATAAGCCCAGCTGCCATGTTAGAAGATGAGATCACCTGGCTCGACAATTTTGAGCCCAACCGTACGGCGGAGTGCGAGACGAGTGAGGCTGATAACATCCTCTTAGCAGGACACTTGAGGCTCATCAAGACTCTCCTCTCACTTTGTGGGGCAGAGAAGGAAATGGTTGGTAAGTATTCCTCTTTAAATTGACTAGACCAGTGTGAATTCTGCGTTAACACATGACTGGACAGCACACGTGAAGACATCAGTAGAAGTGATCCAGAGCTATAAGGACTGATTTTGGTGGTCCCTTTAACATTTGATAAACTATTTGTTGATATGGTGCTATGCAGTGATTTTGTTGTTGTGGAACACCTTTTGGCATTGGCAGTGATAATACAAGTATTTAACAGTAGATGTGGATTGCTGTGTTTCAGGTTCATCTTTGATTAAGCCATTGTTGGATGATTTCCTGTTCCGAGCATCCAGGATTATTCTGAATAGCCATTCCCCAGCAGGCAGTGCTGCAATCAGTCAGCAAGACTTCCATCCAAAGTAAAAATGCTTCTTTTATGTTGAGTTTTGTCTTGGGTCTCATGAATGCAAATGTCAGTATTAAATTCTACAGACAGCAGGATTTAATACCAATGGTGGAGCATTTCTCCAGTTTTCTATACTTCCTACATAAGTGCCCAAACAGCATTTTAGAAGTTTTTGTGTGACCCAGTATCCTTGCATTTCTGTACTTCAAAGTCTGTGCTTTGTTAGATCAGTGATGAACTTCAGGCACAACTGAATGCTGATTTCATGAGTCCAAGGAATATTCTTTTAGCTCGTTACTGCTTGGGAAGTTGGCTAAATTGGAACACGAGCAGGAAGTTAACTTCCCAAGCTCCTTGTAAAAGAGAATCTCAAAAGTTCCACTACTTTCTTTTTCCCTTCTCCCTACCCATTTTGTAAAAAAACCTAACACCAAGCAAGTCTCCTTGCACCTGAGAAAGCTGATATAGCCCAGAATAGATCAACTGGAGAAAAAAGAATGGGCTTTCTCCTTCTTGTCACAGCTGTTGTGGCCATACAATATCTGAAAGGGTTGGTGTAAATTAGCTCCTGTGGAGTTCTGAGCTAATGCAGCTGGATTGTTTGTGTTGCACTGAGTAGTTGGTGTTAGATCAGGCATAACCTCACTACCTTTCCACAAACCCAAAAGAAAGATCCAGTGGAGCATTTGAAGCCCTGGAATGAGTGGAATTTCATATGCCTTAGTGTTCTGCTCCATTGCAGTTCATCCCAAGCATGCTCTTTTGTTTGCTTAGAGTAAATAAAGCCTTTTCTTTGGCCTTCAGAAGAAAGGGCTGCTGTGTTGAATGATCACTGAAAAGAGCTGGGAGTGTTTTGTACTGGCCTAGCTCAGGTCTAAGCTCATCTCTTGTAGCAAGGATGTTGTCTGGTCTGGCTCTTTCTGAGTTTCCCTCCCTGTAAATAAGTCATTTTGTCTCCATCAGTGTTACATGATGGAGAGTATCTGTGTGTTTGTCCTCAGAAGTGCAACCAATTCTGTGTCTTCATTTACCTCCTTTTCCTTGCTACTGAATGCTAGCAAGTGTATCCAGGTCAGTAAAGGAGGCTTGTTTAAAGGAGTGTTCCTCTTGCCACTCTTCTCATTGGATTCTTCCCCATTCTCCTACCCCCAAGAAAGAAAAAAAAAATATAGCACTCTGTAGTCCCTCTGGAGTGTTTTATCACTTAAAGTATTCTTTAGAACATTAACTGTTGCTTGTTCTGAGTAATACAGCTTTCTGGAAATAGAAATAATTGAGTCATCTAGCCAGTAGATCTCAGGTGTGGTTGTCTTTCCAGGTGCAGTACAGCAGACAGCAGATTAGCTGCTTATGAAGTGCTGGTAATGCTGGCTGATAGCTCACCCTCCAATCTCCAGCTAATTACAAAGGAGCTGCTTTCTATGCACCACCAGTGTGACCCTGCACTCACCAAGGAGTTTGATGTAAGCAAGAAGCCTTTTTTTATTTGTGTTAGCATGGTTTGGAGTCCTGTGCATGGTTTACTTTGTTGTTTCATTCATGAGATTTCCGTGGTCTTCAATTTAAAATGACACAAAGCAGATAAGGGTAAATGCAGATCAATTTGATCTTCTTAGAGGCAAATACTCCAGTGTGTCTTTGTCTGTAATTATCTGAGTAAGAAAGAAGTATTTCTTAAATATCACAAATTTTATTTGTTATTACATTTAGGCCATTTTCAACAGTGTTGTGCAATGTGTTAAATATTTAAATGACCACATACAGCACTCTTTCAGTTTCAGAATTTAACTTCCTGGTTCTCCATTAAATTGTTCTTACCAGCTCATATACAAGGGGGTGTGGTTTTAAACTGAAAGAGAGTAGGTTTAGGTTGTATATTAGGAGGAAATTCTTCCCTGTGAGTGTGGTGAGGCCCTGGCACAGGCTGCCCAGAGAAGCTGTGGCTGCCCCATCCTTGGAAGTGTCCAAGGCCAGGTTGGGCAGGGCTTGGAGCAGCCTGGGACAGTGGAAGCATCTCTGTCCATGGCAGGGAGTGGGACTGCATTAAGGTCCCTCCCAACCCAAACCATTCTGTGATTCTACAATATAAAGGTGGTTATGAAAGCTATAGAATATTGTTGGAGTCTCATGTTTTTTTATAAGTTATTGGGACAAAAAATGTATTTGTCATTCTAGTATCTTCCACCAGTGGACAGTCGCTCCATTTCTGGATTTGTGGGACTGAAGAATGGTGGTGCTACTTGTTACATGAATGCTGTTTTCCAGCAGCTGTATATGCAGCCTGGTCTCCCAGAGGTAATTAGTCCAGCATCCAATAAAGTCCTCTTTTTGGAATTACTTTCATTTGATCTACTTCATCTTAGCACCATTTGTAAATAGGTTGTAAAAATAAAAGTCAACTGTGTATGTATAAATATGCACAATAACTATATAAATTATAAGTTTTATTGCTGTGTGCCATGACAGCTTACAGTAATGATTTTTCCAAAAACCAATTTAATTTCTTTCCTTCCAGGCCTTGCTTTCCATTGATGATGATACAGACAATCCTGATGACAATGTGTTCTATCAAGTTCAATCTCTTTTTGGTCATTTGATGGAAAGCAAGCTACAGTATTATGTACCTGAGAACTTTTGGAAGGTATTACATCTTTTTGTTTAGAATCTGTAGCTTTTCTACTTTAAAAGTAATCATTTATTCAGCCTTTTCTCATTGCAGAATTTATAGAGATAAAGTAAGTTCTAATTCAAAAAATAAAAATATGTTAAAATAACAAATTTATATTAAAAATTACTTTTCTTAGTGATATAGCTATGAAATAACCACGTTTTAACATATATTTATACTTTATATAGATTTTCAAGATGTGGAATAAGGAACTTTATGTTAGAGAGCAACAGGATGCTTATGAGTTCTTCACTAGTCTTATAGATCAAATGGATGAGTACCTCAAGGTAAAAACCTCAGCAATTTCTTTCCTGGGTCATATGCATATCCTTCGTACCTTTTTTCTTTTTTTGCTTTGATCTTCAGAAAAGAAGGCAGAGAGCCATTTGGCTTCTTTTATAATCTGCACAGTATAAACACAGAAGTTTAAAATTCCTCCTGATTTCTTGGTCTTCCACCCTGCAATATATCCAACTGATGTCTAACTTTACATCTCCAACAGAAAATAGGAAGAGACCAAATATTTAAGAATACTTTTCAAGGAATCTTCTCTGATCAGAAGATCTGCAAGGACTGTCCTCACAGGTAATGTTACATTTAGGGCATCAGTTACCAAGTTATGTGCTCCCAGAACTATTAAAATGTAGGTCAAAGTAGCACTGGAAAGTAGACAAAAGCCCCTGTGAGCATCACAGCTGTGATAGCTGTGGGGCAAATGCAATATTCTTTCCTAAGCATATTCTTGTTCCTGCAAGCTGGCTAAGTTCTACTCTGCTCTTCTTCTGAATTTAGGTATGAACGTGAGGAAGCCTTCATGGCTCTCAACCTTGGTGTGACTTCATGCCAAAGCCTGGAAATATCACTGGATCAGTTTGTCAGAGGAGAGGTTCTGGAAGGGAGCAATGCGTACTACTGTGAAAAGTGCAAAGAAAAGGTATTGATTCTTAATTTTTGTGAAAGAAGGTTCATGTGCAGTTTGATGTTTTCTAAGCATGGTCATGGAAGCCATGCTCACTCTTGCTACATTAAAGACAAAAGGTTCAATGCCTGTAACTCATGTTGTAAACTAAAAATTTAGGGGGATGGCAGGATGAAAATATTTTGTGACATATTGAGGTGTATCCCAGCTGTCCTATGGACACTCTGCTTCCCATGGCTGGGTTTTTGTTGTGCATCTCTAGAGGGGTGCTGCAGATTGCCTGGGGTGTCAGATAGAGGTGATATTCTGGTTTCTTTTTAAGAGAACTACAGTGAAACGCACCTGCATTAAGGTCTTACCAAGCCTGCTGGTGATTCACCTGATGAGATTTGGCTTTGACTGGGAGAGCGGCCGTTCTATTAAATATGATGAACAAATAAGGGTAAGAAAACTGTCCCCAACTATTTCATGTAGTGCATTCTTGTTCTTCCTATTCATTTTTCCTTCTTTTCCCCACGTTTTGATACAAAGATTTTAAGTATGTGATGCACTTACAACATGGTAGTGCTACAGAAAATAAGTGATTTTCTCTTAGAGCTTTTCCTTGCTTGCAGCATTCTCAGGGTCCTTTCAGAAAGCAAGACAAAAAACCTCCTTTAAGAGAGTTTATTATTTAACTTCTGTGTAATAAGCATAAGAAGTTGAAGTTCCATGTTTTCCTTTGGTGTTCCCAGTGTGGGAAGTATTAATACCATTCTCATAAAATTACAGGAAGCGTGCACACACTGCAACGTCTTGATTAATCCAAAATCTCTTTTCAAACAGTTTCCCTGGATGCTGAACATGGAACCTTACACTGTGTCAGGGATGGCTCGTCAGGACTCGTCCTCAGAAGTGGGGGAAAATGGCAGGAACACAGACCAGGGAGGAGGAGGCTCCCCAAGAAAGAAAGTTGCTCCTACGGAAAACTACGAGCTCGTTGGTGTGATTGTCCACAGCGGCCAGGCACACGCAGGGCACTACTACTCCTTCATCAAGGACAGGAGGTAATGGGCAAGAAGGTTCATGTGGGAGGTTTGAGAGCTGTCTAAAGACTTCTTGTCCTGGAAAGGTACATGGAGCCATCCAGAGCTCTACTGGAACCGCTCTTCCCTTTCTCAACACGTATCATGAGGCAATGATAGAATAATATGGGACATCATAGTACAAAATTCTAATTAATTCTTATGTGCCTTGTGTTGCAGTTTGAGGGCTTCCTGTGGCACTGAGTTGCAGGCTGAACAGTTCTCATAGTTTTAATCAAAGCTATTTTTTTTAAATGCAACTTTGACATCAATTGAACTAAGCTTTCCTCTTACTGTCAAAACAAATGTGAGTTCAGGCTTGTCGCCTCTAGGATATTCAGGGTGGTTTGTTTTTTTACTGAGACAATCAAGTAACTTTGTTTCTCTTGTGTTTATGTTCTGTTTTGATCACAGAGGATGTGGAAAAGGAAAGTGGTATAAATTTAATGACACTGTTGTTGAAGAATTTGATTTGACTGACGAAACCTTGGAATATGAATGTTTTGGTGGAGAGTATAGACCTAAAGTCTACGATCAATGTAAGCAGAAGTACAGACTGATTTACAATAGTTTCATATTTCATCCTGATTTCAGCAGCAGTAGAGCTTAGTCCACTATAGGTACTTTGAGTTACTTGTGCTGATAATCCTTCTGAAGCACTTTTTCCCTAAAGCCTTCCCTTTACTGAAGCACATAACAGTTTGTGTATGGCCTAATTGAACCATATTCACTGTCGCCCAGCACTTTGTAGACTTAAGAGCAGAGATTGTAAGGCAAAATAGCACCTTGTTAAAACAGTGTAAAACAAACCCCAACCAAACACAAAACAGCCCTTATTTTAGGCTAGTGAGAATGACTGCATAGAACACGGTGTGGCATCATATTGTTGAACTTTTCACCACTTTAAGGAATTTATTCCAAATTCATTTCCTATATTCACCTGTTTCATCATTCAGACAGTTTTAGGCACTGACACAGACTGAGGTTTTGATCTGACAGACTTATACTGCTGCAGTTCACATGACTTTTACCCCCAGTTTTGCTTCCATATAGGAATGGGAAAGGTACGAAACCTTCAAGGGCCTTCATGGACTGTGTTTTTTCCCCCCACAGCAAACCCCTACCCCGACGTGCGCCGGCGCTACTGGAATGCCTACATGCTGTTCTACCAGAGAGTGTCTGACCAGAACTCTCCTGTCTTACCAAAGAAAAGCAGAGTGAGTGTCGTGCGTCAGGAAGCTGAGGACCTCTCCTTGTAAGTTCTTCTTGTATCCATAAAGGTTTCTCTCATGTTGATCACTAGACCTCTCCCCACAACTAAGAATTGCATAGTTCCTGTCCAGCAAAGCAATATATTGACCCTTCTGTTGTTTTGGGTTGGTTTTTAGGCTGCTTGTCTACTACTACTCTGACAGCAAGTTCAAGCTGACTGACAGCCTCAAGAAATATTCAGGCTGTCATCAAATTTGCCTTAAGATCAGTCTGGCTGCACTGGTATTTCATACCTAAACTGTAGATTTGTTGTAGGATTTCATTATTCACCTTCAGCTTGTTTATATTTCAGATCTGCTCCTTCTTCACCAGAAATTTCACCCCAGTCATCACCTCGACCCCACAGGCCCAACAGCGACCGTCTCTCCATCTTGACTAAGCTGGTTCGAAAAGGAGAAAAAAAGGGACTTTTTGTAGAGAAAATGCCTGTGCGGATATATCAGGTAGAGCACCCTGAAAGTGGCAACTAAATTCTGCTCATGTAAAATTTGAGCACGTAGTGAGAGAAACACAGGAACTTTTAAAGGTTACCTTGAAGTAATTCCCTTGTAGCAAAACTAGAAAGCAATTCTGGATTCTGACACGAAGTTACTAACAAGCTATTTAGTGAGGCATTATTGTAAGTTTTGCTCAACCTTCTCGCAAAATTGGCCCATCAGTTCTTTGCTTTGAAGAAATTGCAGGCAGATGAATCAAGCATGAGGTCTGGCAGCAGTCAGCATGCAGGCAGGGAGACACAACAGCAGAGAAGGTGCTTCATTTGGAGTACGCTTGAGGAGTAATGGAGATGATGGCAAATTACAGTCATCCCCAAGTTCTTGAGTTCTACAAGAATGTAGGAAGAGGAGGAGCAGTGAAGAGAGCCTGCACCACACACACACAGGGAGAATAAACTCTGCAGGCTGTGTCTGGCCCTCCACATGGGCTGGTTCAGGGCAAACAGTCATTTTGGGCATTCTTCTATCTGGGACTGTATAATTACAATGAACAGAACTTGGCTCAAATTTATTGAGAGTCTTTCAGCAAAATCTCATTTGATAAAAGAGGTGTTTGGCATTTGAATACCTTATTGTGGCTGCAGCTTGTAATTACACCAGGGCTCCTTGCGCTCTGCATCTTAATTTGTTAGACAAATTTGTTTCTAGTTTTAGGCATGTTCTCTTGGCTTTTTTATTAAAAACAAGCAAAAATTAGAACTTATCTGCAATTTCTTCCTTTTCTCCCTTAATGGCCAAATGATTAAGTCACTCATCTGTTGTTTTGTTATATCTTTGAAAGAAAATCACTAGTTTTATACCAAATCTTCTAAGTCTCTTGTATTTATTTTCTCCTCTGCTGAAGTAGTGATTCAGAAGGAAACAGAATAAGTTTGACACTGATTTTTAAACACCACACGTTTACATAAAAGATGAAGTTTTAGAGAAGTGTATTTTGACAACATTTTTTATTTTTTTGCCTTCTTTGACTTTTATAGATGGTGAGAGATGAAAACTTGAAATTTATGAAAAACAGAGATGTATACAGTAGCGACTACTTCAGTTTTGTTCTGTCATTAGCATCCCTGAATGCTGTAAGTACATGGATTTTAATCTTAGAGTGTTCAAAGTATGTTGGGTAAAATGCCACAGAAGCTATTTGGGTCACAACCAGGAAAACTGCAAGAGAAGGGTTGACATGATTTTGCTTTTCCAAACAAGCAATTCCTTGTCTCCAGTAATTTTTGATGCTGATGATAACATCTGTCTCAAAGCAAACTGCAGCCTCCTCTTCTAGTACTACTGGGAGAAACATCATTTTTCCCCAGTAAAATTTATTTAATAAACCACCTTTTGTAATGATGCAAACTGAGCTCTAGAGGGACAGAAGTCCCTCTCCATGTGGAAGGTCCAAAAGTTGATATTAATTACCTCAAAGTTGATAGCGTTTAATTGGAGATAGTTTCTTAATTAAGTTTTTCTAAATGGAGTCATAAACAAACAGCATTTATTAAATTTTTGAAATCCACATATCTAGTTGGCCTTAGAGCAAGTTTGCTCCTGTTTTAGCATATTTATTAAATAGCACAGTCAGCACTGGAGACTGACTTAGCACAGAAAAATCCTGGGGTTTGTTTTTTCCAAGTGAAGCGAACATGTTGATGTGTTTAAGAGACAGCATGTGTGCTGCAGACACACTTCTGCTCTGATATTGATATTTCAATATTTATTGATATAAACTTGATATTTCTTTCAGACTAAGGTAAAGCATCCCTATTATCCCTGCATGGCAAAGGTGAGCTTACAGCTGGCAGTCCAGTTCCTCTTCCAAACCTATCTCCGAACCAAGAAGAAACTCAGGTAAGGCAAATGAGAAACATGGTTTAGTTTTTGGAGGTGTTTTTTCTCCTGGATTGCTGACAGTTGTCCTTGTTTTGATGAAGGGCTGATACAGAAGAATGGATTGCCACTATAGATGCACTGCTCTCCAAAAGCATTGATGCTTGTCAGTGGTTGGTTGAGTATTTCGTTGGGCCAGAGGGCCGGGAGCTTGTAAAGTAAGTCCTGGAAATTGTGTCTGAAGTGTTTTGTGTCTCATGTGTGGATAGAGCTTCCTAATGACATGATCTGGCCTATACTGATGTATTCCCAAAGAGATGACTGTGCATATTGTTTAAACAGATACTTCAGACAAAACTCTTCCTAGTATTTGCTCTGTGCAGCTTTCTGAGTAATTCTGAAAATGAAATGAGGTAGTGCAGTGTACATGGAGGAGGGTGCAGGTGTTGAGTTCAGTGGAGTGACTCAAAATGTGTTATAAGTTTGTCGAGTCAGTCCTGCAAGTGCTGGGGAAGGAGAACATGGCAAAAGTGCTTGGGGTAAGTTAAATACTTACCTGACACAGGTCACAGTTAAACTGGAAAGATTTTTTTTTCTTGCCAAGCTAAGGATTGGCTAATTAGTGTTTTGAAAACAAATTATTGGAAATCTGACATGCTGAAAAAGTGTGTCAGTGTAAAGAAAATGTTATCTTCTAATTTGCATTGAAAAGCAGGATTCTATGAGAGTTTTTAGAGCTTTTATTTTATTTGAATGAATAAATATGTAAATAGGGGTGTTATAGGCCTTACTGGTGTCAAGCAGGAATGCATGAATGTAAGTTAAAGCTTACCCACAAAAGTACCATACAAAATGTATCTGGACTATTAAAATAATAAATACTAAACACCACATTTAGTCATAGCAGCTGTGCTTACATGTTGATTCCAGTTCTCTTTGCAGCTTCACCTTTTATCTTCCAGGACTTTCCTCCTGGAATGCAGCGTGAGGGAGGTGCGAGTTGCTGTGGCCACTATCCTTGAAAAAACCCTCGACAGTGCCTTGCTTTATCAGGAGAAGGTCAGTGAGTGTCACCTCCTCTCCAAACATCCTCTTGCTTGGCTCTCCCTGGTGGCTCTTGCTGTGCTTGTAGAGCTGTGTGAGCTGGTCCTGGTTGTAGCTCTTCATTTCTGGAACGGGTTAATGCTCATCTCTTCCTGCCGAGGAGGTATTTGAAACACTTTGGGTTTTTAAGCAATTGACAGCTCTTTACATTCAAAATCTTTTTTTTTTTTGCCCCACAGTTAAAAACTTTACACCAGTTACTGGAGGTGCTACTTGCTCTACTGGATAAAGATGTACCTGAAAACTGTAAAAACTGTGCTCAGTACTTTTTGCTGTTCAATAACTTTGTACAGAAGGTAAGAAACCATTATTCCCTTATGGCTATTTAAATTTTAAAGGACAATAATAAAGCAGCTAGTGATCCTTTTTAATAGGAGGGTTAGCAACACAGTGAAACTCTTTCAGAACTTTTATTAAGAGTAATCAAGGCTATTCTGTTTTGTTTTTTAAGTAAATGGCTTTGAATCGTGGATTAGGATAAAATCACACAAAAATATGCCAGCAAACTATACCAATAGAAACTGTCATTTCCAGAATCTGAATATTGGTTTTGTGTTTTGAGAGGGTGTATAGGCATGTGTGTGTATATATATATATATATATAGAAATATATATATATATTTTTATATTTATATATATAAAATATATATATGTATATGTATATATGAATATATTAAGTATATTTATATAAATATTTCTATATTTATATAAATATATTTATATACATATATATTTAAAAAATATATATCCAGCACTCAGGATTCTTGTCCCATAGGGAGCAGGATAACTGACTGAACTATTTCTATTTCTCTATTCTTTTTGCCCTTTTTTTTGTTTCTTGTAAGACATTTAGTGTGCATTTGCTGACTCTGGTCTGATGTATGTAACGTGCTGCCTAGAATGAGCTCTTTAGCAGTTTACCTTATTGATCTGTGTAGTGATTTTATGGGTTTTGGTGTGGAAAATGCAGCTTTTAGCCTGTGCATTTTACTGTTGAGCACTAATTCTTCACCTGCACAGGAAAGTAACTTGTTGGTTTTGTCTCCACAGCAGGGAATAAGGGCTAGCAGTCTTCTCCTCAGACACTCTGCCCTGAGGCACATGGTCAACTTTCTCCTTGGCCCCAACCGGCAGAGCAATCAGGTACAGTTGTGTTGTGCTGTACTTTTGTCCATCCCCACGTTTTTTATGATGTTTAAATTATGAATAAATACTTTTCATGTGGTAGAATAGACAGATCCTTTGATTTTTCTATAAACCTCATGCAAGTATGAGCCGACCTATGTATAATTAGCATGGAAAGAACTGTTTTGGCAGAAGTGAGCATGATATTTTTGATAACAACAAAATTTTTACCCACTCCAAAGTATTAACCATGGTGGTGGACTGGAAGAACACTATTTTGGCTTAACAAAATTGATTAAATAAACCAAAGTTAATTAAATCTCTCTTTGGCTCAAGCAGAACCGCAGGTGGAGTTCAGCACAGGCACGTGAGTTTGGATATCTTCACAACACTGTAGCACTACTTGTCTTGCACTCTGACGTCTCCTCACAAAGAAATGTTGGTAAGAATTGTGGTTTTGTGTTTTGGCGACTTGGCATTTCAGTTACATTGCCTGGGAGTAACTTAATATCAGTGAGGAAAATACAGTAACTTTGAATTTAAGGCAGTAATGGTTAATACACGCTTGGTTGCTTCTGATTTTGCTGTAAATGTATTGAGAGCCCGTGGCAAACAGTATTTGGGGGTGGCTTAAAATCTTGATACTAATATATTATTGTGTCTTCTGCCCTTCCCTATGTGCCCAAAAGATCTTTCCTCATATGAGTTAATCAAGCTGTGTCATTGGATGAACAGGCTCACTGCCTCACAAGCTGTATTTTGCTTGTGCTGCCTTTTGCTAGTCTAAAGGGGACTACTTAGACTAAGCTACTGAATAATAAACAATGAAACACTCTCCTAGATAGCTCTTACAAGAGGCAGAAATATCCAAATAAAGATAATAAAGAATAAGTTAAAATCTTCAGTTTCCCGAAGGAGGAATTTGAAGTTGGCTTTTAGAAGAATAACTTAATTTCTGTCTAGGATTGAAAGCAGTCAAAAATCAGAAGGTAACAGGAGAATTATAAACATTCTGGATATGATGAATGTGCAAAAGTGATTAGGAGTAAAACTAAAACTCAAAGTACTGATAGTCTGTGGACATTTTGCTTTACCTTCCTGCAGTTCTTCTGTCTGCTGTCACTAAAGTAAGTGACACTTCAGTGTGCCAGAGATTTGTTACTTGGAGTGGTAGCACACCAGCTATAAACTAGTTGAGATGAGTGTCATGAGGGATTTCGTGGTGCCAAATGAGCAGCAGTGTCTTCAAGGTGTGTTAGAACAAACTAATCTATGAGTGGATTGTTTTTGTATTTGCTATTATAGCTCCTGGTCTCTTTAAGCAGCGTCCACCTCTCAGCATCACCGCTTCAGGGCCGCTTCTGGCACTCCATGAAGAAGTGGAAGCCTTGTTATTCCTGTCTGAGGGAAAACCCTACTTAATGGAGGTACCTGTTCTAAATTCTGCCCTGCTTGAACCCAAAAGCTGGTCTGATGTATTCCTTTGACATATCCTTCCATGAAAAATACTGAATATTCAGAAGCAGGCAGCCAGGGGCGTATGTGGTTATTTTGAGCCTAAACAGGAAGGCACCTTTAGTTTCTTGATCTCTTCATATTCTAGTATATCCCTAAGCTTTGGGTCTGGTTTTATGCACAGTTTGCAAAGGCCTGTGCAGCTTTTTGCCATGTCAAGTGCAGGTGCTAACTTGAGTTGCTCTGATTTAATGGATCATGCTTGACCACCCCATTGCAGGTGGGCATCAGGAGCTGAAGGAGTGCTGTGAGGGCAGGGGTTCAGCCTCCTGGGCCATGCAGGCACTGGGAAAAAGAGCTGCATCCTTCCTGGGAAGGACAAACAGTGTGTTACAGGCTTATTTTGTCGAAGGGAGCTGTATGAAGGGTGTGCTGTGCCCGCAGGTGATGCACGCGCTGCGCGAGCTCACGGGGTCACTGTCGGTGCTCATCGAGATGGTGGTGTACTGCTGCTTCTGCAACGAGCACTTCTCCTTCACTGTGCTGCACTTCATCAAGGTACACACAAAACCAGGACAAGCTTTTCCCATAAGTGCTTCCTTCAGGCTTTGCTCGTCCTGTGTCTTGTGCATTATAACAGCGCTGCAGAACAATCACTACAGTTTGTTGGATCTGGGGAGGTGTTGGGGTTTAGGTTTTCTTGGGCCTTTACTGTATAAATTAACAGATTTTCAAAAATCTTGTAAAGCTGTCTTGAAATTCTGTGCTTCATCAGTATATTCTGCTAAGTAACTTTGTTTCTTACTCACAGACTCAACTGGAAACTGCTCCGCCTCATGAACTGAAAAACATATTCCAGTTACTCCATGAGATCCTGGTAAGTGAAGGGTAAAGACTTGGACAGGATGGATTTTGTATTGATGTATAACAAAAAAAGTCGGGACTGCATTGGTAATTTCAACATCCACACGTATTTTAATCCTTCAGTTTGAAGTTTTATTACTCCCTAAATTTCTGTCTTGATAATCCAGTGACACATGAAACTTCACGGTCTTATTTTGCATGTGAGAGGGGTTAAAACCATTCCATAGAATAGCTACAGCATCACACACAACTTACCTAAGTTGATATTTTTCTTTCCTAACAGGTTATTGAAGACCCATTACAAGTAGAGCGCATCAAATTTGCTTTTGAAACTGAAAATGGATTAATAGGCAAGTAAGCCAAGGGTGAACACTCCTGTCTCCTACTGACCTTGATGGTGGTGGTGATTCATGCCATCTCCTGGTTCCTAATCCTCCTAAACTGTTCTACTTCTCAGGGAAAAGAACTCAACACATTTGATTTAGCAACTGCCACTCCAGGAAATGCTCTAAGAAATCCAAAATAAGCACTGGAATATTATAGTGACAGCAAACTGGAAAGGAATTGAAGTGGGAAAGAGAGCTAACTTACTTAAATTAGGGACAGACCGGGCTGTGTGTGAAACAGGAGGGAAGAAAAGTACCTTTGATTACCATAACAGAGGAACTGTATGAATCCTGCAACCTTAAAATTAATTTTTCTTTCCTACATATCTCAAGAAATTGTCAATCTTTTTGTTTTGTCAGCACCCTAATTACCATAGAAAGAAACTGGTTCAGCACAGCAGGATGCTTGCCCTGCTGACTGCAGTAGAGCCTCACAGCAGGAGAGGTGGCTCCCACCTGTTGCTGCTCATACAAAGTGCTGTCTCTCCATTTGATACAAAACTTTCCTGAAGTTACTGAAGCATTCAAAAGCAACAGAAAAATCCCAGAAGTAATGAGGGCTTATTTCATGTGCATCAGGAGAAGTGGCTTTTGTGTGTAAATGAAATGTGGTGTAACACAGAGAGCACCTCTGATGGGTTAGTGCAGCTTGAGCAGCTCTTTCATGGCTGTTTGGGTGAGGAGCTGCTTCAGATTGGGACTTTCACCTTCAGTTATCTTGGATTCTGTTTTAGTGAGAAGGAATATTTAGCTTTGTTCTTTATTTCTCTCGTCAGTGCTCCCCTGTTTAGTAGTTTCCAGGTATGGCTGATTGGAACAGAAGGAAATATGCAGCAGTGTAAGAGAATAGCTAAGTGATTATTTTAATTTCTGGGTAAATTGGTCCCACTTGGACCAATTGTGTGCTGTAATTTGGGCAATACATGACCTTTTCTCCTCTGGAGAGGAGAAGTGCAAGTGTTCAATTGGATTTTTATGTTGAAGGCTTCAAGAACTGCCCTGAGATTTGGGAGTGAAAGTTGTAGTTTTACCTTGAAGTTTCCTCACAACAGCATTGAACAGCATCCCTCATGTTGACTAGTTTAATCCAGGAAAGGGAAACCAGCAAATGATAGGTTTTGGTGGTCCTTAATAGGATGTTTGTGCATAATTTGCAGTACAGCAGTGCTGTAATTTTAATCATCTGCTCTGCTTCAGCTGTATTAAAACTGGCAATTTGCAGTTCCCCAGCAATTTTTGCCAGCTTTGGAGGTTTCAGTACAGTGTTCTTTGCTGACTGCTATGGACAGAGCAACTGTTGAGTAGCAAATCTGATTGTGGCAGCTCTATGGAAATCTTTGTGCTTCTCCTCAGTCAAGGAATTTTGTTTAAAGAGGTGGGAATTTGTGGTATAGAAAATTTCCTGGTAGGAATGGCCTGGGGTTTTGCCCAAGTCTCCCATGAAACAGTTTCATGGCTGTTGAATTCTGCTATGCTTGTTTTCGTGAAGAAGCTTTAAACATTCCTCTGGCTTTGCAAACTTTGATCCAGGTGCAAGCTGGTGATCTGGTTCATTTTTGGGGGTTTCAGACAATTTTTTTTTTTTTTCCTTCAGACAAATGTAACCATAGTGATTATCTAACATAGAGTGGATTATAGGGGAAGAATAACTGCATTAGGGCTGTTTAAAATTCAGGTACTGCATTTGAAAGATCAAAGTGAAAATGCAGCAGTTCTATTTTTAATCCAATAGAGTTGTGGAAGTACTCAAGACTGCCAGCACTACAGCAGTGTGTTTAACACAAATTATGCTTACATCTGTAGAAACAAATTCTATTCCCTAACTTAAATTTTTAGCTTCATCTTTATGTTTTCAGACTGGCTGGTACACAGAAATCTGGATTGTGGTTTCTAATCCATGTGTTTCTCCCTGCAGCCTTGATGCACCACAGCAACCACGTGGACAGCAGTCGTTGCTACCAGTGTGTCAAGTTCCTTGTTACTCTGGCTCAGAAGTGAGTAATGAAGGTGTCAGAGTTTAGCCTCATCCCTGCCTCAGGCCCCTCTGTGACTATTACAAAACGTACTACTCCCATTTTTGATCAGTTTTATCCTTTGTTACTGGTGCTCAAAGGTCTTGGTAGTACATGTGCCAGTATGAAGTGAAATCTTTGCTGGTTGGTACCTGAAGGGATTTCTCAGGTAACAAATTAGAATTGATGTTTATAAGGGAAAAGGTCGTTCTGCAGAGCAGGAGTCTGACATTAACACCAGATAAACATTGGGAAACTGTCCCAGATTTTTCAAATATTATCATTCCTAAATTCTCTTTGTTTAGAACTTGGCATATGTCCCGATAAAGCATAATTCTGAAATATGTGAACCTGTGGGGTAGACTGCTTTGAGTAAATTTTACTAGACCTTATTGCTCTTGCTAATTCAATTAACAACAGGACTGTAGAGTTTGTCTGTTTGCAGTGATAACAGTGCACACAGAGGGCAGCAGTGCAAAGAGAGAGGAGTCTTTGTATTTTTTTTGTGTTGGCCAGAGCGCCTTGTTCCTGACTAATGCACATAATTGCAATTCCCAAGGTGCCCTACTGCAAAAGATTACTTCAAGGAGAATTCCCACCACTGGAGTTGGGCTGTGCAGTGGCTACAGAAAAAGGTAATTTGGCTGTAACAGGGAAATTGTCACTCATTTACAACAATAATCAGGGATGGATAATCTCCATCCTCTGCATGGCTTTCTCAGGTGGCTCTAAAGACAAAATACAAGCTACTTCATTTTTTCCAAGGACAACTTGGATGCAGCTAAATCTGATGCAATGCCAGAACTTCAGTAGCCCCCCCACGTGTTCCAGGCATAAATGCGTTTACAGTGAATAAAACCAAGTGTGAATGGTTGCAGTGATTATTCTTTGTTATGTGGGAAGCTTTCAGTGCCACTGTATTTGTCTTAGAAGGCTTCAGTTTTTTTAAAAAAGCAGTTTTCCATTGCCTGTGTGTTGATGCAGGAGAATGTTTAAATGATTGGATTCCTTACAGAATCATCACGGCTTTGCACAAAGCACAGCTGTTGACTGATACAGCTTTTCCTCCCACACGTGTAGTGTTTGTTCTTCTCTCTAAGCTGAACATAGTTTGGCCAACATATCTTTCATAAATATCCAAGGACACTTGGAAAACTTGGAGCTCAGCAGAAGTTGGTTGCTGGTTTTCAGCTGAGGGAAAACAACCTTTGTGGCTGCATTTAAAGTGTCTGTGCCCCACATCTCCAGCTCATTGCCAGAGGATTCAGGAAGCTTGTTCCAGTCTTAGTTCACCCACCATCACAAGTGGTTGAGGCTTTACATAAGTAAAAATCAAGTGGCAATTTTATGGCTTTCTTGGCTTTTTATGCAGATGTCTGAACATTACTGGGCTCCCCAGAGTAACGTGTCCAATGAAACATCCACTGCAAAAACCTTCCAGCGCACTATTTCAGCACAGGTATGTGGCAGTCCTGGCAGAGATGTTAAACTTGCTTACTTCCTTTCCTGGAAGCATCTTTGGGTTTGGCAACTTTAGTCACCATCCCTGGAAGTGTTCAAAAAGTATGTGGATATAGCACTTGAGGCCATGGTTTAGTGGTGAACATGGTGGTGGTGCTGGGTTGGTAGTTGGACTTGATTCTAAAAGGTCTTCTCCAACCTTAATGATTCTGTGATATTCCAGTGCACTTAAGACAGCTTTTCCTTTAGAAGCTCAGGCCCTGTGCTTGTTCCTGAAACAAACTAACCCTTGAGTGATATCAGTCAATATTCACAATTATGGGTGGTGACTTGGCTGTCTCACTACAGCAACTATTATTGTCTTAAAATAAGAATAATAAAGTAATAAAAATTTTAAAAAATAATAATTGTGAAATGAAGGGATCACCATGGCCACTGACCTTCTCTTGGGGTGTTTCCAACTCAGGACACCCTGGCCTATGCCACAGCCCTGCTGAATGAGAAGGATCAGTCTGGAAGCAGCAATGGGTCAGAAAGCAGCCCTGCCAACGAGAATGGAGAGAGGCACCTGCAGCAGGTAAAACAAGGGCAGATTTACCCTCTGTTGTGTGGCTCTGTGGGGCAGCTGGTCCCTGGGGCTCGGGTCAGAACCATCACTGACCATACACACAACAACTGTGCATCTTAAAAAAGTAACTGTGTCCCTCTCTCCCTGTCCCTTGTGTGTTGAAAGGGCTCAGAGTCTCCTATGATGATTGGGGAGCCTAAAAGTGACCTTGATGATGTTGACCCTTAGAGGAGAGCCCTATGAACACAGGAACCGACTCAAACATTCAATGCCTGGTACCTACTGGAACTGGAGTCGTGTTGCTGATGCCATTGGAAGTCTGGGGGAGCAGTGGCTTTACAGGACCAGAGGAGATGCTGGAGGAGGTTGCTTCCCTGAAAGATAAAAGCATTTTTTTAGCCACGAAGGCTTCAGATCAACAAATGCTCTAGAAAACTGCATCTTCACCTGCAGTAGCTTGTGACAGTCCAAAACACCGAAACTAAGTTTGTCAAGAAGATTTTATCAAATACAAACGCTAGTGGTTGAATTTTTATGTGAACATTAAATGAGTGAATGTAAAACTGTTGCTTTTCTGTGATGCTGCAAAAAAAAAAAATCTTTTGGTTTTTATACAGGAAAAAAAAAAAAGAAACAGACTGCCCTTATGTATGGAGGGCAAATTTTTAATCTTTCTGATAATATTGAATAGGAATATTCAAATTTCTGTAAAGATGTGTGATGACTTACATTTCATTGTAAAATATTAGTTAAAGAATGGGTTTACATAAGGACTTCTGTATTTAATATGTCTCCCTGCTAATTTTCAAAGCTCTTGATGAGAAAGATCAGCAGGATTGCTCTGTAAGAAGAGTGATTCCTTACAGAATGATTTGGTAAAGGAGCTCTGGAATGAGTCATCTTTCCTGGTACCTTTCTAAAAGCCCTTCAGACAGCTGGGAAGGGCAGTAAAAGAAAAGCTTTGTTCTCTAGGTATGCAAGCATTTATTATTCAAGGATGTTGGTGAATTAAAAAAAAGAAAAAGTTAATGAGTAGTTTAAAAGAAAAAAGCACTTTAAGAAGGAATTCTGTTGCAGTTTTACTCATTAAATTTTTTTAACCTTTGGAGACATATTGAATAAAATGTAGTCTCAGTCATGGATCTGCAATCACTTGCTTATGCTTTGAAATTACTGAGAAAGTTGGTATTGGTTGTATATGATGAATAATTCCTTGAGTGAGCTGGGAACACTGTTGTGCAGATTTTATAGCAATTTTAACGTGGGGAAAGAAAGAATTGGCTTTGTTTGTATTTTCACTTGACCAGGCAACGTTTAAAATATCACAGCTCTTTTAATTTGCTCACAAATAACTGGAAACCAGTTGGGATGATTTGAGCACAGTTTTGTTTTCTGTCAAGTGCAGTTCAGTGATTTCTGGCTCTGGATTCAAGCTTCTTTTGTGCCAACTAACTTCATCTTTTGTACATTTGTGTTTGTCACATTTTCTGCACTGCTTTTTGCCTTTATTTATGGATTCTGCCTTACTTTAAAAGAATTATATAAACAAAACATGCACAGAAATGGGGGACATCTTAAGGAGTGTCTGGGTACCTCCAGAACAGACAAATTTGCCAAGTTAAAGGCACAACCAGCCAAAAAGTGCCTTTTTTTATTTCTTTTCACACGCTGCTGCCAAAACACGGAGCAGCAGACAGCTTTTCACTGTTGTGCACTAATGTTGAAAGTAACCAGTCATTTCACTGTTGGAAGTAACCATGGGATGTGATGTCAGCTGTACAGCTTTATAACTTATTGTGGGGTAGGAGAGCCGGCGTCACGGATTGCAGGGGCAGGGGGGCACCGTAGTGAATCTCTCACTTTCCTTTTCCAAACAACGTCTTCATAGACACACGGCAGAGTTAGCATTTTATAAATGTTTCTGATGATGTGCTGGGACATTTGAAATGTGATGTTTTCAATTCATTTTGAATAAATCATTTCTTACGGACACCCCTTCCTTCCTTCCCCCACTCCCAAATACTTTGGTCATGGGTCACGAACCTTCCCAAGAAGTCAGTACACAGCGGTGATGGTGATGGGAGAAGCTGGTCATGTTCCTATGGGTTGGCACCACTTGTCACTTCAGGTTCCTGTTATTTCCTATGGAAACAACATCCTCGATAGCCACAGGCCCAGGGAAGCACTGGTGGGAATTTCATCAGGATGGCTCATCACCACTGTATGCTTGAAACCAATACAAACTTTTTCACGGTTCTGCTCACGCTTGTACAAAGTCAGTGGTTATAATTTGCAATAAGATGATACTTGGTCACTTATTTTTGTTTCCAGCTGCTGTCATTTGAACCTGCTGAAGATTATTTTTTGGAAAATAGAGTTCAACAAAAAAAAAACAAAAAAAAACCACCAAAAAACTAGTTTTTGTGTAAATTGTGATGCATTTATATGTTGTAATTTTTACTGCCAATCTTTTTGGATGAAAATGTTTTTATACAGCTTACAAAATGTTCAGTGAGGAGCAGCCACAGCCTGCCTGTGAGCACTCGGGGAGATATTGTCCAAGTAATGCATAGACATTTGGCACTGGAAAAATAGGCAGTCTTGATGAACAGTCTTGGGATTCCTGGTCAATGGAATAAAGTTATTCCTTTCACAGAAAACTAGTGTAATCTTTAGACTGCACATGCTGCCATGCTCTTGTCTTGTTGATCCTCTTATCCTGAACCTCCTTGGGCTAGCCCTGCAGATGCTGAGCTCCTCAAGGATGCCCTGATTGCCATTTTGGCTCCTGTCCAGAGTAAATGGAAGTAGCTGAGTGGCCCTGGAGCTGCCCTGCTGTATATCCTTACACCACGGTGTGTGCTGGGGCTCTGTCACATCTGTGTCTCTGTGCAGCTCCTCCTGACCTCAGCAGAGTGATTGACCCTGGCCACACTCACAGTGGTGGATTAGAGTGGATTTTGTGTGTCAGATCCAAGATTTGTGGTCGAGCTGGGCGTGAATTCATCCTGCCTCCCACTGGGGCAAGGGGCAAAGAGGTGCACAGGGAGCTGGTGTTCCACTCTCACCCGGGAGCCAGGACCTACAGCCAGGGCTGCCATCCCCACTCTGCCTTTGTCCCCTGCTCTAAGGACAAGGACTTTCACTTTTCCAGCCTGACCCAGCCCCTGCTCTCCACTGGTGCTCCTGGGAGCATGGACTGGGCATTGCAAACTGCTGCCAGGACTGGGATCAGCGTCCCTGGGATCAGCCCCGCTCTCCTGAATGTGAGAGGCTTTTCCTCCTACTCATGTACAAGGCACAAAGCAAGGGCTAATCTTTTAATGTCGTTTCCTTCCACCAGGCTTATGAAGGTTTGAACAGAGCTGGGGAAGCTCTCTCTGGCTTATCAGGTGTGGAACATGCTCACACCTTGTGCTGGATCCTCCCCTCTCGCAGGGAAGTCAGCAGAGCTGAAATCCTGATGTGTGTTTTGAGAGGTGACAGCCCAAGGCGTCTGCTGAAAAATCACCCTCGGTGTCAGAGCTGTCCAGGAGCTCTCAAGCTGGCATCCCTTTTTCTTTTCTGCCTCTTTGTGCAAAATTCAGGTTCCAGCTGATGAAATTATGGGCTGTAATTATGTCCATGTTATATAATTACATGTTTAGATTAGGGTTGGGCTTTTGCCAGCTTTAGTTAACAAGTTAGAATTAGTTTCAACCTTTCAAAGTGGTGCTTTGTGCTGGGTTTGTCTTCTCTTGCCAGTTAAAGCCTTAGTAGCAGAGCTGCACAGGGCTTTTGGATGGGAAAAAACACCCAGCCCAGCCAAGTCTGACAGGTTAACCTGCTGCTTGTGGTATCAAGCTGTATTTTTTTTCATCTATCCTCAGATAACACCACAAAAATGATGTATTGTAGTACCAGGAGGCTGCTAAACACTGAGAGAAAACTGAGACCCAGCTTTGGTGGCTTCTGGTGCTTTTCAGCCTTTCCCTGCTGTCGGCATCTCTCTGAGCCAAGCTTTGTCTCCTTCCTGGGGACTCCAATGCTTCCCAAGTGAAGGAACAACAGCAACACGAGTTCAAGGGCACATTCCCCAAAGCTGGATGATGTTTGTTTCCATAACTGGAAGCTCTTGCCCTGCACCACTGTTGTTAAAACAAACTTCTGGTCTCACATGTGTGTGGACAACACAGTCCCAGAGCACAGCCCAGCTCTGGGCAAGGGTGCCTGTGCTGTCTGTGCTGACCTCCAAAGGTGCCAGTGGTCATCCAGGAGCACCTTGGACCCCAGGCAGGGATCAGATCCAAGCTGGGGGCCTGTGGCTGCTCCCTAACAAAGCAGAGCTCTTTGGGAGAGCAGAATCCCTGCTGGATGGGTCCCCCTTCCCTCTTCCAGACCAGTTCCTCAGGGAGGATGTCTATGAAGCAAGACAATGGACCACAAGAGCACAGGTAATTATGAACTTTATTTTAGAAAGAAATTTTAAAAATGTTTATTTATAAAATTCCAAATGAATATTTAAGGTACAAATGTAAAAACTAAGGTGCTATGAAAGCCTTTTCTTCATTCTGTTTTTTTAAAGGAATTACAGCCTCCTACAGCTCTATGTGTCTTGGGAAGACCCGAAACTGTTAACACATAACACCAGCAGATCATTAACTTTGACTTAACAACAAAAAAAGCACTAACAAAGCAGTAGCTGACTGTTGCAATGCAGATAAAAATCTAATTAACCAGCAGGCTGTTTAAACTACAGCCCTTACACTTGACTCAGAAGTAAAGAATTCTCCCAGGAATATGATTAGGCAATTATAAAACTGCCCAAAAATGGCTAAACTAGGATTTTCCAGGTGCTAAGCAGCATTAGCTGGCAACTAATGAGCAACTAACCAGGAAAGGAAGGAGCAATCCTCACAATACTTTTTCCTCTAAAAAGGTGGTGGATTTGTCCTATGCTGGGTGACAATAGCTGGTTCAGTCAAGGCATTTATAGGAAGAGCCAGTGCATGGCAGGGAAAGGATTCTGGGATGACTCCAGCAATGGGACAGGGCTCCAGCTGCATGGGGGGTGCTTGGAGAGCTCTTGCAGAGCCACCCTGGATGCTCGCCCCAGATCCTGACCCCGCTGTGTGCGCCGAGATGAGTTCATCCCCCACCAGCACAGCAGCAAAGCCTGGAGGTCATCACCAGCCACATTTTGGGGTGTGGATTGTGCTGGAAGCCCTGGAAATGCAGTGAGCCAGGGACACACTGGTCCAGCAAAGCATCCATCCCTGCTGTGCCACAGGAACCTCCTGCCTGGCTCAGGCCACCCCTAGTGCCGGCTCCGGCAGCAAATGGCGATGGCCACGGCCGAGCTGCTGCCAGGGACAGCGGCTGCCACGCAGGAATTGTCCACGGCGTAGGCTCCCATGGAGCCAGGGCTCTGGGAAAGGGCGTTACAGCCCGTCAGCGTCCAGCCATCATCACAGGACACCGACACCTAACAGGCAGGAGAGGTCATTGTCCGTGGGTCAGCAAAAGGCCAGGGCCCTGCCCATCCCTCATGTCCCCACAGCTCAGGGTGATGTGAGTGGTGTCACCCAGCTGGATGGCGTGTCCCATTACAGGTGGGGACACCAATGAAAGCTGGGGTTGGGACAGTCACAGTGGGCTGAAGCCGAACCAAAACCCATCAGGGTGGCAGAGGGACAGGCAGAGACAAGGACAACACCATGGGGGAGGAGCGTGGCCCGTTCCTACCTTCTCCTGGGATCCCGGGGCCATGTGCTCCTTCAGCCGGCACTCGAGGCTGGCAGTGGGGCAGCACACGGCGTGTGCCATCGCCTCTGTCCTGCTGGCACAGCGACTGGGCCCCCTCCCCAGCCCCGCCACGGGCCTGCCACCGGCACCCAGCACCACGGATGGGGAGTGGAAACTGCACCCTGCCCGGGGGAGAGGGGATGTTGGCAAGGGGCAGCCATGGCAGCATCCCAGGGCACACACTGGTGCCAAGGGATGTCCCAAGGGACCCCTGAACCTTCCCCCCTTCATGCACACAGCACATGTACCCCTTCCCTGCCACCCCAGCACCCACACCCACCCTTTTACCCCCAGATCCCAGAGTTTTTCTGGAAGAAACCCCCTTGTTCATCAGTCTCAGAGGTCTGTAACCGGGTGTGTTGGGTGTTACCAGTCAGCACACGGTCCCGTGGGGAGCACTCGGCCCCTTCGGCCGCCGGGGAGCTGGCATTGATCCGGCACTCAGCCCTGGGCCACGTGCAGCACCGGGCGATGGCATAAACACCCCGGCCCCGGAAAGTGCTGTGAGCCACGCACTGCTTCTGCCCGTCCTTGTCCTGGGGATGGGGCAGCACCGCGTCACGGAGGGGCTGGGGACCCCCCTCCGAGGCCAGCGGGCACTCCAGGGGCAGCACCTCTGCCTCGGCACGCTCTGCTCACCTCCACGTGCTCCCCCAGCCGGCTGCCGCTGCGGGAGAAGCTGGAGCAGCTGAGCATCTCCTCGGTGCTGGCGCAGCGAGCCACGGCCGTGGCGTGCGGGGCGAGCCCTGAGCGCGCCGACCACACCGAGCGGCAGAGCAGCTGCTGGTCTGCAACCGGGCCGGGGGTCAGCGACGGGGGGCACCCACAGGGACACCCACAGTGACACCCACAGGGACACCCACAGGGACACCCAGAGTGACACCCACAGGGACACCCACAGGGACACCCACAGGGACACCAGTGACACCCACAGGGACACCCACAGGGACACCCACAGTGACACCCACAGGGACACCAGTGACACCCACAGGGACACCCACAGTGACACCCACAGGGACACCCAGAGTGACACCCACAGTGACACCCACAGGGACACCCACAGTGATACCCATCGCCCAAGGCACCGACCAGGCTCCATCGCCCCCCATCCATGCAAACGGCTGCACCCAGGCTCAGCCGTCCCCGGCACAGCTCGGGGGGCTTTCTCTGCCTGCACACCGTGCTTTCACCCCGGCACTTCTTCCCTGCGAAGGACAGAGCTCGGCCTGGGGCCCAGCAGGCAGCGAGGTCCTTACCTGCTCCCAGCCGGGGGGGCAGCCCAGCCACGCTGTTGGGTGTCTGGAGCCGCTGCTCCTCTGGGAGCCGCGCTGTGTCCACGGCGTTCTTGGCGGAGAAGCGCAGGAGGCGCTGCCGGAGCTCGGCGAGGCTCAGCTGGGGCTCGGCGCTGAGCAACACGGCAGCGATGCCTGCAAGAGCCCGGGAGGCTGCAGTGAGAACCAGAGGGGACACAGCCACCTACACACCGCTCCCATGGGCAGCACAACTCCAGGGACAGCGGAGAAGGCGTCTCTGCCGCCCACCGCCCACACGCCCAGCCAGCTGTGCAGGCTGCAGCACCCGAGTGAGGCAGACCAAAGCCATGCATCATGGCACACAAAAATGCCCCCAGTTGAGGCGCGCCTGAAGCCCTGTGCCAGCACCAGCAAGTGCAGGGCCAGCCCTCCCTGCCCCTCAAAGCGCAGCTCGCCTGCCACATGTGCGGCCGCCTGCGACGTCCCGCTCTGCGCTGTGAAACACGTGCTGCAGTCGCTGGAGGCGCCGATGATGTCGTCCCCCGGGGCAAACAGGTCCACGCAGCGGCCAAAGTTGGTGCCCAGGGTGCCGATTGAGGCAGGCTGGTCCTCGCTGTCGGTGGCACCGACCGTGATGACCTGCCAGTGACAGGGGAGCACGGGCGGGATGGCACGCCCAGCCCCAGCCCACGCGGCTGACCCGGAGCTGGCGGGACGAGGTGGCACCCAAGCCTCAGGGGACCCCCACAACCCGTACCTCTGGCTCGGAAGCAGGCGAGTACAAGCAGGCATCGTCCTTGTAGTTGCCGGCAGCTGCCACCACCACCGCTCCCATCCGCGCCATCCGCCGGCAGCCCGCGTTGAGCGCGGGGCTGCGGGCGCCGGCCAAGGGCAGCACCACCACCAGCGGCGCGGAGGGCTGGGCCTCCAGCGTCCTCTGGATGAACTCCAGGGCTGGGAGGGACAAGACACTATCGCAGGAGGCCCCGGGAGGGATCCTGCTCCTCTCCGGGGCGTGGGGTCACTCACCCATGAGGGTCCCGCTGACGGTGCCCTTCCCCTGGCAGTTCAGCACGCGGAGGCTGCGGATGTTGGCGCCCGTGGCCACGCCGGCGTCGCGCCCGCTCAGCACCCCGGCCACGTGCGTGCCGTGGCTGTCACACTTGCTGGCCTGGCACAGGCACCACAGTTTCATGCCCCAGCCCATTGCACCAAAGCAGGTTTGCAATCCCACAACAACCTTCCCACCCCTTCCCACCTTGATTCCCTCTTACCTGACACACACCCATGCCACCCTAGAATGCTTTCCTGGAAAGAAGCCCTGCCCTATCTCGAAACAGACCACCTTGAGGGTCCCAATATCCCCCAGAACCACAGCTCCTGTTGCCCGTCCTGCCCAGCATTTTGCCCCAGGCCAAGTGTTTCCCTTGCCCTGGAAAGCCCCACAAGCCTGCCCAGGGTATGATGGATGCAGGAGGATGGTCTGGCCAGGATGCAGCATGTAGCACCTCGGAGCTCACCTGCCTGTGGAAGTGGGTGCCATCCTCCTCGGGGATGCTCTCAAAGCCAGTCACAGTCACCCTTCCCTCGATCTCCCGGTGGGTGCTCTGCACGCTGGTGTCCAGCAGGTAAATCTCCACCAGGTCACCTTTATCTGCCAGGGATGCATCCAGGGGTAATGCAACCACCACCACGGTCAGCACAGGCCACCTGGGATGCTCCCAAAGTGCAGCTCCAGACCCGTAGCACCATGGGGCAGAGTAATATTCCCATCCCTCAAGTAAAGGGGAGGGGAGGGGACCCAACTCTTCTCCACAGGGTTGCCCCCCTCACACACCGCAGCGCTTACTGGGAGGGCTGTAGGCGCCTGAGCCGGGCTGTGGCGGCACGATCCTGCCCAGGTTCCAAGGAATGCTCTGGGCAAAGACATAGGCATCCTCCTCAATGTACTTCACGTGCGGCAGCTTCAGCGCCTGCGGGGAGGACCCAAAGCTCCGGTTTGGCACTGCCCACCAGTGCCCACCGCAGCTGCTGTCCCCTGCCACGACCCTGCTGTCCTCCACTCCACGTACCGTGTCCAGGACGTCGCTGCTCATCCTCACCAGGAAGGCTGGCAGGAGGTGGAAGACGTGCAGCAGCTCTGCCAGGTGTCCCCGCCGAGCCGCCCGGGCCTGCAGCCGCCGGGCAGTGCCTCGCACCTCGGCCTCGCTGCCCGCCCGCAGCATCACCACGTAGCGCCCGGGCAGCCGCCACGACGCCTGCGGGGACACAAGCACCGGGCTGGGGCTCGAGGAACGCACACAGGAGCGTGGCCGTCCCCCCACCCCACCCTCCTCACCTTGGCGGCGCGATGGAAAGCAGCGGGTCCCGGCGGGGCAGCCCCGACGGCGGCTTCCCCCTCCTCGACCGCCCCCGGGGCCAGAATCAACTCCGCCAGCGCCAGCACCACCGCCAGCCCCAGCGCCCGCGGGGACATCCCGCACCCGTGCCCCGACGGGCAGCGCCGGGAGCCGCCGGGACCCTCAGCGCCGCGGGGACCCCCTGCGCGACCGCCGAGGGGCCGGAGCGCACCCGCGGGGCCGAGGGGCCGGAGCGGAGCCGAAGGGCTGGAGCGGGGCCGGGGAGCTGGAGCGGAACCGAGGGATCGGTGCGCACCCGCGGAGCGCACCCGCGCAGGTCCCGGAGCGCACCCGCGCAGGTCCCGGAGCGCGGCGGCGGCCGCGGCTCTGCCCGTCGGGCCGGGGCTCAGCGCGGCGGGGCGGAGATCACGCCACGGCCGCCGGCCCCACGGGCCCAGCCGGGCGGGTTAAGCATTAACGGGGCCGCGGGAGGGGGCGCGGGGCGGTGGGGCCGCGGGGAGAGGGCAAATGGGGCCGCTGCTCACCCCGAGTCCCGGCGGATCGCTGGGGGCTCTGGCGAGCAAAGCGCAGCCGCTCAAGGACTGTTTGCAGAAAGGGCTGAAAGCTTTAATGTGCCTCCTACTGCCTCGCTCCACGAATAAATTCCCGTGAAATCCTCTAATCCTGTTTGGGCATTTTTTACAGAGTCGTCACACATCGCAAATGCTCTTTTTTGCGGGATGATATCGGCGCTTTCCGGCAGGTCTCCACGCCGCTTCCCACCTCTGCCCTCCCGCAGCATCGGGATCCCACACTGCCCCACATCCCCCCAGTGACCTTTGGCAGACCCCGTCCCTGCTCCCGGCTTTTCAGGAAACCAGGAATATATTTATGTTTTGGCTGGTTATTTACAAGCTCCTCAGAGGTTATATGGGTTTATATGGACGCACATGTTTTATATGGATGCGTGTGTTTTGTACGGATGTGCACGGTTTGTACGAACATGCATTTCACATGGGTGTACGTGTTATAATTGTGTGTGTGGTTTGTATGCATGTATCTGTTTTATATGGATGTGTGTGGTCTGTATGCACATAAATGTTCTACGTAGGAACATGTTTTATAATTATGTGTATGGTCTGCACAGACATCAATGTTTCATACAGGCGTGTATAATGTTTTGTAATGATGTGCATGGCTTATATGGATGTGTGTGTTTAATACGGATGTGAACAGCTTGTATGGACCATGCTGATTTTTTACTGAGACCTCAAGTGGGTGCCTGAACTCTGGTTTGAGTAACTGGAGGGACACCAGACCCCGCTTGTCACCCACTCTGCTGCAGAGAGCTGACACTGGAAGGGGTCGGTGTTCAGGACACTGATCATGGGGACAAGTCTCACTCCTGATTTTTGGCTCAGCTTCTTCAGTGCCGCTACGTCCCACAACGCACCATTGGGTCCTCAGGAGGCTTCCGGGACAGCTGAGCACGGGGGGACCCCATCTCAAGGGGGACAGTCTCCCTCCTCCTGCAGTCGCTCCCTTCGTTTTTGCACAGGGGACAAGCTGTGTCCCAGGGAAGGATGGAAGGAGCTCAAAGAGGAGGGGGTGGCACAGTTCCCCCCAGCTCCACGTGCTGAGGAACCCACTGAGGTCCTGACATCAACATCTGGCCCCAGCTTCTCAGCAGGAAGTGTGAGAGATGCCTCGCTCTGGAGCTCTCTCCGGGAGCGGATATCTGCAGAAAGGTTATTTTTTTAATGGACAGATTATCCACAAATAACCCCAAATTTGCGCTTTGTACAGAAGAGATCTGATTCGGTCCCAGCACCCCAGGGGGCCTCCGGCGTCTGTGTCTGTGGAAAGGGGGGGTTTCTCTCGAGGGGGGAGGAATGAGAGAGCAGAGGAGGCGTCGGACACGACCTCACCAAGGGGGAAGGGTTCCTAAATCCCTGCTGCCGCCCATCCGGGGGCAGAGGTGGGGCTCCGGGCCGTGCGGGCAGAGGGCCGGGTGCGCTGATAAAAATAAACTCCTCACAGACTTCATGGGAGACCCTCGCCTGTGTGGGAATCCTGCTCCTTAAGGAAGAAGCGCCGCGCTGCACCAGCCGGGAATCGAACCCGGGTCGCAAGAATGGGAATCTTGCATGATACCACTACACCACTGGTGCGCTGGTGTCGCCTCCCCCCGCGGGCCGGCAAGGCTCGGCCGTGACCCCGTCCCACGCGGGCGGCACCGCCGGCCCTTCCCCGTCCATCGGCTCCCGGCCGCGGGGTCCCCGCGGGAGGGTCACACGCGTGGGCGGCGGGCGGGCGGTCCCCCCCTGCTGCATAAGCTGAGCCAGAGCCGGGGCTGCTCGCAGTGTTTAATGCCATGCAGGAATGTCCCGATTCCCACAATGTTTAACCTCGGCCGGCGCGGGAGCAGAGTCCTCCGGCTCAAGGATGCTGTGCCGGGGATGGCGGGATGCGCATCCAGCTGCGCGAAGGGTTCCGTGGGGGACAGGGTGGAGGCCCCGTGTCAACCCCCTCCCCTGCCCCTGCCTGGAGAAATACTTCTGAAAAACAGATTTCTTTTGTCGGAAGTGGGAGGGAGTACCAAGCCTTGAGGTAGGAACCTCTTCTGTGAGAAAGGCTGGGAGAGTGTTCAGCCTGGAGAAGAGAAGGCTCCAGAGACACCTTAGAGCCCCTTCCAGCACAGAGACTACAGGAGAGCTGAGAGGGACTTTGGACTGTGAAGCCCCTGGCACAGTTTTCCCAGGGAAGCTGTGGATGTCCCACACTGGAAATATTCAAGGCCAGGAAGGACAGGGCTTGGAGCAACCTGGTCTAGTGGAAAGTGTCCCTGCCCATGGCAGGGGGCTCAGAACAAGATGATCCTTCCAGCCCAAACATTCAGTGGTTCTTTAGGTAAAAAATTTTGCATCTCTACCAGACTCCCACACTCCACAGGAGCAGGGACACAGAGTGACATCCTGCCCCGGGCACCCTCTGAAACTCAGTGAGACATGGCCCTATCTGAACAGCATTCCCAGAGCCACCACTCTCCCCTGCACAGGGAAGGACAGGCAGGAGTACGTGTAATCAATCTGGTAATGCTTCCTCCTGGAGAGCCTCTCGCAATCCTGTGGCAATGTTTAGCCAACACTGAGCCTTCATTCCCCACCCTCCTGCTGGCCATAAACACCCTGAGTGTGTAGGTGCTCCCTGTCACCAAAGGCTGCTTTGGGGACACCAAGGTGAGCGGGGGGTGCAGGAACACCAGCAGGGGTGTCACAGGGGTGTGACACCTCAGGTACAGCCTTTTCTTGCACATCCTGCACTGTACCAGCACAGCACTCCCTGGGTGGCAGGGGGAACATGGGAACATCCTTCCAGGGCTCTCGTGCTCCATCCCCCGGAGGTGCTGGAGGAGAGCTTTCCCCCACTTCTGCGCTTGGGCAGTTGGAACTGCAGGATTTTTAAGCTCCTTTCCAACTCAGCTCTGTGATCCTATGGAATTTGCTGAAGTTCTCCTCTGCCAGCAGACGTGCTCCCAAGCCTCCTGGGGCCATGCCAGGCACAGGCAGCATCCAGCCCATCTTTCCAAAAGCAGAGCAAGGGACTCTCGGCATCCCCATGCTGCTGGATCCACTGATGCTTTGATCCAGACCCAGCTGCCCCAGGGGAGGCTCAGCCTCTCAGATCCCTGCTGTCCCAGGCAGCCAAAGGCTGTGGCTCCCACCTGTGCTGCCATCTCTGTGTGCTGGAGACAGGCTGTGGAGAGCCCCTGTGTTGTCCCTGTGGTGGTGACAAACCCGGCTGAGGTCCATCCACGTGGTTTGGAACAAACATTTATTATTCACAGAAAGTTTGGGGACAGTGAGTGACAGTGTGCAAACCCACCTGCAGCTGTTGGCACTGACCCAGCAGACAGTGTCCAAAGCCACCACCTCAAGTGCCATCACCAGGGGTTTGGCTCAGCTGAGTCCTCCTCCCTCTGCCCCCAAGGGTCCTGGAAGCTGGTCCTTGTGCAGGAGATAGGGGACAGCATGGTCTGTCACCTCCATCACCCCTCTCCCAGCCTGGAGATAGGAAGGCTGCCTGCTGCAGGAGACTCAGGATTGGATTTTAATTTCTGCAGAGCTTGGATAAGTGGGAAAAAGACTTTGAGGACATCTCTGCCTCATAAAACCCACCTGCGTTGAGCACATCTTTACCTACCCAAACCTGATCCTGCTCCAAGCAGCACAGTCAATCCTATCCCTTCCCAAGAACAGTATTTAGCCCAGATCCTGCCCAGCCCAGCTTCTCTGTGCCCACCCGAAGGGCCCCAGCAAGGAAGCCTTGTCCCTATGCTGTGGAACTAGGGAGGTGGCAGTTCCCCTTTCGGTTTTGGGGGAGTAACAGTCTCCTGAGTGGCTGGGTGTGCACAAGGGGTGCAGCATGGCACAGGCACAGGCAGGAACCCGGGGCCACTGCACTTTCGGGGACAGCCCCCTTCCCTCCAGGCTGTGACCTGTGTGTCCCCTCCACGAGAGGAGCCCATGCCAAGTGGCCATTCCCTCGGGGAAATCAGTTTTCAGGCTCAAAAAGGCGGTCGCTGTCCTTGAGCAGAGCATCCGGCTCCTCCTGGAGCCCGTAGTAGAGGTCATCCTGCTCCCCAGGGCCTTTCCGGGGGGATCCGGGGTGCTCTCCCCCCGCCGGGGAGCTGCTCGGGGAGCGGGCGGCGGAGGGCAGGGTCCGGCTCTGTGGCGTGGGGCTGCCGGGCACGGAGCCCTCCAGCGATGGCGTGTCCATCTCCTCCAGCAGGGATGCCAGCGGAGCATCCCCCGGGGCTGGCCGGGCGGGGCTGCGGGGACAGGGTTACACCAAACACGGCTGGGCCGGAGCTGCGGTTCCCCCGGAGCCGGGGGCTGCGGGAGCGCTGCTCAGGCAGCATCCCAGCATCACCAGTCCCCTTGCTGGGTGGCTGGAGCGCCCTGGGATGTCCCTATCCCAGCCCCTGGTGCCTGCCTTTATGGGGACACCTGCCTGCCAGGTTCCTGCTGCCCATGGGATGAAGTAGTGGCTGTCTTTGCGTTTCCTGCATCCTGAGGGGAAAGCAGTGCACCCGTCCCAGCTGTAGGTACATTTTGGCAGGTGCCCAAGTCCTATGCCCCGAGCCTGCACAGTAATCCCCATCACATGGAGAGCCCTTTGGGACCTCCCAAACCAATGCTTGGGCATCACATGTGGCACCTGGTTTGAGGGTCACGTTCTGGGCATCTCATTTCTATCAAAGTCTGATCAGAAACTTTGGGGTTATTCTGGTGAGGGACACTGTTTATACTGATAAAATTAAATAAAAGCAAAATGCAAATTACAACCAAAGGCCATCTCCATTTCCTCCTGGGAAATAATTTGGTTCAGAGACTCCTCGTGGGATGAGGCACCATCCAGGCTCCAGTGGGGCCAAGGGTCTGGGGGCTGGCTCAGTGCTGTGAGAGCAGCAAAGACCTCTCTGCCCCCTCTCCCTCCCCCAATACTGGGGGTCTGCCCCCCTCCCCTTTTCACCCCACATGCCACCAGTGCCACCCCAACCCCACAGGCATCACATACCAGCTGCCTTCTGCTGTTTCCAGCCGAGGTCCCAGCTCTTGGAGGGGGTCTCCAGCACCCCCCAGCTCCCGGTGGACCTCTGCTTTGGCCTGCACGGCTGACTGGGAGCAGCTGCGGAATCTGGACTGGGCCATGGGTGGGAGTGGAGCTGAGCTGACCACCTGCCTCTGGATCTGGTCATAGGACGGCAGGCTCGTCTCGTAGGTGCTGGTGGCCTCTTGGTTGGGGCAGGGGGCAATCAAGCTGCAGGCAAAGGGATAACAGGGTGCTGAGCAGTCCTGGACCTCATGGAGCTGGGAGATGCTCAAGCACAGGCACACAGGGCTCCATCACCAGAGGAAGTGGCTTTAGAGGCCACCAAGGCCACATCACTGCCCACACCAGCAGCAGAGCCAGGAGATGCCTACAGGAACATCACTGGATGCTCTGCATCCCCCAGCATCACTCAAGCTCAGCCTCGGGGGGGCTCAGGCAGCCCTTGCCTCTCCCACCCTGATCCCTGCTTGGCATTTTGTGCTGCAATCAGTGCAGTTGTCCCCAGTCTCAGGCCCTGCCCTCAGGGCACACACATCACACCACTGTGGGACCCACCGGGTTTCCTTCTGCGACAGCATCATGGGTTTGTGGTCCAGGAACTGCTTGGCCTCGAGGTCCGCAGGGATGAACGTTATCTGGGGGGAAAAGAAGGGCAGAGCCTGGGCATCACAGGGACCCTCAGCCCTCATAGGGGAAAAGGGCTGGAGTGTCCCTTCAGCTGGGTTTAGGGTGTTTTCCTACCATATTTGGATGTTTTGCTTGGAAATAGCTTTTTTGAGGGAAATCAGTAAGGAATGAATGAATCCAGCCCAGCCCTGAATGAATCCAGCCCAGCCCTGCTCTCAGTGCCTTTCCCCCTGTGGCGTCACACATGGCCTCAAGCCCAGAGGGAGCCCCAAGGCCCACACGGGAGCTCAGTGGTCAGGGACAACATCGAGGGTTTCCCATCCTTGAGCCTCGAGCACAGTGGCAAAGCCACATCTCCCTCCTAGCCGGGACTGAGCTCAGCCGTGAGGGGAGCTGGTTTCTGCTTCACCCCAGTCCCAGAGAACACAGCTGCTTTCAGAGGTCCCAGCTGCTCCCAGGCCCTGAGGTCACTCCCCCACATTTTGGAGGGCAGCCAAGTTGTTGACAGGCCATCCAGCAGTGCCCAGATCAGTCCTACAGATGCCCTCTCCTTGGAAAAAAACCCTTTTCTGCCAGACCCGTTTCCCAGGGCAAGGGCGCGTGGCTGCCCTCTGTGCTGGCAGTGCCCTCTGCCAAGAAGACTGGCAAGTGAGGGCTGGGCTCGGGGGGCTGGGGCCCTCCAACCTCCATGGCCACAACAGTCCCTTCTTGGAAGTCCTGGGAGCCTTCCAAGCCCCAGACCCCAAGGAAAGGGTGCCATGGGAGAGATAAACACAGGTTTACTTCCTTGGGATTATTCCCTGCTGCCGGTTTGAAAGCGAAGTCAAGGCTGTGCAGGGGGTGACGGAGAGTGGCCACATCCTGCAGGCATCAGCAGGGCACAAGCTTCCCAAACCAACAATTCCCCCTCCAGATTGCTGCAGTTGGCTTCTCCTGGGGAAGCTGAGGCACAGCCTGAGGCTACACATCCACAGCAGCCAAAGCCCCCCAAACCCAGCTGAGCCCTCGAGCCCCCCAGAGTGCTCAGCAGCGGGATGGATCCTACCTTTGGGTAGCACTGGCACATGCTCCAGGTGATGCCCACGGCTACGAGCAGGACGCCCAGGACGCAGAAGGTGATGTAGATGTGGGGCTTTTCCACACTCATGATGAACATCCCCGTCATCACCAGGAAGAACCCCAAGATGATGAACCCGTAGCGGAAAGTCTTCTCCTCTGCCATGGGCTCCGAGTGGGAGAGGCAGGAGGAGAGGTGCCGGGAAGCCCGTTCACCTGCGGCTGCTGCCTGCTGAGCACACCTGCAGGGTGAGGCAAGGAGTGGTTTCTCTCTCTGGAGGCTGCCAGGAGCTGAGGATCAGCTGCACGTTGAGCTGGTCCTGCCCAGGGCTGAGCCAGCCAGTTTTTAATGGGTTTGTAATGAATGCAAACACTGACCCGCCGTTCACACTCCAGTGGAGCCGCCTGGCACGTGTCCGGGTAACCTTCCCTGCAGGCACACTCAGCCGGACCCCACACCCGGGGAAGGGACAGGAAGGGAGAGGGGAGCACGGCTGCAGAGGTGGGGACCCAGAGATCAGCTGGTCCTGTTGGGATTTTCCCAGCCCTGGGCACTGGAGCTGGACTTGGTCATAAATCAGAGCTGGCAGAGCCCCAGATAAGGGGGATGCCAGGGCCCAGCATGTTCTCAGGGGCTGTGGGGCTGCGACAGGAAAAGAGAGAGTGCTCTGGGGTCTTTTTGGAGGCCAGTGGGTTTGGAACAGACCCTGTCTTGCTGTGGCCGAGTGCTAAGGCTGCCTCACTGGGTGGCAAGTGGGCTGTGAAGGGGGGACTAAAGCCAGAAAAGGATGGACTGAGGTTGGTCCACCCAGGGGGAATGAAGACAGAGTATCCCTATGCCCTGTTTTCACTTAATTCGGAGCTGGGGTGTTTAAAGGTGTCACCTTCCCACCACACATCCGACAGCCAGACAATGTTTGTTTTATTTCCTTGATTTATTCCCTTGTTTTATTCCCTTGATACACCTGGCTTATGACAAATAATTATACTATAAACAGAATCTTAGACGTGGCTGTGGCTCCTCAGCCGCTGTGCAGCCCTGCAGGGCTGCAGGGGGCCCGGGGCAGCCCTTTACTTTGGTGGGATGCGGGAACTGGCAGCAGCCCCTGCCACAGCTGGCCTTTCCTCTGGGCAAGGCTGCACAGCCATCCGCGGAGGGCAGGGAGGGAGGGGGCTGTGCCACTCGGGATGGCTTTTACAGGAGGCTGCCTGAAATGCCAAGTGCGCTTGGATGCTCTGACCACAGGCACGACCCACTGAGCATCTCTGACACCACATGATGTGAGGCGTGGGAAGTCAGGATTTAGGGAAGCAAGGTGGAAGGGATGGAGACAGGGCTGGAAGGGGCATTGCAAAGGCAGAGAAGCGAATGGTGCAGACGGAGCTGGGCTTTCTCTGGCCGGATTCCTCGCTCTTTGCTGCAGCTTTCGACACTGAGTGGGCAGCCCCCGGCCTGACTCCCCAGGGCAGGCCAGAGCAGGGAATGCAAAGCCTCTGAAACCAGCAGTGGCTTTATTAAAAATATGAAAGCTTTCAAACATGCCAGTTACCCCCGACGCTCCGAACACATCCCCCGCAGGACCCACAATCCCAACAGCGCCAGACCCATCGCTCGGAAAGCCAGGAAAGCCAGGCTGACCCTTCCCACTCCTCGCCCACCCTCCTCTCACCCCCACAAGGGAAGAGGCTCAGTTTAAAGCTGAGGGACTGGGCAGCCACCCGCAGAGTCCCGGCCCGGGCTGCCCCAGCTCAGACCCCCGGACGCTGATGTTCTCATAGCTGGGGGGAGGCGTTGCCTGCGGCTCCTCGGGCTGCGGCGCGTCCAGCCAGGACGGGCTGGGGCGGAACAAGGCGCTGTCGGAGGAGCTGCGCCGGCGGCCGCCCTGCCAGCCCTCGTCCTCCTCCAGGTAGCGGTACAGGGGCGGCGTGAGCTCCTCCTTCCTCCCCGGCGGCTGCACGTAGGCCGGGGCGCCGTGGGCAGGTCTGCAGCTCAGGGCTTCTTCATAGGTGGGGATGGCGCTGGAGTCCCAGGTGCTGCGAGGGAAGAGGGAAAAATCCAGCAGTGCACACCGTCAACATCCCAGCACCCAGCTGGAGCATCCCGGCATCCAACTGGAGCATCCCAGCACCCAACTGGAGCATCCCAACACTCATCAACCACAGCCATGCCAACATCCCATCACCCAGAGCATCCCAGCACCCAACAACTGGATCACCCCAGCACCCAATAACTGGAGCACCCCAGCACTTGTCAACTGTAGGATTCCTGTACTCTGTCACCCAAAGCTATCTGAGTGTCCCGCCAACTGCAGCATCTCAGCATCCATCAGCTGGAGCATCCCAACACCCCATCAGCCCCAGTCCTTGAGCATGATTAACATCTGTGCTGGGGACAGCACATGGGCAGGTTTTGCATGCTCAGGGTCAAGGGGTGACCATGTCAGCTGCTTCCTGGCATCATGAGGGCGCAGAGCCATCCACGGAGGTCTTGCAAGAGGGTCCCACAGGCAAAAGTGCATCCTCATCATGCCTAACCCCTAATTCACCCCAGAAGAGCAGAGGCTGCTGACAGCTGAGGGAGCAGTTTGGCACAAGAACCTGGACAAGCACCGGGCACCCCAGGTCACTGTGGTCAAACACCACTCCCATGCCAGCCAGAGCCCTCCCTGCACTGGCCAAGCCTAGTGCCACTTCCAGCAGAGCTTTGCTGAGCAAACACAACTTGTGTACAGCGAAAACCTCCGGACAACCTTTGCCCTGCACATGGCCCTGCTTGGCACCCTACGGAACGGCGCAGTCCCAAAGCTGGGAATGCTGTGAAAGCAACTCATCATTGCAGGTGAAACCCAGCCCTGTGTGCTGGGGAGGCAGCAGGCATGGGAGGGCACAGCTGGTCCAAAGGAAAAGCCATGTGCTCCACAGGGATGCCTCCATGCTGAACTTGGCAGATCCCTGTCCCAGACAGGCTGCCCTGGGTTTCTGCGCCAGGGATTTTGCCAAACAGCCTCAGCTTGCACAGGAATGCTGCCTTAGAGGGATAGAGGGGGATTTATCCCAGCACAGGATGCTTTGCTGGGGCTGGAGGAGCTGCTGCAGCACCAGCAGTGCTACATCCCACCCAGCATGGGAGCTGGGAGCTCAGGGAAGGGGACATTCCCCACAGGGGCACAGCAAAGTCCCTCCCTGGGACAAGGAGCCTCCCCCCAGATACCCACACTGGCTCACAAGCTCACAGATATCCAGATGGGCACTGAAACCCCTGGAGAACCAGGAACGTGCCTCCCACTCCAACTGTGTTTTTATGGTTTAATGTTCTTAAGAGTTTCTTTTAGTGCTGCTTTTCCCCAGAGCCCAATTTATGCTGGAGCCAAGATCTTTGCTGTGACCCCACAAAGCAGCACTGGGAAGGGCTGGCTGGCTCTGCTTCCATAGCAGTCCCTGGAAAAAAAAAAAACCCTTTTGATCAAAAAACTTTTAAATCAAGAAGTGGGAATAAATCTCAGGCTCACACTGGAAGATTCAGGGAACCCAAAAAGCAGCAGAGGAGCTCAGGGCAGGGCAAGGAGTCTTTCCATACCCTACAATTGGCTTCATAAATGACCCTCTGCCTACATTCCTATCTTGTTGCCATTCCAAGGATTATTATTCCTTTTTTTTTTTTTTCATTTAACTCCCTCGTAAGAAAGATTTTGCTTCCCTTAAAGATGTTATAAACACCTTCATCTTACAGAGCATTGCAGACCTGGGAGACCACGACTGGAGCTCTGAGTGACCTCTCCCCACCCCCACATCCAAACCTTCTGCCAGAAAACCAATGCATTCTTCTGCTTGGTGGCCCTGCTAAGGAGATTTGTCCCTCGGCACGTGATGGCCCTGCAGGGCGAGGAGAGCTGGATGCAGCCGAGCTGGCCACGGGCACAGCCAGCGTGGGCACAGAGGGGGTGGGCAGGGAGAGGACTGCGGGGGCTCGGGGTGACATTAATGAGTAGGAGCATCTGCTCGGGGAGCAGCAGGACAGCACTGAGCAGTGCTGCTGCTCCTGTGAGTTCACCAGCGAGCAAGGCTGGGAACAGGTTTAGGCTCAGGGACAGCCAAGCCCACCCTCCACCTCTGCCCACCCAAGCTCTGGCAGGGACGTGGCTCCCACCTGCAGTTCCACTTCTCCGGAGGCTCCGCCGTGAAGTACTGCAGGTCCCTGGGGAAATGGTACTGGTAGCGCCGGGACACCACCCTGGCGTTGGCCTTGACGGACCAGAGGAGGCCGAAGATGAGGAGGATGCCACCGATGCCGCAGCAGAAGAAGCTGACGGAGCGGAGCAGGGCGCTGGAGGAGGAGGAGCTGGGAACAGCTTCGGCTTCCCGGGGAGGCAGGAGGCGAGCCCCGCTGCCGGAGCCCACCTCCCCATCGCTCCACCAGGCAAAGCACAGTGTCCCTGTCACCAGCAGCACGGCCCCCGTGATGGTCAGGCCGTAGCGGAAAGAGGCGGCTGCCATCCTTCAGATGGAGGTTTTAGGAGGGGAGAAGAGTGAGGCAAAGCATGAGAGACCCCACGTCCTGTAAGACAAGAGGGGGGCCAGGTTTGAGCAGGAGAAAGTCATGGAAGACCTGCCAGAGGAGAAAATGACTGAGTTAGAACCTCTCCTGGGGTTGCAGCCTCTTTAGCCATTATTACTGACCATCAGAAGGGACATTTCCACCATCTCAGATGGGAAGCCCTTGGGAAGAGCAAAGTCAGCACCAGGTTAGACCCATAAACTTCCCAACAGCCTCATAAGAACATCCTGATTTTCAAGGAATCACATAGCACTCCCACAAAGGCAGGATGGACACCCCAGCTCCGGGCGCTTTCACAGCTCTTCTCTTGGGTTTTATTCCAGACTTCCTCCCAAACTGGGAGGAATGCCAGCTGGGTTTTCAAAGCATGACTTATGGAAGAGGTCAGAGAGAGGGACATAAATTTAAGATGTCGTCACTTCCAAACTATCAGTGTGCCTGTTTTCTCCTCCAGAACTGATGGCATTGGAAAAATCTGCTCAATCTTCATCCACATGAGGTTTGGCACACAAAATCTTGCTCCCCTGGGTCAGCTCCAGTGCAGACCTTCTCAAGTTCTTCTGTCAAGACCGACCCCGAAGGTGTTATCACCACTTTCACCTGCCCTATCAGGGTGGTCTGGGTTGGTTTGATAACCAAACAGATGAGCTAGTGCTGCATGTTTCTGCTGGGTGGCTCCTCTCAGCTAAATGTCACATGTAGAGAGCAACCGTGCTTCCCTGGTGCTGGAAAACTTGGGGAGGGGGAACTGGTTTCTGATCTCAGTCCCCATGACTTTCTCCAGCAAACAGCAAGCATCTGCTCCCTCAGCTTTTGCATCCCCAGCTCCCAACTAACCAAGGGGGCAGAGAGGTCCCACCATGTCCCCCCTGGCCCTGCTCACTGCCCAGCAAGAAGATGCAGGTTCAGCTCCCACTTCTCAGTGGACAAAAAGCTTTGGCCCATGTGGGAGTTAAGCACCAACACTCCCAGACAGATTCAGACCTGGGTGACTCCACTGTGAAGGTTTCGCGTGGTGGCAAGTGCCAGTGGAGAACCTGCACGTGAAGGATGGCCAGGACAGAGGAGGAGCTCAAGCAGAGGTGGGTGGACAGATGGACGACCCACATTCAGCTGTCACCTCTGCCTTCATCACTCTGCCTGTGTGTCAGTAACACGAAGATAATGTGGTGGCTTTGGTCTCCGCTCCTCCAGGCAGGGTTCATCTCCTCCACAGGGGTCTTAAATTGTACCCTGAGATCTGGAAGTGCAGACCCAGAGCTGGGCAGGGAGCAGAAGTCCAGCATGGACTTGGTGTCATCAAGGTCAGGTGGAATTACGTTATTTCAAGCCATTATTTATCAGATGGGCCGACTAAATGGAAAGCCAAATTACCTTGTAGTGAAAGAAACACTATCTGATCTAATTGACATTTAATGAAGGAATCTGATGAGAAGCGGGATTTAGGAAAGCTGCAGGACTGCGAGCCCCAACAGCTCACTCCAGGCTTGTCCCAGGGTCACAAGCCCAAATTGCTGTCCAGGCTCATGGTGACCAGTGGCCACCTGCTGGGAAGGAGGTCATGCTCCTGGGCTGAGAAAAGGCAGAGCTTCCCTCTGTAATGGGGGGCATGTCTGGATGCTCCCTCCTGAATGGCAGGGGCTTGGCTGAGCTGAGATGGAGAAGGGGCTGTTGGACATGGTATTAGATGCCATCAGGGATCAGCATCCCCAAACCATCACTGAATGTGGGCAGGACACAACAGAAGAGCTGGACTCAGGCTGCCTTGCAGCAGGAGATGCTCAGGAAAGTGCAAGGACCCCACTGACCTGTGAATGCAGCTCCTTTGGATAGCAATGCATTTTCACAGAAAAAATTCAGCCAATATTGTTTGGAGAAAAAAAAAAAATTCACCCAAAAAAGCCCCTACAGCAAAGCTCTCAATCGCACTGCATGGAAATGTCAGGTCACTCCAAACCGAAATCCTGGATTGAACCAGCATCAAGAGTTGAAATGTTCAACTCCTGCAATCAACACTCTCCTCATTCTAGGGTCAGACTGGTGAGCTTTGGGAGATGCTCTGAATTCCCTGGTCAGATTTAGGAGACGCTGTGATTCCCCTGCCTGGGCACGGGGAATTTTGCAGCCTCCAGCACTGAGCACATCTGGGAGCTCTGGCAATGAGGGGGAGGCAGAGGGAAGGTGGAGAAGCCTCTGGGAGATGATGGATTGACAGCTCGAGAGAATAAACTCTTCTCTCTTGACAAATCCAGCGGGCTGAAAGCTCCCCCAGCCTCCCCGCACGTGCTCCCGCAGCGCCTGTGCGGGGGCAGCTCCGCCGCGCTGGGTGACATTGCCACCGCTGGGTGACATTGCCACCGCACCGTCCCCTTGCCAAGCCCCCTCTCGGCCTGGCACAGCTCTCCTGAGCCTCTCTGAAAGACCCACGGTGTTTTCTCAGCACACCAACCGCTGGAAGGAAAGTCTGAAGGAGCAGAGGCAAGGAGAGATGTGCGAGGCTGGAGCAGGACCCGCGTCCCTGCTCCCGGAGCCTCTCTCGGCGCCGCTCCCGGGGCACTCAGCATCTGCACAGCAGCTCTCCCTGCCCATGAGCATTCCCAGCACAAGTTTTCACGGAGGGGCTGCCCATCCGACCACGGCAGCTGCCGGCTCCCACCCTTCTCCACGCTCCGAGCCACCCTGACATTTTGCTCTGCTCTGTCTCCTCCTTTGACCTGCTCTGAAATAGTTTTCCAGGGAATAGATTTGCACGTTGCACGTACAAACAGATACGAATGCTGATTGTTTTACATAGTTCCAGTGAAATGCTGAGAATAGCAGCCCCCATATAAAGTTATGCAGATGGTGATTCATAGGGTCTACTAAGCATTACTCAGAAAAACGCTCTTTTCAAGCAACACGAGAAAAGAAAAGAGTTTTGAACCTCTCCCACCGCCATCAAGCAGAAATCCACCTCCACACCCGTCCCTCCACGGCACTCACAGACCGTCCTTCCAAGCGGGGCTGGAGACCTTTAATCACAGAAGAAGAACGCCGGGGAGAGATGCACCAAAGCGTGAGCATGTCTTTAGGGAGATCCCTTCCTGCCTTTATCCGAATTTGCTATTTTGTTGTGATAGTTATCGGTGAGGGTTTGGTTCCCATTCAAAGCAAAGTAACAGTGATGCCTGGGAAGAACATCCAAGAACTCCGGCGTGCTCAGCCTGCCGAGGCAGGTGCGGACAGAGGAGAGCACATGTCTCCCCTCAGCCAGGCTTCGGGGCGATGCCTGAGCCCCACGTCCCCGGCGGCGCCCGCGGGGGGCTGTCCCCCGGCACAGCCCCTGTCCCGCCCGGCACAGCGCCCAGCCGGGGGGTGCCCGTGTCCCCCCGCCGCCCCGGCCCCGCCGCGTACTCACCGCCGCCGGCAGCCCCGCTCCGGCCGAGCGGCTCCGCCGAGCCCGGCCCGCGGGGCGGGCGGGGCCGGGGGCGGGCGGGGGGCGGCGGCGGCTCGGGGCGGGCAGGGACCGGCGCTCCCTCCCGGCACGGCACAGCCCGGCGGGCGGGCGGGCGGCTCCCGGCTCCCCGCAGCGCGCTCCTGCTCCCGGTCCGTCCCGTCGGGGCGCGGCGCTCCCGGCAGTTCGGGATGCAGGGCCCCTGAGGGGTCCCCCGCGGCTGGGACACCCCTGCCCTGGAGACATCACCGCTGTCCCGTGCGTGGGACAGCCATGCTGCAGCACAGGAGGGTCTCTGTCCCAGCCTTGCTTTGTGACCACTTTAGTTCTCCTCAGCTCTCTGTCAAACGCTGATATTGTCCCTTGCCCTCGTTCACGGAATCAGAACGGTTTGGGTTTGGAGGGACCATTTAAGGGCCATGTAGTCCAACTCCCCTGCAACCAGCGGGGATATCTTCAACTAGATCAGGCTGCTCAGAGCCCCATCTCACCTGGCCTTGGATTTTTCTGGGAATGGGGCATCCACAACCTCTCTGGGCAGCCCGTGCCAGTGTTTCATCAGCCTCATTGGAAAAAAAACTTTTTTCTTTATAGCTTGTCGGGGTCCAATAGCTAATATAATTTTTTAGTTTAAAACCATTATCCTGCAGCACCCAGGACACCTGGATATTAAACAAGCTGAAGGTGCTCTGATCTGCGTTTCAGGATGGTCAGTATGACAGCATCTGGATTGAGGCACGACTCCTCATCACGGAGCTGGAGGGAGATTTGATCAAGAGCTGCCGTACCGTGCTGTGCTATGGCTGTGCATCTCACACATCCACAGATCCACCACACGGCTCTCGGGCTACAGCTGAGCATCACTGACAGGCAGAGCCATTTCTATGGATACCCTGGGCTGCTGTTCCTGCACTGCTTGGAGCTCCTCACCTCACCAGCTCGAAAGCAGCTCAAGGTTTACCTGCACAGGCTGCAGGGGCTGATGCATAGCCCCGCTGTGGAATAGTGGCTTAGAAGCCACTCAGCCAAGCTGAGAACATGCAGGTTTACAGCAGACACTGTGGAGTTTTACAAATGGCAAACCGAGGCACATGGAAGGCTGGCTCACACAGGAGTGGCCTTGTAGCAGGGTGGGTCTCCCTCAGAGAGGAGCATGGGGCAGGAGCCCCCAAGGCCAGCACCCAATGATGTAGGGGCACTGTGAATCAGGAGTTACCCTGTTGAGGGACAATAATATAACTTTTTCTGCTCGTTACCTGATCAGATATTGTATTTAACTGAAATTTGATTCAAACAGCATCTGAAGCACTTCAAGGTGGCGTTAGTGCACAGCTCCATGCTATTCCCAGCACAGGGCTGCAGAGCGAGGTGGCTTTGTGCCAGCACACTGGTTTTTAAGCCCCATAACCATCCACAACCTTCTGCCTTCCCCAGAGGTCTGGCCTACAGGCAGCCACAAACCCATGCCAAATACTCCACCCCAAAGGAGAGGCTGGAAGTGCTGAGTGCTACCAGCACCTCTGTCTGCTTAGCAGCACCTTGGCCAAACTGCATTTTCCCTCTCCGAGAACTTTCCTGCTGGTGGACAAGGTGCTGCAACACAGAGCACAGGGAAAGGGCTTTTCCAGAATAAAGACAGAATATCTGTGGAAAATATGTAAAACATCCCATGTATGGTGAAACTGCAGTGGAGAAAACAAGGAGATATAAAAGACAGTTACAGCCCCTGCAGGAACAAGAACAAAGGAGGAACGGGGAAAGAGATTGTTCCAGTAATTGCCTCCCCCAGGTAAGGATGCTGAGCCTGAGCAATGCTGCTGGCACAAAAAAAGTGCTGCTTTTTGATTCACTGTTCACCTAATTTTGCTGCTGCAGCAAATCACATGTAAAATAGTGCATTTCACTGTATAATCAAGATAAATAAAGTCAGCTTTTCCAGTAGGGGTGTGTGTGCAGATGCATGGACCCTCTGCCCTGTCACAACAGGGGGGTGATACCAAGAGCACCAAGTCAAAAATGAATTTGGATGCACCAAGTCCAGAGCACAGGCTCCCTGCCAGAAACCTTGTTTGTGGGACCTGGGCCAGGCCACAGGTGTCCATCAGTGATTTGGCACACAGGACACTCCTCTCCCCATGCCCAGCTGCCCCCAGCAAGCACCTCTGGTCATGCCCCCTGTGACAGAGTCACTAAAGGGCACTGATGTGGCTTCAGGGGTCATTTCTCTGCAGGCATAAGGCGTCCATGTTGTCCAGATCCATAGAGAAGCCATTCCCAGGGCCTGGCCCACCTCGTGTTTCCCTTAGCATGGGCCACTGGGCACAGCAGGAGTGAGTGCAGCCTACCAGGCTGATAAGGGGCTGCAGCACGTAGCCACGAGGATGTGCAGATGGGAGAGAGTTCCTGCATCCAACACGTGTAAAGCAAAGGAGAAACCTCCTGATGTTTATCTTTGCCTTAATTTGCATCTTCTTAAAATGCCTGATTAGTTGTGCTGGTTGATGTACTGGCTCAGGCACTCCTACTTAATCCAGTCAGCAAACCCAGGCTTTGAAAATATTTGTCCTACGTCTTCACATGATGCAACATTCACCGGTGTCCTTTGGGGTTGAACCTGCAGCTTGACACGAATCTCTCTGTGGTGGTTCTGCTGCATGGGCAGCTGAGGGTTTGGAAGCACTCCTTTGTGCTCTCCAGCACGAAAGGCCAAGCATTTGGATGTGAAAGGGGATCATCCCCCTGACCACAAAGTGGCGTCTGTTTTTTTGGCTAGTTCACTTAGAAGTACTCCTTCTGCAGACAGCTGTGGTTTCGCCCTGAGACTTTATTGACTGCCAAAGTCCTTTTTGTACCATAATATGTACTTTGTAATATATTTTATTATTTAGTTCAAATGGCTTTTACTGAGTTTGAATTCTAACAGAAGAGCAAGAGGTGTACAAAGTTGTCTAAGATCAGTTTCTGAAGTGGTTCCTGCACTAGCTATGTCCATCATCTAGCAGGCCACGGGACCCAAATCCTCTGAGTGTATTAAAGCTTAAATATTTGCTTGATGTCTGCAATGATGTCCCAGCCAGCAGCCTGTAAATCTGCACCACACTGAGGAACACAACTGTGGTGGAAAGTCTTGGAAAGGGACTTGGAAAGTACTGATAGCATCATCCACAGAGGGCTTTATGGACAAGCAGTGTTCTCAAATTCCTTCAGCTCTTCATTTGGGACTTGTGTTAGTACAGGAGTTCCTGGCTGAGGTGCCAACTCCTGTTGGGGCTGTTGTGTAGATAAATAGGTATGGTAAAGCTTTGGGCTTCCTGTAAGGGAAATCTCTGTGTTGCAGATGAGGACAGAAGGAGCTTCCTAGGAACTTTCCAACAAAATCTACAAAGGCTTTGAAATTTGCCTAACAAGGGATGGGGGCAGAAAAGAGTTAAATCCTGATGTCTCAGCTCAGTCTTCAGTCAGACAAAACTTTTCCTGAGCTCCTGGAGATTTTTGCCTCGGGGAAGCCCCGTGTCTGAGCTTCTTTCTTTCTCCATGAAGAGGTACCACGGTTGTGTTACACGTGGGTAACCCACCACGAAGCGTGTTTTACATGCCACAGCTGCTGCAGCTCTGCTGGAGTGTGAGCTGCAGTGAGGAAACATTGATTTCCAGCCCTGCAGGCTCCTCAGTCAAGCTTGATGTTAGTCATATCTATCACACCTGAGCAGAGAGAGCTATGGGAGACCTGCCCTGGCTGCTGGAACACAGCAGCAGTTTGCTTTACTCTGCTCATTGGATATCTGAGCTTGAAGCTCCTGTGTATCCTTCATTCCAAATGCTGATGTTCAAAGAAGTAGCAAGCACTTTGATTAAACACAAAACTGGCTAAATTTGCTTCCCAGTGAACTCAGCATTAGATGTGAGATGAACTACAGCTATGCTGACATCCCCGAGATCCGGTGCTTCTTCGTGCCTCTGCTGCATGCAGCTATTACAGAGCCCTCCAGGGAGTCGGGAATGGGTTGGGCTTTGTTTATTTTTCAGCACAAAAGTGCAAAAGAGAAGCTCAAAGCAGCATTAATTACAACTTTTACAGAAAAACATGGTGGCACACATGGTGGCAACCAGAAGAGCTGGATGGCATCCAGCTCTTCTGGTTGCCACCATGTGTGGAGCCCTCGGTGTCCAACACACACCTGTCCCAGATGTGCCACAGCTGTTTTTCCTTTTCCAATGCCCCTGCATTATCCCACTGCCTGCCTCGGCATCGGGCTGCCCACAAGCCCTTGTTCACATCCCTGTGCTGTGCTGGGAGGTGGCTGAGGGACATTACACTGCCAGCAAACCTTGCAAACATTTTGTGGGAGGCGTGACAGCCTGAGGAGAGACACAAGGAATGGCTGAGGGGAGGAGTGTTGTCAATCAGTGTTTTAAGGTTGTTTAAAAAATCACTGGCAAAGGTACCAGCAAAAACAGATTTAATATAAAAGCAACAGCACAACAAAGTTTGTTAACAAGGTTCACTCTACTACTTACTGGATGGTTAAAGCACAGAGAGAAAAAAGCAAACAAAAAATCCAACGTTAATCAATCCAAACCAAAACAAACCCAAAATTATCTCTGTGGAGGCTGGGCTGGGGAGGGGGAGACAAAAGGATGGGAGAATGTAAGGATAAAAAGGAATACATCCTAAAGGCACAACAGTACTTCAATAAACAGCATTTAAACTTAACAGCACTTAAACCTAACAGATTGAACTTACGTTATCAGTTAAGTTAAACAATGTAGCAAAGGATTCATACAGGATTTACTATACCACAACAGCAACTTACTTACAGGCCTAACTTACTTACAAATCTAAAGTACTTAAGAATCCAGGAGAGCAGCATTCCCAGGACATTTGATGTAGCATATGCACACTTGCATGCACACAGACGTAAAGAGTCTGTACAAGATACCTGTAAGAAATTCCCTTCTAATTCAGTGAAATACTCACCTGGGACGCCTTTGCTGCTCTGCTGTGCCCAAAAACCTGTCTGCTTTCTTCAAAGCTCATCTGCAACATCAGCTGTTGAGCAAGTGAGAGCTCTGTGACTTCTGCCCGCACACCTTGCCTCGTTTTAACCCAGAACACTTACATCTTCTTACACGGGTTTCTAGGTAACTGAAGACAATTTTGAAACTCTGCAAGAAATGACAGGAGGTGAGTTTGGGAAATAACAGGCTGCAGCTTCTCTGTAATGGCATTAAAAGAGTCAGAGCCAGGCTGTCAGAGGGTATCAACACATCTCCAGTGCCACAGCTCCCTCAATGGGGAATTTGCCTCGCACTCTGGTTAGCTCTGTGGGATGAAGCTCTGAGGAGACCCCACTCCTGATGTCCTCCTGATTTCTACCTGAAAGAAACAGCACTAGCAGGAGATTTCTCCTATGGAGGTGTAGGAGCAGGTTGCTCCCATGTCTTCCCTCGATCTGTCAGAAAAACAGACTCTGTACTGATTTGGAAGAAAGAGGGGGATGTGAATGTGAGTAACAGGCATTTGCAAAGATGCATGTGAAGAAACAGCTGGAAGACATTGCCTAAATTAGTTACCTTCAGACTGAAAAGTCTCTATCTACCATATGCAGATGACTTACATCAGCACCTCAGACTGCAACAGGACCTCACAGAAAGCACCCATAAGAAGCATCCCTGAGACACAGACCTGCCATCCCAGATGGAGAACACCGGCTTCCCTGCTCGACTTCCCTGGGAAGTCATCCAGCATCCAGAGAGTTAATCTTGCTCCCCAAAATGTATCCTGTCCTTTTCTTTGGCTACTCATCTTATTTGAAAAGGTGTGATTTTACTTCCCTGGCGCTTCTCCTGTGCCAGAGAAGTGTCAGCTCTTGTTGGCAGGCGACTGGTTGCCTCACAGAGAGATTAAACTCTCCTGCCCTGCGATTTACTCTGCCAGTTCCAACATGAGGGAAAATTCATCCCAGCCCTATAATCTGCATTAGCCTGGATGAAAGTGGACACCTCAGTGCGATAAAAGTTCAGGGCTTATTACAGGCTCTGGGCTGATACCATAGATAATGGTAATTAACCGCTCTGGGATGAGAATGGTTTATTGCTGGCTGATTTCTCAATGCTTCCTTAAGCATTCTGTAAAAAAGTGGGCCTTGCCAAGGATGGAGAGGGCAGGAGGAGACAGAAGGTAGCTGTGTGAGTCTGCAGCTCAGCACATGAAGGGCTTGGAAGTGCACCTGGAGTTCAACATGAGCTGGGGGCAGGATCAGTGCATTTACCCATTCTCAGATTTATTTGTTTTGAGTCACAGGGTTTCTGTGGATGGGTATTTAAAGGCCACTGTTTCCCATGGGCAGGGTGCTGCAGCAATCAAAAAAACGGGGTTTGGTTGTGTTAGGAGGTACTGAAATTGCTGTCTCATTTTACTAGGTATGGCTCCAACCAAGTCTGCCAAGCTGGATTCTACAGCAATTTCCTGTATTAAAGGAAACCGAGCAATCACACCCTCATCACCTTCTGTGCAGACACCTTTTCCAGTCACTGATTTGCAGAGCTGAGGACCAGTGGATTTATCCAGTCCTCAGTCTGAAAATCGTTCTGTATCTCCATGAGATGATCCACACGTGGGAGCACATCTTGTCGTTCTCCACAGAAAGGGGCAGGAACCTCTTCTCAGAGCCTCCAGCTTCCTTCTGCTCAGTTCCATACACGTGGGAGTTGCTTCCAAGGCACATCTGCTGTTGAAAGGAGCCGAGCAACTTGGAGGGAACAAATACTGGCAATCAGCTTTCGACCTGATTTTATACTGAGTTTTCTAGTGAAAAAAAGGACATTTGTAGTCTATCAGCATAGCACTGAACCACATTAAATACGCCTCCATTTATCTTCAATAAGAGACCAATACAGTTCCTTACTATTGGAACAATGGTATATTTTTGTCACCCTTAATTATTAACTTATCTGGCTGTGATTTCTTCATTTATTAAAAGGATATTCTGGGTGACTTTAGCAGCTATACAACTCTTATATAACCAACATCTTAAACTCTTTTTTTCCAGCCATTCTTCTCCTTTTTTTTTTTTTTTGCTCTGCTCACAGCTTTTCTATTTTTCTCTGGCATAAGTAAACCCAAAAGGCCAGATCCTACAGTTACAGTGATGTTTTTGGAGCATGGCCTGGAGTTTTATCAGTTTACATCACCTGGGAGTGGGCCCATGGAATTTTTAAAACATTGAAATAAATGAAAGCAGACAGGTGACAGAGTGACAGCACCAGACAGAGAGAATGGCCACAGCCAAGGCAGTGCCAGTCTTAGCTTTATTTGGAGGAAAAGGGCCTGCAAGTACATCTGGTACTGGGAGGCTAAACACACAGGCAGATTTGCTGGGAGCTGAAAACAGGAGAAAAATGTGGCCTGTACAGAGAAACAACTTGTAGTGTTTTTCTCCAGTGACATTGGCAAGCCCTCACCATCATGTTAGCCCTGAATGATTGCTGCAGGTTCCCATAGCACTTGCCACTCCAAGCAAGAAGATTCCAGAGGCAAGTGATGGGAGAGGGTACCCTGCAGTCACTCCCCACCAGCTGTGGTTCACAACTGCCTTCATGACAAGGTGCATCCTGGAAGCCACTGGCACTGGTGTCCATTATATCATGAGTCTGAAATAATCCATGTATTGCCTTCCAATGACTGCAGCTCCTTTCTCATGCCCAGCACAGTTGGTGTCCCCAGGATCTCATGGATAGAAGGAGACAAGGGACCATCACTTCTTCTTCATCTACTTCTCCTCCTCACTCTCAGGGCTGTGAAGCCAACGGATGGTCGCCATGAGCTCGCTGTCCCCCACTGCTCACCCAGAGGAGTGTGGCCTCCCTCAGCCTGTAGTTTGAGTGCTGGAACCCCAAATTCTTCAGTAACCAGCTCTCCACGCCTGCTACCATGCCACAGGCATTTCATTTCTGCTACAGAGGACACTACCCTGGTGACAGTGAAGGGAGGGCTGAATTCCTTTCCCAGTCTGGCTCTCTGTTTTGACAAGTGATTCTTTTTATAAATCCCAGACAGGGTATCCTTTCAGAGGCAGTGTAAAGCTGGATTTAATACACGTCACAGAGAATACACGAAAGCTCTCGTACGTTCTGCAGCACTGGGGGTTTTTTTGGTGGCTCTGTGAACGTGCTGACCAGCAGCTGACCTTGCCTCCTGATGCAGAGCACAGCCACTGAAGGATGGGACACACTCTGCCATCGTCAGTATTCCCGATTTCACTTCCAACCCTGCATCTGCTTCCCCCCAAGGTGGTGATGGGTCCCACCAGCACCTACAATAGCTCATCACCAGAGGAGTGGGGCCTTGCGACATGACTGGTATCAGAGCACATGGATACAGCCCATGTATCCCCTGCAGCACCAGTTATTCCTTCTCTTGGTGAAGCCCTTCCCAACGTGAACAGGGTGACTGCAGCCTTGAGAAGACAGAGGAAAGCAAGGGAAAAAGAGCAAAGTCACCCCAAGGACTCTGTGCTGGACAGGGTAGACCAATCCCCATGGAGAGCTTTCCTCACCACGGATGTTAAACGAGTCCTTCCACATTAGGTCCACCTACACCTTAAATAGCCTCACCAATCTAACCTTGCCTAAGCCTCAGTTGGTGTTTCACCTTCCCTGAGAGCTAGCTGGAAGTTCCTAAAGTAACTGAAAACTCATTTTCCCTTTTTGACTGATTTCCCTAGGGCCACCCCAGCTACAGCTGCTGCACCAAACCCTCTGCCCTCCTCCTCCTCAAGGCACCACACACCTCTACTCCCTCACATGAAACATTTGTGAAACCTGAGAAATAGGTCCTGGGTAACAGATATCCCACTGATAAATACCTTTCAAAAAAACCCATCTGGAAGCTGGTCAATTGAGCAACATCAGGTGAACACAGGGAGCCTCGCTCCAGCCCACGTTCCCCTACAGGCTTTTCCTTCAGGGTGACCGGACATACTTTGGATTTCTCAGCAGAGGGAGCTTCTCACAAGCAATTTGAGCAACACCTCCCTCCAAGCCTCAGCAACTCTCCCGTTTCAAACAGCACCAGCTTTGCACCAAACCAGCTGAAGGAGAACTGCAGGAGAACTGAAGGCAGGTGACTCCTAACCCCGAGTAACCATCGGCTGCTTTGTTTATGGATTTAAGCAGGCTTGCAGTCTTCCCAAAATTCTTTGTTAGTTTTCATAACTATTCCTGTAAAATGTCTGTCCTTTTAACGTCCTGGTACCGCTCAGCAGCAGCTCTGTGGCAGTCAGTACCAGGGCTGTGAGAGTTTGCTTGAAAAAAATGGGCTTTTTAATGCTTTTCAATGCCTTCCTTTGGTGCTACTGAAGGCCTCTTGGTATTTTTCTTGCAGAGACAGAAGTCCTCAGCCTACTTTAGTGTGCAGCTCAAATGCTCTGTATGTTATGATCGTGTAGTGTGGCCCTCAGGATCAGGGCAGTGATTGTTCCCCTGCACTCAACGCTGATGAAGCCACACCTCGAATCCTTTGTGCACTTATGGGCCCCTCATGACAAGAAAGACACTGAGGGGCTGGGGCGTGTCCAAAGAAGGGCAACGGAGGTGGAAAAAGGTCTGGAGCACAAGTCGGAGGCTGAGGGAGTGGAGGGGGGCTCAGCCTGGAGAAAAGGAGGCTCAGAGGGGACCTTCTCAGTCTCTACAACCCCCTGACACGAGCATGTAGCCAGGTGGGGGTCAGGCTCTTCTCCCAGGGAACAAGGGACAGGACAAGAGGAAGCGGCCTCAAGTTGTGCTGGGGAGTTTTGGATTGCATATCAGGAACAATTTCTTCACGTAAAGGGTTATCAAACACTGGAACAGGTTGCCCAGGGCAGTGGTGGAATTATCATCCCTAGAGGGGTTTAAAAGCTGTGTGGATGTGGCACTTGGGGTGGTGGCCTTGGCAGCACTGGGGGAACAGTTGGACTTGATGATCTCAGAGGGCTTTTCCAACCTAAACAATTCTATGATTCCATGACTGTGTGTCCCTTTTCCCGGTCTCCTTGGACAAACAGCTGCATCTTTTGTCCAAAAGCCTTTCCATGGTTACCACTAAGCCCTGCTGGGTAAGGAACAGAGTCCTGGGCAGGGCTGGCAGGACCATCTGGGATGAGCTCTCCCCAAGAGGATGGGGAGCTCCGGCACGGTCAATGCCAGGCCCGTGCTCTGCTCCCAGCACAAGAGTGCGTGGGGTGAACTCCACCAGGGAGCTGATCCAGGCAGAAAAAAAACTGATTTAAAAAAATTTGTTTAATTCTTCAGTCAGATCAGTTTTCCAACCTGTTTTACTGAGTGACAGCAGAAGCACTTGTATTGCACAGCATGCCCAGAACAGCATGAGTGGGCGGATGGGATGGCAGGAGAGGGAGGGAGGGAGAGAGGATGGGAAAAGGACAGCTTTTTTAAGAAGCAGTAACAGCTTAAACACACTTTAAATTATAATTTAATTGAAGAAACCAGGGATTTCAGTCTCACCAAGATACCAAGGGAACCTTAGCTCTTCCAACCAGATTTGCAGATGATGTTTTCCTAAGCCTACATAGATCATTGGATGATGTTTTGCTCAAATAACTAGAATAACTAGAATTGAAAACCAGCAGCATTTCTAACATTTATCTCCCCTTCCCTCATCCCCATCTCATTCCTGTGTTCTCTATGCCTGGCATCAGTAGGCACACAAGCAATTTGACCATAATCTGAACGGTGGTTCACTCCTCTGCTTTAAAGCAGTTTCACATCACAATTTTTGAGCTCACCTACCCCTTTCTTGTTGCCTAGGTCCTTACAAAAACAAGAGCAAAACATGAAAAACATTATAAGCACTTTTAATGGTTCTTCATAAAAGCAATTTCAAAACAGTATTGACACTGACGGCATAAATATCCCCTTAGGAATAAATGATGCCGTTATTCAATATGCCCAGTGCTTGATCACATTCAGATCAGGAATAACTATTTAGGTCCTTCAGAGAGGTTAAAATAACCTCCCTATAGGGCATGGGAACCTTCTTTTGCACGAATAATTCCAGTCAGCAGATGAACTGATAAATAAAAGCAGATAACATAAATCAGCTCAGATATTAAGAAGAGCTAGTGAGCAGACTAGGCACAAGTGCAACAAGTATAAGTTGGCTATAAGTAAATTTAGTCTGGAAATTAGGAGACCATTTCCAAATATGAGAGCTGTGAAGTCTCCGACTAGTCCTTCAATAAAAGCAGTGGGACAAAACCCATAAAAGCAGTGTGCTGAAGTTTCCATCCCTGGCATTGTTGCAGGTCAGGTTGCGTGGGGACCTGAACAAACTGTTCTAATGGAAGGTGGTTCTGCCCATGGCAGAAGGGTCGGAACTAGGTGATCTTTAAGGTATTTCCAACCCAAACCATTCTGTGAATGATTCCATAGAATCATGAAGCGGGGTTCAAAACAAAGCCTTCCAGTTGTCTGAAGTCAGCTGAAAGGTGTGGCTGGCCTGCCACAGCTGAGCTCTGAACCTTGATCCCTCCCTGCCTGAAGTTTCCATCTCCCAGTTATCAATCATCTAAAGACTGAGGTAAGCATTTGTCCTGCTGGCAAAGAGCAAGAGGCACCACCGGACACACGTGTTACATCACCGTGGCACTGTCCTCACAGAACACCTCGATTCCACGTTCCTCTCTGAACCCAGCGGTGCCGTGGCAAAGTCTCTGCCATTCCAGGGCCCCTGACAGCACTGGCTGTGCCAGGACCTGCTGGGGCTGTCACTGGACCTCTGTCACTGTCCTCTCGAGCAGCACATCCCTTGAGGCATTTTAACTTCAAAAAACAAAGCCTCATCTTTCTCACAGACTTTATTTATCTTCCCTCACATGGTTCCAGCATGGCTGGGAAATTTATGCTGCGGTTTTAGAGCGCAAGCTGTGTTTTGGAGGGAGATGTCCCCTTCTTTATGCTAGAAATGGAACTGCATGGCACTTTGGACTTTCTGTGGGAGACACCTGCACTGCCGGGTTTTGCTCCAGACCCCAGCCTAAAGGCACCAGGGTGCATCCCTTGTTCAGGAGACACTGGCCACCACAGCACCTCCAAGGGCCTGTCCCCAGCCCTGACTGGGGGGGGTCCCGTCTGCCTCAGCCCTTGTCCTCTGCCCTGTATCCCACTCAGCCCTTGTCTTAGGACCAGTCACCAGCTGGTGACTCACCAGGGGACCTGACCCGGCTCCCCCCAGCCCTGCCCAGGGGTTTGACCCTGCCCAGTCCCCACTCCCAGCCCTGCCCGGGTGTCTGACCCTGCCCAGTCCCCATTCCCAGCCCTGCCCAGGGGTCTGACCCTGCCCAGTCCCCACTCCCAGCCCTGCCCGGGTGTTTGACCCTGCCCAGTCCCCATTCCCAGCCCTGCCCAGGGGTTTGACCATATCCCAGTCCCCATTCCCAGCCCTGCCCAGGGGTTTGACCATGCCCCGGTCCCCACTTCCAGCCCTGCCCAGGGGTTTGACCATATCTCAGTCCCCATTCCCAGCCCTGCCCGGGGGTCTGACCCTGCCCGGGGGTCTGACCCTGCCCAGTCCCCATTCCCAGCCCTGCCCAGGGGTTTGACCATGTCCCAGTCCCACTCCCAGCCCTGCCCAGGGGTTTGACCATATCTCAGTCCCCATTCCCAGCCCTGCCCGGGGGTCTGACCCTGCCCAGTCCCCATTCCCAGCCCTGCCCAGGGGTTTGACCATATCCCGGTCCCCATTCCCAGCCCTGCCCAGGGGTTTGACCATATCCCAGTCCCCACTCCCAGCCCTGCGCGGGGGTTTGACCATATCCCAGTCCCCATTCCCAGCCCTGCCCAGGGGTTTGACCATGTCCCGGTCCCACTCCCAGCCCTGCCCGGGTGTTTGACCCTGCCCAGTCCCCACTCCCAGCCCTGCCCGGCTGTTTCGGCCCCCATTCCCGGGGGTCCGGCCCGGCTCCCCCCCCAGTCCCCAGGCGGTGACACCCCCGCCCCGCGGGGGCCGCTGCCCGCGGCGATGAGGGGAGCGCGGGGCCGGCCGCGCGCAGCCAATCGGAGCCCTCAGCGCCTGGTCCGATCTCCGCGGAGCTCTCCGATTGGCCGCCGGCCTCCCCTCGCCTCACTCCTCGGCCAATGGGGGCGGAGGGGCGTGGTCCGGGCGGCGAGCGCGCGAGCGGCGGGCGCGGCATGGCGGGGTCCCATAAGGGAGCGCGGCTGTGATGGAGCGCGAGCGGGCGGTGGGCGCCATGTCGGCGCTGTGGTCGGTGGGCGCGGGGCTTCTGCTGCTGGTGCTGTGGGTGCGGCACCGCGGGCTGGAGGCCGTGCTGGTGCACCACCGCTGGCTGTTCGTCTGCCTCTTCCTCCTGCCGCTCTCCATCCTCTTCGACATCTACTACCAGCTGCGCGCATGGGCCGTCTGGCGCCTCCACAGCGCCCCGCGGCAGCACGCCCAGCGCGTCCGGCACATCCAAGAGCAGGTGAGGCTTGACCGGACCCCGGCACCCCTGGGGGTACCACGGCTTTGCGAGGGGAGAGCGTGTCCCTGTCCCGCTCTCTTGTCATCCGCATCCCGGTATCCCCGTCCTCCCCCCCCCCGCCATTCCTCACCCGGGACAAAGTCCTGCTGGAGCGGGGAAAAGCAAAGGAATAAACGCTAGCGGGGCTTTCAGCCCCCTGTAGGGTTCTTGTCCCGCCGAAACTCCTGTGGAGCTGCCTCCGCGCGGCTGCTGGCATTGCGGTATCCTCAGGGATGCGCTGCGAGCCGCGCTGGACACGCAGGAGGCGCAGGGACACACGTGTGTGGAACATGGAAACGTCGTTCTCTGAACGGCAGGCTCAGAAGCGTGTTCAGATTCCACTCACATCCTGCTGCTCGGCACTGCCGGTTCCAGGAGGTGCTTCATGGGGAGATTAAACTTTTCCTCCACCCAGAAATGCAGATGTCTGTAATTCTTCTGTGCTCTCTGGTATTTGTGGTAATTCTGTCACGTCTGCTTCTGTTTCCTGCCTTATCTCTCACATCACAGATACAGATGGATATTAATGTGCACGGCGTTATTCTCAGAGGGTTTGGGGCTGTTGATTGTTTGTTTTTTTTTTACCAGCTGTAGTAGCAACTCAGCTTTGAAGGAGATGCAGTTGTTTGTGCTCCAGGTGTTAACCACTGCGGCTTTGCAGAATTCATGGCTCATATGTATGGCTTACACATTCTCCTTCTCAACTTTTCACAGAATCCTAGGAGGCTTTGGGTTGGAAGGGACCTTAAAAATCATCTCATTCCAACCTCACCCCGCCACGGGCAGGGACATCTTCCACTAGACCAGGTTGCTTAAGGTTGCTTCCACTAGACCAGGTTTTCTCTCTTTGGCCTGAGCTTGCAAACGAACAGGCACTTTTTGTGTGTTTTGGAGTGGGTTTGTGTGTTTTGTTATAATTAAGATTATAACAGTGATAATACCTCCCTTAGAGGAGGTTTTCCTGTGGGTTTTTTTAACTCTCTGGTAGTGTCTTGATAGCTTTCTGAATCCTTTCTCCCCAAAAAAACCCCCCAAAGCTACAGGATATTAGAAATGCTTCCTCTACGTAGCTGAACCGCTCTGGTTGTACTTTGTTTAGAAGTTCAGAGGTCTGCAAAGAGGTTTCCAAAGCATCCCTGCTCTGACAGTTGTTGGCTCTTGCAGGTCCGGGAATGGAAGAAGGAAGGCAGCAAGAGGTACATGTGCACGGGCCGGCCCGGCTGGCTGACTGTGTCACTCCGTGTTGGGAAGTACAAGAAGACTCATAAGAACATCATGATCAATTTAATGGATGTTCTGGAAGTAGACAGTGAAAGACAGGTAACAAATTCCATCACAAAGCATTCACTATAATGGATTTTACAGTTTTCCTTACAATACTCGGAGCTGAAGAGATCAGATTCCACAAAGAACAAAATTTTGTAACAGACCCATCAAATTTCAAGGGTTTGCAGTGTGTGCTTGGATCGTTTTATCCGAAAAACCCAGCATATGGAATTGCTTGGCTTTTATGTGCTGAAGTCTAAAAGACCAGATTGATTTATGGGTTTGGGCACTGAGCAACAAGATGTTGAGGCAGAGGAGGAATCACTAAACAGTTCCCACTATTTTTAGTAGCGCTCTTAGGAAAGTGAGCCTCTGAGTTCTGGTAACAGATGGAAGTATATCCAGTTAGCCATATTTTGTCATCATTAATGCTGAACTCTCCATTTATGTTTGTTGAGAACTTGGGGTGGGTTTTGTTTGTTTGTTTGTTTGCTTTTTTTGGGTTTTTTTTTGCTTTTTAGGTTGTTCGTGTGGAACCTTTGGTGTCCATGGGCCAGCTGACTGCATACCTGAATCCCATGGGCTGGACTATTCCTGTGGTACCAGAGCTTGATGATCTCACAGTAGGTAAGGGTCGTTGATGACAAGAGACTCACTGATTTTGCTGCACTTTCATTAGGGTTTTTTATGCAGTAAAACATTGCATGGTTTTAAAGGTTCTAGAAATACTCTGTTGAACATTATGTTCTTTGTGGTATTTATGTTATAAGCACTTCCTTTTTTTTTTAAAATAGACTTAAAAGAGTTTATAAAGTGGGTGTTTGCTCTCATAAATCACCCACATTTTGGAGTGTGTTTCATTTGATTTGTTGTGTGCTCTCTTGATAAGGTGGCCTGATCATGGGAACTGGCATTGAGTCTTCATCCCATATCTATGGACTTTTTCAGCACACCTGCGTGGCCTATGAACTTGTTCTTGCTGATGGAAGCCTTGTGAGATGTTCACCAGTAAGACAAAATGTTACTTTGCTATCATTTACAATGTCATTGACAGTTATCGTTGTGGATATATGATTTAGTATGACATACTTTTTGCAGACTGAAAACTCAGACCTATTTTATGCAGTGCCTTGGTCTTGTGGTACTCTGGGTTTCCTGGTTGCAGCAGAAATAAAAATGATTCCTGCCAAGAAATATGTCAAAATACATTACAAGCCAGTGAGAGGACTGCAGAAGATTTGTGAGAAGTTCACTGAAGAGTCTAAGAAAAAGGAGAATAGTTTTGTGGAAGGACTTATGTATTCCTTGGATGAAGCAGTCATCATGACAGGAGTCTTGACTGATGAAGCTGAGCAAAGCAAGGTAACTAAAGGGAAGTTACTCACAATGACAAAAATACTCCCAAAGTCTAACCAAAGCTGTACTAGATGCTAGGATAAAACCATTATAAAACTGTAACAATCCCTTAAGATAAGATTAAAAATTAGATCTGTCCATGAGAATATTTTAAATTACATCCCTTTGCTACTATGACAGAGTCTGTTCTGTAAATCTCCTCAACTGTTGAGAAATGACCCACTGATTTCATTGTTCTAGCCAATAATTCAGTCTGCAGCCTCTTCACTGCAGTACCTGAGGAGGAAAAGAAGGATCTTTTCTCATAGACTGAACAATGCTGCTTTGAACTGCAGTTATTCAGAGTAACTCTCTTCCCAGCAAGCTTTTAATTCTGTTAATACTCATAAAAAGATACCAGGGACATGCACAGGAGGGTCATGCTAAGTGTTCCTGCAACCCTCCACCTGGATGTTTCTCCTCTGCTGTGTGAGATTTTGGATTAATGGTGGGTTTAGGGATTGGCATTTTAGGAATTCAGTTCTGTCACATTTCTGGGCTCTTAAATAGCTTGTCAATGGCAAGCCTTACTTAAACCTGAATGGCAAGAAAGGTAAGCAGGAGCCTTGCAGGTGGAGGAGTGAAGGCTCCCTAGATGCCTTGTGACAGTGTCATCCAGAGGGTATAACACAGATTCCTCCCAGGAAAGGAATCTGGGGACATACTCTGTTGTCTAGCAAGGTGTAACTGTTGTCTAATGAATGCATGTTTTCTTGTAGATAAACAGAATTGGCAACTACTACAAGCCGTGGTTCTTCAAGCATGTGGAGAAGTATTTGAAAGCTGACAGGACTGGAGTAGAGTACATTCCTTCCAGACATTACTACCACAGACATACTCGCAGTATCTTCTGGGAGCTCCAAGTAAGACCAGTTCCAAAATACAGATAGATCTGCAGGAAGGTACTCTGCCCTTTCCCAGTGTAGGTACAATGTACCTTCTTCCCCTTGGCAGGGACTTCTGTCTTTCATGGCAGAAAAAAAGCCAGCAAACTTCATGGCAAATTTCCAAGTCCTGCATTTGGGTACAGCAAATCCAAAGACACTTGTTCACATATAAGGCGTTGTATCAGAAACTCCTAATTTTTGGTTTAGTGCTTTTCTGAATTTAGACCTTAAGTATGTCTTTCAGCGTTAAATTTTTGTACCTACTGAGAGATTTTCAACTTCAGATGGTGGAAAAAACATGAATGTGAAATTCTGGCTGAAAAACTGCCCCGCCTAAAGTAATTATGTAGCAGGTCATTAGCTGGAATTTCACAAATGTGTTTATTGTCACGTGTACTTAGGCAAAACGTTATTTGACATTCTGAAATATTCCTGTTACTACATTTTGAATCTCTGGAGTGAGGTAACAGATCCTTTCAGCTCCTGCAGAAGCTGAACAGGAGTTGGCTGTGCAGGTGATAATTAAAATTTTACAGTTTTAAAATGCTTTTGAGAAATTTTATGTGGTTACTGTAAAACTTCTGTAAGGGTAGCTCCTTGTGCACTCCTCCCTTGGCTGTTGTAAGATGATAGCCTGTTGCTCTCTGAGCTTTATTGTCTGAAATTATTTATTTGGGGCTGGGTATGTTGTGGTTCATACAACTGAAAATCAGTGGTAACCAGAGGAGGCTTGGGGCAGGCTTCTGTAGCCAAGTGCAATCCAGGCCCCTCTAATTTGCTCATATTTGTATTTTAGGACTTCACAAAAGTATCAGTAATTCAATTTATTGAAAATCTGGTTTAATATTGCTCCGAGGATTCTGAAGTGTTCTTTTGTTCCACTTACACATTCTTCAGTCAAACTGTTTTCCTTTCCTCTTTGAAGGATATCATTCCTTTTGGCAATAACCCTGTGTTCCTGTTTTCCTTTCCTCTTTGAAGGATATCATTCCTTTTGGCAATAACCCTGTGTTCCTGTTTTCCTTTCCTCTTTGAAGGATATCATTCCTTTTGGCAATAACCCTGTGTTCCGTTACCTGTTTGGCTGGATGGTTCCCCCAAAAATCTCCCTGTTAAAGCTCACCCAAGGAGAAGCCATTCGGAAGCTGTACGAGCAACACCACGTTGTGCAGGACATGTTGGTGCCAATGAAGAGCCTTGAAAAATCCATCCAGACCTTCCACGTTGACCTTAATGTAAGAACACATTGTCTTAGAATGCAGCAAATCTTGGGGTTGTGATAAGAAGTGTGATTGTTGATCTTAAGACATAATATCCTGCTTGTACAAAAGGTCCATTATTGTGTCCTGGGGAGTGCTGTGCTGTGTGAGTCCATGGTGCAAGGCTGAGGCAGAAATAAACACAGCTTTCTGAAAAAGAGAAGAATTAAATAAGAGAGTCAAACTTTAGTAGAAGCCAACACTTCTAAAAGATTTTTTTCTTAGACTAAAATTTGAACTGATCTTCACCTAGAATGATTGGTGGTCTCACTAAACACCAACTGTGGAGATTCATTTCCCTTTCTTGCTTTTATTTCTGAATTTATTTTAGTTAGTATAGAATTTCAATTTTGACAATTTCAGTTTTGGATTGACCTGGAAAAGAAATCACTTCCTTCTCTTTTTGCTCAGAATGTTTATTCAGTTGTTGCTTTGAGATTGGGGTGGTTGTTTATGGGATTTTTTTTCCCTTTTAATTTCAAATATTTAAGGGTATGAGATGTAACTCTAGGAGGACATTTTTAATCTATTTGTGTTATGGTCATTAGAAAGTCCAGCTAAAAACAACACCAGGACAGCTGGGAAAGAAGAGCTGAAAGCAAGGGTTTCAGTCCCAGATTGGGAAGAAGTTCTCTTAACTCTTCATTTTGTCACATTTATTATAGAGCTTAAAGGATGATTGTGTTCAAAAGTAAGTGATAAAGTGTTTTCCTGCCCCTGCAGGTGTATCCTATTTGGTTATGTCCTTTCATATTGCCCAACAATCCTGGTATGGTCCATCCCAAAGGAAATGAAACTGAACTCTACGTGGATATAGGAGCTTATGGAGAACCCAAAAGCAAACAATTTGAAGCCAGAGCTTCAATGAGGCAAATGGAAAAGTTTGTAAGAAGTGTGCACGGGTAAGGACCCCACTCCTCAGAATAGTAATAATCTCATATAATTCACACCCATGTGGTTTTATCAGTTATTTATCCTACAGAACTTTAATATTGCAATAATTTAACAACCACAATAATTGGAAACTAATTTAATTTCTAATTTTGGTGAGTTTTAAATACGATTTCACTTTATTATTTGATTACAAAACCAACCAAACAAAAGGACACACTGGCTGAAGTTCTTGAAGTGCAGTTGGGAGCTGGGTGACTTCAGGTCACCTTTCAGCTCCAGGCTGCTCTGGGAGTAGAGTCTGCTGCTACAAAATACATCCTTGGGATTCCTGAATGAGGGATTCCAAAAGTTTGGACAGCTTCCCTGCCTGCCCTTGGGACTGTTCTCCCCGCAGTCCTTGCAGCGTCACGCGGTGGCTCTGCCCCATCCTTGCACCAGGATGTCCTTGCCCAGGGGGCCAGCCTTGGCTGTCCCTGCAGTCATTCCCTGTGTGCTGGTGGCATTCTTTCCTCCTTCAAAACTTGTGCTCCAGAGCTTCCTTTTCCCTGCCTCAGTTCTTATTACACAGGACCACAGTGGGCGTGAGGCATGTGCCCACCATCTGTCACGGACTCGAGCCAGCCTAATTTGCTGGAGCGGTGTCAGTGGAGAAGCAGCCACAGGCTGGTTTCTCAGGAACAAAAAAGCAACTACACGGTATTTTTACACCATCAGTATAATTTATCCCCATTTCTATTTTGACCTACTTCTCAGTCTAACAGTGATCATGTCCCATGTGGCTGAGCAATAATGGCAAGGCTGCTTTGAGATGATTTGGGGACTGAAAATGACTTGGAGCTGCAAGAAGTGATTTGCCAGAGAACAAAGCAACCCAAAGTTAATTTTAAGCGCTCTTTTTTTCATTAAGTTGAAATTAAGCTTTTAATTTAAAGCTCTTTACTGACAAAGTTTGGTCTGTTTTCTACCTGTCACTGGGAAATGAACAATGGATAAATGGTTAATCTTCCAGTTTCATAATCACATAAAACAATAGATCTTTTATGTTAGGTTGTGTTTTGCTGCTGTACTCTGATGGAAGCTGCAGTTTAGAGAGCACACTATGGAAGCAAGGAAGAGTCCACAGCTAAAGAAGGATTTAATTTGTAAATGGACCTTTGTTATACTGTGCTTTGTTTACACTATGAATTTATCTTCTTGGCCTGGTCTCATTTGGTGGTGTCTTGCCTTCTTAGTTCTGTTCTCAAAGAAATGAAAAAGTCAAAGGATGCATTGTTACATCTGTCTTGAATGGATATTGTAATGCAGGCAAATATGAGATTCTGTGATTGTACCTCCATGGATCCTAAGAAAACAGGCAGAAAAAAACCCACTAAGTCCATAAAACATAATTGACTGAGTGTCCCAGCATAATCCATGCCAGCAATTGTATTGGCTTGTTTTTAAAAAGCACTGTTGATGTTTTTGTTTTGTTAAGTGTTTGCTATTCATAGCTTGCACTGAATTTTTTTTTCTAATATTCTATATCAAATCTTGTGGCTCAGTTAATACTGAATCTCTGTCTCTTCTTTTTCCCTTCTCTCCAGTTTCCAGATGCTGTATGCAGATTGTTACATGACCCGTGAGGAGTTCTGGGATATGTTTGATGGCTCGTTGTACCACAAGCTGAGGGAGCAGATGAATTGCAAGGATGCCTTTCCAGAAGTGTATGACAAAATCTGCAAAGCTGCAAGGCACTGAGCCTGGCTGAGCTCACCAAGCAATCAGGGAAAGAGGAATTTACCTATAGCTAGTCAGTATATCCTTTAAAAAAAAAAAGCTTTATTGCTCTCCAAATAAGCTCATTCTTATTGATGTTTAAAGGTATGAATTCCTGCTTTACACGTTTATGTTTAGTATTTCTTCGTATGTTTTAAAAGCAGTTTTCCAAACTCAGAGTGATTGTTTTTAAGAAATCTGAAGTGCTAGCCTTTGTATCTAATGTAGTGACATAGGTGAGTTCACCTATTTCCAAGCAGAAAAAAAATAATGGGAATGGATGAGGACACTGGAGCTACACCAGCTGTGTACCATAGCTATATTTAACTCGACTTCTGAAAACAGGAGGGAGGGCTCAGAAGTAGGTGCCAAAGGCTGAACACGTTGTCTAATTAATCATGTTGTTAAAAACATTTGCCTCCAGTCAGCGTCCTGTAGAGCAGCTCTGCAGTGGCTCATCCACATTCCATCATCCTCCGGCTGCGTGGTTGTGGTGCTGCGCTGGCTCGGCTTGTCCTGCAGGGCAGCTGAGCTTCCCAGCCCTGGCTTCTGCTGGAAAACTGAGCATTGAGGTGTGAAGAAGATGCTTTTTACTTGTGCCTATCAGATTTGTACTGATTTTTGATTATGGAGTGCGAATGGATGTAGGTTTTTAGGTATTTTGTAGTTGGCCAACAGTGCATTGGTTTTTTGCCCCAAAGTATCAATGTTCTGGCTTTGTAGACCACTGAAAAAAAAAAAATTGCTGCTATTTCATATAGCCAAATTTTAATTTCTTTGTGGGTCAGTTTATTTGGGTTTCTTTTGGGTTTGTGTTTTTTGGGGTTTTTTGGTTGTGGCTTAATTTTAGTGCCTTATAAGTACTCAGTTGGAGGAAGATATGGCTTATCTCAGACTGTTCTGTCCTGGCCTGTAGGAGAAGGAAGTAAAGGCTGCGTTTATAGGAGGTTTGTTAGAGCAAGTGGCTGTGGATGAGAACTCTTGATGTGAATCCTGATACACACAGGCTTCGGTTCTGACTCGAGTGACATTTTTGCTTTTCATTTTAGCTGGGTTAGGTTGATAGGCTTTGTAAAAGGACTGTTTCAGTCACCTGGAGAGGGAGTAACAGCAAGTACTGTTAGTTCCCTCTTCTGCTGCTCGCAGGTGAAAATGGCACGGTCACGGACTTGATACAGTTGAGTGTAGAAGTGTGGAAATGTTTTGACCCTGTAGCCAGAATCAGGGTTCCAAACCAAGCCTGTGTCTTGTCCAAGCAGTACTGAAAATTGTTACTTGAAACCTTACTGAGCCTGAGAGAAAAGAAAGTCATTTTCTTGAGGGTTGTGTAGGGGGTAACACGGAGAACTTCTCAAACAGTTACCAGTGGGAGGTGTAATTTTATTATGCTTGCTAAACCAATGATTTTATTTATTGATAGATGGATGTTTAAGGTCCAGATGAAACCAATGATAAAGCAGTAGCAGGAATAAGCTTGGGCTGTAACTCAGTGATGCACACTGTGTGCAAGTAAGGTACCCCCTCAAATCCTGCGCAGGGGCAGCGTTCCATGGGGAGACACAGCCAGTGCAGAGTGTCCTCAGTGCTGCCCAAGCCGTGGAGCTGTGTCAGTGATCCAGGAGTGTCTGCCACACCTCCTGGTTGCACCGGGGTACACAGGAAGGCAAGTGTTGATTCTCAGGGCGTGACCTGCCTTCCTGCCCCTACGAGGGAATTGTCCCTGGGGTGAAGCTACGATGTAGCCCAGTGCTTGTATAATAGTCTGCACAGAGCAAGAATGGTTTGGTTAGCTTTGAAAGGGCAATGTTAAAACAGCTAGAGGATATGCAAATACTTCTACTTAGGCTGTGTTTCACTTATGTACTGATGATCTTTAGGTATGCACTGTGTTTGTTTTTTCACTCCTTAATTTATTGGCAGACTTTGTACGCCGTGATTGGGTACTGCACTGTATCAGTCACACACATGCACACACATCATTGCTGTTGCTCTTGGATTTTGGTTGTATGGGCTATTGAAAATAAAGCTCTGGCCAGTGTACTGTTCCAAGGGGTGTCTTTTAATGAGTGATTGCTTGCTTTTCAACAGCTGTTTATCATTTCTCTCGTGCTTCTTGTGCCGTTCCACATGGCCAGCGATTACTGAGTAAAGTCTGGGTAAGAGAGCCAAGGCATTGCGAGGGAGGTGGTGGGAGGTGATGTTTGTAAGAATGTCTTTGAAGTCTGTGAGCCTTCACTTATCTTTGCCCCAAGACACCTGCAATAAAAGAAATACCTCATAGCTGAGCCTTTAACCCTTCAGCTGTGCCCCACTAGCTCCATACAGCCTCATGATGCCAATTGTCCCAATTTTTTACACACCCCCTCATTCTTTCCCTCTGCCATTTTGTCCAAGGAGGACAAACCCCCATTTTGGATTTAGGTGCTACCCGTTGACAGTGGGTAGTTAGTTCATTCTTCTCATTTCATGCTAATAAATCTAATCCCTGCCTTGAATGAGCAGCCAAAAGTGAGAGGAAGACTTAGTGCACTCCTCAGTCTGAGGAGTTTCACACCCACCTCTTCTGTGTCCTTGATAAATGCCTTCATGGCAGCTCTGTAGGCTCAGTGGGAGGTGTTCCTGCCCCTCCCCAGTTACAGCTGGTACACCTCCCAGGGAAAAGCTCCCAGGCTCTCTCCTGAAAGCCGAGCTGCCGAGTGCCTCAGCCCTGCTGAAGCTGCAGTTCAGCTGCCAAAGCCCTGCGTTGCTTTGATCACACTCCGTGCTGGCCTTGGCTTAGGCTGCATTTCACAACCCTCCTGTGTTGTCCCAGCAGCGTTTCTGTACCCTCCCTCATGCACAACACTGCTCAGGCATTTCCCTTCAGAGACCTCCTCCTTGGGAACAATAGTCAGGATTTCCTTAAATCACTGCAGTTTTACCTGTGTTCCATTATCTCCCCCCAACAAATGATAATTGCAGATTAATTAGCATACTTAATCAGCCACAACTAACATGTAATTACACCTAGATTTAATTATTCCTGTCTGGTCTAAACACTTGTACAAGACCTGATAAAACTTAACTCCAGGAGAACCAGTGTGCTCCCAGTACATTTTTATGGCCAGCCTTTGTTGCTACTGACACTTCCTGCTCATCTCACTTTCTCCATTGCCTCCAGGTTTTCATTCCCTGCTCTGCTTTGCTATGCTAGCACTTTTTCAGACCCAATTCTCTGTGTGAAGTTGTGGTGGACCTGGGGCGACTCAGGTGTGGTAACACCACCCATAACAGGTATGTGCAACTCCTGTAAGTAGCAGCAGAGTTTGAAAGGATGTGTTTAATCCTGAGTGAGCTGCATGTACGACCACATCTTCCTTGGGAGGATGTGCAGGATCTGGCATCCTCTTCTCATGTATGCAACTTCTCTAAAGTCCCAGCTGAAAACAGTTAATTACTGCTCAGTTGCAGTGTCACTGCCCCCCTCCTTTAAGTCACCGTGTTCATCCAGGCAGAGAGAGGACAGGGAATCCTCTCTCTCATGCTTCCTGTCAGCCCCATCTGTCCCAGGGAACGCATGGTACAACTCCAGCAGTTTCTCTTGTCCTTTCCTCCTGGGCCTGCCCAGGTCCCATCAGCCCCTGCCATGTGAATTGCAGGCTCCTGGCAGCTCCTGGCTGCTCCTGAGGTTCCCCCAGTTTGGGAAATGCCCCATGCACCAGGCTGATTGTGCCAGCATCAGAGCCACTCACCTCGGCGAGTGATACAGCAACAGTGGCACATCTTAACCCAAGGGAGCCCACACTGCAGGGGAGGGAGGAGAGGACACAGTAACCAGTGAGAGCCTGGCCACTCTCCTCCAGGAGCAGTTCTGGCCACAGCAGGCCACAGAGAGTCGATTATCTCTGCAGGCTTGAGCACACTCACCAGTCACCTACTGCCAGCTGCAGTGAAGGGCAGCAGTGTCACAACCTCCCCACTCAAGTATAATCCGAAAGTTCCCCACCAATTACGAAGATGTCTTGACCTCTTTCAAGCTGCCTGTTCCTTACTCAGCTGGATAAAGGAGAGAAACCATGTGGATTCCTGCTGTTCATCCCTAGCCAAGGTGGACTATTTCAGACTAAAGCTTTCCCTGCCTGCTTTGAGCCCTTCAGGCTTTGTTCTGGTTCTCTGTGGGGAAGCTGCCAAGATGAATACAGCTCCAGGAATGGGTACTAAGGGAGGGGCTCCTACCTGCACTGGCTCTGTGCTGTGCTGATGCTGCTAGCGGATAAACTGGCTTTTAAGCAGCAGACTATGACTTTTTTGAGGATACAAGGAGCTCCTGGCACCTAAAAGGACTCAAACCCAGCTGCCCTCATCCATGCAGTGCATCTGCTTGCTTGCAGGTGAAACAGAGCAAAACTAATGGGAAGGGTTGGCCAAGCATCCCTTGAAAAGGGCAAAGGCCTGAGGATGCAGGCAGAGGTAATGTGGTCACTGCTGAGCTCCTGGCAGGCTCATGTGCCTGCAGGCACTGTGTGCTCTGTGGTTGGTGCTCAGTACATCCCATGCTTCCACCCCAAGGTGCTCCCAGCTTGAGCTGGGTGTCCTGGACCATTCCCTATGCAAGGAGCTGCTTCCCAGCAGCTACAGACAGGCTGGGAGATGAGAAGAGCTACATGAGTAAGTTCAGTTCTCCCCACACATCCAGCTCTCACCTGGCTGCCTGTGTCCCCAGGACTGCCTGCAGCCACATGCTGACAGCTCTGCTCCCCAAGGACTGCGGGGATGGTGGCAGCCCTTGCCATGGCAACCATCACCGTGGCACCCAGCATCTCCATTCCCTAGGGGATGTCCCCTCCTCTGTGCAGACAGGGCTGGAAAACAGCAGGGTCATGGCAGGGGAAAAAAAAGTGTTGTCTGCTCAGGAGGAGCTGTCTGAAAGTACCCAAGGGTTACCCAGGAGGGAGCACCTGCACCTTGGGTAGATGCCAGGGTGCAGGGGGTGTGCAGTAATTTCCCCCCAGCAACTCCTCAAGGGGAAAATCAAAAGGCAGGACCTGTAACCACCACTCCCCTGGGCATAAAAACATTGTCCAGCAGTTACAATAATATCACTGGAAGGGATTCAAATCCGTGGGCCAAGTGTGTGAGCCAGCAGTGTGGGGTCATGGACCCCACAAGCTGTGTAGGAGCACATCCACGGGTGGGTGGGATGGGCCACCACTCTGTGCCAACCCCAAGCCCAAACTGCAGATCCTCTGCAGGATGGAGAGGTTTGACCATTGAATGACTTGGCCTCTCACCTGCCTTGACTTCTCTTCCCCAGCCCTGGCCTGGTGCTACCTGGGGATGCTGCTGGAAAGGGAAGAACCATTTTCCACCACCCCAGTGGCTACTCTCACACTGACCCCTTGATCTCTTTGGTGCTGTGCCAGGGACTGATTCAAGGCAGCTGCTATTGCCTGTTTGTTCTTTCATTTATCTCCTTCCCATCCTTGGCATTTTTCCTCCCAGAAATCCCTCGGGGCAAAGAGGGAGGGAGGCCCCAGACAGGAGCTGAGCCCCTCAGTCTCACCCCTCTCAGGCCACACGTTTGGCCCCGATGCCGTAAATCAGCCCCAGCAAAGCAGCGGGTGAGCAGTTTGGTGAAAGGCTGCAGGGACAGCAGTACCGTTATTAGGTTCCCCCAGCACAGCTGGAAAAAATAAGGAGCCCAGACAGGCTTTCAGGCACATAACCCCTGAGCTGAGCCCCGCATTCAGTCCTGTCTGCTGATAAGAGATCAGCTTTCCCCACAGACCACGTCTCCTGTGTAGCCTTAAACCCTCCTGGTTAAGACACTGCCCCAGTGAATCAATCCAAGATGGTTTTGTCCCTTTGATCAGCATAGCAGGTAATAAGTCACTGATGGAAATGTGTTTCACTTCTCTGGCTCCAACAATAGAAATGAAGACAACCCTCCCGTCCTGGTGAAAATCCCACAATTCCTGGGCAAGCAGGAGATGGACAGAGGGATTTCCAATGTGGCTCTGGAGGTCCTGAAGGACGCAAAGCAGCACCTGGGTGTCCAAGGTGTGAGCAAATTCCTTTCCCACAAGGATCCATCCTGCTCCTCCAGCCTCCAAGACAGCCACAGCACTTCTCCCAAACAGTGTTTGCAGTGCTTGTCTAATAGTGACAAACACGCAGGGAGAAGCAACTGCCTGACAAAACCAGTGAAGGCTGGTCTGGGAGGGCAGAGAAACCTGGGCCAGATCCCAGCTCTAGCACTGAGCTGCTGAAGGACTCCCACAGGTCCCTCTGGGCACACAGGATGTTGAGTCACCTTGTAGAACTGGCTCGCCTGTTTAATGACTTTAATGCTTCCAGATAACCTGGAGCATCAAATATGTGCTCTTTAATCCCTTGCTTTTGCCCATTTCCAGCCCTCTGTAAACAGGAGTGCTCATGGGGACTTCACATTATAGAAAAACTGTGAAGATTTCTTCAAAACCCATTTTTAAACAAAATAAGGATTCATTCTTATTTCCCTATATTTAAACAGGATTATTTAATTCCTCATTGAAGTGCTGTCTCCTCCTCTAGTGGAGTACTTTACTATGTGCTCACAGTTGCTCTCAGAGATGTTTAACTCCCTCTGAGCTGAGGGAGGAGGCTGAAAAGTGCAGTGTGGAGGTGGTCACTGGGTGCGAGGCAATGTCTGTCTGCCAGACTGGAGTGGAGAAAGATGGAATGAGATCAGAAGGCTTTTGATCTCTCAGCCCTCCTTCAGCACCCTCTGAGTGGTTCTGCCCTTGAACACTCGGGACATGCTGCCCCAAGACTGAGCCTGGAAGGGGAAGCAGATGGGCTCATTGTTTTCAAGGACTCATTTTGTCCTGTCCTGGCTCTATTTACTACTTTTTACTATTACATAAGGGTGGACACTGTGCAAGCACTGTTACTGGTGGATGAAACTCCCGGGCCAAGCTGTGGAGTTTGACCTGGGCGATGCCATTCCCAAACTGCAATGCCTCAGGGACAAAGAGAAAACATTTGCCATCGAGTGCTTTGAGCAGGTCATTGGCCTGGGCCGTGTGGCTCCACTGAGACCTTGCGGTGCCTCCTGCAGTCTCAGCTTTGGGCAGGTGAGGCTGGAGACAGAAACGCTGAGGCAGAGATGAGCAGGGGCTCAAGAAAGATGAGGAATTCCCAGTCAGCGCCTGCGGAGCTGAGGGCAGTCCGCCATAACCACACTCTGGACGTGACCCAGCTGTCCAAAGCCATCACCAGAGGGGGAGGATGGAGCTGGTGAAGGTGCTGTTTGAGGTGATGATGGTCAATTCTTCCAAGAGCAGGACGGACAAACGGTCCCTGTCCCTCTGAGCCATTGGGACGGCAGCAACTTCCACGGTAGCAGTCTCTCCCAAGAACCAGGACCTTCTCAGTTTTCCAAGCCCTTGTTAATTGTCCTGTGTGAGCCCTGGCCCTGGCCCGGTGCCACCCGCCCCGCTGCAGACACTCCTCCTGGCCGGCAGGTGGCGCCCGCTGCGCCTGGCGGAACCATAGAGAGCGGCGCGCGCCGCCCGCGCCCGCGTGTGTCCGCCCACGTGACAGGGAGGGGCTCCCCATTGGCCGTGCCGGCGGGGCCGGGCGCGCGCCCCCGCGGGTGTAAGTGCGCGCGCGAGCGTGCGTGTGCGCGCGAGTGTGCGCGTGCGAGAGTGTGCGTGTGCGCGCGTGCGAGAGTGTGCGCGTGCGCGTGCGAGAGCGTGCGCGTGCGAGAGTGTGCACGTGCGAGTGTGCGCCTGTGAGAGCGTGCGTGTGCGCGCGTGAGTGTGTGTGTGTGCGCGCGTGAGAGTGTGCGCGCGTGAGAGTGTGTGTGTGCTCAGGTCCGTGTGTGTGCTCAGGTGCCCGTGTGAGAGTGCCCGTGTGCTCAGGCCCGTGTCCGTGTGCTCACGCCCGTGTCCGTGTGCTCACGCCCGTGTCCGTGTGCTCACGCCCGTGTGCTCACGCCCGTGTCCGTGTGCTCAGGTGCGCCCCTGCGGCATTCCCGTGTGCCCGTGACCGTGCAGGGGTACCTGTGTATCCCCGAAGGCGTTCCCGTGTGATGCACCCGGGTGCGTGTGCAGCCACGCGTGTGTGCAGGTGTGCCCGTGCAGCGTTCCTGCATCTGCGTGTCCGGGTGCCTGTGTGTCCCCGAAGGTGTGCGGGTGTGTGTGTGAGCGCACGTAGGTGTGCTGGGGTGCCGGTGTGCCTGGAAGCCGTGCAGGTGTGCACACCTGTGCAGGTGTGCCTGTGCAGCGTTCACATGTCCACGTCGGGGTGCCTGTATGTCCCGAGAGTGTTCACGCGTGTGTCCCCGGGTGTGTGTGGGTACGTGTGAGCTCTGGGGCACACGTGTGGGTGTCAGAGTGGCTGCAGACTGTGCTGTGCCCCCGCTGTGCGGTCAGCACTGACCCCTGCTCTGTCCCGCTCTCTCTCTCCGCAGGGCCCTCTCCATCCATGGAGGCCTTGCTGAGGCGGTGCCGTCTCCCGGCGCTGGGCGCCCGCCAGCGCGGCATCAGGGCCCGGCACGGTGGCACCCCGGGCAGGGCCAGGCGCCCGCTGCTCTCGCAGCTCTTCCAGCCACTGGCCCTGCCCGTGGGCGGCCAGGCGGGGTCCGAGGGCCGGCCCGGGGAGCCCACCTGCCGCAGCCAGCGGCTGATGCTGCAAGGGGGGCTCATCCACCCCACCAGCCCCGGCTGCTACTGCTACCTGCCGCCCACCGTCCGCGCCATGGAGAAGCTGATCAAGGTGATGGACGAGGAGATGCAGGCCGTGGGCGGGCAGAAGCTGAACCTGCCCAGCCTGTGCTCGGCAGAGCTGTGGCGTGCCAGCGGCCGCTGGGACCAGATGGGACCGGAGCTCTTCCGGCTGATGGATCGGCACAACCACGGCTACTGCCTGGGCCCCACGCACGAGGAGGTGGTGACGGAGCTGGTGGCCTCGCAGAGCAGCCTGTCCTACAAGCAGCTCCCGCTGCGCCTCTACCAGGTCACCAGGAAGTTCCGGGACGAGCCCAAGCCCCGCTTCGGTTTGCTGCGCAGCCGGGAGTTCTACATGAAGGACATGTACACCTTCGACACCTGCGAGGAGGCGGCTCGGCACACCTACGAGCAGGTGTGTGACGCCTACTGCAGCCTCTTCACCCGCCTGGGCCTGCCCTTCGTCAAGGTGCAGGCGGCCACGGGCAGCATCGGCGGCACCACGTCCCACGAGTTCCAGCTCCCGGCAGACATCGGTGAGGACAGGCTGGTGCTGTGCCCTCAGGGACATTTCGCGGCCAACGTGGAGACGCTAAACGGGGAGCAAACCTCATGCCCCACGTGCGGCGAGAAACTCACCGAGACCAAAGGGATTGAGGTGGGGCACACGTTTTACCTGGGCACCAAGTACTCCTCCATCGCCAACGCCGTCTTCTGCTCTGCCGAGAACAAACCCCAGCTGGCAGAAATGGGCTGCTACGGCCTGGGTGTCACTCGCATCCTGGCGGCCTCCATCGAGGTGCTCTCCACTGAGGACAGCATCCGCTGGCCGAGCCTCATCGCGCCCTTCCAGCTCTGCTTCATTCCCCCCAAGAGGGGCAGCAAGCAGGAGGAGGAGGGAGCGGTGCTGCTGGACCGGCTGTACGATGACCTGGCCGAAGCACTGCCCCACCTCGCTGGTGACTCGGTGCTGGACGACCGGACCCAGCTGACCATCGGCAAAAGGCTGAAGGATGCCAACAGGCTGGGCTATCCGTACGTGGTTGTGGCTGGGAAGAGGGTCTGTGAGGACCCCCCGGTCTTTGAGGTTTGGAATCAGAACGCCGGCGAGGTTTTGTATCTCACCAAGGAAGGGGTCATTGAGTTGCTGAGTAAAGTGCAAGTCCCTTAAATGCCTCATCTCTGAATCTATCATCTCTGCTGCACTGAGTTTATCTCAACCCATGCGATGGCTCTGGGTGAGCAGAGGCAAATCCAGCTCACGTGAGAGCCAGCCACGGTGTCCTGCAGGTCTGCCAGGTGCTGAGGTTGAGCTGGAACCAGCCCACATTTCCCCACATAGCCAGGGACTCTCCTCTGTCTGGGTACAGGTCCCTGGAAGCTGCTTTTTCCAGCACGTGTAGCCTCGTGTGGCTGTGGGAGCACTGGCAGGGTCATCCCCTCATTGCCTGGCAGGGACAGACTGGCCATGGCCTCTTGTCAAGAGCACAGGACAGCCAGGGCTGCACAGGGGAACAGGAGGGCTCCCCTCACTGCCAAGTTCTCAGCATGAAGGATTCTAAGAGAGAGGCAAAGGAAGGTGACTTTCCTCTGTTTGCATCTTTGGGAACACCCAGGTCCCATGAAGGTGGAAGGCCCCGGGGCTCCCGTGAGGAACAGCTTGCTGCCATCCCAGCAGCACTGACTGGACAGGGAGCTCCTTGCAGGGAGTCACCTCAACCTGTGCCAAAGCTCCTCGGTCTGAGATCTAGAGATCATGAGCAACAGCGGTGCCACTGTAATAAAATCACGGAATAGTTTACTTTGGAAAGGCCTTTAAGATCATTGAGTCCAACCATTAACCTGAGCTGCCAGGGCCACCACTAACCCATATCCCCAGGTGCCGTATCCACTGCCTGTTAAATCTCTCCAGGGACAGTGACACCATCCCTGAGCAGGCTGCTTCGATGCCTGACAACCCTTTTGATGTAGAATATTTTCCTAATATCCCCGCTGAGGTGGGGGCGGTGGGTTGGAAGGAGTGGGGCCGGGGCCGGTCGGAAGGAACGGGGTTGGGATTGAGGAGGGGACCGGTGGGATGCCGGGACCGGTGGGATGCCGGGGCCGGTGGGATGCTGGTGCCGGTGGGATGCCGGGGCCGGTGGGATGCCGGTGCCAGTGAGATGCCGGGACCTGTGCGATGCCGGGGCCGGGGGGATGCCGGGGCCGGGGGGATGCCGGGGCCGGTGCGATGCCGGTGCCAGTGGGATGCCGGGACCGGTGGGATGCCGGGACCGGTGGGATGCCGGGGCCGGTGGGATGCCGGGGCCAGTGCGATGCCGGGACCGGTGGGATGCTGGTGCCGGTGGGATGCCGGGGCCAGTGGGATGCCGGGACCTGTGGGATGCTGGTGCCGGTGGGATGCCGGGGCCGGTGGGATGCCTGTGCCAGTGAGATGCCGGGACCTGTGCGATGCCGGGGCCGGGGGGATGCCGGGACCGGTGGGATGCTGGTGCCGGTGGGATGCCGGGGCCGGTGGGATGCCGGTGCCAGTGGGATGCCGGGGCCGGTGGGATGCCGGGGCCAGTGGGATGCCGGGACCGGTGGGATGCTGGTGCCGGTGGGATGCCGGGGCCGGTGCGATGCCGGCGCTCATCGGAAGGAGCGGGGCCGGGCCTGATGCCGCGGGGGCGGTCGCAGGCGGGGCCGGGCGGCAGCGGGAGGAGCAGCGGGAGCATGGCGGAGGCCGAGCAGGACGGCGTGTCGGGGGCCGCGGAGCCGCCGCGGTACCGGGGAGCGCTGCACCCCGACACGTGGGAGCAGGTGAGGCGGGGGGCCGGGCGCGGGGCCGGGCGGGCCGAGCTCAGGGCGCTGTGTGTGTCCGTCTGTCCGTCCGCAGGAGCTGGAGGCCATCCCCATGTTCATGAAGCGCTGCCCGGCCGAGATCGACGCGGCGCGGCAGCCCGAGCTCGCCTGCCTGCAGTCGCTGCTGTTCGACGAGGAGCAGAGCCCCGCAGGTGCGCAGCGGCCGGGCTGGGGCTCGGGGGATCCCTGTCCCACCCTGACCCCGCTGCATCCCCGCAGAGCTGGCCAGGATGTACAAGAACGAAGGGAACGAGTACTTCAAGGAGAAGGACTACGGGAGAGCGGTGGCCGCCTACTCGGAGGGGCTGCGGAGGCGGTGCGGGGACGCCGAGCTGGACGCGGTGCTGCTCACGAACCGAGGGGCCGCACATTTCCACTTGGGTAAGGGGCCTCTGACCTCCCGGGAGCATGGCTCCGCGCTCCAGAGCTGCTTTCCCCCTTCCCCCCCCCCCCCCATTTTGGGGTTTCCTTTTTGTTTGTTTTGGTTTTTGTGATACGGCCGAGTAAGTAGCTTATTCATGGGAAGGAGACTCCTTGAACCCTGAAGAGCTGGCTCGCTTCAGCACCTGGCTGAGTGCAGGGTTTGTGCTCTGCTCCTTCCAGCTGTTACCTTCTGCTGGAGCCTTGGCTCCAGGACAGGGCAAAACCGGTGGGTTTTAGAATCATAGAATAGTTTGGGTTGGAAGGGATCTGTAAAGGCCATCTGGTCCAACCCCTCTGCAAGGAGCACTGACATCTTCAACTAAACAAGTTTGTTCAGAGCCCTGTCCAACCTGGCCTTGAATGTTTCCAGGGATGGGGCTCCTACCACCTCTCTGGACAACTTCTGCCAGTGCCTCACCACTCTCACTGTAAAAGATTTCTTCCTTATATCTAGTGTAAGTGTACCCTCTTTTAGTTTAAAACCATTACTTGATGGTGGAGTCGTTTACCAACCTTATTAATTCTGTGATTCTCTTACAGCTACCACCATCCTACCAACAGTGCCCACACAGCAGGGAAGGTGTTCTGGGCCTTTCAATGCTGCCATGTGTTGTAGTAGGGAGGTGCTTTGCTCACACCATGTTGTTTACCTCTCATGTGTATGATTGATCCCATCCTTTCACCTCTTGCTCTTAATTTGCTCTTTTTTCACCCTCCTCTCACCTCACTGTGATTGGAGAAACAGTGAATTGTAGGGTCTCTGCATGAACTACTTTGTCACCTTGGTATCTGGTTGGATTTTAAATACAAGTGAAAGGTTCTGAGCACTTTTGCTTGCTTTACAGGTAACTACCGTTCTGCTCTCAATGATGCCATCCAAGCCAAAAAGCTGAAGCCCACCCATCTCAAAGCCATCATAAGAGGTGAGAGTTAAAGCTCGTGTTTCTGCATGGAGCACATGGGACATCCTTCCCAAACACTTGGCTCATGTTAACTTTACTGATTGTGCTGTTATTGTTACCAGCCCTGAAATGGGCTGTAGTTACATGTTGCTTTGTGTCCTTGCATGTTTCTGTGTGTTTAATAATTGTGTTTATAAACCCTAAATTACTGTGAGTGGACATCATACTTCGCTTCTGGGCAGAATTTGTTTCAGAAGGGGAAAGCAGTTACTGGAAGAGATCACTTGTTTTGTTATTGCTGTTTCTCCCCAAAACAGAGCTCTGCCTTTTGCTTTGCATTTTCAACCAAAATATGCTTTCTTTCTCCATCTCCTATATCTATCAGAGGCACTGGACCTGTTTCTGTAGAGTACAGCGTAACTTTTCCTATTTTCCACAATACTGTTTTTTGGGATCTGTTATTTTTTCCCACTCCATAGAAAACCCCCTTTTCTTTTTCTTAACAAGACAAATACTGAAATGTTAATTACAGTGATAAAATTTTGTTTGTAACAGACACTTCTGGCATAATACTGCTGATTTCTATGACCAAGTGGTACAAGAACTGATAAAATATTTTAGATTTTCTTCTCAACCTACCTGCTGGAAGTCTCTGGTTGAACATGACTATGCAAGACAAAAAAGTTTAGTGCAAAAGCACCAGGCCAAACACTGTCTTTATAACCACCACTTTGTGTAGTAGTTGTACACTGACCCCAACACTAGAAACTTACAATATTAATCCTTCCAGGAGCTCTCTGTCACATGGAGCTAAAGAATTTCTCGGAAGCGATAGCATGGTGTGAGGAAGGCTTGCAAATAGACTCAAAAGAGAAAAAGCTTGTGGAAATGAGAGTTAAAGCTGACAAATTAAAGGTAAATATTAAGGCAGCCCGTCATCTGTAGTGCTTGTCTCTTTGGGATCCTTGGAGGGAGGATGCTCCATCCAGGTTTCTGCGTAGTGTGATGTCCCCAAACAGGACTGAGTGGTGGTTCCAGGTGTTGTGTGTTGGGATGTGCAGGGGAAGGAGCTGGAGGGGACTTTCCTAGGACCCAAACTGGTTTCTCCACCCGTTGCCAGGGAAGAGCAGTGCTGGGCACTGGCTTGCTCTGTGTGACCGTGGTGCCTCCTTTTCTTACATGTAGCGAATTCAGGAGCGGGATGCAAGGAAAGCAAAGGCGATGGAGAGGAAAGAGCAGTGTCAAAAGGAAATTTTGCTTGCAGCCATAAAGGTGAGTCACTGAGAGGGGCTGTTTTTGTGTGGTTTGGGTTTTTTTTTTAAGAGCTCTCTCATTTGTCTCTAAAAGTTGGCTCTCATACATTGGCTTTTGAGGGCTAGAGCCAAAAAAAATGAGTTAAAACCATGATTCTCCTTGTCTGCATGGCTCTAAGCCCAGCTCCCAGGTTTCTTTATTTCAGGTAACAACTAATGCAAAATACAGGCCCAGTGTTAGGAGATGGGCTGAGCTTTGTGAGTGCTCTGGCTGCTGGGCTGTAGCATCATGTCAGCCCAATGAACCTGGCTTTCTTTGCTGCCCACAGGCATTAATTCTGTGGAAGAATAGAAGATAACCATTCAGTAGAGTAGAGGAGGGAATCAGTCCTGTATCCTCTCCTTCTTCAGTGAATGTTTGGGCTACATTAAAATATTTTGGGCTCTTGCATGCAGTCAGATCTCTTCTGCTGTTATCTTTCCAAGGATAGAGTGAGCTTTCTTCAGTTCTCTGAAAGACTGGATGTTCTCAGGAGCTGGTGTGTGTAGGTGCACCCTGGAGTGATGCCTTCTAGGCCCCAAGAAAAGGATTTTAGATGTATCCCTTTCCACAAGTTTTCTCAGGCTCTTTTCTCCACGTGTGGGCTTCTCTGGATTCCCCCCTCTCCTCATTTGTTTCATAAGGAGTTTGGATATCTGGCTGAGGTTCTGGATCCTACTGGGAAGACCAGTCACCTGAGTCTGATACTGTGGGAGAGCTTTGGATGGAGTGTTTAGGAGCTGACTCATTAATTAGAACAACATAATTTGACCTTTTACTGACTGCTAATTTTTTGGTCTTATTCTCCCCACCATAACTCTTTGATTTTCAGTTGGTTTTTTGTTTTTTTCCCTCCCTCCCCTCCAGGAAAGAAATATCAAGCTGGTTCTTGAGCCTTCAGATGAAGAAGAGGAAGTGTCAGATGGCCTGGCTGAAATATCCTTAGATGGGTTCCACTCTGACAGTGCCATGGGGGCAAAGGTGCATTTAGATGCTGATGGCAACCTGAACTGGCCTGTCCTCTTCCTGTACCCTGAGCACGAGCAGACAGATTTTACTGTGGCTTTTCATGAGAACTCCAGGTAAATGCACTGCCCACAGCGTTCTGGCATAAAGGAGGTGTTTGAGCAAGTGAGAACAGGCAGCAAATGAAACACTGCCATGCTGGTGAAGCAGTTCCAGATTTCTAATGGCACAGCTGACCCTGCTTTTGAGCAGGAGGTTGCACTGGATGACCTCCTGAGGTCCTCTCCAAGCTGAATTGTTCTGTGATTTACATAAATTTATAGTGCAGACAAACACATTTAGCCAGGGTGACTTGAGGGTCTTGCAGTGCAAGCTCAGACCAGTAATTAATTAGTGGCCAGGGACACTCGTGACCCACCCACACCTGTGGATTTTAGAGATTCATTAAGGTGCTGTTCCAAAGCCCTCCAAATATGGGGTCTCAGAAAAAAAGATTAAATGTAAAAATTATGAAAAGCTTCCAAAGGGGACCTCTCCTAACCAGCAGTGACCCCAAAGTTCTCCTCAGGGCTTTCATCAGATCTGACTGAAGTGCTGCAGGCCTTTCAGACTGTAAGCAAGGCACTGGCACGCTGGGAATTCCACTCTCCTTGATGTTAACTTCATTTTCTGATCCTGTAGTGTTAAACAGACTTGGAATTTGTAACTTTTTGTTTGTTGGAAGACATATTCCTCAGATCTATTAATAAGTTTAGGACTTAAAATTACAGTGCAAGCAGGTTAGTAAAGTTGTTGTACTTTTATGGTAGTGTTCACTGTGCCTTTTTGTGTCTAAAGGAAGTGGAAATGGATTTTTAGAACAAACTGGCCTCCAACACTCCTCAAGTACCAAAATAAAGAAGCCTTTGACACACAAACATATTCTAATTGCTCTGATCCGGTGAAGCATGGGACTGTGTCGAAGGAAAATCCATTTTAGACAAAATGCAGGGTGTTTATTTTGACATCTTTTTCAGTGTGAAAATGCAGAGTTAAAAATAATTTGTTGTTGCAGTGCTCAAGTTTGAAGCCAATAACCTGAGTTACAACAGGGCCTTGGATTCATGGGGAAAGTGATGAGTTTGAAGGGAAGGAACTATTGGTAACCTAAACTTACTTCCAAGTCTGTTGTTTAATTTGCTAATGTATTTTTGCCATCATTCAAATGCAACTGTACAAATTCTTGAAGCTGAGCACTTTGTGTCTAAGCTCACCAAGTGTATTTTGGCTTTTAGGTTTATTGATCATTTAATGGTGATGTTTGCTGAGTTGCCTCCTTGGGATTTAGAAAAAAAATACCTTCCCAACAATCTTGAGGTGAGAAGTTTGACTTTCCTTCAATTTCAGGGTTGTTGTGTTGTGGGTTTTTTTTATTTCTGGAGTGAGAAGGTGCACAGCTCTGAGGGTATGAAAGTGTTGGCATCTGCTTGCCATGCACAGATGTGAAACAAGAGAGAGCTACCCTCACCTATAAACTCAAACATTGCCCACATGTGCTGACAGAATTCACTTAGGAAAATGGAAGTTGTCTTCCACTTACATTGTGTTTGACACAAGGTATTTATAGATATTGCTTAGATTCCATCTTTGTAACAACAATTAAGATTTAGACCATCAAGCTGATAGGTTGCTTGGTTTTTCAATTGCATCGTGGAGTTGCTCAATACAAATAAGAAAATATTATTTAAAAAATAGTTTATTTTTGGAACAAAGTGGAACTACTTAAGCACATAATCACATCAAGACATTAACATCTCTTAACACTTTAGCAAAGGTGGGTTGTGAGTTGGTTGTGGCTGAGAGTTTTTCTGAAATTGTACATAGAAGGATATGAATGTTTGTTTTTCATTTTCCATTTCGGTGTCATCCGTGCCAGGCAGCAGCACAACCCTGTGTACAGTGGGCAGACAGGTCCAGAAGGACAGTGGCAGTGTACTTTTCCAGGTTAAAACCTATGTGTATTTACAGTCTAAGGCACCGTTGCTGGATTTTAATCTCTTAACTCTATTTTGTTCAAATACCTCCAAACCCACTCAGTTTATCACATAACATTGCTGCATCTCACCTGTTAAAAAGCAGCCCTTAGATTTGGATTGATTGCCTGTAAAGCATGGGAACAGCCAGTGTATTTTGCCTTCCTGCTGCCACTGCCAGGAGAACCTAAGCTGGTTTATACAGGGAAAACTTGGAATTCACACAATTTCTGCCTCAGTGAATTTTGCATCCGACAGTCAGGTCAAGCCACAGAGGTTTGATAAACCCCCAGCTGATAATGGTGTGCTGTTACTGGGCTTTCAGCAGCGTAGTACTTCCCTTCATGTACCTTAATAAATCCCCCAAATTTTTTTCCAGCTCTATTTTGAAGATGAAGAAAGAGAAGAAATGTATGAGGTGGACCCAGAACACACATTGCTACAAGTGCTGCAGCACGAAAGGTGAGGCTGTACCTGTCCATGTCCAGGGGAAAAAAGGCAAAAACTTTGAGCTTTAAGTCCAGTTTGTTGTTAAATAGTCCTAACTCTTCTCTGACTTAATAGTCCTACCTCTTGAAGGTATAAGCTGCAAGGATTTTGTGCCTGGCTTTAGCGACTTACATTATTTTTTTTCCCCAAAAAAATGAACAACTCTTTCCAGGACTGAATGGAGATGGGAAAGGGAGCTGGGCACAGCTGAGCAGCACAGAAGGGCTATTCCAGATTCCATCTACACAGTACTACTTTAAAAAAAAGGAAAACCAGGCAGCAGCCTATAAAGAGCATGTTGAAGGTTAACAATGCTCTCGCTGTTCATACTGCTGCGTGAGCAGCCCCTGGCACAGCACGCAGCACTGTTCCCCTCTGAAACTGCCTTTAAAGTGTTGTGCTGTTACTGAGAGAGAAGAGTTTGCTGTTTGTGAAGCCAGAAAGTTTCTGTACAGCCTGTGCTGCTGAGTTGCACCATCTCACAGCTGGCTGGAGCTGCTGCACAGCGTGGGGGGCTCGGTCTGTCGCAGTGGGAGTGGGATCTCCATCACTCCACTAAACTCAGCACTATCCATAAGCCCTCAGATTTCAGGTTGCAAGGGCAGTTGCAAAAGAACCCTCCTTCCAGAGGGAGAATAGCAACTGCTTTAATTAAAAGGAGCTGTTGGGAGACGAGTTGATTCATAAAACACTCCTCAGATGTGCTTAGCCCTGGCTCCAAGAGGCTCTGCTAATCACCACAAAAGCTCCTCACCAGCCTTGGGGAGGTCTGTCTTTATGGAGCTGGGCAGAAGTCACTTGCTTTGCAGGACACTGGGTGAGCTACAAGGAAGCCAAGGACTCCTTTTAATCTTTGCAGGTATTTTGTAAAGGCCGGGACCCCGACAGTTTTGGTATTTGCCAAGCGTTCTCCTTTCTCTAAGAAATACTTCTCCAGCAAGAAGGTGCACCGACTGTAATGGGCAAGAAAGAAACAAGGAATTCTGTGCAAGAGGCTGCTGTTTGTTAGCCCAGCTCCATGCTGCAAACTTCTGCTTGAACAAAAATACCTTGCACTCTTCAGGGGAGGAAAATAATCTTGGCACACAGGGAAACTTCCAGGGGAGCAGCATAGGAGAACGAAGGGGAGAACATGAGGGGATTATTTGTTTAAAAGGAAACCCAGCTGGCTTGCAGAAGGTCTCCTCTATGATGGGCTGCATGTGGTTTTGAAATAAACCTGAAGCAGTGCCAAACACTGGCTGTGGTTGCAGTAACAGCAGCTGGGAATGTACTTCCTCACCTGAGAAGAATCACAGATTTCCTCAGAGGTGGGCTGTCGTTGCTGGGGTTTAACAGCAGTGGCCTGGGGAGGTGCCTGCCTGTTGCAGCAGGGTGGATGCAGTCAGGTTCCTGCCTGGGACTCAGCAGCTGCTGTTTTGTCACTGCTTGGCTCTGCTGCTGGCCAGGGTACAGCAGAGCTCTTTGTGTGGAGCAGTGTTTGACTGACCCTTTTGATACCTTACTGGCTGTCCTGCAGAACCTGCAATAAACATGGCTATTTTAACTAGGCTGACTTCTGCCTAATGAATGAGACAACATTTTGTCTGACTTCGTGAAATACAAGAGAATGACACACACTGATTGTAAACCCCAACATAACAACCTTATCCATTACATTAACTGGTACAGCCAACATCCAGGGTCTTCTGCGCTCCTGTATTAGCTTTTGGCTTTTAATTAGAAGTAATTCTCAATCTCTCATTTCTTTCTCTTCTCCAGTCTCTCTGTGACTGCAGAAATAACACTGCAGCTTTAGACACAGCTAATGCATAGGGCATTAGAAAGCTGTTCAGCCATAAAACACTCCTGCTTCGATCATGGAGGCCGGCTGCAGACAGCTCTAGAGAAAACATTTCCATTTCGCTATTCCTAAATTTCTGCACCGTGCACAAATACAGCGAGAGTATTTCCACCTGAGGATGCTGCAGTTTAATGTCCAAAGCTCAGGGCTGCTTTACAGCAAGGCAGCAGGGGGTGGGCTCTGGCCAGCCATCCCCTGGCAGTGTCCTGCCCTCAGAGGGCAGAGAGCCGGGCAGCCAGGTGGTACAGGCTCAGCCCGTTGCACACGATGCAGCAGAGGTTGCAGAGAGAGGACAGAGCGTGGAAGAGGGCGAAGCGCCGGGCCAGCTGCCTGTAGCTGGGGTTGGAGGCTCGGAGCTGCCTGCGGGGCTCGCTGGCCGCCAGCCCCACCTCCTGCCCCAGCCCCTGGCTGCGCTCCACCAGGTGCAGCTCGGCCGCGATGTCGGAGGTGACCTGCCCGAACCACTGCGTGTTCAGCACAGAAGCGGCGATGCAGATGAGGAAGACGATGATCTGCGAGGGAGCAAAGCCCGCTGTGAGCACCTCGCACGTGTGGTGGGTTAAATTTCTCCCCCAGCCCCCCTGGCTCGCTGCAATCTGGGGCTGCTTCTAACCGGAGCCGTGCGTGGGTCTCCATCGTGGGCAAGCCAGCCTGAGTGGAGCAGAGGCAGGGGTTTGGGCTGTGGGCAGCTCGTGTTTGAAAGAAGGGGCTACCTGGGTCGTGTGCTCCTCGCCGAGCCTCTCGCTGGGGTGGGACATGGCAAACAGGGTCAGGTTGAGGAAGGCACAGGTGGAGCTGATGTGGAAGTAGTAGGGGAAGAGCTCACGCTGGATGGAGCCGAAGGTGTGGCGAGGGAGGTGCCTGCTCATCACAAACCCTGCGAGGGGGACAGCAGGTAAGTCCTGGGGCAAAGCCCCCTCCCCTGTGCCACCCCCCGGGCAGAGAGCACAACAGAGCCCAACCTACCGGCCACAAAGGTCACCCAGACCTGCATTCCCCAGGAGGTGGAGAGGAAAAGCAGGTGCAGCAGTTTGATGGTGTTGGAGGGCTGCGTGTCACCTGCCATGGCGTCCTGGATGGGGACAGGTCCCTCCATGTCAGCCAGGTCACCCCCGGATTCAGCGCTGAGCTGTGGTTGCTGCTGTCACCTTGCTGCTCGCAGGGCAAATGCAGTTCAGGTTCACAAACCTGCTTACTCAGGGAAAGCTTTGGAGCTGGCACAGCCCCATTCCAGCCTCACCACCACACACCCGTCTGGGCTGCAACCCCGGTGCTCAAACCCGTTGTATCTCAGGGGCAGGGCACTGCGTCAGCATCTAGGAACCAGCCGGTTTGGGTGGACTTTTGGCAAAGTCCAGCCAATGCCCCGACTGACCCCTGGCAGCAGGAACAAGCAGAAAGTCAATAAAAAGGGGAAGAGAAAAGCCTTGACAAATACACCTGTATTTGTCGCTGTGGCCACCAAAAAGGCCTCTTGGCAGAGGGAAGCCCCCCTGTTTAAAAACAGCAGCAGCTTCTGCACTGTTTAACCAAAAGCCTGGGGGCTCGGAGGAGCAGGGGGTCCCAGGCTCACCCTGCTGCCCCAGGAGCACGGGCAGCAGTGGGTGGAAGGAGGCTTTGAAGGAGCTGCCTGATCCACTGCAAGGAGAGCTCTGAAAATTAATTAAAACAAAGCTTCTGGGAGTAGCCCATCAATAATGTTGCCTGCAGAACTCCTCCTCCTCCCCTCGGCTGGGCGCCTCAGGGCATGAATTACAGCGGGGTTGGCCTTGCGAGAGACACCGCCGTCTAATTCCATCCCACTCCTGCAAAGCAGATAAATATACCCTGTATTGTGATATATTAGCTCCATGTATTTATTTAGGCATCCATAAAATCAGGTCCTTAAACCTTCTCATGATGGCAGCACACTGGAAAAGGCGCCCACACCCAACCTGGAGTGCTGGCCTGTAAATCCCCAGCTGTCTTCACAGCCTTTTCTTTTCCAAAAGCTTCTGGGCATTTTTGGGATGTTTCCCCTGCTCCATCCTCCAGCAGCCCTGGATGGCAGGGGCCCAGGGAAGGCAGCCGTGGTCCTTAGGTGGGGCTTTGTTCCCTGCATCATCCTGGGCAGGAAGGCAGTGATGGGCTCTGCCAGCAGCCAGCACAGAGCCCTGCTGCTCCCAAGGTCCCAGATCTGCCTCTCCAAATGATTTGCCTCCGTGCAGGAGTTAGCAGCCAAGAGCTCCAAGGTGTTTTCATGCAAAGAAGCTGCAGGTTGGAAGGTTGCTCAGAGCAGGGGGTAGTTCCCCCTTTTTTTTTTTTTTTTTTTTTTTTGAAGGGATTAAGAAAAATGGTAATTGATTGCTGAATTGGTCCTGGGGAGGTGCATTTCATGGGGAGGGCAAAGAAAGGGCTCTAGGAAAGGCTGGTAAGGACAGTCACCATCAGGTACCTGCTGCTCTGGGGGATGAGGCAGTGGATATGGGCGCTCCAGGGATGCTCCAAGCTGCCCAGTCCTGCTGTCCATGCCCTCCTGAGGGCCAGCAGATGCTGCAGGGCTGCAGTTTTCTCCCAAAAGCACAAACCACACGATGCCTCGCACCGCTGCAGCGCTCTGCCGTGCCCCCAGGTCACTCCTGCTCCATCACCCTGCATCCCCAGGGACCCAGCCAGGCTGGAGCCAGGGCTGACCGGGGCCTCCCAGCGGGAAAAAGCACAATACTTGAGGAGAAGGAGAGGTCAGTTAAAGTTTAATGTTCAGGCAAATACATCATCCCCTCCACTTAATCAAGCAGCAGCAATTCCTAATGGTAAGTAGAAAGGATGGCGCTCGTCCTGGTGATAAAAAGGCAGGATTGCTCTGAGTTTTGGGAGATAAGAGGGCTCAATAAAAATTGAATGTTTTGTACTATGTTCAGCCTGAGATGGCTTTATCTTTGGGAGGTCGGGGCACAGCCGTGCCAGGCGTTGAGCTGAGATGTTTATGATGGGAGATACAGCAGAGATTAGGGGTTTATGGCCACAGCCAGCCCAAGCGTGGGAGCCACTGGCTGGTGCCCACAGGAGAGGGGCAGGAGCTCCTTCTGCTTATAAACCGAGTGGGGGATTTGGGTAGCAAAGGGATGGGGTGTTGCAGAGGGACAAAACATCTGGAAAAGCCCCTGTGCTCATTTCTGGTGCCCCATGGCCTCACTGCACCCCACGCACAGCATCACCAGCACTTGCTTATCCTTGGGATTAAGCACAGGGCTCTGCAGGCAGAGGCAAGGGCACAGCTGGCACCTGCTGTGCCCGAAGCTCTGTGTGCCTGAGGGCTTCCAGGGCTCATTCATTTTCCAGCAGGCAGCAAGCCTTCCACAAACCTCAATGCCATCAGAAAACCTCTGGCTGTGTGACCCAGGAAGGCCTGGCAGGGGGCTCTCCACAGATGCTCTGAGGGCAGATGTCCCCTGGGCTGTGACTGATGAGCAGCACTTCCACTGTCACACCTGCTTCATGCTGGTGGCTTTCCCAGAGCATCCCAGACTTAGGGGAAGAAGGTTTGGCTCTTTTCCAGCACCTCTGAGGCAGTTTGGGGTTTACATCTCAAGGTGTTGGTGCACCCACCAGAGCGGGATGAGGAGGGCTGCCCCAGACATGGCAGCAATACCTCAAGGCAGTCCCCAAAAGCCACTTGCAGGGAGCACCACCCCTTTCCTGCAGCAGAATCCTGCCTCAAAGAACCCCACCTCCACCTGAGCCCCAGGTGTGCCGTGGGTGCAGGATCCCTGCTCCAAGCTCAACACACAGCAAGCCCCTGGAGCAGACACTCACCCAGAGCACATATGGGTGTTTTTCCTTTCAATGCACTTTTACTGTTGCTCCTTCCATGGTCCCATGGGGTGGGATTTCAGCCCAGGAGGAGCAGGGGCAGTTTGCCAGCCCTGCCCAGGAAAAGGAGCAGTCCTGGGGAGAGTGGGATGTTCCTGCAGCCACCTCTACACCAGGGAGGGGTACAGCACCCTCCCTGTATCACTGCTCCCTCTTTCCCTTTGCTGCCTCAAAAGGAACCAGTTATGCCCCACAAAGAACTAGTAAAAAAAAAGAATCTGGTTTGGGAAGATTTTGGATCATATAAAGATTCAAGTAGCGTTAAGTGAACTAGAAAACCCAGTCCTGTACATCAGCTTATAAAATTCCTAAATAAAATAAAAAAAGAAGGAAGAAAAGATATGACACATCAGTGCAAGGGATGAGGTGGTACAGTAATGCCCCTCCACCCCAGCCCCTGGGACCAAAGCCCCCAGGGAGACAGGGTCTGGGTGCCACCATCCCACGTCCCCTTCCACCACAGAAGTGTCCCCTCATCTGTCTGTCCATCTATCAGCAGGGGGTCAGCACGGCTCTAGAAGTCCTGCAGCTGTGAGATCAGGTCCTCCTTGTTCTTCAGCAGGAACTTCTCACAGGCTTCAAAGGTGGAGCAGATGTCAGAGGACAGTCCCGCTACATTGGTGGTGACGTAGTTGAGGTACCCTGGCATAGCCTGGTTGTAATAAGCCACCTGCAAGGCACAGGACAAGGTCAGCAGGGGCACAGGAGGGGGGGGCCTCCCCCATGGGCTGTGGGAGCACAGCCACAGCATCCCACCTTGCTCATCTCCTCTGACTCTGGCCAAATGCAGAACCCGGAGCAGAGCGTCTCCCCGCGCGTGAATTCGGCTCTGGCAGGGTGGGTGGGCAGCGTCACCGACCGAAAGGCCACCACGTAGGGGTCCCTGGGGAGGACAGAGCCCGGTGAGGTGGCCCAGCCTGGATGGCAGGGAGCAGGGGTCGGGCTGGACACTCACCCCTTGCTGCAGGGCTTCCGCCGGGACGCCAGGATCACGAAGTCCTGCGGTTTGTTCTCGTGCCTGAGCTTCTGGCTCACCACGTGGTAGATCATGTCGTCATCATCGACCTTCTGGACAAGCTCAGCACTCCTGTGAGGGAAGGGGACTGGTCACAGAAACCCTGTCGCGCCCCCTGAACCTGGGCCTTGCACATTTACAGCCCACTGCCAGACCCAAGATATTTGGGGGGACCCAAAATAAGTATTTTCTTCAGCAAAGTGCAGCCATCAGCATGGAGCCAGGACAGGGACACAGTGCAGGGTCTCTAAGAGCAAGCAAGGCAACATGGTGGCTCCCAGGAAAGGCCCAAGGGATGCTCAACCACAAGGCTTGAAGTCGGGGGTGTGATTTTCGGGGCAGCCTGCAGCACTCACACGTAGTGGCTGTCCCACTCGTGCCGGCGCCGCAGGTTGGACAGCAGGGAGAAGGCTCGGCTGGCCGTGATGCAGACGGACATCTCGATGCGGAAGGACAGGAACTTGTCCTCCTCCAGCGTGTACATCCGCACCTCGGGGAGCACAGGGCACGGCTGGGACGTGTTCCCACCGGGATTGCCCACGCTTTTGGGGCGAGGGAGAAGGGACAGGGTTTAGTACCTTTTCCTTCTCTCTGGCGAGTGCCCAGTTCGCTTTGGCCACGAGCAGCTTCAGTGCAGAGACGTTGTTGTAGCTCAGATAAACCTGGGGTGGGGGCAGCACGTCAGGAGCAGGAGGGGGAGCAGGAGAGGGAGCAGGAGGCACCAGCTCCCACATCCTACCTTGTTGCTTTGGTCCCAGGGCACAGAGAGCGGTACCTCGGTCTGTTTGCAGGAGACAACGTATTTTCTGCAGCAAAGGAACAGTTTCCCTTATCAGGGGACACAAACCAACCCTAGACTGTCCCTGCACCTCAGCCCTGAGCCCCCCTCTCCTCCTTCCTCCATCCCCACATCCGACTCGGCTTTGCTGCTCACCGGTCCAGCCGAATTTTTTTCCTAGCGCTGGCTTCTCTGTACCTCCTTTCTCCATCCTGATAAATGGGAAAAGGCAATTAAGTTAATAGGAAAAGGAAGATGAAAAAAAAAATCACATATTTTTGGGAGTGGGAAAAACATTCAGCAGGGAAGGGCTGGAAGGTGAAGCCCCCTTGCTTGCCAGCTGCCACCCTGGTCACACTGCAGTGATGGCCAGTGATTAACTGTGAGTTATTTGAGCATTGCCACCATGCTCTGATCAAGTGATGGGCACTGGCACATTAGGGAAAACCTTTGTTGTGGCTGCAAAGCTGCAAACAGCCCCTGAAACACAAACTGTGTTCCCTAGCACCTGCAAATGTCCTCTCCTGGGGAAATAACAGGCAAAAATAAAGCAGCTTATTTTGAAGAAAGTGCTAGTGTGGTGTTTTAAAGCGGGCATGAGGAGGTTTCAGGGAGCCTGACTCTGGCCATGAGATGATCTCCATCACAGTGGGAGGTTCTAGTTTTAAGGCACCAAAAAAAATCAGGCAGCTGGGCAAGGATCAGCCCAGGAGAAGCTGAGACACATGAGTGTTGGCTTTGCTGCTGTGCTCCTGTAACAGACTTCCCTAAATATTTGGATCCCAGCAAATTATGGATTAGGATGCTTTGAAAGGTAAAAACAACCTCAACATTCCTTCCCCTAAATTATAGAAAAGACAAGCTGGAATTTGCAAGCAATACTCTGTTAAGCCTTGCATGGCTAATACATCTCCATCTCTGCACAGGCAAGTGGTTTATTTTATTAGTTATACCGAGCAATCAATTTAATTCACTTGCTATTGAGCAATTTCATTTCCATCATCATAAAACTGCATTTGTTTTGCTGCGAATCCAAGAGCCCTTCAGGACCGAGCGGGATTCCCGGGGGTCCCGTGCTACCACGGTGGGGAGAAGCCAGCCCAGCTCATCCTTACCCCTGGCTCAGGTGCCACCATGGGCAGCGTGCGGGGATGACCCTCCTGGTCCAGCACCACGAAGGTCATGAAGGCGCTGTTGATGTGCCTGCGGCTGACGGACATCTCCTGGCCGTAGGCCTCGGCGCTGACCCCCACCTCCATGCTGCCAGAGAGAGGGGATGAGGGAGTGGGGGGCCGTGGGGAGGGTGGGAAGGGGACCCCTGCCACCAGCACCCACCTGTTTTTGAAGGCGTTGTTGACGATGGCCTTGAGCACCAGGCGGTCTCCGACTTGCGACGGTCCCCGAAAGTGGAACATCTCGATGGCCCTCAGCGTGGGGTGGGCGTGGCACAGCCGGCTGTGGGGACAGGTGTTACCCTCCGGCCATGGCCCCGTGCACCCTCCCTGACCCAGCCAGGGCTGAGGAGACCCCAAAAAATAGCACCCCTGGCTTTCAATGGCCAAAGCCAGCCATGAGAAGGAACAATGAGCCAACTGCAGTGAGTGTGAACCCTTCCCTGGCATCCCCCAGCACCACACACCCCTGGTACTCCCTGTGCAGTGTCACCCAAGGGTGACATGCTGGTGACCATCCCTTTGCAGGGTCCCTACAACCCAGCTGTGGCCAGACCCAGCCAGATGTGTTCCCTCCAGGCAAGTCATCCCCTGACTCTGAATCCCTGTTGGGTCACCTGGCTGCGATGGTGGCCACGTTCTCCATCCAGGCCATGATCTGCCCACCGAAGGTGTTGCCCTGGTGGTTGGCGTGAGGAGGCAGCACCAGCTCCACACTCTCCACCCGCGTCTTTTCCGCTGGCACCGCCCCGCTGCCGTCCCGCGTCTCCAGCTCTGCCGCAGGGGGAAAGCAGGGTTCAGAGTGTTGGATGGACAGTGGGACCCCTGCTCCCAGCACCCCACCAGCCCTTGTCCCTCTCCCACAGCTGCCCTCCCACTGCAGCAACCCCCCACAAACCTCCCAGCCTGGGAGTTTGGAATGGTGGGGCTGATCCCTACCCCTCCATGGCCAGGGCATTCCCAAACCTCCATGAAGGGATCACCACCAGCATCCTGCTGAGGAAGTGGGATGTCACCAGTGGGTGTCAGGGCTATTTTGGAAGCCCGGGCTGCGGGACACGGTACCGGTTTCCTGGGGGCTGCGGGTGAGGAGGTCCTTGAGGGTGTCCTTGTGGACCAGGCGCATGCGGCGGCGCTCAGCAGCGATGCTGTACTCGATCTTCTCCTCCTCCGTCTGCGGGGTCAGCGGCTTCAGCCTCACCTGAAAAGGGACGGGCAGGGGGCAGTCCCAGTGGGGGACCAGCAGCAGCCAGCAGGTGCCCTCCACGCCCAGAGCAGGGCCAAGAGCCACCCACCATGCATCGCACAAACACGGGACACAGGATCACTGACCCATGAAGGAACAGCAGTTGCTGTGATGGAAAACTGAGCCCAGCCCAGTCCAACAGAGACCATTTCCTTCCTGCTTCTGTGCAGGGGGCAACAGAGTCCCCCCCATCCACCAGCCACTGCTCACCTTGCTGCCCAAGGGGCCCTGTGCCACGAAGGTGGCGTACGCCTTGCAGATGCTCCAGTGCTTCCCACTGCACAGGTCTTCGTAGCTCACCTGGATGCCCACCTGGGAGAGGGCACACACCCCTGAGAGTCAGCTCTGCTCCCCAGGGACCCATATCCCACCAAGCACCCCTGGCCAGAGCCAGCCAAAAAGGATGAACACATGGGATCAAAGCTGGGAACTGCGGGAGGATTTGGGCATTTGGCCACGTGGCTGGTGGGGACGGGCACACAGCAAGGGAGACAGGGGCAGGGGCACACACCAACCTCCATGCTGGAGTTAAAGGCTCGGTTCACTTTGGCTTTGATGTTGACAACTTGCCCGACGCTGAAAAACAGGAAGAGGAGAAAGTCTGTGGGGTTATTCGGGGACAACAGCCACCGAGCGGCTCCCACTGAGGTGCCACGGCACTACGGCTCACTGCCCGCTGTGGCAAGGCTTCCTGGGACTGTGGGACATGCCAGATGGCCAGCAGGACACGGGGACAGCCACCCCCGAGATGTGAGAGCAGTGAGATGTCACCCCTGAGCAGCTGCGTGCAAGTGGGTCCCCGGGTCTGGGGTGCTGCCAGGACACCCGAGGAGTGCAGAGGTGCCCAAGGCTTGCTTGGCACCCCCTGCCCATGTGGGCATGCACGCTCCTGCCAGAGCAAACGGCTCCTCCAGCCTTGCATCCACTGTCCTGCACAACTGGACCAGCCACGGGGCCTTCCCACAAGCAGTGGATACCTTGGGATACTGGAAGATGGCAGGAGGCAGGGTCCAGCCAGGGGCATTTTGCACCATCTCTTAAATGAATGCTGGCAGCAAAATGCTGCTCTCCCTGTGCCTTCAGGAGGCTTCAGAGTAAACACACAGCGACAACTTTGGTCCTGCAGCCTGAGCTACTCCAGACTGGTACCCATGGAATGAACAAATTAAACTCTGCTGACACCGACAGCAGTCTTTACCAAATACATTATTAAATCAGGAATACTCCTCATTCCCTAAAAGAGGCCAGTGCTAAAAAACTCAGTGGAAAAATAAACCCTGTAACCACCACTTACAGAAGTGAGGGAGAGTCAGCGTGTGCTCTGACACCAGATTTTTCCTCGTGCCCTCACGCATGACTTCAGGCTTCAAATGAGCTCTGTAAATGACACCCTCTGCCCGTTGGCTCTGGCTGGAGCAGGAGTGGCATGAGCTGGTGCCTCTGGCTGTCCCCCAGCACGGACCCCCGGCCGGTGGCATGCCAGAACGTTAGCAGGGTTACGTGAGCAGCCTCTGTTCACATGCCATGCCACGTCAGTGGGGTTAAGGCTCCCAACTCACGGCAGCGCTGCGCTAGGCTGGCTGCTCTAGGGCCAAACACGTCCGTACCCGACACCGCTCCTCCCGTCCCGCTGCCCAGCGGGGCTTACAGACGGCTGGCTGGGGCAAAAAGAGAAAGCAAATGTGGGGAGAGGGTTAGAGGCGATGGAAGCAGCCAGATGGATGCTCTGGATGGGTTTGCGGCGAGGGGCATGCAAGGGCAATGGGCCAGGCAGGCAGGCTGGCAGCCCCACATGTCTATATATAGCCCCAAAAATACTTTATCTTCTCTGTCCTTATCTAACAGTAGAAGCCAGTGCCATAAATGCCACATGAAGCCTCACTCAAGGGTACGTGTGATCCTCCCCAGAGGCTGCACTTCCACATGGCAGGGCAGAGGGGTGGGGAGAATCTGCTGCCCAGCCAGTGAGTTTTAAGCCAGTGATAATTCTGGGGTCTCCTCTGTGCCCTCAAGCACCTAAAGCTCCTCCCTGCCTCTCCCCCGCAGTGCAAGGGCAGCAGAAAGCACAATCAGCTGGGTGAGGAGATCCGACACAGAACTTCACCTTCCAACAGCTCTGCAGGAAATCCTTGCCAGGCCTCTTGCTTGGAGCCTTAAGCTGGACTACAGCAAGTGGGATCTGAGCCAGGAGCAGCACAGATTCCCTGCCCCCTTGGAGCAGTGCCCAGCTCACCCCTGAGGAGGGACAAATGCTTTGCAGGGCTTGATGTAATGCTGTGGAGTGGGGCTTGGGTCTGTTCTGCTCCAAAACCCAGGGGAAAAGGTGTCCCAGCAAAGCTGCCCCAGGAGCAGGGTATCAATCCCACCTCTGCCAGTGGGAGGTGGCACCAGGGCTGCACCACGTCCCCACTTTGTGGATTTGTCATGGAGCTGAGCCCCAGGGCGATGGGCACCTCATGTGAGAGGGCAAAAGTGTGAGTTCAGCATTTCCTGGGAATGACAGTGAAACCCAAGAGTGAGTCAGGCTTCCCAGTGCCAAACAAATCAGCTGACAGTCAGGGACCCCAATGCCAGCCCTGGGTATCCACACTGGTGCCTGCCCCAGCAGGCAGACCTGCACAGCAGGGAGTGGCTGGGCAGTATGGATCCTGTACTGCATGGATCCTACACGGCAAGGCAGGAGCTGCTGGGCAGCATGGATCCTATATTGCAAGGATCTTATATGGCATGGCAAACCCCCAGGGAGCCCCCTGGAATGGCACCCAGGTGGGAACAGACAGGCAGCCCCTGCACAGGGGGTGTGGGGGCTCTGAGAGATGAGTAAAGGTGGGTGGCAGTACCTGGGTTTACTGGGAGTACAAAAGGAGACTACTTCGGGAATGCTGGGTGGGAATGGTCTCAATACTGGGAGCCTGTGGATGACGAGGGCGGAGCCCTGGGAGGGTTTTTGTCCCCTCTGGTCACATCCTCAGGTCAGGAAAAATGTTATTCCCTGACACATCTCAAGGGCTGCATGAATCAGAGGGGGACCTCTGTGGGGCAGCACCAGGGGATGCCAGGACCAGCCTGGGGTGGGATTTTGGCCAAGCAATGCCCAGCCTGATGCATCTCACAAAGCCGGGAGGTCCCAGCTCCCCCAGCACCCGCGGGGTGGGTGAGCCCCACCACGCCTCAGCCACCCACACGGCCGCTACAGAGGCACGATTTGCAAGATTTGAGTTTTCCAGAGCACTAAATCAGAGCTGTTTCCTGAACTAAGCCGGGGAGGAGCTGGCGTTGGGGGAAATACCGGGAAGCCAACGCAGCAGGAGCTCCCCAGGCGACCAGACAGAGGATAAATCAGAGCAGACAGTCCGTCCGCAGCCCTGCGGCGGAGATGGAGCCTCGGTCCCTGGCTGCCCTGCGAGCCTGGCACTGCCACTGCACCTCCTCCTCTCCCAGGCACGCTGCTCCCTGTTCCAGCTCCAGCCCCTGTCCACGTTGCAGCCGGCAGATGGGAAAAACCCCTGCGTTTCCCTGCGCATGCCCCGCGGGGCGCGGAGTATTTACCTAATGGTATGCTCAAAATAGATATCATCCATGGAAGCCGTGACGCACGGGCAGCCAGCGTGTCTCTCGGCTGGAAAGGAAAAACAAACTGCATCAGCAACCTGCACCAGTGTGCTGAGGGTGCGAGGGGCACGAGGGCTCCTCTGACCCAGGCTGGTGACACCGGTGACACCCAGGCAGCATCCTTTTATCTGCTCATGCCCATTTCTGGGGACAAGAGCGGGATTTGGGGCTTCTCCTCCCCCAGCAGCGCGGGTTTGTAGATGTTTGAAGGTTTGGAGGGTGTGCTGGTGTTTGCCTTCCCTCCGTGAGTTTGCAGCTGTCGGGATGCACCGGCAGCTGATTCCATCTCCCCATACACAGCAAATATCTCAAAGCTGCTCTGCCGGTGAGACTTTCCCTTGGGACTCCAGGAACCTCAGACTGCAAAACTGCTCTGGGAACCTCATCCAACTGCAGAATTGCACCCGTTTCCCTGTCATAACCTGCCCGTGCTTGGCTGAGCTGGTGAGCTCCATTGTTTCCTGCTGAGTGGAGGAGCTCAGCCCACTCCGGCTGCTGCCGGGATGTCAGGGATGCCACCAGCCTGGCCTCCCCATGCCCTGCACACCAGGCAAGGAAAAGGGCAGCATTATAGACAAAGCAGGCATGGATTTTGATCTGTCCCCAAGCCAGCATGCATGCTGCAGTGCACGTCTCCTCCCCTTCTTGTCCTGCTCCTGTTTGCTCTCTAATTACTCAGCAAAATGGAATTACGTGGGTCCCCAGCTGGCGTCACTCCGAGGCACTGTGCTGGACTGCCAGGGATGCTGCCGATGAGCTGGATCCTGTGGATCCTGCCTGGTGCCTTCTCTGGCAGCCCAGCAGGAGGACAGCTCCAGAGGGAGAGGATGGCTTACCAGAGAGGCAGGCGGCCGTGTCGATCCACTTGAGCAGCTGCCCGGTGCTGAGCTCGCCGCGGTGGTTGGTGTGGCAGGGCAGCACCAGCTGGCTCATCTGCACCTCGGTGGGGTTGCGGGCAGGCGAGGGGCTCGCCATGGCCCCCGGCGCCTCCTCCCGCTCCCCTGGCTCCCGGGCACGTGGTGGAGAGGTCGAGCTCTGTGGGGCACAAAAGCTCTGTTTTACCCAAATGGGAAGCAAATCCCCGGAGGGAACAGTGACCCGTGAAGACACTCCTCACACAGAGCCGGGAGAACCCCAGCCCTGCACACCCCCGGGCACCGCCAAAGCCCTTGCCAAAGACAAGGTGCCCGCAGCCAAATGGGGAAAAATCCCTCTTAAAAAATGCTCCATAAGGGATTACTCCAGGTTTCCAGGCCATTTATCACCCAACCACACTGCCCCCTCCCAAACACCACATAAAACCCCTCCCAAAGTCAATCCCTCCTCTGGGAAGGAATTTTTCTCCCTGACAGCTTCATTTCTAACGTGCTGCAGCACAGGGTGGGTTTGCTCTCCTGGGGCTGGAGAGTGCTCCACACCTTCCACCAACACCCCCCTTTGCCAAAGGAAGCACTGGAAGCTATGTGGTACAAGAAGCAGAGGAGAAGCATCCTCAGTTTGGGGTTGTTTGGGCAGTAAAATACGTTCCTTGCTGGCTGGTCCATCTGCAGGGCACAGAGAGGCTCCCCTGGCACCCCGGTGGGAAGCAGGGTGGGAGAGAGAGGAGGCTGAGGCGGTGCTGGCAGGGAAAACAGCTGATGAGAGATGTCAAGTGAGTCGTGTTACACAAGGGGTGAACTCAGTTAGCCTGGTGAGTAACTGAGGAGACACGAGGAGCTGTCTGGGCTTTGTCACAGCCCTTCCTTCCGCTTTCTGCTCCCGCTGCAGCTCCCGCTCACAGCACTTGTTGCGAGAGTCCCACTCCAGCAGCTTCTCTGCCCTTTGCTTTGCCCGGATTCTTTTAAAGATGGGTTTATGCTGAAAATGATGCTTTCCCGACTACCCTGAGCTCACTGCCTCTCAGAATAGCATTTTTCTCCAGTGGGTCTAACCTCTGTTTCCATAGCTACTGGTACACGACATCCCGGGAACGGCACAAGCCTCGCCTCAGCAGAGACGGCGGCGAGCGCGCCGAGCCAAGCCGATGGCAAAGGGCCCCCATCCTGCAGTGAGACCAACCCCTGGCCACCAGAGCCCCTCCAGCAGCCTCCAAACCCCTCCGTGAACCTCCCAGGCTGCTTCCCAGCATGCAGAGGCGCCTACATGAGTACCACAGAGCTATTTTGGGAAGCCGGCAGGCTCTGGGGTACGAGCCAGCAATGCAAAGAGCTCCAAAGCCGCCTGCTGCAGAGTGAGCAGACAGCCTGGCCCGAGATCCCTCCGGTCATTTTCCCGGCATTTGACAGCTCTGAGTTTTAGGGAAGAAGCTGCTAGTCCTGGGAAGAGCCCTGGCCTGAGGTAGCCAGCATGAGGCTGGGGATGCTGATGAGGAGGGAACACGTTGGGAGAGGAGGCAGCCAGTCCAGTGCAGGGCTGGGAGCAGCTCCTGGCACAGGGTGGCATTTGTCCAGCACAGCCTGGGTTAGTAGCCGCCGGCACAACAGGGAGCCACGGGTTAGTTGCACAGCACGAGGGGTACCTGGAGGCCATTGCAACAGAAGCTCAAGATCTCTTCAGGGACTATAATATTCCCCTTGACCATTTTTAAGAGACACCTGGAAAGGAGAAGAGTGGCTCTGGTTACGGCAGGACTGGCAGAGACGGGGGTGGCTGTTTCCCAGCAGGGACAAGGCAGTGTGTGTGGCGGGCTGTCACACCCTGTCCCCACATCCCATGCTGACGTCTCTCCCCACAGCACTGAACCCTCGCCAGCATCTATCAGGGGGCTGTCAGAGCTGAAACAGAGAAGGGCAGACCAGGGCAGGTGCCTGCCATTCCATGGGAGTCAGGTCCCACACTCACCAGCCCTGATGAAAGAGGCCCAGCTATTTTGGGGTGCTGGACCAAGCACAGATTGCAGGGCCCTGGCCAACCCCTCGGTCAGTGATGCTTTGTCAGTGCTTCCTGTGTTGCTACATGTGACAGGACTGTGCCTTGAAGCTCCCCTGGCCGGAGCAGTGACACCGCTGCAGTCACAAGACAACTGGGAGCATATTTTTGGCAGCAGGCAGGGCTGAGGCTGCCATGGGTGGTACTGAGGGCAGCGAATGGGAAGCACCCAATGCCAGCAACGCCGCTGTGCCCTGCTTCAGCCCCTCTGCCTGTGAAGCCCTGGCATTCCCCAAGGGCACCGTGTGCCCTTGGGTGCCTGCAGGCTCCTGGGCCACGAGCATGGTGACTGTGTCCCAGCTGGACATTGTGGTGGCATTGCAAGGAAAGGCAGAGTGGGAGCTGCAGCAAAAACAAGTGGAAGAGTCTTTGTATTTACAGTTTGCTTTTAAACACAACACTGCCAGGCCCTTGGCACACCCCCAGCTTCCCAGCACACATCCCTCTACCTGCTGGAGGCAGCTGCTCTTTTACTGAGGCAGGGGATTGACTGATTTTGGCAAGGGGCTAAAAGAGTGGGAGCTGTAGATTTGCCTCCTGCACCATCAGGAGCTGGGGCATCACACGGAGTGCACCCAATGAGGTCGGTACAAAACAAGGGCGCTCAGGTCCCCTACGCACACAAACGGCACCGTGGAGCCTCTCGCAGCCTCCCACCCCTGCCCCAGCAGCACCGAGTTTTGCTTTCCCCGGCCCCATGACTTTTTCCCTCGCCCCATGACCTCTCTAGCCTTGTTATTGATGTTTGGGAGCTTCCTGATGGTTCACCCGCCCTTGCAAGAGCCCAGTGCAAGAGTTACTCTCCTGTTTTACAAGCCGGGTTTGCTGCCCAATTGCAGACACGAGGCGGTGGCTGGGGGTGGTCCTGTTACACCCCATAGCCCCAGCCTACAGCACCAGAGGGACATTCCTTGGAAACCCAAACCTGCAATCGTGTCACCTTGTCCCCTGGGCTGCGTTAGCAGGAGGAGGAAAAATAGCCAGAGCTGTCTGCTTTGCATCATCCTCCTGCTATTTCCCAGGCAGCCCCAGCCCACGCTCCCACCCTGGGGAAGGGGAGCGCCCCGGCTGCGTTCCAGAGACCCGGAACCATTCAGCCAGTGGGTATTTATGGAGTATTTGTTATCGAAACTAAGAGAGCAAGTGTCTGTCCTCATTAAAATCTTCAGCCTCACTCAACTGTCACAATTTTAAAGCTGTTGACTGATGCAGCCCTCGGGTCACCATGGCAACAGGATGCAGTACCCAGGCGATGATGCTCTTACTCTGTCACCCCTTGAATGACCCACTTCTACCCAAAAAAAAAAAAAAAAAAAAAGAAGAAAGTTTGCATTAGAAAAAAAAACCCTTCCAGCAGAATGTTTTCCTTGCCTCCTGCCACGCTCACTTCCTGTGCTTCTGGAGGCTTAAGGAGCCCACAGAGCAAACCAGCAAAGACACAGAGGGGAAGACACACCAACAACTCTGCAAATACTGGGGAGAGGGACCCTACAGCACCCCACAACTGTCCTGTACTCTGGCAGAAGGGTGTCCTGCAGCACTGGAACATCCACAAGCTCCAGGGAAGGTTTCTGCTGTGAAATTCGGTGCTGGCCTCTTCAGAAATCACCAGGGGATGAACATCCATTGCAAACCCTCGTGGGTCCCGCAGCTCCCTGGGATGATGCTCGGCAGAGATGCAGGAGAACAGTTGTTCCCCCCAATCCTTGGGCCCACTGAAAGCAGGGTGTTTGCTTTTGCCACCCCCAAGACAGTGGATGAGAGGGAGGGACAAGGGTGAAACTGGGGTGGGGGTCCCAAGTGCTGGGCTTTGGAGGGGCTCTGGGCAGAGCAGGGCAGCCTTGCACCTTGAGCCACCCCCACCTGCCCTCAGAGCTCTCTCACCACCCCACTCCCACCTCCCAAACACCTAATCCCCATTTTCCCCCACCTGGCTCTGCCTCCTACCCCCACCCCGGCTCCTCGGCATAACTTTACCCCTCCCTGGAAGTATATAAAGAAAAAAAGGGGGGAGACATTGGGGAGGAAAGCGGCGACAATGAAGTTCTCATGGGGGATTATTGGTGTATAATTGAGCAATATCCATGGTAACAAGCAAATCTGCACGCGTTAAAGAATTAACCTGACCTACTTTGGGAAATTCTGCCATCTCGACAGGGCAGTGAGGGCTGTCCATCCCCCGAGACCTGGCCCACCACTCCCACTGCCAGCAGTGGCAAAGCCCCGGTGCAAGCGGTACTGGAGATGTCCAGCACAGCTCAGCCCCACCACTGCATGCCCATGGGGATGGAGCAGGGTCCCCAGGATGAGAGCTGCTGCTCAGGATGTGGCCCCACTGGGACAAGAGGGACTGAAGGGCCAGGTCACAGCACGGTGAGGAAACACAGCAGCTCCCTGCAGCACAGAGGGTGGCCAGCCCAGAATAAAGGCCAGGACAAACTGCAGGTGGTATTTCTGGGACCACACATCATGTTTCCTTAGAGTTCATGGTGCAAAGCAAGGCATAGGGCCAGGAAAGTGCAAACCGAGGGTCAAAGGCAAGAGCGATGACTCCTCTTACAAGGGGATGATGGTTTTCCAACCACCACCCATGGGAAAGCTTCACTCAAGGTGAGCGCAGTGGGGACACCTCCAGCACCCTCACCTCCCTCTCCACCGCAGGGTGAAGCATCCCCAGCCCTGGCCCTGCCCGCAGCCCCCTCCATACCCCTGCCCAAGCGCTCTCCACACCTCCTGTGAGGCTCCTGGGAAGGCTGGTGCTGATTTGCCAGCACAGGGGCAAAGTTCCCAAGGGAGTGTCCCAGGAGACAAAGGTCTGGCTCCAGTGCAGGGGGAGAACAATGCCACATGTCACCCCAGTACAGCTGTAAACACTGCCAGGCCCAAAATTCACACACCTGGGGACACAGAGGCACCTTTGCCCTGCCACCCACAGCGTTCCCAGGGAGGAGACTGCCACAACATCAATACAACCGTGTTTTAGACCACCACAGTCGAGCCCACCAAGCTGGAAACCACCACAGTGGAGACCAAGCTGGTGCAAAGGTCTACACCCTGGTGGTCTTACCTGTGTGGTCTCCACAATGGGGGTCACCATGGTTGAGACCACTGGAAAACACCCAGGTGAACACCATGGTCTACATCATGGTAGTCACCATGGCCAAGACCGCCTCATTTGAGGGTGGAGATCCTCATGGCATTGTGCCACCCACGCAGCCACCCACCCTGCCCCAGCCAGCCCCAGCACATCCCATCCCTCTGCCCTCGCCGTGCCGCCATCGTTGCCAGCAGCCCTGTGCCCACGCTTCCCAAATATCTGCCCCTGCTTTTAAGTGAGAAGAAGCTGATTCAAGCCAAAGCCCTCTAGTACTCCTCCTGTCGCACCCAGGAAGACCGGGGGGGGTTTGATGTTCCCAGCTCTTGCCCGCTGTCCCCGCTGCAGCCGGAGGGTGCCACGTTCCCATGAAAACCACAATGGAGCAGCAGCACAGCTCGATGCAAACCCCAAGGGCAAGAAAGCATCACCCGGGCAAGCAGGGGGGCACAAGAAGCTTTCACCCCTCACCTTCCCCCTGGAAGAGCCGCCCAGCACCGATGCAAGCCAGGACAAGCCGCCGCTCCACCGCCGGGAGTGGAAGTCTCCACAGCAGCTCCCGCTCACCCAGCCCTGGGGTTCCCCGCCTTGTCCCCATGGTCCCCAGCTCCCCCCAGCCCTCACCTCAGCCAGAAGAAGCTGAGCATTTGCGGGAGGTGTTGAGGCGACGGCTGGCTCGGAGGAGAAGCGTCCGGACACCTGCGGGCGCGGGCGTCGAGGCCAGGCTGGCGCGGAGCCCTGGGACGGGGCCAGCGCACACCCCCTCCCGCTTCCTTAAATATGGCCATGCAGAACTTTTCTTAAGGTAGCGCTTGGCAGATCTGCGCTCGCCTGGAAAATGGCCGGCGCTCTGGAGGTTGGCTCTGGATGCAGGAGGGAATGCGTCGGGCTGGCTGCAGAGCCAGGGAGAGCGGCGGGAGGCACCGGCGCGCTGCCAGCAGCTCTGCGGAGCGGGGTGCTGCTGCTTCCTTCATCCCCCCCCAGGGAGCAGCTCCTGGGATGAGGTCTCCTCCCCAGCCCACTCATCATCCTCTTCTCCCCCCATCACCTCAGCAAGGGGCACTCAGTTAAACTTGCCTAAAAATACCAGTATTTTCCCCAGAGTCGCCGGTGCCGACACCAAGCTCACTGTCCGGAAAAGCCTCGGCAAACTTCTCCAAAGCAAATCCAATCCACACAGCTGCTCCCTGGCCCTGCTGCCTTTGAAGTACCTCTGACAGGGCTTATCACAAACCTCCCCCCTCCCCCTTTTTTTTTTCTTAACAAGGAAATAAAATGCAAATTGCCCTGTCACCTCATTAATGACTAATGGGTTTAGTGGAGATGTTGTTCTCTTTGTATTTGATTTACACACTTTTACAAGTGAAGCTTGGTAATCGACCTACAAGAGTTTGATCAAAGCTCTTGGCAGGCACCGGCAGCACAAGTATTGCCACTGGAAAGCCAGCAGAGAAATAATCAAGCAATTTTAACAAAGCCCCCCCCCCCCTTTTTTTTTTGTTTTTGTAAATAAGAATAACAAAAGCACTGGAACAAGGCAAAAGTCCCTGCCTCAGCCACCTAAATTTAGGCTGGACGTGGAAAATGTTCGTCAAAACCCTAGACCCAGGCACAGGGGAGGTGGGACACCTGGATACCTCTGCAAGGGCTGGGCCGGGTAGGGATGGAGGTGGGGCCCAGCTCAGGGTGATGTCCCCCTGAGGGGGTTTGGAGCCTTTGGGGGATGGAGGAAGCAGCGCTGCACAGCACCAGGTGATTGATCCGATTATGGTGATGGAGATTCTCTCTGGAAGAAGATTGTTGCCTGAGGATTTTAACCCCACTGAGCATTCACTGCTCAGCTACTTGGATAAAATGTGCAATTCTTCATTCCGAGAGCAGGAATGAAGCAGCCCTTTTGCCCTGCACAACCCCTTCCATGCCTTGAAGGTGGCTTTGCACACCCAGATACGATTAAATTCCACCATTTCAGAAAACAACATTTCCTTTAAAGCATTGTCTTTTGGGACAGCAAATAGGGTATTTCTCACCACAATGGTTTTCTACCCGCTTGCAGCAGACCAGGTGCCCTGCAAACCAGATGGCAGCAAGCGTCCTCCAGAACATCTCCCCACCTTTAGCACGGAGGCCCCTGGCCAGGAAGCTCTTCAGGGATCTCTCCCTCCCTCCTTAGGACTGTTTGTTTCTGCAGCCAGAGATTAGGATCAAAAGGTTTGTTCCAGGCAGGGAAAACGATTCTTCCCACTCCTCCGAGTCAAAGGGAACAGCGCTATTAGAAACACTTCAGATGCTTGACCCACGCTCGAGCCTCCAAACAAAAGTTGCAAGGAGAGGGTTGATGTTTTCCAGGCCCAATTAGCATAATGTTGTAATTCTCGAGCTCTCAGGCTGCCTGCATCCCTTCGCCCCGGCCGCCCAGCGAGCGCACGCCGGCACCAGCTCCTTCCTTCTGATCCATCACCATATGCCCGTCTTTTACAGTTCTTTGGTGCGTGATGCTCAGAGAGTGGATAATTAGCTAAATGAATTAATTGACATTCATACTTGTAATTAGCAACCGGTTACAAGCAGCTATTCTCCTTGGGACAGCTAAAATTTCTCAGGGATTGGTGTTAAAATACTGGAAAATCGTTCGGGGTAAGTAACGAGGGCCGTGAGTGCTGATGGCTGCAAGAGCCGCCGCATGGTAAACAAGCCCGTGCAGAAGCAGAGCAGGCTGTGGAACGTGTTGGATCTGCCGCTGCTGCTCGGGAGGAGGAGAACTTTCCAGCTTCGGAAGAAATCCGGGCCAGATGGGCGGCCTCCAGCCGGCGGCTCCCACCAGCTCCCGGCTAACCCTTTCCACCCCCACTCACCGGAGAGTTCGCAGCGAGGACCCGGCAGTGGAGGCTGCTCATGCAAAGCAATGGGAATTGGATGTCGTGAGTGTTAATTAAACCATTAATTACTGCTGAGCAGGGGGGGGAAGAAGTGACCTGTTGGTTTTATCGCTTCTTGGAGTAGCAGGGAGGACGAATTGCTCAGGGGCTTGGCAGTGGGCGAAAGGGGTTGTGGTGTGAGATAGATCTTGGCTGAAATGTAGATTTTTCTCAGATTTAAGGGGATGCTGGCGAGCACCAGCACGGTGCTGGTGCAGCCACAGCTAATCCCAGCACCCTGCGAGGCCAGGAGTGGGAGCCGCACTAGGGACAGCGTTAATGGAGACTGAGACCCCAGCCCTCCTGTACTGCTGAGGGAGACCACACCACCAGGGGCTTGGACAGGCTTTCAGGGTGTCCCAAACTGCCCTAGCAGGGATCCCACTCCCAGCCACGGGGTGCAGTCATCACCCACAAAGCCCCAACAATCAGCACTCACAGCCTCTGGAGTCACAGCCCCTGAGGTAGAATGTGCAGGGACCCCACGCCCCCAGAATGTAGCAGGGGTGGGTGAGCTGAAGGTCTCTTCGCCCTGGAAAAGGCTCCCCAAACCTGTGTGCTGATGGGAAGAAGGGAGGCAGCACACAGACAGAGCCATACAAATGGCTTGTTATGGAAAAGAGGAGAAAAAGTGATACTAATTGCACTTCATAAATCAAACTCTCGTGTCTTGCTGCATCAGGAGCTCTGCACCACCAAGGAGCAGAGCCTGGGCTGAGGGTACAAAGGACTCCAGGGAGGAGGAGCCCTCCAACTGCTTGGAGACCAGCGTTGGGGTGCTCTGCCCTGCACCACCTCCCACCCTCTGCTACCCACAGCAGCTGCAGCAGCTCTGGCTGGCACAGAGGCAGTGCCATAGGGTGGTAGGACAGGGGGATAAACTGGCACCCCACGAGCCTGGGTCTCCCTAAGAGAAGGGCTCTCCCACAGCTCCTGGCACATGATCAGGGCCCCGTCACTCTGCCAGGAGTCCTGTTCTTGGCTCCTCCAAGCTATCAAAGCTTTAGATTTCCCTGGCAGCACCTGGAGTTTAAAGGCTGGGGAAAGGGACAAAAAAAACCCCCCCATCTCAGAAGAGAGGCAGTGGGAAAGGCTGGGCCAAGGAGATGTCATGCCACCCTTTCAGCTAGTACACACCCCAGTATGCTCTCAAACACACTGCACAAGACAGCAGGAAGGCTACTTTTTCTTTAGCTGCGGGCAAAAAAAAAAAAAATAAATCAATTACAAGGTAACCTATTTTTCAACTCGTCCATTGGTATTTACTTAATTTCAAGGCTGGCTTGCCCACCCTGCCAGGGAGAGGACGAGGGAGGCCATGTGCCACGGGGCTGAGCCAGGCTGTGGAATTTTGTTTGGATTTGAGACACCAAAGCGCCGAGCAACGAGGGGCTGTTTGAACGGGATGGAGTGTGACATGGGGCACCCAGGCAGACCCCAGCCCTGACAGGGATGGGGAGCACCAGGGGGTTCCTTGGTGCTCACAGGGCAGCAGGAAAAGCCCACTGGGAAGCAGAACTTTCTGGAGAAGGTTTGGGAGGTGCTGGTGGCCCATGTGGGCAGGGACTGCAAGGGGGGTCCATGGGGACAGGAATAGCTCCAGGGGTCCACAAGAGCAGAGAGTCCCGGCGAATCCACGGGGACAGGAGCACTCAGGGGGGTACATGAGGACAGGGCCATCCCAGGGCAGTCCACAAACACTTGGATATCTGGAGGGGCTACACAGACACAGGATACCCCTAGGCACATGGGGATAGGACACTGGGGGAACACAGGGACAGAGGCACCCACCGGGGGGGCACAGGATATCCCTGGACACACGGACACAGGATCCTGAGGGTACACAGGGACAGGAACCCCCCGGGGACCACACGGACACAGCACCACGGGGGAAGGCAGACACCCCGGGGGGACACACGGACATAGACACCCTCGGGGGACACACGGACACGGACACCCCCGGGGGACACACGGACACAGGGCACGGGGGGACACACGGACACAGGACAGGGGGGGACACACGGACACCCCCGGGGGACACAGGGCACGGGGGGACACACGGACACAGGGCACGGGGGGACACACGGACACCCCCGGGGGACACAGGGCACGGGGGGACACACGGACACAGGACCCCGCGGGGGACACACGGACACAGGGCACGGGGGGACACACGGACACCCCCGGGGGACACAGGACACGGGGGGACACACGGACACAGGGCACGGGGGGACACACGGACACAGGACCCCGCGGGGGACACACGGACACAGGGCACGGGGGGACACACGGACACCCCCGGGGGACACAGGACACGGGGGGACACACGGACACAGGGCACGGGGGGACACACGGACACAGGACCCCGCGGGGGACACACGGACACCCCCGGGGGACACAGGGCACGGGGGGACACACGGACACAGGGCACGGGGGGACACACGGACACGGGGGGACACACGGACACAGGACAGGGGGGGACACACGGACACAGGACCCCGCGGGGGACACACGGACACAGGGCACGGGGGGACACACGGACACCCCCGGGGGACACAGGACACGGGGGGACACACGGACACAGGGCACGGGGGGACACACGGACACAGGACCCCGCGGGGGACACACGGACACAGGACAGGGGGGGACACACGGACACAGGGCACGGGGGGACACACGGACACAGGACCCCGCGGGGGACACACGGACACAGGGCACGGGGGGACATACGGACACCCCCGGGGGACACAGGACACGGGGGGACACACGGACACAGGGCACGGGGGGACACACGGACACAGGGCACGGGGGGACACACGGACACAGGACCCCGCGGGGCCGCGCTGTGCCGGCGCTGCCGCGCGCCGCCAGGGGGCGCCGTTGCTCTGAGCGGCGGCGCGCGGCCCCCGCCTGTTTCCCCCCCCCCCCCTCCCGGCCGCGGCCGCCCCGGCCCCGCACCGCGACCCGCCCCGCCCGTCCCCGCCCGTCCCCGCCCGTCCCCGCGGCCGGGGGCGGACACGGCGGGGGAACGGCGCCCTCCGGTACCCTGAGGGCCCCCACGGAGCGGGGAGGGCGGGAGGGAAGGGGGGCTGCGAGCAGGAGGGGGCGGGGCGGAGCGAGGCTCCACCAATCAGCGCGCGGCGGTTTCAAGAAGCCCCTTCCGCGCCCCGCCCCGCCCGCGCGGCGCCGCGCGGCCCCCGGGGGGGACACGGGCCGAGGGGGGAGGGACCCGGGCCGGGAGAGGGACCGGGGTCCGGCCCCGCTGCCCACCCCGCTGCCCGCCTTCCTGCCGGCGTGGGGGAGGGGAGGAGCGGGAAGGCATCGCACCCACGCGTGCCCGCGCCCGTGGCCGCGGGGGTTCGGGTGCTGCCAGCGCAGGGCTTCGCCTCCGCGTCCCGGGCTGCCGGGCCAGGGTGGCACTCGCCCCCTGGTTATGGTGGGGACGCCCCCCCAGGCCTTTATTAATAATGCAGTATTATTAATTATGCAATTTAATTAATTATGCGCATGCAGCATCTACCAGCGGATCGCTGCTGCTGCTGCCGTCGCCTTCATAAAAAGCCCTTTGCTGGTTGGGGTTCTGCGCGCAGGCCTTGGAGCCACTTCAGGCACCGGCGATGTTTTGGCACTGGTGATGTTTCGGCCGACGCCGAGCTCCCTCCGGCACCGAGCTCCCTCCAACCGCCGGCACAGCTGCGCGGGTAAACAGGAAACCCCAACGCCGCAGCGCCCGCCAGACCCAGAAACCCCAACCCCACGGCAGGCGAATGACTCCTTCCCAAAAACATCAGCGGCTCCGCGGGCGTGGGGCTGGGTGGGAGAGGGGATGGGTGGCAGCCCCCCGGTACCGCTGGCCGCCTGCCTGCGCCGAGTTCATTTGAATGCGAGCCATGCAGAGTGCTCGCCACCGCCAGTGAGGTGTGGAAATCTCGCCCAGATGAGGAGGGGGTTCTTCCTGCTCACAGGTTTAGAGGGAAAAAAGCCTTATTAGAAGACAGGGAATTTTAGACACCAAATCCAGCCCCTCTCAATGGCTGCGCTGCGCTCCAGGGAGGCTGTGAAATGGAAGGGTTAGTTTTGGAGGGGTGCAGGGAGTGTGTGGTGCCCCAGTTGGCTGGAAACCCCTCTCCCATCCTCCCCATTAGCATCTCCAGCAGTCATCATGCCCTGGAGTTTTGGTTTTCCCATGGGAAAAGGGAATACCAGGCTGGCAGCAACATGAAGATAAAACAACCTATAGCTCAGTCAAAATTAAAATTCGAAATCCAAACTGCCAGCAGTGGTGCCTGGTGGGAGGGCAATCCTGCAGCAGGCTGGGGTGCAGTGTCCCGGGCAGGAATCAGCCTGTACAGGTCTGTGTCCAGACGGGATGGCAGTGGTGCTCATCTGCAAGAGCACACACTGCCCACACACCCACTATGGATAAGGGCCACATCGCTTCGGAGGCTCACGGAGCCATTAGAGCTACTGAACAGACCCTGCACCTTTGTAAGTGCAGGGCAAAATCAAGGATGGAAATTTAAAAAATGTGTTTATTTTTACAGGTGATGTTCCAGCAGAATATTTCCAGTGAATTGACAAGCACAGGCATTCTTCCCAGCAATGGGCACCCTAAACAGCCCCGGGTGGAAGCTGCCGGGCTGTGATGGACCAACAGTTCAAGGAAGGGGCCAGGAGAAGGGAAGCTGCTCTGGGAGGTCAGGAAAGGCCAACTAACCACCAAAACTTGGGAGCATTTCGATATCCTGATGAGCCCTGGCGGCAGGGGCTTGAGGGCTCCTTTCTGCTCCCAGCAAGCCAGGGATGGGTGCAGAGATGTCGCCAGCCCAGGCCAGAGGCAATAAAGCGCCTGGAGTGATGCAGCAAAACAGGATGGAGTCGCGTGTCGAAATAAATCATCCATGGAGGCAAGGCAGGGAGGAGGAGGAGGTTTTCTGCTCTCGAGCCTCCCTGTGTCTAACAAAGCCTCAGAAACCCCAGGTGGGCAGCGAGAGCCAGGGCAGGATCCGACCAGCCATGGCCCCAGCTGTCCCAGAGCAGAGCTGGTCCTGGCCAGGTGCCCTGCTGCTCCAGCTCTCCTGGGAGCTGGTTTTTCCATCCCTTCCCAGCTCCCGCGGCTTCACCTTGTGGCAGGCATTGCACAGAGCTGCCAGGAGTGATAAAATGGCTGTCCCCCAAATTTATGGAGTTTATCTGTGAATAACTCTTGGAGGTGAAGCGGCCGTTGAGCTGGGGAGGAGGAAGGCTTTACTTCGGGAAAAACTCTCCCAGAGGCAATGCAGGGCAGGCAGGAGCCCAGACCCAGTTCCAGAGACCAGCAGGGACGTGCCCCATGCCCCACAGCCCCCCCAGCTTGTAGGGCTGGAGCATCGCCGGGGTGAGCTCGCCGCTCGCCCACGCTGGGGGAAGCCAAGGGCTTGTTTCCCATCCGCAGCGTGTTTATTAGGAGCTAAGTCATGAAGAGGCTTTGGCACATCTCTGTCGCTCCCGTGGAGCGTGTTTAGCACAGCAGAGATCGCTGCTTCTTCCAACAGCACGTGCATGCCCGGGATTTCCATGGCGGCCAGGCATTGTGTCCCATGCTCTCTTCCCATGCCAATCTTTTCTTCTCCCCCACAAAAAAGGTTGTATCAATGAGCTATGGAGCAGCATCCTGATTCCTGGGGAAGCACAGCTGAGGCTGAGCAGGCTGAAGCCTCCCCCTCATGCCCCCTCCCCACTCTGCTGCAGTAACATCCATCCTAAGTTTCTGAGCCTCTTCTAATTTTGGAGGCCGTTAGCAAAGCAGGCGCTGTTGCAGCCAAACGAGGCTGCCAATGTTTCCTTTAAAAGCTGCTTTCACTCCGAAGGACTCTTCTAGATGGTTTGCTTTTAATAGCAGGCTGCAGGGTGGCCCAGCTCGTGGCCAGGGCTCTCTTTGGAGCGAGAAGGGACTGGATGGCATTGGGAGCAGGACTGGGGACGTGCAGGGAGCCACACACATCCATCATGGGCCACGACAATGCACACGTGCATCCCTTTCCCGGTTCAGAGCAGCAAAGATCCTCACCCCCTTGCAAGCTGATCCCACTGCAGCCCATTTCCTCCTTTCCCTCTCCAGCTCGTGGGGAAATCTTTATGGCATAGGGGGACAGATACAGCCCCTAACTGTGGTGATATCTCAGAGGAGAAGGAAAGGCCAGAGGAGCCATGGAGAAGCAGGAGGAGTGAGGTCAGCACACTGGTACGTGTGAGTGCTTTGAAAAACCCAATTGCTGCTTCAGTACAACCAGATTCAGGAAAATGAAGCTGAAGTGTGAAAAATGAAAGTGAAAAGATAGGAACCAACCCACGGCTATTTATTCTAAAAATACTGACCTAAATACTTAAGCGCACATATAAAAGTAGTTGTCTTTGCTGATTTCCTTTATGAGAGTCTCCTGGTTTGGTTATTATTTCACTCAGAAACCAGAAGATGAGGATTTTTGGAGACATGGAGACTGTGTACTAGCCTGGCACTCCAAAAGTCTTTTGCCCAAAGCTGTATGCCCAAATGTCATCTGAAAGCCCAGCTTTGAAATTCATTCATTCATTCATTAAGCTAACGAGGCCCCGTGGTGAGCAGCCCATGCCTGTGCTGATCAGAATAGGAAAGGCTTTGGCTGGGTCTCGTGCAATGGCTCTCGTGTTTCTCACTGGGTGGGATGATGGCAGTGGCCATGGGCACAGTGTGGGCATGGCAAAGCCCCCAGAAGAGATTTGGGAACAGAGGGAGGCACTGGGGCAGTGGCCTTGGCACAAAGCATCCTTCAGCTTGCAGCACTGGCAGAGCTGGGCTGCAGTTCCCACCTGGGCTGTTGTACACATCTGGGCTGGGGTTCACATCTAGGCTTGTTGTTCCCTCAGGCTGTTGTTGCAGGCAGTCACCAGCCTTTGCCCACTCCTCACTCATCTGGCAGCAGCCAGGGCCAGGATGTGGGGAGGCTGTGGGCAGCCTAAGTGCTGAGCCTGGCTTAGTACAAAACTCCCTGGGACCAGTGACACGACATGGCCCACACAGAGGAGCATCTGTCCTGCAGGCAGCCCTCTAACTAGGTATTTTGGGGTTTCCCACATCCCTGGAGGTGTCTGGGCCAAGTACTGGGGTGGATGGCAAGGGAAACCCAGGTGCAGGGGCCCAGGCAGTGCATGGGGACCCCTGTGCAGTCACAGCCCCCGATGCGGCACTGTGACCTGCTCTGCACGACCTTCCTAGGGGAGATTATGAAAGTGCATTACGTGTGGAGGCAAAACGGATGGAGGAGCGGGCAGGAGTGCTGGGTCAGCAAGTCGTGCAGGCTGGATGAGCGGTGAGTGCTCAGAGGGAGAAGGAAGAGACCGTGCTGAAAACAGTAAAGGTAAAAGCCAGGGTGGGGGGGAGTGGCTCCCTGCCTGAAGGTCCCAGGGGGGAGAGACAGTCACGGCGTTTCCATATGACAAAGTGAAGGTGCAAGCCAGAAAAACATGGGCTTGATAAAATGGATTGGTTTGGGGTTTTTTTGAGTCAGGAAAAGGGGTGCCTAGTGCAGTGTGGGAGCAGGAAAGGGCTCCTTTTGGAGTGTGGTCTGTGGCCTGGGGGCGAGTCTGTTCCCTAGAGCATTCTGCAGACCAGGGGATGGATGAGTACCAGCTAGGTCCCCTCACTGCCTGCTGGGAAGCGAGGTGGCCATGGATGGCTGGGTGGGAGAGCAGAGCCAGAGCAAGCCCTCTGAGCAGCAAGAGCTGGGTTTGAAACCTTGGAGGATGTTGCAGAGGTGAGTGTCCCTGAGGACACTGGCTCCAATGGCAGGCTGCTGACTGGAAAGCCTTTCCTATAGCCCTGAGGTCCTCCTTCCTCCCACAAAACTCCCAGGAGCGATGGAGGAAACCCTCGTGGGCAGCAGAGCCAGTTGGACCACAGCTCACCCTGCAGCAGCTTTTTACCTAAAATAAGGCTGCTAAAATAAGTACCCAAACTGTCACCATGCTTGCAGCAGATTTACAGCTCCACGCACACACCTGGCACCGGTCCACCCTGCTGTGGGAGCACCCATGGGGCCAGTGGCAGCAGGGGGAAGGTGTGCTCCAAAACCCAAGGTCACCCTCCGTCAGAGGCGCTCCGGCCGCGTTGCAGGGCGCTAGAGGGGGTGGCTGGCTCAGGGCACTGCTGGCAACACATATCAGGAAGAGACAGATGGAAGAGGTGACAGATAAGGGACTCAGCCTGGAGAAGAAACAGGAGAGATAGGACCCAGAGGCTCTGCCCCAGTGGAGAGAGTAGGCTCAAAACCAGACCCAGCAGAGCTGGATTTAGATCCCGTAATGCCGGCTGGGCGCCTGTTCCCTGCCTAAACCCCTCCTTGCCGAGGGCAGGGGGTGAGGAAACCACTGATGTTGAACTGCAGATACTTAGTGGTGCAGTGGGGCTTCTGCCTGGCTCCCAAGGCAGCTGAAAACTGCTGCTACCCTGGAGGGGCTGCGACCCTTCACCTGAGAATGGCTGACATGGGGCACAGCTCGGACGCTGTCCTGTGGGATGACTGAGGAAACTCCAAGACAGGCACCATCCCATCAGCTGTAGGGCCTGCAGGCAGACACAGCTCTGCTGGGACCCCCTGGGAAGGTCCCTGCTATGCCATTGCCATAGGAGACCTACAGGTAGCACTTACATGTAACCCCTTGCAGCATCCTCAGCCCACGTCAGTGCCCTGCCTGGCCCCACAGAGCAGCCACCAGAGCTCAGCCACAGGGAAGGAGCAGGGTCAGACACAGACAGCACTGCATGGGAATGTCAGCAGCACTGCTGGGAGCCAGGCTGGGGGTTGTCACCGTGCAGGATCACAGCCCCTGCATGCTGCTTTTCCTGGGGGGAGGGGATATTTCATTGCAAGATGTCCCTTGCAGGGAGGTGTAGGCTAGTGGCAAAGGAGGTGAGAACCAGGAGAACCAGACTCGCCCAGAGCAGCTGGCACTGGCAAGAGGTGGGCGAGGTGACACTTCATCGGGGCAACAGGGTAACTAGTTTCTGACATTTTGGGTTTTGCCTTTGCCCTGTTCCTCAGGAGTCAAACCGCAAGCGCAAGTTTGGGGCTTACAAGTTGTCTGTGCTCCTCAGACAGGGAAGTCCTGCTCCTCAGCTTTATCTCCGTCGCTTTCTCCCTTTGAGCCTTCTACCTCTGTTTGTCTCCTCTGAAACGACAGGAATCCACAGAGTTAAAATCCCAGGAGCACCAGCTATGGGAATGCAGCATGATTTCCCAGCCTTCCCTGGGGAAAGCCCAGGAGCCATGTCCCACATGGGTGCTCCTGCTTGGCACTTTGCAGTGCCTGCCTGCAGCCGAGGTTAGCGCAGGAATTGCGGGTGAGGAATCGGCGCCGCCACGCAGGGAGCTGCTGGGGAATAGCTGCCACGCTTTACATTCACAGCCCATCTATTTTGCAATAACTTCACCATGATGTTCCCACATAGACAAGCCTAAGCTAGCATAGATAATGAAATGGGTTAAAGGAGACAGGCAGAGGGAGAGGAGAGGAGCCAGCAACTGGTAGTAAATCAGGAAGAGAACAGGGCTACTTTAAATTCAAGGTCCTGGTGGCAGGGCAAATTTGGTTTGTGCCAAAAGGCACAGGGTTCAGAGGATGAGACACTGTTGGGGAAGACAGTAGTGTCTCCTCGGTGGGGCCACCAACTTGTATCTCCCATCAAACCCCACCCTGCTCCTGTCATTCCCCTGTGCCTGCCCAATGGGTGTCACTGGGATTAAGCACAGCTAAGGGCACCATTCTGGGTGGTAAAAGGGTGCTCAGAGGATCCTGAAAGAGCTGCCAGCCTGGCAGGGCAGGCAGTGGGCTCTGCTCTGCAAGGGGAAGGTCTTGCAGGCCAGCATCAGCTCTTGCTTGGGGCCTGGGGAGACCCAACCACTGAGACTCCACTACCTTTGGCACAGGCTTCGAGGCAGTCCAAACAAGCTAATTAAATCCTGCTCTGCTTAATCAGAGCCATTGAGCACCAGTCAGAAGAAATTAATCCCATGTTTTATTAGATGCTGTTTGAAGTCGTGTTTGGCACCTCATCCTCGGTTCTCATCTCCTTCTGGGGAAGGAAGAAGGACATCTGCGGGGAAGAGCGAGGGTGCAGCAGATGGCAGTGGGGATGATTCAGGGGCTTGAGGAAGGAGCTGCGACTCCAGCGGCATCCCTGGGGGGGGGGGGAACGAGACACCTCTCCCTGCATCCCACAGCCTACCCCCTCCCCACGGCTGAGAGTCTGCGAGCCAGGCAGGCATCCCAAAAATACACGTTCCTCCGCATTGCATGCTAATGGCTCTGCGCGAGAGGTCCCACTGCAATTAAAGCACAAGGAGCATTAATATGCAACGTGGAGAGGCCACTCTTCCCACAGCTACTCCCTCCCAAACCTGTCCTTCCTGCTGCACATCCCTGCCCACTGGGAGCCTGCCCACGGGGATCCCACAGCAGTCCCAGCGGAGCCGCTGGCAGTGTGCAGTAAATTTGAGCCTTCCCTTTGCTGTGCCCAGGGGATTCTGCCTTTTTCCCCCAGCACACAGCACCTTCTCCTGCCTTCAGGTTCAGTGGAGCAGGATCTGTTGGGTACCCACCAGGTGGGTGCCATGCAATGCAGCCCTGGCATAGGAGACACCCTGAGACAGCTGGGAGAAATCCACAGGCAGCTGTTTAAAACAACCAGCTGGGTCCTGGTTTAGGGTTTTTAATGACTTCTGGTGCTTTGATTGGTGCAACCCAAGAAAAACTCCTGACGAAGAGAAAGTCTGACCAAGTAAGGTAGCCTACAGGTCACCCTCCAAGCCTTGGGAGCGCTCGGCAGCCTTGGTACATCCTCCTGCGACTCGGCCAGATGAAGCTGCTGGCTTTGGCTGTGGGGATTTATTTTTTCCTAAATTTCCTGTCATAACTTGCGTTAAAACTTTGCAGAGCCATTTAATTGCGTTCTGTGGTGGTGATGATATGAAATTAGTCTCCCTTCTGATCTTTAGCTACGTTGGTCCAAAGCACCAGCTTATAATTTGCTCTAATCATCAGGTTGCAGAAGATGTGAAGGCAGGGCCAGTGCCCGGTGAATTCACACGGGCTGGGAGTTTCTGCCCTTGCCGTGCTGGTGTTTGGCAGCTGGCAGGTCGGGCTTTCCTTTGGTGCCACTTTGGGAAGTTTTTCATCAACTGCTCTTGGCCATTTCCTCTAGAAACAGCTGGGAACTACAGCTGTCCGGAGGAGACGAGAGAAAGCCGAGCTGGTTTCCTGTCTCCTTTCTCGGGCTGTTCCCTCCTCTGAGCATCTCAGAAACATTCTCCACTCCTGGCTGGAGACCTGGAACCAAACTGCTGAAGGCACCTAAGAGGAAGGGATCCTGTCTCCCATCTCATTTCCCTGGGCTTGCTTCATGTCCCACACTACTCAGGGGGCTGGGGAGAAATGGTGGCTGGGTTTTGCCTACTCACCTATCCCAGAAAACGAATGAGTTAGAAGAAAACAAGCTCCTGATGAACAGGAGCAGGGCAGGGCAATATTCTGGGAACAGAGAGGCCCTTTCGCTGCCGAGGGCACAGCGCTCATTATTCCAGCGGCATTAGTGCTTTCCACCTCCATGCAGGAGGTACAGGGTATCACGGTATTATTTTTAACCAGGGATATTTAGTGAACTTCTCACGTACTGCTGGAGGGTCAGATTTATCCCATAACCTCAGTCCCAGGGGACGCTCCTAGTTATTTTTGAACCCATCAGAGCAGCAGAGGAGCAGAGGGATGCAAAGGCTCGGGAGACACAAAGTCTGGGGTTTGTCTGGCCTGTCCCTCCGGTCTGTGCCGCAAAGGCGTGCGTGGAGCAGAGCCCCACATGCCTGCCTTGTCATCGCCGCCGTCACTCCCCCCACCCTAAAAACCAAAACTTGGGCAAAGCCCCAGGTTTCCCCTTTTCTGCTGAGATGATCTCGGACGCCTACAAGTTTTGATCCTTTTCGACCTACCGCATTGCAAGACTTTTTTCTCCCCCGCCCTCCCCCCCCCCCCCCCCAACCCCCAGTTCAATTTAAACCTCAATTTAAACTGTGAAGAAGCGAGTTTGGCCCTGCTCAGGCAGGTCCCGATGGCCGTGAACATTCCCACGGGCGCCGCAGCGCTGCCGCCGCCGCAGGAGTCACTCCCACGCCCCGCGGCTCCCCACGCCGCCGCCCCGAGCCTCCCTGCCCTCGCACGGAGCGCATGGCCCCGCTCACACACAAGCTCCCCCGTGTTTTAAGTGCAACCTCCCCGTTTCAGCAGTGGGCAACTCATCGCACAACCCCAACCCAGCGCGCAGCCGCCGTCCCGGCCGGTTTTTGTTCAGCCAGTCACTTCGGAGGTAGAGGTGAGGCCAGGGCAGGGGGAATGAGCTGCTTGAAGCCCTTGTTTTTGTGTTGCTCCAACATCTGTCCCCGTGGGCACTGTCACCCGAGGCCAGCACTGGTGGTTAGTTTGGTGGGCTCCTGCAGAAACGGATGTTGGTGGGGCGAGGGACGCAAAGCCCTGGCTCACAAATGAGGGGGGCCCTGGGACACAGCGCGGCCTTGCCCAAGCCCCCGGAGAGAGGCAGAAGTGCTCCCCACAGCCCACCCTGCGCGACCCCCACCCAACCCGGAGGGGGCGGCTTTCCCCGCGTGTTTCTGAGGGCAGCGCAGCGAGCAAGCCCCGTGACTGGAGCTGGCAGCCGGGACAGGCTGGCCCCGGGCTCTACTCAGCGCTCCGCGCAGCCGGGCGCGCCTAGCCTCGAGGTGACCGCCCGCAGCGCGGGGCTGGGGTGCGCGGCGCCGGGCGGGACCCGCCGGGGCCGGTCCGGAGGAGAAGGCGGCGTGCCCAGCCCTCGGCCGCCTCCCTTCTTCCTTCTCTCTGTCCCTGCCTCCCGCCGGGTCCGTCCCGCCCGGCGCCGCGGAGCGGCAGCGCCCGCCCGGCCGCACCGACGCTCCCCCCCGCACCCCCCCCACGGGCGGTTTCAAGTCCCCCCTTCCGAGGTCTCCGCGGCGCTGGCCAATCAGCGCGCGCTGCGCGCCGCGGCCCGCCGCCTTAAAGGGCCCGTGCGCCGCTCGGCGCTGGGGGAGCGGCGCCGCCCGCGGGCCGAGCCGGGCGCGCTCTAGGACCGCGCGTCGCCGCCGCCCGCCCTCCCTGCCCACCGCGGGAGGCCGCCCGCCGCCTCCGGAGCGGGGCGTGGCGCGGGAAGGCCCCGCCCCCGCCGGGCGGTGATTGGCGGGACCGGGCGCCCGTCGGCGGCGGGGGCGGCGCCCGGCGCGGCCACGTTCGGGTGCGCGGCCAGCGGCGCGTTGGGCGCAGCGAGCGGCGGCGGGCGCGGGGCGATGGGGGCGCGGCGGCGGCCGGCGCTCTGACAGCCCCCGGCGCTCCCTCGGTGGCGGGCGCAGCGGCTCCGGCGGCGGCAGCGGCGGCGGCGGCTCCTGGCGGCCGCCCCCCTCTTCCTCGGCGCGGACCATGTTCGCCAAAGGGAAGGGCTCGGCGGTGCCCTCGGACGGGCAGGCGCGGGAGAAGTAAGAGCGGCGGCGGCGGCGGCGGCGGGGGGAGCGGGGCGGCGGTGGCGGCGGGGCGGCTTTGTGCGGGGCGGGAGCGGGGCGCCTCCTCCTTATCCGACCCGCCGCTCGGCTGTTGCAGGCTGGCGCTGTACGTCTACGAGTACCTGCTGCACGTCGGCGCCCAGAAGTCTGCGCAGACCTTCCTGTCCGAGGTGAGCCCCGCCGCCCCCCGCGCCCTTTGTGCGCCGCCGCACGCCCGCCCTCCATCTTGCGCGGGGCGGCGGCGGCGCCGGGGGGTCGCCGCGCGTGGGGGCCCACGCCCACCCGCGACCACCCCCCACCCACACCGCCCCCCTCCCAACCCACCCCCCTCCGCCTTCCTCTCGCCCGCAGATCCGGTGGGAGAAGAACATCACGCTAGGCGAGCCCCCCGGCTTCCTGCACTCCTGGTGGTGGTAAGTGCGGGGGGGCGGGCGGCGGTGTCCCGTCGCGGGTGGGAGCAGCCCCCTGGGCTCGGGGGGTGCGCGCCGGTGTCGCGGGGCCCCACGGGGTGCAGCCCCGGCAGTGGCGTGAGTCAGCAGCGGCGGCGAGCCCCGAACCGCCCCGGCTCCCGCTCCCCGCGCGGCGTCGAGGTGCGGCGGAGCCACCCCCGTCCCCGCGGGAGCGGCGGGCAGGGCTCCCGCTGGAGAGCTGCCGGGCCAGCCGCAGGCTGTGCCGGTGCCACTGGGGCGCCCAGGGGAGCAGGGCTGGGCGGCAGCGAGGCTGGGAGAAGTCCCTGAAGTCCCACGGGGGTTATCCCTTCAAGGTGTTGTCTCTTAAAGGGCTACTTTTGCTTCCTTAAGTACCTAGCATCTCCGCTCCTGACGGTCAGGTCCGAGCGGTGCGAAGCTGGGATGCACAGCTGGATCCAGCTGAGGTCCTATCCCAGCCGTGGGCCCCGTGGGGTGGGAAGCCGCTCACCTGCGCTGACCTGGGTGCCCGATCCCTGATGAGTAACTGCTCCTCTCCTGTCTCTCCCTGCCATGCAGCGTGTTTTGGGACCTGTACTGCGCAGCTCCCGAAAGGCGAGACACTTGTGAACATTCGAGTGAAGCCAAAGCCTTTCATGACTACGTGAGTAACAAGTTTCTAATCCTCGCGGTAATTACGGCGTTGGGGAGCTCCGGCGCACCGAGAGCCAACCTAATGTAGCCGACTGGCAAAAAGCATGGGGTTTTTTTTAACCAACAATGTTCTGATTTGACTGAACAGTATTTCATAATGTTGCAATTATGTAAATGAGCTCAGATAGTTATCTTAAGCACTTAAAGGCGTTCAGGCTACTGGTAGAATTAAGAAGTTTTGCATAGCAATGGACAACAAAGTGTTTATAGAGGGTCGATGGTGAGATATTTAATGCTGAGGACACTGTGATGGTGAGATGTTTCAGGCGGGAGTTGGATTTTGGTGGGGAGGAGAAGGGGGATTCCCCAAGCTACTGTTGAATGCCCCAGTTACTACCTCCCTGCCTTTGGCAAGGCTGGGGGCTTCCTTGATATCTTGAGGCGTCCCTTGATCCCAGCAAGGGAGAGGTGTTGTCTTGTTGAAGCTGGGGTTGCAGACCTGTGTTGGTTGGTCGTTGTGCGTCTTGGCTCTCCATGGTTTGGGGTGCTATCTGCAGAGGTGGCAGCATGACCCAGGCATGGATGATGCTTCTGGGGTGGCATGCTTGAGACTGAGGTATCTCCCAGAGAAACATCTCCTGGCAGGGGTGCATGGCATGTCTGCTCCAGTGGGCTGCCCACTCCCGTCCCGCACACGGCGCCCGCATCCCCAGCATCGGGAGGAATTTGCATCAAAGGATTAGTCACCTGGCTGCGGGCTTGGACCCCAGTCAAATGCATTTAAACCTTGTAGCAGGAGCTGGTTTTGTCTGCTCCAGGGAGACTATGGTATGGAAACCATTTTTCCTCCCTTCCCAACTTTCTCGTTGCCTCGACATGCCTGGCTTGGGATGTGTGAGGGTTTGCTGGTGAGGAGCGTCTCAGGGACCTCCACGGTGCTCTCACATGCTGGCACTGGACACAGCGGTCGCCCTGGGGCACAGGCAGTGCCAGAGAGCCTTGGCTGGCTGCTGAGCTCCCTCTTGTCTCTTCCCACCCCTCTGGGTCATGGGAGAAGTGTGTCTGGGTATTTGCTAGGTGGAGTTTGTGTGTCTGTCTGTCTCTGCGGCTGCTCTCTGCATTGCTTGTTTTCACTGGGTTGGATTAAAACGGTGAACTCCTGAACTAAGGGTCAGAGCTGACAGCCAGCAGTACATCTGTCAGTTGTTGGCTTCTGCTCACTTCCTGGATGTTTTGGGGCAAATTGTGGGGGTTTCGGGAGCCCAGATGGGACAGCAGGCTCATCACGAGCAAGGCAAAGGTAGATCTTTGGGCAGCAGAGCCACAGGTGAAGATGACATTAGCAAGCAAGACATGGTAATGCTCCATCCACAGCAGCCTCCTCATCATGTCTGAGGATTTAGTGTATTTAGAGAAATTAATCTTTTTTTAGCTTGGTAATAATTCTAACAATAGGTCTGAGTGCATTAGATGATTCGCATAAACTTCTTTAGTACACGTTGCTTTAAGCTTACAGTAAATAGACACAATCCTGATTGTTTTTAATTCTCGGTGTCATGCAGTTTTGTAACAGCCCCAAGTGCTTTACTTTTTGGGTAACTCCTAAAAAGATTTTCCCTCCCCTGTGCCTTGGCTTGGTGGCACTGGGTTGGTTTCCCCAGGCATGTTTTGGCCCCAAGACAGGGCTTGTGCTTCTCTGTGGCGTGGCTGGTGATGGATGCTCACGGTACAGTCCCTCTCTGAGGAGCGGTGTTTTCCTGGCACAGCGTGTACTTTACAAGGCAAGGGAGCTGCCTGGCCAAAACTTAAATATTGACCAAAGAACCGAATGATAACCATGGGAGTGTGAATAGCTCCTTGTTTCACTCCAGCTTCCAGGGCAGGCTGCCGGTACTGGTGAGCACGGTGGGCAGTGTCAAACACCAAACCCAGCAACCCATCAGCAGTGCATAGCAGCTAAAATGGGATATGAGCCCCAAATGGGGCTGGATCAGTGAGTCATGAATTGCTTCATGTGGTGGTTGTGGTTAAAAACATTCCAATCTAAGTCTTGCCCCAGGTTGGCAGGGCATTGTGTCTACACTTGGCCAGGAATGGGCTAACTCTGTGTCCTGCTTGGTGCTTGCCCAAAATACAGTGTATGTTAGCCCAGAGACTGTGCTACTGTAAGGACAGAATGAGGGGATGCTTTGGGAGTCATTTGGGGCTTGGCATGTCACCTTCCCAGAGTGAGCACCAGAGGGGTTCTTGCCTGGGAGACACATCTTTGGGAAGGGGGAGTGGCGCTCCTTGTTAGCGGGGTGCTAACGGTGGGATTTGCATGCTGTGTCATTTCCACTTCATCTTCCAGCATAACTGTATGAAAACTATTAGGAGCAGCAGGACAAATTGCCTATTTCCCCCTCAAGTTTTAAATATTTAAATCTTCAGTGAGAAAATAAAGTAAGGAGAAATCCCACCGCTGTTTTTTTGAGGGGATCCTTGAAAACTGTGGGCTCTTGTGAACACTTGGGAGTATTGCTTTTTACCTTTCCCCTGAGGTTTTTCTCCCAAGCTGGGACAAAAGCCTCCTGGCACTTAGTAGAAAGGTGCGTGCTGGGAGAAGAGTGATGGGAGTGGGGATTCACCTGGCACAGGCAGGAGGAATGCTGCACGGCTCGATCCTGCTGTCTCTGGCAGGGCTATGTGTCTGTTAACACAACTGTCGGGTTGTGTTGGTTGGAGGGTTGTTAGTCATCTTCTTCCACCTGTGTCCAAAGAGTTTATCCGAGGTAACAGCCCCACAAGCACCCACCAGCTCCTAAAACTCAACTGGTAGCCATTGATTTAGGCTCCTCCAAGCCCCGTGGCGAGCGTGCCAGCGTTCCGGCACGCTCCTGGAGCCGGCGAGCTCGCAACGGGATCGCTCGTCATGACAGGGGATTTCAGCCGCCGCGTTATCTGGGAATTGGCCGATGGCTGGTCGCAGTTGAGCATTTCAACGCCGTGAAAGCCAATACAATTTGAGTTAGCGGTGATGACTGCCAGTTTAAATACCGCAGTGAATTTCTGTCAAAGAGCTAATACATAGAAAGGGGAATTGCAGAAAACTTGATCACCAGAACCACTTGAGTCGATTTTGGCCTCGAGCTACAGAAAATGAACTTAAATCTAGTTGACTGTTGCTACATACTTTTTTTGTGGTATTGCTCTGCCTGCACAGCCAGCTCGTGTCAACATGCAGGAGAGAAAACTTGGGGTAGCCTTTAGTTGATGAAGACTTTGACTTTATCATTCCCTTCCTCTGTTTCCTCCAGTTTCCTCCTGAGAAGGACCTGCATTTGGGAGCTTTTGAAATGCTGTTTTCTTTGCAGCACAAGATCTGCGGAGCTGTGGCTTTGACTTGCCATTAACAGAAAACATTGATTTATTTGTTTTTGTTTTTAACTTTGGAAAGCTGCTGCAGTTCTTTCTAACTTGGGTCTGGAAGGATGCTCTGCGGCAGTGGGGTGGTTGCTGCTGGAAGTGTGATGGTTGGTCTGGGAAAAGATGATGTGGTTGGTGTTCCTGTCCTCCCATCTTGGTTGGAGACAACCAGGGCTCCTTCTTTTTCCTCCATCTTAAACAGTTCCCCTTGGATTGAGATCTCAGGGGCTTCTGAAGCTCGTGGGGATGGATGGATGGATGGATGGATGGATGGATGGATGGATGGATGGATGGATAATTCAGGTTTGCTGGAGTTAGTGTGCTCAGTGGGAACAAGGTGAAGCCCAAGAGGGTGGCAGGACTCTGGCCTGCTGGCCATACAGACTGGGGGGTGTCCCAGAGATGGTTCTTTTCTGCTGGATCTGCCTCTTGCCCCCCGTCCAGGTGTGGGAGAGGCACTCCATCCCAGCGTCCCTGCCTGGGTATTCTTGGGCTGCAGGGGAGCATTTCCTTGTCACAGCACCTTCTGCTCCCCAGGGTCTGTGTGGCCAACTCATGGTGTGGTGCACTGGCAGGTGACGTGGCGTTGTGGGACCCGTGGGAAGGGTTGCTCTTCATGCATGAGGGGTTTGGTGTGACTGTCTCCTCTCCCACGCCAGGCTCTTTTCGTGTTCTGGGACCAGTGAAGGTTGTAAGACCTTGTTCAGAGCACCCATGGCTGTGAGGGTGGGACCAGCAGGTGTGAGAGTGTTGGTCCATGAGTAGCTCTGTGGTGGTGGTGATGGCACATTAGAGCTTCTCCTGTTGTGTGCAGCCAGTGTATTGCAAATGTGTTGTGTAGGAGATGTTTTTGGGGCAGATTTATCACTATGCAGGGACAGGCTGGGAACAGCTTTGTGTGAGCCCCCCTACAGGCATTGCCTGAGCCCTGGGCATGTGGCTCAGCAGTGGCACACACAGCTCTGTCCTGTTTTCATGCAGGACTGCGCTCTGTCTGGGCTCCATCCAGCTCCACTCTGCAGGGACAGGGTTCCCTGGTAGGTAACCAGAGAGAGGAGTTTCCTTCAAGAGTGGCAGGCTGCCAGGAGCAGCTGCAAAACTCCACATCACTTTAAAAAAAATTGCAACAAAAATAAATAAATCCAGATATTCCTTCTCCCAGCAGTGCTGGGCTCAGCCTTCCCTCCCAGTTTAGGGTACTGGTGAGCCTGGGTGTCCTTTGAAGCCCACTCTTGCTGGAGTACCATGCAAAGATGAATTAGTCTAATATTGTGTTTTAAACAACGTTGGCTGTCATGTTGGAGCAACCTCTGCTGCCCCACTTCCTGCTGCCCAGCGGCAGGACCAGGGCATTTCAGAGCAGCACCTTTCCACGGGTGATGCCCATGGAGAAGGCTCCATTGTGAAACCGGAGGTCAGAGCCCAGAGCTTATGTCTTAGTCTTTGACTGGGGAGCCTAAATATTTATCCTGTTCTGTCCCTAATGAAAACAAATTGTCAACAGTTGTTCAGTAACTGACTAAATTAAAATCTGTAATTAGTCAATTAGATTAAAGAGTTGGCACAACCTGATTGTATCATGCTGGTTAGGTTATTAAGAGAAAGGGTGTGATTTTTAATTACTGAATGCTAATTTTGACGGTTTCAAATAGAAACAGACGTTCCTCCCCTCCACCCCACCCCGAGTGCCTCTGCAAAAGTAAGGCAGGGGATGGATTTTATATCAACAAATGGTGCGAAGATGCAAAGTTTCTCTGGCTCCAGTCCGGGAGGGGGTTCTCCAAAAAAGCCGGGAGTGGGATGGGAGGAAAGGAAGGATTTCTTCAATCCTGAGGATGGGAGGGCAGGTGGGGGTTTGTGCCGCGGGTGGGCACCCCCTGCATGGCTGGGTGCTGGGGTCTGGCCACTGCCCATGGAGGTCCTGCCCTGCTGCCCCGTTGCCCATCCCGGTGTGTGCGGGTCAGCGTGCCCTCGCCTTGCCACGAGCCCGTTTGCAGCAGCGAGCCAGATTGGAGTATTCTTTCTTTTCCCTGGGGTTTTTTTTATAGTATCTTTTTAATCCCCCTCCCCCCGGTGCTCGAGAGGGGCCAGCTTCCAGTGGCAGGCAAAGCCCGCTGCGGGGAGGAGGAGGAGGAGGAAGGCCTTGCGTGGCGAGCGCGGCAGCCCAGCGCCATCCCATTGTTTGCCCCGGCGGCCACGTGGGCGAGCGCGGTGAGGCCGGCGAGGGGACCCGCTGCGGGGGGAGCGCCTGCCCCCGGCAGATGCTGGGCTCCGGGCGAGCACAAAGCTCGCAGCCCTGCCCTCCCCGGCGTGCGGGGGTCCCTTCTCAGGAACAAAGAGGGCGAGGGGCCACCGTGCCAAGCCGTGCCGGGGAAGCTGTGGCCGGCACGGGCACTCCTGTCCGGCAGCGGGCAGTGGGGAGGTGTTAGGTCAGGACGCCGTGTGTTGGGTACGAGTGAGACTTTCCTGTTCTCCTGATCATTTCCTTCCTTACCTTGGAAACTTGGATTTTCTCCTACCTTTTGTTCCCTATTTTTCTCTTGTAAAGCTGTCCCTGGTTCTATTGGAAACAGCTGCCAGAGCTGGTCCTGGGGAGCGGGCAGGGGGCTCTGGCTGTTTCTCCTCTCTTGCCGCTCACGCTCCCGCGGCAGAGCTGGCACCACCGAAATGGCACCCGGCTGTGCGAAGCCCTCGCTGGTGGGGGTGTGCTCCGGGGGGAGCTGCCGCAGCCGCGTTTGTTCCTGATTTTCCTTAGGAACAGAGGGGATGGCTGGGGGAGAGCGGTGCAGCACCCGGTGCAGCGCCCGGAGCACCTTGTGTCCAGCCTGGCTGGTGCTGGGATCTGCCCTGCCCTGCCCTGCCCACAGGGACCACAGAATGGGCTGTGTCCCCATGAGCATCACACACCTGTCTTGCCAGCGTCCCAGTCGTGGGTCAGGGAGGCTCCCTGACTTCTGCTGAGGCTTCTGCTCAGCCCATGAGCACGTTCCTCCTTATTTCCCAGCATTTTCTCTCTCTGAGTCCTCACCCTGCAGATCCCTGGGGGGACAGCCCAGGGTTGGGGTCTTGGTGGGGTAGAAACAGTGCTTTCCTCCAGGCTTGCAGGGAGCAAAAATGTCTCTTTGCAAGTAAACAAATACCTCTGCCTCGGTTTGGGGTTCAGTTTTTTTTTTCTTCTCTCAAAAGTCCCGATTGTTGCCACAAGTGCCAGGAGCTGAGTTCAAAGCTACAGCTGTGCAGTCAAGGGGGGAATTTCCAAAATACGGGATGGCTTCTAGGTGCTGCTTCCCACATTTAATGGGACTCTGCTGCTGACCCACCCGCCCACTGCCACCTCCCTTCTCTCATCCCCAGAGTGGTGTCACCAGTCTCCTGTGCTAGCCAGGGCAAGAGGAACACCTGGGGGGCTTGGGTTGAGTTTGGGTTTGGATGGGGCACAGCTCTGTATGGTAAGACCAGCTTTTCTTTTGTTTTGGGTTTGTGCATTTAATGAATATATATATATGTTTGTTTTTTTTTTTATAAAAGGAATAAGATGAGAAATGCTCACTTTCCTGCCTGAGCTTAATGCGGCATGCATGGTGACTGTTAGTAACAAAATTAAGCAGAAAAAAATGTGTATACATGTGCAGTTATATCTGTGGAATATGCAGAATTGAGATGAACATAGGGATAAAGGAAGAGGTGCATGTGCCTGTATATTTTGGAGTGGTGGGACAGAGCAGTGCTTTGTGCCTGGCCATCCAACACCCTGCCGCTTGCCTTACTCTTGCTTCTCCATGGCCACTGCCACCAAGACCAGTGGTTTTTAGCAAGGTGATTTCCACCTCTGCGTTCTCCAGGCAGGGTGGGAGGCTGTGGGGTCTGTCTGTCTGTCTGTCCGTGTGCGAGGCTGTGCCTGCTGCCTTAAGATAAAGTCCAAAGGAAGACCTCTGGCTGTGTCTTGAGCTAACATTTTCTTTTTAATTTTTTTTTCCTTAATGTTTCTGCATCAACCCTTGAACATTTGATCTGGTGCCTCTCCTCCTGGGGTGCGGCAGCTTTCTGTAGTGAAAATGAGCTCTCACCACCCCTCCTGCCTGCCTCAAACAGGGTCTGGGGTGGGGGGGTTTCCTTTCCATTTTCCCTGAATTTGGGCTGGTTTTTTTACAATCTCTCAAGGCTGAGCTTGCACCTGTAATTGGAGTTTTTTGGCTACAAACTGAAGCAGGGGATGCACTGCAGCAGCTCTGGCTTGCTGGTGAGCACGACCTGCCCAACACAGCTGGGGTGCTGGCATCCCATGGCATTCCCAGCAGGTACAACAGCCCACAGCCAGTCCCTCCTACCTGACATGGATTTCCTTCTGTGTACAGCTGCCATCGTACCTGGCTCACCTGGTCCAGCACTGACTGGTGACCACCACAGCGAGTGGCCGGCTGGCATCTCCTTCCTTCCAGAACAGCTCTGCTCCAAGGGTGTCCCAAGCCTTGGCTTTGCTTATTTACCCATTTGTGCTAACTGTAAAGTGGGAAATGCCCCTCTGTCACCCCATGGCTAGCTGGCAGTGCCCAGCTGTGTCCCCAGGCAGGCAGGCGACTGCTTCCCTGCCCCAAGGCAGTGTTTTGTAGCCCAGCCTCTGGGCTGGGGAGCAGTTGAGAGGTTGGTTGTTTGGGGTTGTGGTTTTTGCCTTTTTTTTTTTTTTTTTTTTTTTTAAAGTGAAAAAAGGCAGAGCATGCTGAGGAAAGGGGCAGGGCGCTTCCTTGAGGCGCCCTGGTTTGGGGTGGGCAGATAAGGGTGCTGCGTCACGCTTGGCTCCTCTGCCCTGCCAAAGCCTGGCAGAGCATCCTCCTTGCCCTCCTGCTCTGCCTCGCCCTCACTGGGTGCTTGTCCTGTTTTTTGGGGGAAGCCCCATTGGGATAAGGCAGCCTCTAGTGCAGAAGCTGCTCGAACCCCCACATCTCCCTGCCCAGGAGCGATGCTCACACCAGGAAGGAGGGAGAGGTGCTTTTCTCCCCCTTGGCTCTTTTCTTCCGGAGAGCTGTGCAGCTGGTGGGGTGTAAATCACACCCAGCCTCCCTGTGCCCATCTGCCAGCAGGATGGTGGGGGGGTCATGGCTGGTGGCAGCTTGGGGTGACTCTCCATCACAGCTTCAGCCCCGCGCCTGCGTCCTCGTAGCTCTGGGACGGTGCCCACTCCTTCCTGAGGAACAGAACCAGGGTCTGCCCGTTGGTGGTGGAAACACTCTGGGGTTTTTCTGTGCAAGGCGTGCACCAGGAGGTGGGTCTGGTTTTGTGAGACCCTGTTGGGGTCTGGTTTGGGGCAGGGACAGCCACACTGTGAAATGCTCGGTCTCATCGGGGGGCTTTGGCAGGGATGTGCTTTGTGGAGTATGGTTGGGGATGGAGGTGGGAGCTCACAAGGAAGCAAACACTGCTCCACGATGCATATGGGTCCCTTTAGCCCGGCTCAAGTGCAGTTTTCCATGGAAACCCCAAAACAGATGGTTTTGTTTTATCCTGGGTATTACAGCACCAATAACACCCAGGTGCTTCACACCTTTGCCAGTCTCCGCTGGAGAGAAGGTCCAGGCTGAGGCTCCCAGGGCTCATTTCATCATTAAAAGCAGATTTACTTGCTTATCCCGGAGCCCTTCAGGGTGTTGTGGCACGTCCTGACAGCTTGTCTGTCCTTACCTGCAGTCATCAAGGAGTTTTCAACATGACTTATATAAAGCCTTTGTACTTGGATTGCTCCACCGTGCTGCACAATGGCTTCTTTGTCATCCTGCCAGCTAATTAATTTTAACTTTTACCGTTGCTCCAGCGCGGTGCATCGTCCGCTTGGTCCATTTGAAGCTTCCCCCCCAACCTTAAGTGTTTTCCAAGCAGTTTGACTTGTTGCTGCTGAATGCTGGAGAAACCAGCTGGCCCCACTGGTGCTCATCTTCTGGGGAGAAGGAGCTGCCCTCACACTGCTGCAGGAGCTGGGGCTGGTGGAGGAAAAGCCATTAGGAGGCTCAGGTTTTCTCCAGTGGCTTGTTTCTCCTGGCTGGCAGCTGAAGGTCCCCACAGAGAACATCCTGTGATGAAAATAACAGGCTCTGGCTCCCTGGCTGGTGATCGGCACCACGAGGATCTTGCAGCCAGAGGTGAAAGCCTTGGCTGCGTCTTCAGGACAAAACCCCTCGTGCCTGGGGATGTCTGTGCAGGGGAGGGTGTGACGATGGTGATGCGTGCTGGAAACTCAGTGCTTTTTGCTTGCATCCTCTGAGCAAACATCTCCAGCACTGGCTCCAGGTATCACCACAGCATCCCTGGTGCAGCAGGGAGCTTACTCCTGGTACCTCCAGAGTGTTCATAGGGGAGCTGAGCATCTCCTCAGAGCTGCCTGGAGTACCAGGAGAGATGTGACCCCAGCTGTGGCCCTTGGGGTGGGATGAGCCTGGGCATTGTCTTTCTTGGGTAGGAGGGATGGAGATGGCCGCATGCATAAACATCAGCTGAGTGTGCAGCAGTGGGGTTTGTGTGAGCAGTGCTGTGCCAGGGGGAGCTCCCCTCTGCTCGGGATGGGGACGGTGGCAGGTCAGGGAATATGGAATTGCTGCCCTTGTGTTTAATCTGGTTATAAGGATGGCTATTAGAGATAATGAATTTTGCCTGTCCCCACTGTTGTAATACAAGAACCCAGCTGTCTTTCAACACCGCGAAGGTCACTCCTCTTTATTTCTGGTTGTAAATATTGCTGGTTACAGATGTTTGGGGTTGATGGACATGGCTAATTAAGTTTCTCCTGTCAGCTGGTTGGCAGGGTGCAGGGGTGCTGGCATGGTGGTTGAGGTCAGAGGGCAGGATCACAGCCAGGCAGCAATGCCAGCAGTCCCTTAGCATGGTGTGAGCCCGTCTCACTGCAGCCCCTCAGTGAGAGCAAAGCTGGGCTTGCACTGAGCCTTGCCCCTCTCTTTATTATGAATTTGGAGCAGGCTGATGGGAAGAAGGGCAGCTTTTGGGAGCAAGTTTCCATTTTGCTGTTCTCATTTGAGGAGAATTCAGCAGGAATTGTCACACCTGCTGTCCCCAACCTGACCTGAGGGTGGGAAGAAGGGTGCAAAAACCCTTCTAATTTTTACCATCGCGTATCTTTTGCGCCCGCACCGGCAGAGGCTTTTTCTTTCCCAAAGAGACTTTAACATGGGAATGACGGTGTGCTGGCTACCAGAGCCAATACCCCACACCGAATTAGCACCAGGAGGGGCTGGGGGTGCCTTTCTCTGGGGCATGAGGCCGGTTGCTTCCCGGTGCTCACCCTGCCGGGCAGGAACCGTCCGCGTGCGCTGCCTGTGCGCCTGGAACGCAGCACGTGCTGCTGTGCTCCCTGGCTCCCCCCGCGCGCCTGATTTATGCCGCTCCACATTTTCTCCTCCTTTCCATGCCTCTTTCTCCTCTCCCTCCTTTTTTTTTTTTTTTTCCTTCTCCCTTGTGCTGCCTGTGCTTTGCCTTGCTCCTTTTTTTTTTCCCTCTTATTGCTCGCAGGCCTCCCTGTTAACCCAGCAAGCTGCAAGATTTAGGGCTCCCTGCCTGGTGTGCATTCTGAATGGGGTTTTATCCTTCCAGAGGAGGGGGCCATGGTCCCCGTCACCCCACTGGGACATGATCCTTGCATGTAGAAGGGGCTATTTTTATTATTTTATGGCCGCAGAGCACAAGTCGTGTATCCCCGTTCTGGATGCTCCTGGCCATGGATTGCAGCAGAACTGGCGGGGTGGCCACGGGTGCCCATCGTCTCCATCCCGATGTCGCTGCGCCGGCCATCTGTCCCCTCCCGTGCGGCGCCGGGCTGCCGGCTGCTTGCCGAGGCATCAGGGTTTGCCCAGCGTCTGCGAGGCCACCAGAGGAAAAAAAAAGGCAAAGAAAAAAAGTTCCATTTTTGCTTTGTTTGCCCCCATTTCCTATGTATAACCTGACTTTTTGTTGCCTTTTTTGAGGGGGGGCTTATATTTTTTTTTTTTTTTTTCACTCCCCTGGTGCTGTGCCAGGCGCATCGAAAGTTTGCTGGGTCTTGCGTGCGTGTGTGGATGCCGAATAATTTTATTAACTGCCTGGAAGGGAGCCAGCACGGCGTGCACCACGCAGGAGGTGGCTGCTGGGGCGCCTTCCCTTTGCTTCCCCTTCCCAGCTGCCCCCCTTTGCCTCTGCTGGTCTCCTGTGCGTTGCATCATCAGCGTTACCCCTTCATTTTATTTTTATATATATTTCTTAGAAGGGTTTTTTTTTTTTTTTTGTTCCTTAAAGGGTTAAAACCGATGGGGAAGTTCAGCTAGCACTTGCAAGATATGGTTGCCTTAGCAACAGGCCTCCTAATCTGGTAGGTGACCTGAGAGACTGTGGAAGATGCAGGGGTTGGTTTGGCATTTCATTATTTCATGAGGCTGCGGCTCTCCAGCTGGTTCCCTTCCCAGCGCCTCCACCGCCGCTGCTCCCCCCCGCTGCCGCCCCCGGCATTCCTTGGCAAAGCCCTGGAGGGGCCAGCAGCACAGTCCCCTCCTTGGGCGCTGGTGGGTCCTGGGAGCTCTTGCTCAGAAAGGGGGAGAGGGCTTCCCGCAGCCCAGGTGATAATTATTCAGCTGTAGGATTGTAAAGATGGTTTCCTACCTTGCCTTTCCTGCTTTGAAAGGATTTGCCGTGGTGGCTTGGGGAAATTAATTCATGTGGCCCCAGAGCTAAAGGTATGCTCATTGGCACTTCCAGACCCTGTATTTTGGGCTCTGTGGTGCTTCAACAAACAGATGGGGCACAAACAGGGAAGCATAGTGGTTGGAAAAGGTGATGGAGTTGAGATACAGCATCCAGCCAGTGTTTTGGGGAAGGTTGGTGGGCTTTGGGAGGAGTGTGGCAGCATTATTCAAGCTGCTTTAGGCTCCTCTGGGCCCACTGGGCCAAGTGGCACAACCAGCACATGCCCATGGATGGATAGACCAAGACCTGGGCGTTTCAGTGCCACAGCCATGGCTGCCTTCTATTTTTTTTTTCTTGGAAACATCCTCAGGTTGGCATTTCCCAGCGCTGTCCCTTTTCTTTTGCTGTAGTGACCACCCTGTGGAAAGCATTGGTGACCACCCGCTTGTCCTTGCCAGTAGTGGAGCCATCTAAATTAAGAAACTGCATCACAAAACTTCCTTGCCAAATATTTGGCCTCAGTAAATCTCTATGCACCATCAGATGGGGGCCCAAACTTCTGCCTGCACAGTCCCGCATGGGATTCGAATGGATGGTGGTCACACCTGACAGTGCCCGTCTGCACAGAACTGTTGCATCCTGGTCCAAATCATCATTGAGCTCTTTACCAGGATGGCCAAGCCACTCTCTGTGCCCAAATCCAGGATGTTTTCTCGCTTGCTAGATCCTGAGTGGTTATGGAGTGTGATGCTGCCCTTGGCATCCAGCCGGGATGGCTGGGCAAGGAGACCCTGAGGGAACGAAGGTGTCCAAAGGGCTGGGGCCAAGCTCCCTCTGGGTACCAGTGGAATAAAAGGGCCAGGACAGCGCCAGGGGCATCCCATTCCCACAGATCCCAGCGTGCAGACCTCTTTTGTTTTTCCCCCCTCCCACTACTCCACGGCGTCAGTGGCAGCTGCCTGCGGACGCCGGGGAGAGCCGCCTTTGTTTACCCGCCTCTCCGGCAGAGCGAGCGCGGGGATGCTCTTGGATCGAGGTGCTGATCTGTCATCTCCAGGTTTTATGCATCCCCAGACAAGAAATCAGCGGTGCAAAGCGCAGACTTTTTGTTACTTATCGCCGAGCTCTGTGCAGAGCGCGGCTGCTGAAAGCAATCTGGTGTCTGCGATGCCCAGATTTATGGTTTCCCAGCCTCATTTGAGGTGTTGGCTTCCACTGGGAAGTAGAAAACCTGGTTTGAGCCATCGGAGTAGGATGAGAGGACCGTGGTGTGTAGTGACACCGGACCCCATGTCTGATCCCCAAGCTGGTAAATGGCCCCAGAGCCTGTCCTCACCCCGGCTGGGACAGCATCTCCCTTGCTCCATCTTATCTGGTGGAGACAGCAGGAGGACCAATGTCCCAGGGAGCTGAAACCGCTCAGCTTTCTCTCTGGGTCTTCTCCACTCAGAGGCAAAGGCTGGAGGGAGGCAAAGGGAGGAAATCCAGGCAAGCCAGCGGAATCCCTAGAAAGCCCTTTTTTCGATCACTTCATCCCTTTTTTTTTTTCCCCTATCTCTGCTTTGTGAGGCTTTCCAGGATTTGTCCCTCTCGGCGGGGATTTCGGGCGGTCAGCTGGGTCCCCAGGCACGGACAGACGGACAGGCTGCCAATCAGCCAGCGCACACCGTCCATGCACGGAGCGCTGTGCTCTGCTGCCAGGGGCTCCTGGGGCTCAAGCACAGGATTATACATGGGGTTTTTTTTGTTTTTTCCAAAGAAAATCAAAATTCCCAGGGAAAATATATTAAAAAAAAAAAAAAAAAAAAAAGCCGTCTCCCCCCCCCGCCTCCGCCCTGCTGAGAAGCAGCTCTGCGATGGCGGCTGGAAAGTGAAGCCGTAAGTGTTGCGCGTGCCATCTGCTCCGCTTGGATCACGGGAGCGGCTGGAGCCGGCGCAGCCTCGCGGGAAGGGGGGGCAGCGCTTTGCAGGGGTAAAGATAGGGTCCCCCTGCCCCACATTCCTCCCACTCGGGGTCCTCTAGCTCAGTTTGAAGCCCACGCTGGCATGCTCGAGCCCCAGCTCGTGCTGCTTGGAGGATGCAGATCGCCAGGAGGATACGCGCCTCTCCCGCTGTGGGTCGTGCCAGGGTGAAGATGGTTGTGGGGTGGGATGAGTGGTATGGAAGGGAATGGGCAGGCTTTTGGTGGTTTTAGGCATCTGTAGCTCAGCTGGGTGCCTGAGTTGGAAGCACGTGCTGGCACAGGGTGCTCTGTAGCATAGGGTGCATCTCATGGGGACCTCGGGTGTTTGCTGTCATGAGAGCGGCTCAGCAGGACACATCTGGTCCTCCCAAGGGGGATACCAAAGGAAAACTTCCCCAATAAGGAAGAAGTATATGCTGTCTCTAAAAAGAAAGAAATGTGTCTTATTTGTGGGTTTGCTATGGGAGCATCTCCGGGTTCCCACATGAGTTCCTCTGCTAGCTCTTCAGCTGGAGCCAGCAGAGCAGTTGGGTTTCTCTCTGCTTTACCTGTTTTTACAAAACTGGTATTTTTTTAAGACTTACCAGTGGGTCAAGCCAACAGCCAGAGGTGGGGTGCAGAGGGATCCCAGGCTTTCAACCTGCAAAGGCAACCCATGTCCTCAGTTGCTGTGCCTGTGGCTCATGCTGGGTTGTGAGTGGTTAGCTTGTTTAGGGGGTAGCCAAGAGATGAATATTCCCAGGATGTGTGATATGCAACCTGGGGGATTAGTTTTGACTGCAAGGACAGTCAAAACTGTCTGCCTGAACTACCCCCTTGGCTTAGCTCCACCACCAGCAGTTTTGGTCTATGGATGTTTGTCACACATGCTATGTGTATGGGGTATATATATGATTTGCTGGTTGGGATTAAACCACGTTAAGCACCACACATTTTGTTCACACCTCTCCCCCGGTGGGATGGGGAGGAGAATGGGAGGGGCGAGAGGGGAAAGTAAAACCCATGGATTGAGATAAGAGCGGTTTAATAATTGAAATAAAGTACAGTAATAGGAATGAAAAGAGACATTATAGAAAGAGAGAAGTAAAACCTAAAAAAGATAACTGATGTGCTATATAATTCCTCACCACCCACTGACTAATGCCCAGCCTGTCCCCAAGCACCAGTTGTGCTTCCTAGCCAAATCCCCCCAGTTTATATACTGGACATGACATTCTCTGGTGTGGAATATCCCTTTGACCAGTTTGTGTCAGCTCTCCTGGCCATTCTCCCTCCTGGTTTCTTGTGCCCCTCCTCACTGGCAGACCATGGGAAGCTGAAAAGTCCTTGACTTGGAGTAAGCACTACTTAGCAACAGCAAAAACACCAGTGTGTTATCAACGTTGTTCTCATACTGAATCCATAACACAGCGCTGTACCAGCTACTAGGAAGAAAATTAACTCTATCCCAGCCAAAACCAGGACAATGTAATCTTTTTTTTATGTTAGAGAAGGTTTGCTTGCAGAGCTTGGGAACTTGGGGAGGATGCCTGGTGCTTTCCACCCCTCTCTTCCCATGCAAATGCAGTTGCTCCTCTTCTCCTGGTGATAGAAAAGGCAGTGGTGGCATGAGTGGGTTGAGCCTGTGGAGAAGGAATAACGCTCTCCAGACAAAACCAGAGGGCTTGTGAGGAGAAATGGGAAGCTGAGGGAGGGCAGAAATGTCTGGGGGAAGGTGCCTGAGGAGGGGGCTGCAGAAGGCTTTTGGTCTTGCTGGGCTTTGGGACAGGGTGGAAGGATCCCAACTCAGTGTTTTCCCGTACTTGCTCCCAGCTGGTGACCATGGTCAGACCTTCACTGGGATTTCTGGGGTTCAGTGCTGGCTGTAGTGAAACCATGTTAGAGTCCAGCCATTTACTGGGGAACCTCTTGGGAGCTCCAGCTCAGCCCCGTGGAGATGAGTTCGTAAGACACGTCCTCCTCACCAAACCCTGGCATCCAGGAAGCACTTCCATGCCCACGGCTCTCTGGGGACGCCCACGGCCTTCAACCATCCCACCTCACCAGGTGCCACTTGCAGGTGGTGGGCTGACCCCACCTGGGTGCCAGGTGACCCCCAAAGCCACTCTGTCACTCCTCAGCTGGACGGGGAGAGAAAGTACCATGAAAGGCTCATGGGTCAGATAAGGACAGGGAAGCATTACTCACCAGCTACCATCACAGGCCAAACTGACTCAAATAAAATTTAATTTAATTTATTGCCAATCAAATCAGAAAAGGATAATGAGAAATACAAACTAAATCTTAAAACACCTTCCCCCTACCCGTCCTTTCTTTCCAAGCCCAACTTCACTCCTGCTTTTCTCTCCCTCCTTCCTGCCAGCAGTGAAGAGGGACAGGGAATCGGGGCTGTGGTCACTTCATCACAGCTGTTTCTGCTGCTCCTTCCTCTTCGGGGGAAAGACTCCTCCCACTCTTCCTCTCCCTCCAGCATGGGGCTCCTCCCACAAGAGACAGTCCTCCACAAAATTCTCCAACACGGGTCCTTCCCCTGAGCTGCAGTTCACAAACTGCTCCAGCGTGGGTCCCTTCCATGGGGTCACATCCTCCTCTGGGCATCCCCCTGCTCCTGTGTGGGGTTCCCCATGGGCTGCAGGTAGATCTCAGCTCCTCCATGACCTCCGTGGGCTGCAGGGGCAGAGCTGCCTCACCATGGTCTGCACCACAGGCTGCAGGGGAATCTCTGCTCCCGTGCCTGGAGCACCTCCTCCCCCTCCTTCCCCACTGACCTTGGGGTCTGCAGGGTTGCTGCGTTCATGTTCTCACTCTTCTCTGGCTGCAATTGCTCCTGCACAATAAGTTCTCCCCCTTCTTAAATACGTTATCCCAGAGCCCAGTACATTGCAAGTAGCTCAGAGCAGTGCTCTTCGCTGGCTACCCCTGAGCCCAGCGTTCAGAAATTCATTAATTGGGCTGGAACAATTATTTTTGGCTTTTGCAGAGGGAAAGGCTATAAATAATCACCCCGCGAGCTTGTGCGGTGACTTTGCAGCCTCTGTGGGGGGGTGGGGGTTGTGTTGGGGTTTTTTTTTTCCTTGCTGCCGTCCGACTGGCTTTTTCTTGGCGGCCAAGAGTGGGAGACTTATCTGCAGAAAATGCCATTTGAGTTGATTAAAGAAACGCCTGCCATTGGCCCAGACTGCCAAACTTTCTGCAGAAACGGTTGCGCTTTCTGAGAAACCGCCCCGGGACCTGCCGGGTGCAGCAGCCTGGCCCTGGGGCGGTGGTGGTGGGGACAGGGAGGAGGGGAGGAGGACAGGAGGAAGAGGAGGACAGGAGGAAGGCTTCCCCGGGCTCAGGGAAGGAAAACAAAGCAGAAGACAAAGGATGCTGGGGAGAATCTTACCAAGGTGGAATCGTACCAAAGAGGATTTGCCAGGCAGAGGGGCAGTGGTGGTGGGCAGGCTTCTGTGCTTGCCCTGCTGCACCAGCAGTAGCTTGCATTGCCCTCACACTGAGGGTTTTTGGTCCTTGTGGAGTTCAGTTTCAGCCTGAGACTGATCCAGAGGTGAAAGCCTCTATATCCCAGCACCTACCCCTCAAGCTCACCCATCCAGTACCCTTGGGAGCCAAATCACAACAGCCTTAGCAGAAGCAAACAGCATCTAGTACACCTTCTTTTGTAAGCCCTCTGTCGCATCTAAAATAAATTTGCATGTAAATTGACAGGCTGATTTTAATGTCTCCTGGCTGTAGAGCACTGAAGGCCCAGGCTTCCCTTGTAGATGGGCATGTGGCATCATCCCTGCTCTTGCTGGGAGCTGGTGTGGTGGCACAGAGCCATTCTAGAGGGAAGGTGGGAGAGGCATGGGGTGACTGCTTGGAGGGAAGCAGAAACTTAGTATTTGCTTTTTTTAAAAAAAAAACCCAGTTTATTGAAAGGATTGATTGAGACTTACTGACAGGCTGGTGGCTGAGAATAGCCAGCGCTGGAGGACAGCAAGCCATGTTTTCCAGTAGGGGTGCTGCTCTGTGCCAGGCTGCTCCCAGGGCCCACACAACGCCCTGGGTTTGCAGGAGCACATCCCGCATCTCTGTCCTTGCCTGGCAGCAGTTAAGCACATTCCCATCATAGGTAGAGGTTGCCAAAGACAACAGCCACGAGTCACTGATGTCTTGGAGGGTGTCACTTTGGCCAGTGCACCCCTTGGTACCTGTGTTTGGGGAGCACTGCTGGAGCAGGAGCCAGTGTGAGGATCTGTTAGCATTTCAGGAGAGGCTGCCTAGAGCAGAGCATCTCCCGAGCAGTCTCGCCATGGCAGCTTTCCTTCGTCATCCATTATTTATTTGATCCTCTGCAAAACAAATTCGCTCCTCGGCACTGATTCTGATGACGGTGCTCATTTTACAAAAGAGGTAAAAGGAGCTGGTTTTGTTCCCAGTCTGAAAGACTCGAACAAAAAGGTGTTTCCTGCCGCCTTCTCTCCTGTATCAGTGAGATAAATCTGCAGAGTTTTAGAGTGGTGATGAAAATTTTGGAATCTCAAGTAGTGAAACGTCGAGCAGCGCTTTCGCTGTTGATCCCCATCTTCCCTGGACCTCCAAGGCTGTTTGCTGTGTCAGGATCAGGGGGAACCAAGATGCTCAACTCACCTCATAGCTCACAGCTGAAGGTTTCCTGAGGGCATGGCTGTGTGTCCAAGGAAAAGGGGCTTCATGGGTGCATCTCCTCCCTCTGTGTGCTGTTGGAGGGCAGCTCTGCTCTATGGGTGCACAGAAGAGTATGTGCTCGGGGTTTGGAGCCAGGGGGACAGTTTCAGAGGGTGTTTGGGGATGTCCTCAGTCACACCAGTGGCCAAGCCAGCTCCACGTTGCTTGCACCAAACAAGCTGGAGCGGTGGGCTGAGCGCTGGGCCGGGAAGTTTGGAGGGAGGAGACGGCGCGTTGGAGCCACGTTCGTCAGGATGGAAATAACTGTCAGCCCCATTCAATCTGTCGCCTTGTTCCCGGGGGACAATTGCAAAACAGGATTACTGGTACTTAAAAATTCATAGAAAACGTTTCTTATCACAACGTCATAATTGTTATGACTCAGAAGAGTAGAATTGCCATTTTCCTGTGCCTTTTTCGCCCCCCTCACTTTTGTTGCATACCGAATCCCTTGCTGCAGCTGCGGGATCGTCAGGAAGGGGCGGGGGGGGGGGAACCAACAAACCAAGGCGATGCTTTATTTTATGCTAACTGCTGCATTTGACTTGAAAATGATGTCCCACTGGGTCTCGTGGTCAGCGTATTACGGCGTGATGGATGGCTGTCAGAGCGGCGGTGGCTGGCAGATTGCGATGGGTGGAGGAGAACAGATGCCCGGTGACTTCAGGGGCTTTAGCAGAGCCCAGGACTGAAGAGTGGAAAACAAAAGCAGATGGGAGAGCTCTGCTTGGGCTAACTATTCTTCTCCGGCCACGTGTCGGGGAGGGAAGCTCGCCGGGCGGCTGTGTCCCTTCTGTGCTGTTCCTCCGTGGTGAGCTGGCCTGCCTGCTGAAGCCCTGGGTGAACCCCACTTGACCTGAGGCCTGAGCCTACGTGCAGACCATCACTGCAGATCTCGAAAGGGCAACCTTTTACCCCCGTGAAAGAACAGCTTGCGCTCCATTTGATGGTTCCTGTTAACCCTTGGCCCTGCTGATGGAGCCAAGGCAAGGCCTGGGCAGGCTCCGGGGGTTGCCCTTTTGGAGGGTGTCTGCTGGTGTATTTTGTGCTCTGCTTGGTGTTTGTCTTTGGAGTTGGGCAGGACCCTGTGAATTTGAGTGGTGCTGATGGAAGGACGTGGAAGGAGGAGAGTGAACCTTTCCTGGAAGAGGCTGTTGGGAACAAAACCCTTTGCGGGTGCTGCTCTGCAACCCCTCATCTGCTTCCTGTCCTGTCTATCCTGCAAACTTTCCTACACTTTCAAGCCCTTCAGAGGGTTTAGAAAAGATCCTGCCTTGCCCTATTTTACTTCTTACGTCTGTATTTCCTCATATTTTACCCCTTCACTCTCTTCCTACCCCTCCGGTCCATCCAAAGTTGGGCAGGTGGCTGCTGCCTTCCCAGCTGGCATTTGCTGGGAATTGCAGGGTTAATGGTGAAATTAAATTTCACTGCTGTTTTTAAATTAATTGAATCATCAGCGTGGGTAACGGGAAACAGTGGTATCATAATGTATTTGATATGGGTCTTTAAGTCAGCATTTGCTGTGATATCTGGAGCACTAGATCTTGGTGGAAGCGATGGCTAACTGATATATTGCAGTTATGGCCACAGTACAAAGGCTCCTTCTGTGTCTTAAAAACGCTCAGGTCATGAAGTTGAGTTGGTTTATGATATGGCTGTTTTCTGTGCGTGCTTCCCACAGTGCTCTTAGGTCATACTCGGAAAAACCCCGCAGTTGGCAGGAGCCAGTGGTGCTCCCAGCTTGTGCCTCTGGGCAGGCACCACATGTCCATGAAGATGCCCTTTTGGGTGACAGAGCAGCATTGGGGTTTTGCTCCCAGGACTCTCTGAAGTTTTTTCTGATGGAGGAAGTAGACACAGGGGAAAACATCCTTTTTCCTCAAAGAAAACAGTGGAAAGAGTTTTACTGATTTGCAGCATATCTGTGCTTTCCTTGGTGGCCCTGGGGTGGCTTCAGGATCTTCCTTGGAGAGGAGAAGCTAACCAGGCTGAGGGCCAGCATTCTCATGTGATGTTCTCACCGTGCTGGGGACAAAACTCCTAGCAGGGCATTGTATGGGCTCCCCTTTTCTTGTCCTTTACCTGGTCCAGAGTGGTGGGACTGCATCACAGCGTGGTGCGTCGTGGTGGACGGTGACACGCCCCTTCACCATTGCTAACAGAGGGCCGGTGTTAATTAAAAAGTGGAAAAAGGTAAAGTTTTAATGTATGTCTTGTGGAGGTTGCTTGCAGGCTTCCACCCATGAGGGGTTCCTGCATCCTATCCCAGCAGCCTGGGACTGCTGGAATAGGCAGGATGAGAGGAAATGACCTCAAGTTGCACCAGAGGAGGCTTAGACTGGATATTAGGAGAAATTTCTTCACTGAAAAGCTTGTCCAACCTTGGAACAGACTGCCCAGGGCAGGGATGGAGCCACCATCCCTGGAGGGATTTAAAAGCCGTGTAGACGTGGCCCTCAGGGACGTGGTTCAGCGGTGGGCTTGGCAGTGCTGGGGGAATGGCTGGACTCGATGTTCTTAGAGGTCTTTTCTGACATCAGTGATTCTATGATTCCCTCTCGTCAGCAACTTCCTCGGAGATCACAACTGTATAGATGACCCCGGCATGCACCTACGGCCACGTCAGCAGCACTGCCTTTCTCAGCCAAAATCTCGAGGCTACTTAACCAACTGAAACCTCTCAGAAGCTGCCTTGATATGAATATTGATCTCCACATTTAACTCTGCTTTGCCCAGTTGATACTGCCCAGGCTGGTGGTGTGGAGGACAAGCAGGCTACGGCATCCACAGCTGGATTTGGAGCAGGATTTGGTGGGACACACCAAAAACCTCGATGCTGAAGAGCCTGTTCTAGTGCACTAGTTCAGATTTTGTGTGAAGACTTGGTTATTATTTCTGCTAGTTATGTCTCTAATGAGGTGAAACATGCCATATGTTGTCCATAGGGAGGGAGCGCCGCAGGTGGGGCGGGGGCTGGCCTGGTGGGTAGTTGCTGCATAGAAGAGCCTGAAACTGCCTCAAACTCAGACTTGGTGAGCCAAGATTCCAGCTGATCCATCTGGGCCATGGGCATTGGTGCTGTGTCATGTCTCAGAGCTATCTACAAACTGGCAGCACCTTCTTGCTCTTCGTCCACTGTCATGTTCTCCAGCACCCGTCAGTTTTATCCTTCCATTCCTTTTTCCCGTCTCTTACCCGCAACAGGTTTTTGCTTCAAAATAAAGTGATTTTGGGGCCATACCCAACTGCGCAGCTCCTTTGCCTGCTCGCAGGAGTAGCAGCTCTGGCCCTGATCTGTGCAGCCCAGGCTGCTCTCCAAGCAGAAGTTTGAAACTAAACCATAGCGGGGTAAAGAAATATTAATTGGTGAGTCCTGAACTTAATTTGAACAGGGCTCTGCTGTTTAAACAATTGTTGGAGCCATAAACCAGAAACCCTTAATTATGGCTAATTATTTTCTGCAGTGAATCTATATGGAAGCTCCTCAGCATGAGGGCTCCTCTGAAATGCACTGGTTGCGTGTTCAGGCATCATCCAGCCTGAATGTCCCTAATAAAATCAGAGGCAGAAGTGTTGCCTCCAGCCCGGCTGCCTGACCAGGCAGGAGCCTGCTGCCTGCAGTTTCCTTAAACCCGGGGGTCGGGGCAGCGTGCAGGGGCTTGGAGGCTCCCCAGGCAGGCGGCTGGGGACCCGAGGGCAGGCAAGAGCAAGGCAGGAGCTGTTTAGGACATGGACTTTAAACTCTCCGGCATTTGGGGTTTGTTTAAAAACCAGCTAGGTAAATATTTGTGAAGCGGTTGGGATCCGGCTGCGGGGTCAGGCGCTGTGTGCAGCCCTGCGGGCTGGTCTGGCCTCCTGTGGATTCCGTCCTTCCCACAGCAGGAGGCATGTCCATCCTCTGCCCTGCCGAGGACATGGTGGAGGCAGTGCAGGGCGCTTGGCATCATCACTTGGGCCATGTTTCTCTAGGATTTAGGGTGAAAACGGGTGCCTAGAGGTCTCATGGGGTGTACCAGTGTGATGCTTCAGTGGGACATATTTAGAGTAGGTCTCCTGGCAAGGCTGCACTCTGCGTCCCAGGGATGTCCCTTTTGTGCCATCCAGGCTACTTTTGGGGGTTGGTGGTGCCTTTTCCTGGTGAACCTGGAGCTCCTGCCCTGTGCATCCCTGCAGGAGGGAGGCTGCTGGGGGGATCCTGCTGGGGATCCACAGTACATACTAGGGCAGGTAGGACCTGTGGCTTGCTAGGGACGATGGCACAGCAAGGGTAGTGTGGCAGGGATGGCACGACAAGGATGGCAGGGCAGGAGGATGGCACATCAAGGATGGCACATCAAGGATGGCAGAACAGGAGAACGGTGGTGTGACAAGGATGGCACAGCAGGAACGGCAGGGTGGGAGGATGGCATGACAAGGATGGCAGGGCAAGGATGGCAAGGGTGGGAGGATGTCACAGCAAGGATGGCAGGGCAGGAGGATGGCAGGGCACAGTGCGGCGCCGGGGGAGCGGTCCAGGCTGCCTGTACACAGCAGCTGTCAGCGCTGCTGCCTTCACCCGCCCAGCCCCAGCCTCTTCCTCATGGCACAGATGGTTTTAACACTTTCCTGGGCCTTTTTTTCTATAATTAACTCTTGTTTGCAAGTGGGAAGACACTTCTTTCCTTTTGGCAGAGCCATCAAACTCTCCTCGGCGGTGTGCTTTTTTAAAGCCATCGTGTATCTATCCCCCAACTGCAGTCTGTTGTTTTTACCAGGCTCTTTTAAGGCACTGGGCTGCCCCCCCTTTTCTCCCCCCCTTGCTCTTGCCCTGAGGTAAAATCCGCAGGGATTGCAGGCGGAGGAGGCCCCAGCCAGCTCCGGCAGGGGAGTTAACGAATCCGGCCAAGGCGATACAAAAGCCGGTGCCCGGGGAGGGGGGAAGATGGAGGGGCCCCTTCCCTGCACCAGGAGCCTTTGAACCCCCCTGCTCCCAGCTTTGTGCAGCTTAGCAGGGTGCTGCCTGCACAAAGGCCCCTCGTCCCTCATGTCATTTCCATGCTGCAGCTGGGAAGAGTTTTCCCAGGAGAGGCCACTGCCCACTGAAAGCCTGGTGGGTGCTGGGGGTTGCTACGGTGGGTACCCTGTCCCACCAGGACAAGGGGAGGGAGAAACCCCAAAGAGCCCTGGAGCTTCGCCAGTACTCAGGAATCTGTGGGGTGCCGCAGGAGGGGTGGGCAGGGGAGGGGGGTTCTCTCCAGCCTGTGCTAAGACCTAGAAAAGCTAACTGGAATGCCATGGGCCATCCTCTGCCTTTGGGGGAGCTTAGGGTCTGCCTGTGGCTCCCTGTGGGGTTTGGAGGTGTTTTGCTCTCAGGGAGGTGAGGGGCTGCAGCTCTCAAAGCTGGAAGGTTTTGGGATGCTCAGCTTTGGGGATTGAGGAGGGTCAGCATCACAACCTGGTGCTTGTAGGAATGTCACCTTGGAGAGGAGGGTGCTGTGGGGCCCATGCCAGCAGTGTCAACCTGCCAGCCCGTGCCTGGGTTTGTGTTGGGGTGTTGAAAGAGCAGCCCTGACTGTGGGGAGTGAAGGAGCTGTTCTTACCTATGGATATCAAATGGTGGATGTGAAACAAACAAAAGAGAAAAAGCCTATCAGGAAGTTTCCACCATCAATTCACGGCCATGACCACCATGCCTGTGCTCCCTCTACTCCTCATCCCGGTCCATCCCTTGAACTCCGCTCACCGGCACTGTAGCCAGGTTTTTCCCAGCACTGCCAGTCTAAACAAGACCTTGCAGTGATGCTCAGCGCTCTCACATCGCTCCCTCCCCCTCTCTGCTGTCTGAAAGCCTGGGGCTCTTTTTTTTTTTTTTTTTCCCTTGCTCTCCAGACTTTAAGTTTTCCTGCCTCACGTACCAGTTTATTGCTGGGTCAGGGGGCAGGGGTTTGCACGCTGGTTTTATAGGGTCCCTCCAGAGCCAGCTTCAAAAAGCTCCCAGTTCATAAATGGGGGGTTTGTATTAACCACTGTGTTTTGACAGGGAGAGGTGCTCTTAGAAGAGAAATAATTATTGTTTTGTAAGCTTTAAGGGTAACGTGGCTTGGAGTCGCATCTAACCAAACTGCTCTGTGCAAAAAAACGGGGATTTTTTAAAAACCCATGTTTTTATCAGAAATCCTCCCCTATCCCAATGTGCACCTTGTCAGTTGTGCAACCCCAGGGGGACTTTTCCATGGGGAAGTCCTGCAGCTCAGCTGTGCCTGGATCGCCAGTGGCAGTGACTCCAAAGCAATGCAGAGAGCTGGTAGTAAGGTAAATAAAACGTGGGGCCACTTCAGAGAGGTGTTTCCAATCCCCAGGTAAAGGCAGGCGAGAGGAAGCAGAGCAGGAGGCAAGCTGGTGTGTTGAATTCCATCTCATCCCATGGATGTGCACCTCTTCTCCTCCAGAACACGCTGAAATGGTTAAAATGCCTCTTCCCATTCACCCTCCCCCTCCCAAGAAATCCCAGCCTACCAGGGGAGATCTGCGCCCCCTCCAAGTTAGCCCCTGGCTTTTTTTGGCAGTGGAGAAAGCCACCAGTTCTTGGGAACAACACTGAATTACACAGTGGCTTACGTCAGATTTACTCCTCCTGTCCTTTGCTCTAGCTGCTCTATTAATTTTGAAATGCCTTGAGCAATTATCAGACCTAGGAAACACTATTTTTGGGGGGCAGCACCTACAAATAACTGCAATGAACCCTACTGTTGAAAAAGGGAAGGGAACAGACATGGGGCTGTCCTTGTCTGGATTTCGAGTGTTTTAATGTGAATTTTCATTAGAAACCCTGTGTGTGCAGTGGTTGGGGGATCTCTCAGGGGTCTGGAGGGGGGGATCACACCCTTTCCCCACCCATACACCACTTTTGAGGTCCAAAGCATTACTCCCAGGGGCATGGAGGGTGCGAAGGGGCAGCCCAGGAGCAGATTTGGGATGTGAGGGCTCCATATGGCTGGAAGGGATTAGCCTGGAGGATTAGATGAGTGGAGAGGAGGGGAAAGTTGCTGCAATCCCCCCTCCCCAAAAATCCTCATCTCTGACCCCTGGCAGATGCGCAAAGATGAGTTCTGGGGACGATTAGTGCTGCTTGAGGTTTGTCTGTGCCCCTGGAGTCACAGCTCAGTCTCAGTGCTGCTGGGGTAAAGCGATGCCCATGGCCTGGGCTGGGATCCTGTGCTGGCAGGTGGTGAGGAAAGCTGGGATTTTCCTCCTGCCACCGCCTCACACCCACATGTTGCACCTTCCCTTGCGCTCGGTGTGTTTCCAACCTGAGCTGTTTGCTCAGGCTTTCAGCTTGCCTGGAAAGAGTAGCAGTGGTGCTTGGACAAACCTGCACCCCAGGGATGGGTGAGCCTGGGATACAGCACTTGGGAAGTCACATGTGTTGTGACCTTGTTGGTGGCCAACCGCTGCTGCTGTGGGATGTGGGGACGCAGGGTGCTCTGCAGCTCCAAACTGGGCAGTGAAACACTGCAGGGATGCAGGATGCACCACGGCTCCATAGCTCCACACCAAAACGCTGCAGGGATGCCAGCATGTGAGACGTTTTGTGGCTCCTTTCCTAGGCAGGATGTCAGTCAAAAGGTCTGCAGGAAGGGCAGAAAGAATATTTTCACCGTTTTTCAAACATCACCCTGGAAATCATGGGAATCATGCCAAGGCATGATGGCTTTTCTCCATCATCACTCAGTCGCAAAACCCATCTTGCTTGGGATTGGGGTTTGCCAGCAGCTTTCCTTGTGGTGCTCTGTGTTGCTGTCCCAGCAATGGCTCGTCGAGGGCTGGGTTGGCTCTCAGAGCACAGCTGCAGCCTCATGAAGGATTTCCATACGGGCTTCTTGGGATGAATCAAGGGTGCAGAAACATGGAGGGTTAGTCATAGCAGTGCTCCCAGGAGGGTGGGTCCTGTAGGATGGGTGTTCCTTGGGTGGTGGCAAGGACAAAAGCCCATAGCCATCACTGCTGCTGAATACAGCAGTCCTCAAATTGGCACTGAGTCCATCCATCCCAGTTAATTTAGGGCTCTGAAGGGCTGCCCTGGGTCTGGCCACAGCAGTGCCGGCTGCTCCCGTGCAAAGTCCACCGCCTTCCTCCCCATCCGCCTCTCCAGGGTTTATAGGATGTGCTGGACTTTGTCCCCGTGCAGCAAGTCACAGCCCTTAGTTAAGTTCAGCTGCCACCTCCGTCTCAGTTTAAGGCACTCTTCCAAGAGCATTTTTCATGGAAGATGCTGTGCAGAGAAGGTGCTACAAAGCACCCTCAAGCATCAACAGAACCACCTTTATTAAAAATGGTGATTTCTTTTTTTTGTAAACCTGCTGCTTTTGTTAGAGAAGGGGATTTTTTTTTCTTTTTTCTTTTTTTTTTTTCTTTTTTAATTATTTCCTTTTTTAAGGGCTCGCTGTGGAAAAACTTTCACAGATCAGCAGGCAAATCCATCAGGGGCTGCTGCGAGCGGGGCTGGATGCTTGGCCGCCTCCGTAGGTACACAAAACCCGCCTGAACGCCCGCGAAAGGTTACGGCACTGCTCAAAAAGCGCCGCCGTAACCTTTCGCAGGCGTTCAAACAGGCTTTGTGTTATTACACGAAGATGGTGGCCACGAGCATCTTGTCAGGGACAGGCAGATGGTGTTCACCTGCTCCGGACCAACTTCTTTTGCCCTTTGCCTTTGGTGTCGGGGAATAATACCGGGGCAGCTGCTCGCAGTAAAATAGGCTTAAGCAAATGGGATATTTTGGCATTCAAGTGCACGACAAGAATGGGAGTATTTGCATTAATTCTCTCCTCTCTTTCCCTGCGGCGGGAGAGGATGGAGAAAGCCAGGGTGTTTTCCTGTGGGGTAGAGCCAGGGCCTGGTCTTCTCTGCCTGGATTGGGGGTGGGAAGTGCTGGATGCTGTGCTGGGATGTCAGTGCTCCATCCCACAGCATCCAACTGCCCAGACAATGGAAAAGGATGTTTTTCCGGGGAGGTCACGGTGTTTCCTGCTGCACTGCAAAGGCAGTTGCCAGGAAAGGGGGTCTCACCCCCTTCCCTGGATTCTGATGAGGGTTAGTTACCAGGCACCACTGACTGCCCATGCAAACTCACAGCTTGTTTTGTGTTGTTTTTCATTGCAAAGAGCAACCGATGACATCAACCGGCTGAAACACAAGGGGGCAAGAATTTGGGGGGGGGGGGGGGGAATTTGAAAAATATATTTGTAATCTGCACCCATCTTTAATGGGGAAATTGCTGCTGGACTCTGGATGCCTTTGAGGTGTTTTGCCAATGGGATTGGCAATATCCTCGTTAGTTGTCAGTAAATCCTCTGGACAAGTTAAAACTAGTTTTCTTCAAATGCACATGGTGCAGTGGTGTGGCGTTTTTCTAAAGTCACGGGTTATTATTATTTTTCCTTCTTGAATTAGATTACCAGTTTAAATCTAGCTTTTCTTACAACCTCTTCCAAAATGCACTTGGCAGTTTCAATCTGGAAGGAGGCAGAGGAGCAGAGAAGAGCAGGCGCTGGGAAGCAGAAGTCCAGCTGCCAACACCAGCAGCCTCCCCTGCACCTCATCACCTCATTATTGCTAGTTTTTCGAGAGGGAGGCAGTATTTTCCTTAATATGATCTTTTCAAAGGCTGGTAGCAGAGAGGACTTGATTTTAGCTGTGAAGCTTAAGGGAAGGATGGAAGGTGAGCTGGTGCACGTGCCATTGAGTGTCTAGCCATGCAGTCCCATGTAGTTACACCCCAGAAACTGCAGCATGGAGCAAGGGGCATCCCTGGGAGTAAAGTCCTGTGGAACTTAACTATGACAACTTTGTAGCAAACTCCAGGAAATCACCTCTCCCAGCAGCTTTGCTTGCTGGGATCATTTCCCTCTTGGTTTTAAAAATTGTGACTTTTTTAAAATCTGAAATTAATCTGTGGGCTTTCCATAAAGTCTTGTGTGGGTACCTCAGGAGCAAGTTTCAGTGGAGCCACAGAGTGTCCAGTGCAGAAGGGAGTGCGGGTTGTTAGTGCAAGGAGCTGCCGGGTGGCCCTCACAGAGCTGAGCATCCCACACTGATAGATGAGCAGTAGATTAATAGTCCTAAGCAATTGCATTATCTAATGAAAATTTTATATAATTATTTTATATCACTTTTTTGGCAGGTAGACCCTGAAATGGATGGTATTGATTGCTGGAAAAGAGCCTGGCCTGTCTGTTGCTGGGATTATTAGAGAAGAATTGATAGTAATTAATACCTGTGTATTTACAGCATTTTCAGGGTGCTAATTGCATGGGATCCATTTAAGCTGTTTGGCAGTGGGGAGGGTTCACACACTGGTTTTAAGGTGTAGCTGGACCTGGATCTTGTGCTGGGCAGGATGCTGGCAGTGGGAAGGCCAGGACCATCAGCTTCACCTTCACTCCAAGCCAGGGATAAGGGGGCACTCCGGGCTGCCCATGGCAAAGCATCCCTAAATAGCAGGGTTGGGGTGAATCTAAACACCCACCACATGGTGTGAAGCCCTGGAGTGCTGTCCTCTGCAAAACCCTTCCTGAGTCAGGGGAAGCACTTCCAGCAAGCCCGGCTTCACTTCCCACAAGTTTCCCTTTGTAAACCTCCCTGTACACACACGTGTGCAAAACGGAGCCTAACTGCTTTTAGTCTGTTTTACACCTCCCATGCTTATCCCCCCCCCACTCTCCACCCCCCCTTTAATTCGGTCGCTGTGAAATTTTTGCAGCCCTGCCAAGTTATTTCCTTGGGATATATTTAGAGAAAGCCAGCTCAGCAGAGCGCGCTGGGTGTTTGTGGAAGGATGTTTGTAAATGTTAGCAGGAACGCTGGCGGGCTGGCGGAGCAGATGTCCGCGAGATGCTACCAAGAGCCTTATTTACAAACTTGTAAATGACTGAAGGGGTTTCCTTCCCGGGGATAAGGGGGACGCCGACTTAAGAGATTAAAATCCTATTGTTTCGTGGCCGGAGCTGCTGTCTCAGATTATCCTTTACAAGGGAGGGGAAAAAAAAAAAACCAACAAAAAAAACCGTATTAGCTTGAAACACCATTCAACTGTTGTGCCTTTTTTTAATGTTTTTTTTTTAAGGCTCAAGGAAAATACGGGGCTGGGGGTTGTTTCTTTCTCTGTAAAGGAGAGGGAAAAAGTGGCTGAGTGTGGCTGTTCCCGACCAGAGTGTATGCTGGAGCTTTGTGTGCCAGGTGGCTCACAGGTGATGGATTTAAAGTAAGCACAAAAAGCTTGTGGTGTTGCAGAAGTATAATTAAGCTGAACCTGTATGCACAGCGTGGTGTCCTATGGGAGCACAGTGATGGCTTTTGGGTGGTTTGGTGATACTGCTATGAGCCCATTTAATCTGTTTTGGGGGTTTGTTTTTGTATCTGGCAAATACACAAAGCTTCAACCCAATGTTCTTTTACCTCCTCTTACCCTAAAATAAACCAAAACTGGTTTGTTTTCTCTTCTGGAGCATCCAGCCAAGTGGCTTGCACTGGGGGAAGCAGGATGGAGTGTGGCATACCCCAGCTGGCCAGCACAGCATGCCCCAAAAACACGCTGAGCCCACCCGAGAGGCTCTGCAGGTGCCGTGGTTTTGAAGTGGGTGCCACAGTGGGTGCCCGCTGCTGGCACGTGGCTGGCAGTTGCACTCTCAGAACCTGCAGCAGGCTGGTGTTCTCTTTATTTTGGTGCACGTTGATGCAACACAGGCGCTGGCACCGACCCGCGGAGGGGGCTGATGTGGGAGAGGATCTGAGGGCTCGGTCCGGAGGAAGCGGTCGGCATGTCGTCCTCCGTGGTGTTAATCGGGTTACTCTGAGGTGTGGGAGGGTTCTATTATTAAATTTAAAACCTGGCTATATAAGATGAAGGCAGCTTTAACGAGATGAAAAGGCTTAACTGGAGTCCAATTAAATTCCGTATTACCTGTTTACGCAGCCTGCTTAAGTCCTGACCTGCACGCTGGTTTCTTCTTTAGGCTCCAAAGCCTGTGCTCTAGGCAAAAAAATAAAATCAAAGGAGACAGATAGATACCAGATCACCAGCATGTCCTGAGCACCCCCGCGTGCTCCTACCCAAGGCAGCTGCTCCCATAGTGTCTGTGAGGTGTGAGATGCAGCCAAAATCCACTCTTCTGGAGAGGAGAGAGAGGGCAAAACCAGCTGGGGCTCAAAAAGGAAATACCCAGCCACCCTTAGTTTGGTTCTAGGTCTGTGCCATGAAGGTGTTTTTGCTCTCCCCATCTCACTGCTAGGTTGATGGAGGCTGTGGCTGGCTGAGCAGCCAGTGCTGGTGGTGCTTCCCACGAATGGAGCACCCTCTCCGTTGCCTGGCAGCACCTTGCACCACTGTTGGCAGGTTATTTTTATTAAAAATAAGTGTTTGGTGAAAGCCAGTATGGGATGCTGGGGCAAGATGGTCTCCTAGAGCATGCAGTGGGGACACCAGCTTGCATTTAATGGCAGAGTTACTACCACCAGCTGTAACCTGGTTTTCATAGATGGTTTCTGTTAACCCTTGCTTGTGTTGGTGAAGCATGGCAGGTTTTTGGGTAGGTGGTGAGCTGAGGCTTGGCCACCATTGCCACCATTGTCTCACCATGACACTGAGAGCCCTGCAGGATGGGGTGCAGTGCCTTAGCCCACCTTCAAGCTGTTCTTCAATGCCCAGCAATGGGGATTAGGAGGAAGAATCCCTTGCAGCAGCCCTGTGTGTGGACAGCACATCCAGAAAGTTCCTTAGCTTCCCAAGCCCTCTCTTGCAGGGTACTGCCTTTTATTAGGCGGGTACCCTGGAGCTGGGGGCTGGGAGCAGCAACGTTCTGGTGGCGACGGTGATTTCAACCCACCTGCTCTGGTTTCTAAATTCAGCCCCCAAAACCCTTGTGGGGCCTCGGTGGTGCCTCACGGCTGCTCTGGGGCCGAGCGTGCGGCAGGGCGGGGGGCAGGAAACGGCTCGCCGCACCCTGCTCGCAGCAAGCCCTCACGCCCAGCAAAGCCCTAAACCCTGCAGTAAAGAAAGTAAATCAATAAAAGCACCGGACCGCAGCTCCTCCCAGGGCTGTGGGACAGCGGAGGTGAGTTGTGTTCCCGGCTCAGCCGGCCTAGGAAAGCAAATGTGGGTGACACCAAAGTGCTGGTGGGGATGTGCCAGAGGCCGGGGAGCTGCGTGAGGCAGCCACGCCAGTGCCTCTTCCTTGCTGCTCTTCAGCACAGTTAATACAGCGGAATAACCTGGTTTCTCCTGAAGGATTGGGTTAAGAAAACAAGATGGTTTTAATAGCCCTTTTACATCCTGCATAGATTGCAGCTGAAGACCCTAACCAGCTTTGCAGCACATCTTTTCCTTTTTTCCCTTTTTTTTTTCCTCCATAACCTGATGCCGGCGGTCCTGCGCAAGCGGGCTCCTATCGATAATTCAAGTGCCCAGCTCCTGGCTGTGCTGTTTTGTCCGATTTCTATTGCCTCCTGACCTCCATCCTTCTTTATTTGCAAAGCTGTACTCGCAGGCAGCGGTAATAAATCAATTAATGACTCTGATGAATCGTTTAATGGCTGACAAAATAACACTACAGTCAACAGCTTGGATCTCTACAGCAGTACCAGAAGATGCTGGTTGACTCAGGGTAGGGAGACGAAACAGAGACTGTTAGCTCAATTAGTGCAATTAGTGTGCGATTTAAAGGCTTAGACGGCATCTGCTGGCGTACCAGGCCGGTGTGTTAACTGAGAGCTTTGGTTTGGAAGCGAAACGCGGTCATCCAGATTGTCATCATTCCGCTGGCTTCCACCAAAAAAAGAGGAAAAATACCAACGTATGTGGCAGGGAATTAAAAATACATATGTGTGTTTGTGTATATAGCTATACATGTGCGCCCCAGGAACACATATATATTGATTTCCAACGTGGAGAAAATTTGCCATCTTACGAAAGGCAAATGAGCTGGCGTGCCAGCATTGCCAGAGCTGTCCTGGCTCATTTCTGGCAGTGGTTTCCATGTGTTTTGGTGGAAGGAAATTCAGGGTGTCACGTGCCAACGGGGACCCTCATGTGGCTGATGTGCTTCTGGTTGGACGTGGTGGCACAGCAGTTCCATGCCCCTTTTGGCCAGCTTCTGTGCAACTGCACATTGTCTGTATCTGCACCAGAGAGACTCGATGGGTTTTAGATAATTCACCTAAGGAAAGAGCTTTTAAAAGCAAACTGCAACTAAGAGTCCCTAAAAAGAGTTTCTGGGACAAAATGGTGAATATAAACCATGTGGGAGGAGTTGCGTGGCCAAAAAGTCCTGGAAATGGGTGCTGGATAGCCCTTGGGTTTGGGCACTGACCCTTAGGGTTTGGGTGCTCACCCTTAACGTTTGGAAAAGTTGTTCCTGGTGTCTTTTTTCCCCTTTTTTCTTTCATTTCTGGCACGCCCAAGTGTTTTACAGAGCTGCTCCAGCCACGGCTTCATTCCCATCACTTCACCAGGGCTAAAGGTGCCTCGGTGTTTACCTTAGCAGCGGTGATGGGGAGGGGAATAAAAAAAGAAATAAAATGTCACTTTGCAGCCTTGTAAATCATTCATCAAGGGCTGACCAATTTGGCTCCCATCCTACAATATGCTCAGGGCACTTGCGGGTTTTTAATTACCGAGTTCTGCCAAGCGCCACATGTGTGAGGAACTTTAAATCCCCGTTTACGCCGCGAAGGCATAGGTGAGGTTTCAGGGTGTTTAACACGGAAAAATACTCTGTGGTTTTGTGGAAAAATGGGCATTTGCTTCAAGATTTTCTTTGGCTCCTCTGCCCTTCTCCCTCTGCTCCCTGTTGCAGATGGGAGGAGAGGAGCAGCTTTCTTTCCCCCTGGATCCCCAAATCCGTGTGCCTCCTCACTCCCCACTACTTCGGGATCCATTTCGCTTTGGGAGATTCCCCAAGCAAAGGATTATAGTGTGCTGGAAATCTCTTGAAACCATAAAATATCACCTTGGCAGCTTTATTGCAGCGCTTGCCGCCTTGGGAGAGAAGCGTTTTGCGTGATAGAGGGTTTAATAAAGGAAATTCCAAATGGGCTTGCTGCAGTTTGGGGCTCGGTCTTATATATTTTTGCATTAAGAACCGTCATCTGCTTTGCAGAGAAACTGCAATATGTTCATGGCCTTGGATTAAGATTTGGTTTTACTTTTATAGCTGACCCACTTGGGGGGATGGAGGGAGGGGGAGAAGTGGGTTCACTCCCTCTCCCATCTATTTTTGCTGCCGTCTGATGTATAAAAAGAGCCTGGAATGGGCAGGCTTATTTTTCCTGCCAGGACTTTTTTTTTTTATTAACTGTAAAAACACTCAGATCTGGCCTTTGCTGCTGATGGGGGAAAGGCTGCTCAGGATGCCTTGTTCAGGGGCACGGGGGGAGTGTGGTGTGGGCTGTGCCTGGGGTTGCAGGACTCTGTAGCCTCAGGGGGAACCGGTTATTTCATGAAGGCAGGCTCTTACTGGAGAATCAGCCTCCGCTGTTGTCTGTGTCACTTGCAGCTCTGAGATGCTGGGGTGGTAAAACCAACCACTCATCCGGCATGGTCCTGGCCTTCATCCCACATCCTGCACGCCAGCTCCTGCTGGAGAGTGTGATGAGGGGTACAAGGGATGCCCTGGGAAGGCACAAGGCAATGATTAGTCGGGTGCTCCCCTGCCTCTGCAAGGCTTTATGGTCAGAAATAGCAAGATTGCCGACCAAACATGGGGATCCTGTCATGGCAATCCGTAGTCCTTAGTAATAATCCTTAATTTTCCAGGCTGCCCTGACAGCCTGGCTTCCCCCTCTGCTCACATCTTGTGGTTGTTGCTGCATCAGATGCGGTCAGGAGCCGGGGCTGGCTCAGCTGCTGTTGGGACGTGGAGTTTAGTGGGTAAAACCAAGCCTGAGCAGGCTCACATGTACCCCATCTGTTCATGGGATTTCCTCAGTGGAAAATTTTTCCACTATGGTTTTAGGTGGGTACGTCCATCATAAAAATTGGTGGAGGGAGTAGTTCAGTGATCCAAACCTAATTAACAGCACTGAGGTGCCTTTATAACTGCCCTGGGAATGGAGGTCCCTTGGTGGTGGGTAAACTGGGCTGCACTTGGATGGCACAGGTACTGCTCCTAACCCCACAGGGGTGTGTCACCAGCAGTGGCTTTTAGGGAAAGATCTTTTTCTTGTATTTTCCATCAGAGTGGGAGCTTCCCATAATGCTGGTGCTTTCCCAGAAGAAGTGAATAAATACAAATAGGGATGCTGAGAAGGAGCAAGTGGGGTGTGCAGGTACCCTATGTCTGTCTCTGTCCCACCTTTTTGGGGCTGGAGCTGTGCTGGTGGCTCATTCTGGGGAGGCAGGAAGGGGAATGTGACTCCACAGGTTGAGTACAATGAATTTGGAAATGAATAATAAAGCCTTGGCATGCTGGTGAGGTCAGGGAAGCATAATTTTGGAAGGACAGGGCTAAACCATCAAGCATGGCGGGGAGGTAGGAGAGAAGCATTTTCAAAGCTTTCAAGCAGCTTCTGCCTAAAATGACACATTGGATGAGGCTCCTTGGTGGATTAACAAGACTCAGTGCTTGGATAAATGAATAAACAAGCCCTAGAATCATCTCCAGGTTCTGTGTGGCCATCCCCTCCGTGGGTGAGTCACAGAGACCGGTGCCCCTCCAGCTGCGAGCATGCTCCGGGGGAAAGATGCTCAGGGCCCCAGAGATACAAGGCAGATCGACTCAGTATGATGTGGCAGGAGAGGTGGCATTTTTGATGTGCTTTTGTCGTAACTCTGACCATGTTTGCCCTGGTTTTGTTCCCCGCAGAGCGCAGCTGCTGCCCCGAGTCCCGTGCTTGGAAACATTCCCCCGAATGACGGGATGCCCGGGGGCCCCATCCCGCCCGGGTTCTTCCAGGTAGGCTGCCGCTCCTGCCGGTGCTCCCTCCACCCCGCGCACGTGTTTGCTTTCGCTCTGGGTGTCAGCGCTGTCATGCCTGTGTTGTTTTTTTTTCCCCAAGAGGATGCTAGGGAAGCAGCATGCCTGCACAGCTGACCTGTCTAGGAATAACTTGTGTTCTGCTGTCCTTCCACATTTGCTTTCTATCTTTTGTGGCCTTAAAGCAAATTCCTTTCTCGCTCAAAGAGGTTACTGTGTATTTACAACCAGTGTTTTTTTACAAAGCTGCTTGGTTTGTGTTTGGGTTGGGATTGTGTTTGTTCTCCAGTCCTAACAGACGGGCGTAATTGAAAACATTCTGGATTTTGATTCCTGAAGCTTTTTCCCCCTCCTCTGGTTAACCACTTGATTTTTTCCAAATGCAATCACTGAACGCATTAACAAGCCCTGGCTGCGGCTGCAGGCGGGAGTGGGCTCCAGCCAAATCCCTGAATGCCGTGGAGGCACCTTGTAAGCAAATACCCAGCAAAGTCCCCAACATCCCCTCACTCCTTCCTTATCCCACACCAAGCTGACAGAGGAGGGGCTAACATGTTTGGAGTGACGCTGACAGAAAGGACATCAACAAGCACAAAGAAAAGGAGTTTTCAAACCTCGAACCTTGGGGGTTTTCTCAGGAATCTCTTTGCCTGGGGTGAGCTGCACTGGTTTGCAGCAACATAAGCTTTCGGTGCTTTAAAATCCTCCTGCTTGAGGACGAAACACTTGTTCGTGTTAAAAATGGGATAAGAGTTGAAAGGAATATTTGTTTTGGCAAGCTGGGCTTTTTTTAATCTGGGCTTGTGATTTGTATATGGGAGAACTTCTCGGGCAGTAGACAGGCGAGCTCGATAAGGAGCTTGTGATTTATTGTGGCGATATCTGAGCCCGATATCAGCGACTGCGTTTGTGTGGGAAGGGGGAAGGAGGGTCCTGTCTTTTTTTTTTTTGAGAGAAAGAGAGATCCCATTTCCTGAACATGCTTCTGACAAAGTAAGAATATCCGATATTGATCGGGAACCCTAAAACAGGCGAATCTTGTAGCAGTGCTCGGCGGCAGGGGGTGAAGCCAACGGCGGAGATGCAATCTCGCAGGTCATAGCTGCTGCCAGCAATCCGAGTGCCAAGCTGCTACTTCCAACAAATGTGTCTCCAAAACGTCCTGATCTCGCCCCGTGGTGAAGCTGACTGTCCTTTGGGGCTTCTGCTTCACGCCGAGCTGCGAGGGCTGCAGAACTGGCATGAATTTAGGGCAAGGCACCAAGAGTATGGGTTGGCTTTCCCGGAGCGGGAAAGGTGAGGAAGAGGAGTCACATCTCTCCAGACTTACTGTTCATGCTGCCGTCTCGACTCTTCCTGTTGACAGCCCCCAAGCTGTCCCCCCTCTTTCCTTTCTGCCCTCCTGTAGCACTTTTGCACCGAGGGTCTGATTCAGGAGCAAACAACCCATCCTAGCTCCCTGCCTCCCATGCAGCTGGCCTGGGAGCCTCTGGGGCAGGGGGTGGCTCAGAAGCAGGAGGGGATCCTGAAGCCCCAGATAATGTAATAACACTGGTACAGGTGTCGTGTGGGGGATGCTGCCCATCCCCAGCGCTGCCGGAGGGAAGAGAGGGTGGGTGCTGGTGCATATGGCTCACATGTGACATCTCAAGAGCCTGCCTTTCCTGAAAGCCCTCCAACATCTGGTTTCTCCTCCCAGCCCTCGGGATGGAAAGCAGAAGAAAAATCCCACCTTTTAACACAGTCTGAACATCGCCTCCATGAAAGCCTGTCTGATTTATTGCGGGTGCTGGAGCTGATTCCAGCTTCAGGAGATGCTGGAGAGCAGCTCTTTGCAGAGGTGGGCTGGAGGCTCAGTGTGGAGCCAGTCACAGCTCGGGGGTAATTTCCTATCTGTAGGAGATTAAAGTGCCTAAATTCAGAGGGCAAAAACAAAAAGGTCACAGAAGATAGAAAGGATTTTTCCCCAACCTTTGGTATGCCAGCCCTGGGAGTGAGTGAGGTGGTACCACCTCAGCCAGTGCCATCCTCGTGCCAGGAGACTGCTTGGAGAGGACTCAGGGATTTTCAGCATCTCACTCTTCTGCACCAGGGACCTGCAAGGGATATTCCCAAGGGTAGCAGGCACGGGCAGATAGTTTTTAAGAGGAATTAGAGAGACTGATCATGTCCAGGCATGGTGGGGCATCACACAGGGAGCTGAGAAATGAGTCACCAGCAAAGCTCAGGTAGCAGAAACCTTGCACTGCCACCCTGGGGGTGCATGACCGCCCCCAGCCCTGAATGTGAGGCTGTCCACCACAGATTGGCAAAGGAAGAAAATGTATATGGACTGTTCCTGGGACTCTCTAGCCCAAACCCATGTGAGTGAGCTTGGGAGAAGAAGGAATGTTCCAGGAAAGGGAAAAGCAAGAAGGACTCCGGGCTACAGCGCCCATCCACAACCACTGCCTTGCAGTGAGATACCCTTCCCAGTGCCAGGGCTCAGCAGCACCTTCAGGCCAGGGGCCAAGGGAAGTGTAGCCTGCAGAATCTCCCAAAATTATGGGAAAGGAGAGGCCCATGGCACTCCTGGGTTGCTGGGGTATTTCATGGTGCCAGCCAGTGGCACAGCATCGGCTGCGCTCCGGACAAAAGGTTGGCTGGGTTGATGGCCAGCATGGGTAGATGCTTTTATTTAAATCTCTCTCTTTGTCCCGTTGAGATGAGCAAACAAACCCTCTGCTCATCCTCCTAAAGGTCATCAGAGGCATTCCTGCTTTTGTTTTGAAAGCTGGATTCATGCCGGGGTGCAGATCCCTTGCAGGAGGGACAGGGGGGTGCCAGGGAAATATAGGAAGGAAAAGGAAAAATTGAAAGCAATTGATATCACACCTTTATACCACTAAATAAATGGGGGGGAGAGGGGGAGGAAGTCAGCAGCCCCCCAGCCATGCCTGCTCTCCCCAGCGCCGCCCCGTACCCCGCGCTGATGAAATGGAAAGTTGACCATAAATCAATGTCGGTGCTGCGTTAGCTATGCATCAGCGGCTCGGCGCCGAGATGCACCAAAACAAAGCACCGGCTGCTCCGTGTTCCCACACTGCCCCCTAATGCAGACAGACCTCTGGAGCTGGGGAGGACCGGGGGCTCCAGAGCCTGGGGGGCTCCCCCCCTACATCCCCTGCCCTCCCCGCCTCTCCTCCCTGCATCCTGGAGACCTCCGTCTTTGGGTGAGGTCGCCCGTGGGGTGAGGATGGTAAAGCCAGGGACAATAGGAAGGGGTCCATGTTGTCCTGCTCCCTCCTTGGAGGCCACCATTTTCCCCCTGCCCAGCTGTCCTGATGTCTCAGTGGGATTTGGCACTGCTCGGCAGGTGCCACCAGCTCTGGTCAGCCAGTTCCTGTGAGGCAGCACAAGAGCCATAAAACCAGGCTGCTCTTCCCAAAATCCTGGGGTAGAACTTGGTACCAGCCTGCACCAGGCAGGGTTTGAAGGAAGGTAGCCTACAAGCTGGAGGAAAGGAAAAGCAAGCATCAGAGAAAGTTTTTTTTCTGGAAGTTTAGTAGGATGCCCGAGGCTTTTGTACCGAGCGTCTGGAGCATATGGTGGGATTTGCAGTCAACTTTCTCTCGGGTGCTCCAGCCAGATGGAGGTGACTGTTCTTGGCTCCGGCTGACACGGGTTTGTTTCCTGAAGAGCTTGTGTTAAACATATTCCTTAAAACCAGGCTTCTGCAGTTGGGAGCCCCAGCTGCAGGCGAGGCAGAGCTCCTGCCCACGACTGCCTTTCGCTGTCTGCGGGGGAACTTGGCCCGCCTCGCCTCGCCTTGCCTTGCTGCATTGCCTTGCCTTGCCTTGCCTTGCCTAACCTCGCCTTGCTTTGCCTTGCCTTGCCTTGCTTTGCCTTGCCTTGCCTTGTCTAACCTCTCCTGGCCTCGCCTTGCCCTCTCTCGGGAAGGTCCTCACCCAGCACCACATGCTGGAAGTCAACCAGGGTCTTTCTCTTTGGAGGCAACTGGAGCATCTCTCCTAAAGGCTAAAGTGATACCTCATTTTTTTCTTGACAACTTGCAAAACATCTCTCTCCTTCAGTAGAAATAAAGCTCCTCTCCAATAAACCCAGGCATGGCTTCAATTAATATCCATCTAATTTATTTTAGTGTTTTCTAACGTCAAAACTGGCAGGCAGGGGCAGGTATTTTAAACACAAGATGCCTCCCTATTGCTATCTCGAAACCATCGGTGTCTCATGGCAGTGATGCTTTGCCTTCTCGTACCGTCCTGCCTTGTTCTGCCACCCCCAGACGTGCTTGAAAATGTTTTTAAATAGCAAAACTCCCCCATTAGCTGAAAGTATGTAGCCCATAAAACATGATCCATTTGTGGTGAATTACACTGGAAACATAAATTGACACACGCAGAGCTATGATTGCTCATGCCATTTTCCATCTTTAATATTTTACAAGAAGTTTGAGGAGTCGAGCTCATGAAAGACAGAGTGGAAATAACCTGATCTCCTGGAAACTCCCTGTAGGAAGCAGCTGTGGCAGCAAACTTTGGCTGTCCAGCAAGCCAGGTTGGGCTTTGAAAGTCCCTGGAGTGTAGAGGGGAGAAAAAAATGAAGCAGAGCAGAGGTTGGGGCACCGACAGCTGTTGGAAAGAGTTTCCTCTAACACCGTTTCAGCTGTGGACTTGTTTTTGATGTTTTTTGAGGCAGCTACAGGAAGATGAAGAATAACCCCACACACAAGAGTGTCCAGTTTGGGGAAAAAAGGGAAAACTTATTAGATTATGGAGTTTCTCTGGTTGGAGAGAGCGCTGGTCTGGAGATGAGAGTGAAGCAACTGCAGAGCAGGTCCTGCTTGCCCAGCATGGAGTGTCAGAAGGAGCTGTGCCGCAGGGATGTGTCTCCAGGGCTGGACAGAGGGATCTGGAGGAAGCAGGACGGCATGTGTTCAACCTTCTCTTTTAACAGGAGTAGTTAATAACTGCTAAACACAGGTTTTTTTTAAGAAAAAAGGGATGTTCTGTTGGTTGGAGCCCACATGTCGTCTCTGCAAAACACTTGTCTCAACTGCCGTGATCCGTCGGGAGCATCTGCTGCTTCCTCTGCAGCGAGGCAATTCCGTGCAAAAAGGCAACCACTGTGGCAGGCCTTCCTGGCCCTACACGGGTCCCAGCCCTGAAACATCTGCAAATATTTATGGAGATAACACTGTCCAGAGGGGCTGCGTTCCTGACGGAGCAGGGCAGCCGTGCCAAGGGGGCTGCGGCAGTCGCAGCTCCGACCGAGCGTTTTGGATGCTGCTGCTGGGAAAAAGCAAGAAAAGAAGGAAAAGTAAAAAAGCTGCTTTCATCTCCTACCTGCCTGCCAAAACATTTGCACAAGCTGGGGATCACCTTATCCAGAAGTGTCCTCTGGGAACGGTACCACATGGGATAATGCAAGGGCAAGGATGCTGCGGCGCCGAGCCTGGAGCATCCCGGGAGCAGCCTTGGTGTTGGGGCAGGACCACGCTCCAGAGGATGCACTCAGCAGCACAAACAGCGGATGCTCTCTGGATCCAGCTGCCACAGGGGATTTTTCTCTGCTGGAAATGCTGCCATGTCCCATAGATGTTTTTTCTCCAATAATCAAACACTGTTTGCTCTGCAGCTGGAAATGCAGAGCCAGAGCATCACCTTCAGGCCCAGCCAGGGTGCTTTCAGGTGGCCGTGTCTCCCACGTGTTTGATACCTGTTCACCCCACATCCTCACCTGCTGTGGGATACAAGGGGAAGGACATCAGTACCTGGACAACAATGACCCCCTCCTGCAGCACAAGGCAGGCATCCTGGGGGACACTGACTCTTGCAGTGATGGGGCTTGAGGTTTGGCCTCTGCCAGCCCTGGTTTTTACCTTCCAATTGGTTTCATCACTCATTCACCTCTTCTAATCTTCCCTACCCCAAATCCTGTGGCTGAGACGTGTAGGAAGGGCTTTGGTGGTAGCCAGACCTCACTGGGGGAGAGTGGGAGCTATCTGCTGCTCCTGCTGCACTTTGCATTCACAGACAGACTTAGCAACTCAGAAGCAGAAATAAGTCAACTTCAATGCCTGGAGAGGACTTCTGCTAAAGGAGGTTGATGCTGCAGTTGGACCTCAGAGGTTTGTCTTCTCCACTCTGGTGGGACATGGATGGAGAAGGCAGGGGGAGGGTTGTCCTGAGGTGCTGTGACCTGGTCCAGATGAGGTTGGCCAGGCAGTAAGGGCAGGGCCTAGTTCCTTTTGGCTCCTGGAGAATAAATGGTGGTGTAAGTGGTGGGGTTTCAGCGGCTGGAGCAGAGAGGCTGGCAGGAGGCTGTTGGTTTTAAATCCGCTTGGCTCCATCTCACCGCCGAACCATTCAAATTAAAAAAAAAATTAAAAAAAAGAAAAAAAGGGGAAGAAGAAAAAACCCACCCTCTTACTTTATTTACATTGCACTCAAGTTTCTGCCGTACAAAAGATTTGCAGGTGCAAATATGTCCTGCCTTCATTAACTTCCCCTCCCTTTTTAATTTATGTGATTTCAATTTTCCTTCCCTGTACTGTTAATTAGGGGACCCTCTAATCAGTACCATTATCACAGTGGTATTCATGTTTAGGAAAGCTGCTAAACAAATGCTTGCAAAATTGCTAAATGGCTAATTAATGTCTGTTAATTAAGAAAATTGCTCATGGTAACAAACCATGCCATTGCTGGCAGCAGCTAGAAGGCGAACACTTGTTGAAATTAGTAACGAGGCAGGTAGAGAACATCTGCTCCGGCGCCGGTCCTGGAGCCTGCCGTCGCTTCCCATCACCTACTGACAGAGCTCCTGTGCTTTCTCTACCAATTACACCTCCTTTGACTCAAGAAATACTATTTTTTTTTTTTCTTTCCTCACGTTAACACGCACCGGTATGTTTCTTGCACCGAGCTCGCGGTTTTTCCAAGCAAATTTTCATTTTGTGCTTTTAAGGGAAATTAAAAAAAAAAAAAAAAAAAAGGAAAACCAAAGTGGGCGTTCAAGCCCAAAATGTCAGCGACTGCTGCATTGCAGCCTTAAACCTGCACCAACTAATCTCTCCTTTTTTCCCCTAGACATCCTTTCTTTGCTCGCAAGCCATTTTACTCGCGTCCTTAGGGAATCCACCTCGAGGAAGGATGTTGCATCCCTTCAGTGTGGCGGTGCAGCCCCGGTTGTGCCGGCCAAACGCTGCCCAAGCGTGAGCTGGGACGTGCTCCTCGTCCTCCGCGCTCACTCCAGCACCTCCAGTGAACCACGGTCAAAACACAAACCCAGAGGTGTTTCCAACCTTTGGGATGAGAGAGGAAAAAAAAGGATTTTTTTTTAAATTTTTCTTTTTTTTTTTTTTTTTTTTTCCAGTTTGGGGGTGTTTTTTGTATTTCCCCCCAACCTCTCTGGTCCTCTCCTGCATATTTTTTTTTTCCCTCGTTGCACGCCCCTGCAAAGTGTTTCCCTGTGTGTTTATCATTGCAGACTTGGTTGAACCACTGGACCGTTTACCCTCAATGTGGCCACTGTATTTTGACAGATATCCTGATTTTGAGAATATATTTTTTTTTGCATCTATCATAACTCATTGTTCGGCTGCAAATGAATAGAAACTCAATTTTAGAAAAAATAAAAAAAGGAAAAAATAATTTAAAACTGGGAGAACTGACTCCCCGACTAAACAGGTCCACCCGTGAATCCTTTTTTTAGCTCTTTCTGCGCTTTCATGTGCTAATCTATAACCTCCTTCTACTGTCTGACCTCACAGGGACCGCCTGGGTCACAGCCCTCGCCACACGCACAGCCTCCACCCCACAATCCTAGCAGCATGATGGGACCCCACAGTCAGGTAAAGACACTAGTGATGGGTAGGGCTGTGAACTGGGACGTGCGCTCGATTTACTTCTTTTTTCCCCCCTCTGTAAGCATGCTGGGCAGCGGGTACCCGCTCCCCGGGGAGCATCCCCCCGGGCACCCCAGCTCTGAAGCAAAATGTTGGTTTTTTTCCCTTTTTTTTTCCTTTTTTTTTTTTTCTTTCTCTTTTTCTTTTTTTTTTCTTTTTTTTTTTTTTTTTGTTTTTTGTTTTTTGGATATGCAGTTGTCAATGAACTGAGAAGTCAATCGTGGGTATCAGACTGTTTTACCTGCCCAAGGTAGCCTGAGAAATTTAACTTGATGTGGGTTTTTAAGCTTCTGTTAGTAGCAGCAGTTGTAAAAAGAAGTAACCTTAAGCCTTTCTTCTTTTTTTTTTTTTTCAGTACTTAGCACTGGGGTTTTTTGTGTGTGCGTGTCTGTATGTGCTTATTTGCCACTTTTTTTTAATATATCTCTATATATTTAAACTTGAACATTATCTAACACTCAGGGTTTCCCACCCATGCACTAATTTTAACAGCCTCACCTAGTATTGCCAATGTCAAACACGCTCTCAAACAATAAACCTACAGAGAAAATGTCTAAAAAACGGACTCCAGACACCTTTCTCTTTTTTTTTTTTTCCCTTTTGAAACATAACTTTTTTAAAAAGGATGTCTCCAGAAAAAAAAAAACCAAACCACAGAAATACCAAAAGCAGTGTGTACAGGCTAACCAGCGTGCGTGGGGAGCGTGCTGCCTCCCCACAGCTCAGCCCTGACCCCCTTTTGTGTCCCCACAGCCGTTCATGTCGCCGCGCTACGCCGGAGGTCCCCGGCCCCCCATCAGGATGGGCAACCAGGTACTGCACTCCCAGGATTCTACATTTCCTAGGGATAGCTGTTATTTGGGAAGGGGGACGAGGGCCAGGTGTCCTGCAGATGCTCCTTGGGTTTGGGTGGCAAGCATTGCCTCCTTTGGTCACCCTCCTTTTTCCTAGTGCTGGAGCATCAGGTGTCACTTAACGATGGTAGTTTAATTTTATTTTGAGGTTTGGGCCTATCCAGGGTGGGAACAGCAGCAGGGAATGTGCTGCTTTCTGCCCGTGGTGTTCCCAGCAGGGCTGTGCCGTGCCGCGTGCTCGCTGTCCGCCTGGATTTTCCCTGCAATCGCAGAAAATTAAAGTGATGAAGATAATCCTGCTGCTGGGTTGACCGAGCGTTTAGATCAGCGGCAGGGTCAAGCGAGGCAGGTCACTGCTGAATTTTTTGGGTTGGGTTTATCCTCTTATCCCAGCTTATACAAGGGCAGTTTGTTTCTGGCCTTATGGACTGAGGCTTCCACCCCATGCCCTGCCTGGACGCATGCGTGGCCTTTGGTTAAGGAATTTGTCTCCTTCCCAATGATGCTGTGCAGATCCATAGGGTAATGACCAAGCCAGAGGTTATTTGTCACTAAAGGGAAATTAAAGGAAACCTGTAATTCCTTTTAGCAGCAGAGGTGTCTCTGCAAAAATTACCTCGGGAGCTTGTTTTTTGGCTATCAGTGTTATTTTCCTGTAGGTCTAATTAGCAGAAAGAGCAGGATAGTCAGGAAATAGGGTGTACCAGCTTGCTCTGGGTTTGTGCTGCCTGAATTTGAGGCTTGAATCTTTGGAACTTGCTAACTGATAGTCAGACAGCTGAGATGTAGCTGAGAAAAACCCAGAAGGGGCTAATGGGGGACCCCTGTGCCAGGGTGGCTGGAAGAGCTTTCCACCCAGGGCACTGATGGCTGTTCTAACAAGGTATTAATTCACTGCACCTCCTCATGGGTCAGTTTTAACAGGACCCCATCCTGCAGCGATTCTGGGCTCATCTTGAGCTCTGCTGGAGGTGAGCACAGCGAACTGAGCAGGCAGGAGAGGCAGGGGAGACTGGTTTGGGGAGGCTGTTCCCACAGCAGGATCAAGCATCCAGGAGTGGGTAAAGTTAATTAGAATGATTTCATTTTATTCCCCCAAACACCACATATAAAGCACATGTTTGTACCTAGGCAGAGCTCAGCAAGGTTATGGTCACATCCTGAGGGATAAGAGGAATAAACAGGCAGGCAGGAAGGTCAGGCAGCAGAAGTGTAAATATCCCCCTCTGCAACCCCCCTGGTTTATCTTCCTCCTGCTGCCAGCTTCCAGCCTGCAAAAAACTTGGGACTGGGCTGATTCTGCCTCAGCACAGCCATGTGCACCCAGGGCCTGTGCTGTGCTCCAGCACTGGGATCCTCTGTGCTGGCATCCAAGTAAAAAGCAGTGCCGTCGCAAAACTGTTTACAGTTTGCTTCCCTCAGGCAGACAGTATCTGCATTTTTCTTCCTCTTTATCTGTTTGGAGTAGCCTTTGAAGCTTAAATAGCAGCATTGCCCGAGTGGAATGGGAGTTTGGGGAGGGGGAGCATTCACCTTCCCCTCAGCCTGCGTGGGGGTGGGTCCCAGCCCTGCTCTGCTACACGTGGAGCATCTCCCCACCACAGCCAGTGAATCACTGCCTGGTTTGGCCCTGGTGCTGTGTGTTACCAGGGTGCCATGCTGCTCCTCACCTTTCCCTGCTGGATTTGACACCTCTGCCCTGCTCAGCCTGGGTTTTTCCCTGCTTCCCTAAGGTACAAGAGCACGCAGCCTGGCGGGAGGAGAAAACGCTGGCGCCTTGTTTAAGGTTTAGAGGGGGTTTGCAGAAGGATGAGGGAGGCAAACACCTGGAGGCTGTAGCAGTGGGATGTGGGATGCAGAAGGACACAGTGGGATGTAGGATGCAGCAGGATGCAGCGGGATGCAGGATTTATTTTTTTAATCTTGCTCCCTTGCTTTCACAGCCCCCGGGTGCCGTTCCCGGTACACAGCCATTGCTGCCCAATTCGATGGATCCCACGCGACAGCAAGGTAAACCCAGCAGAGGAGGGTCGAGCACTGATGTTCCTAATCAGCTATTAATTTGGGACCCAGAGTGGCTGCGGTGCCACGTAACACCCCTGCTTTCCTCCCAACAGGGCACCCTAACATGGGCGGCCCCATGCAAAGGATGAATCCTCCACGAGGGATGGGCCCCATGGGTCCCGGTCCGCAGGTAAGCCCAGTGCCAAAGCGCATCCTACAAACTGTGGGAACAACCTCCTGGGGCTCAGAGGGCTGGGAGTTCCCCCCCCCCAACACACCCTGTCCCCCCATTAGTGTTAATGCATTTTACATTAGGCTTGCATCTGGAAATCCCTCCTTTTAACAGGAGTGAGGTCTTCAGAGCTCATTAAGGGTATTGCAGCCTCCCTCCTGCCCTTCTGTCGGAGGGGATGGCACTTAGCTCCGCACCGGAGCAGCCTTTGAGTGCATTACACTGCCTGCCTGGGAAACAGTTACAACCCTAACAGCAGGAAAGGGAAAGGAGGCTTGCATTTGAAATTAATAAATAAAAAGAAATGGCAAAGATCCCTTGAGCAAGGGAATAAGGCTTTCCCCTGCGAGGTTCCCCTCCACCTGCCCCTCCTGCTGCCTGCTTGAGCTCTCTATTTCAGGAAAGGGGAGTAAACTCTTGAAATTAAGCAGATCTGGGTTAATACATGCTGTCGTTCCGTTGATTCACTTTATGGAGTGGCTTGTTGTTGACTCACTCCTGTTTGTTCCTTCTATGAGACTTCAAAACCAGATTACCATATTTTGGTTGGAGGTTTATCCTCTCTGCATCGTCGCCTACGTGGAGTTTGTAGCGCGAGGATCAGAGTCTGTCAGGAGACGAGCGGGTGCGCTGGAGTTTTGTTTTGTTTTTCCCCTGGAGACTGTTGAGATAAGTGGATGTTGTGTAAAGAGAGAGTTGTATCATCTCTTTAGCACCAACCTGAGCATGCTGCTTGGGGGTGCTCGGCCATCTCCATCCATCCTAGGGTAGGGGACAAAAAACCTGCGTGAGCATCGTTTCGCAGGCAAGCCGTCTCATAGCGCTGCTGCTGTGCTTAAAATCCTCCTTTCCTGGAGGATTGCACCCAAAATAAAAAAAGAAAAAATGCATTTTGCTAGCGTGGCCTGCGCCAAGGCGAGTGGCGGCGGCTTGCCCGGGGGAGGCTGCTTCCCACTGCCAGAGCTCGCCGTGAAACTTGGAAGCGGCGAGCGCGCGCTGAGCGCCGCGTGGGATGGCGGCGGCTCTGGGAGCCGGCAGGAGTTGTGAAATGTTCAGAGCTTTATTTTTGACTCCACCGTTCCCTGTGTGTGTACATTGGGGAGAGGTTTTTTAAGAGGCAGCCTTTCCCTGGAGAAGCGCTGGGCTTCCCAATCTGGCACCCGCAGGCGCTGCCTCCCCGCAGCCATCCAGGAATCGGCGCCTGCGCAGGCAGCCACCAAAAATACCGACCCAGACCCAGCAGCCCCTCACACCTTGTGTGCCCAGGGCTTGCTTCCTTTAAGTTTTGCATTGGGACCTTCCTAAATACTGCTCAAACAATTCCAGAGGGCTGCAGAACATCCAGCCAGGACATCCCGGCGTCCTGACAGCAGCTCCTTATTACACAGCAGTGATGAATCATCCCTTTCAGCTGATTGCCGCTGCCTTTTTCCCTTTAAGAGTCCCATTTGTAGCTCTGCAGAAGCCAGGACAGGGTTTGCCAGCACCAATATGAAGAGGGTTTGTAGCTCTGTGGGTTTTGGCGGTGCCTTGCCCAGGTCGCTCAGCACAGCTGCGTTCCCTCCCCACCCTCCCTGAGCATCTTTCAGCTGGCTTCGTTTTCCAGCCTTTCAGCTCCAATTAAAAATGCTGAGCCCTTTTTTTTTTTTTTTTTAAAACAAGGGGCTTGATGCTGCTATTCAGTGTAAATGGCTGAATTTTCAATCAATTAAGGACTCGCTGGTAATTTGTTTGGGGAAAACCCTTTTCTGCCTTTTCAAAACAAACTTTGGTGATGCCCTCAGCAGGGCACCACGCACTGGTGCATCCGTAAATCCAGGTAAAAATTGACAGCACTAAAGCATTGAACTTAAAATCCAGCTTGGAGCACTCCAGGGGGCTGAGGTGTAGGAAGTGGCCAGCCATCCCTCCTCCTGCTGTAGCAGTTTTTTCTTTAAATGGCAGAAATACAGTCCAAAAAGATGCATTACAGAGAGGGAGGTGGGAGGGGAAGAGCGGCAGCGCGACCTAAATCCGGCTGCACGTCGCCTGGAGGGCACAGGGAGCAAAGCACAGACCAAATGGAGCGCGGCATTCGGGGGATTCCTCTTCCTCCGCTGCCTTGGGCTTGGCTTTGTACTAGAGCTGGTTTTAGGAGAGGAGGCATGCAGATCTGAGGCTCCTGGTCCCAGCTGGAGGCTAAGCCAGGGAGGAATAAGGCAGGAGAGGAGGCCCAGGGGGCTGCCTGTCCTCGCCCACTCCCCGCAGCTGCAGACCCGCTCCAGGGGATGGAGCAGAGAGCTGGGGAGCAACAGAAAAACAAGCCTGGCTTGGTTTTCCCTACTCCAGCAGCCATCCAGGGAGCAAGGAGTGCTCCATCTTGGGGGGAGCTCATGCAGACTTTCCTCATCCTTACACTGCAGCAGGAACCTTCCAAGTGGTGCCTTTTCTCCTCCTGCCCGTTTTCTCCTGCACAAAGGGAAAAATCCAAAAGGCTGTTGCTGGGGACTGTGAACAGAATTGTCTCCCAGAGCTGGGAGGGGGATGTTTTCCCTCCACAAAGAGCGGGGAGGGGGAACTTTGGGGCTCTGCCTGGATCCCATCCGTATTCAGCTGCCTGGTTTTTTGTGAACACAATTGCCTCTTAGGCTTATCATCATTAATTTCTTTTTTAAAGCTCATTTTTGCACACAGACACGCTTGGTTTTTTGTTTGTTTATTGGCCTTTTTTCCCCTTTCTCTTGTCTCTCTGGTGTCCCTTCCTGTTACGGTAGACTGACCCTTGGTTATCGTTGCAGAACTACGGCAGCGGCATGAGACCTCCACCCAACTCCCTAGGTCCTGGCATGCCTGGAATTAACATGTAAGGCAATCCCTGTGCTGGGAGGTTGGACCACTGGCTCGGGGCTGTCTGGAGGAAAGCACAACATTTATTTTTTCCCCTGTTTAATTCTGTCCCCAGGGGGCCGGGCGCCGGTAGACCGTGGCCGAACCCCAGCAGTGCTAACTCAGTGAGTGTCTTGGGGCAAGAGCTGGGTTGGTTGGGAAGTGTCCTGCAAACGGGATCATTCCCCGTTAGCTGAGTCCTGCTAATGAGAGTGGGGTTCCCCAGCCTCTTGCTTAGGCTGCTGGGACTCCCATCGTGGCCAGGCTGAGGGGGCACTGGGGGTCTTGGCTGTGCCCTGCTGGGATCCAGCCTGTGGGACCCCCCCATGGCTGAATCTGTCTCTCTTGTCCCTACAGATCCCATATTCTTCTTCATCGCCTGGTACATACGTGGTGAGTCCTCCTGCCCCAGCTGTCTGTCCTTTTGTCAGGAGTTCACGTGGTTTGGGGGGGAATCAGTGCCATGGGAGGTGACTGGGCCTGGGTTTGGCGGGGTGGGATTTGGGGGAGGTGTTTGAAAACATGGAAAGGTGGGCAATGCTCATGTTTGCACATCTGACGCCGGCTTTGTCTCCGCAGGGTCCGCCCGGTGGCGGTGGCCCTCCAGGGACACCCATCATGCCCAGCCCTGCAGGTATGAGCCCCCTGAGACCCCCCCTCTCTCCAGGGCCAGCCCTCCCAGGCTCCTTCCCCTTCCCATGCCAGGAAACTCACATCCCTGGGGTTGTACTGCTGAGCACAGGTGATCCCTGCCCTATTGGTAATGACCAATTTTTGTGGCTTTTGGCTTTCTGGGAAGTGAGTGGCATGGGCTGCTTGGCTTTGGGATGGCATTTGGGGATGTTCCTACATCCCCCTATGGATCTGGATGCTGTGGGGCTTAGGAAGGTGAGGAATTACCTCCCCACCCTTCCCAGCCAGGAGTTGAATTATTTTTCACAGTTGAATTTCTGTGATTAAAAACTTTGTGGATCTTCATTAAATACAAATTAGCCAGAAAATGGTGGTAGTTAGAGGGAATTTTGGGTGATAAAATACAAAAGAATGAGTTCAAGTGGCATGAGTTTGTTTTAATTAAGAAATGAATTAATCACCCGACTTACTGGGCTTCACTGTTCCACAGATTCAACAAATTCAAGTGACAACATCTACACAATGATTAATCCAGTACCGCCCGCAGGCAGTCGATCGAATGTAAGTCTGCTTTCTAATAATTTACATATCAGATACCATAACAAATCATAATTAACTTCATCAGTTGAGAGTAAAGTAGTTTAATTGATTTCAGCCATTTGTTACAAAACAGAAATAAAACAAACCATCAAAAAGCGATTAACTCTTGGGCGACTTTGTTAATTTTTTATGCTTATTAAGAGAGCGGCGGTCCTGCTGCTCCAGCCGAGGTGCTGGGTTTTGTGGGATATGGGCAACCTTAAATCCTGTGGAATGCTGGTTGGAAGGAGCCCTCTGTGCTGCCATGGCTCTGGGTTTGCCATCCAGCCGATTTTATAGCTGAACCCACAGGACCATGGGCCCTGCAGCCTTGGGGGGTGATACAGCCCCAAGTCATGCCAGGGAATGTTTGGATTGGATATTAGGAAAATTTTTTTCATGGAAAGGGTTGCTGAGCATTGGAATGTGCTACCCAGGGCAGTGGTGGAGTCACCATCCCTGGAAGTGTCCAAGAAATGTGTGGATCTGGCATTTCAGGATATGGTTTAGTGGTGGTGCTGAGTTGACTGTTAGACTTGGTGATCTCAAGGGACGTTTGCAGCCTTAACAGTCAGTCATTCTGTGATATGCCCCTCCTTGCCCTGCTCCAGAGGGATGGCTGGGGCAGGGACAGTCCTCAGGAGCCACCGTGGCAGCTGCTTGGGGTTGTTTCGTGGCTGATTTTGGTTTTGTTGCCTTTTTCTTCCACAGTTCCCGATGGGCCCTGGCTCTGACGGCCCCATGGGCGGCATGGGCGGGATGGAGCCCCATCACATGAACGGATCGTTAGGTGAGCCAGGTGATCCTTCATGCCCTGGGGACACTGGCAGAGCATCCCAGTGCCTGCTCCCATCCCAGGATCAGCCCCCAGTTTGCACCAGTGCTCAAAGCAGAGCCTTTGGGTGGAAATCAGTGAGGGTGTGAGGGGCACAGGGCCATGGCTGCAGGCCCAGTAAGGCTCTTCTCCTTTCTCTCCCCTGTGCAGGGTCAGGAGACATAGATGGACTTCCAAAAGTAAGTGGGGTTGCAGGGTGGGTGTGTGGGCTCTCCCCTTTCCTCAGCACTGGGGTGCTGCTGTGACCCTGATGGATGGGGACACAGGGAATGTGACTGGGGTGGGCAGGGCTGTGTCCTACCCCCGTGGCGTTTCAGGGGGGTGGCGTGGGCACCTGCTCACCACCTCCCCTCCTGTCTCCCACAGAATTCTCCAAACAACATAAGTGGCATTAGCAATCCCCCGGGCACTCCAAGAGACGACGGGGAGCTGGGAGGCAACTTTCTCCATTCCTTCCAAAATGACAATGTGAGTGAGTGCCTGCCTGGGGACAGGGAGACAGTCCTGAGGTGTCCTGGCACAGGGATGGGTGGGCTTGGACCTGGATTATGCCGTGTCTGAGCTGCTCCAGGACAGAAAAATGGGCAGGAGGGAATAGGCCAGTGGGTGGAAGTCTGGGGTCTGTGCTGGGACAGGGCTGTACCTGGTGTAGGGGGGAGGATCTGCAGGGTGGAGAGGAGCACCAGTGCAGCCTGGCCGATTCGAGGCTCCGTGGGTGGCTGCAGACATCCCTCCTCTTCTCCCTCTATTAGCAGCATATACACATGTGCATGTTAATTATTTGTTTTAAATTGCATCTCGCCCCATACTGTTCTGCTGATTTTCTTCCCGGAAAAGCAAGTTACAGCACAGATTAGGCCCTGATAAATTGGAGTCTCCAGCATATCCTCTCTTCCTGGTTTATTAGATCCAATTAGGTTGCTGTGTAGTTGTCATCAGCCTCCTTTTGCATCCCCCTCTTCGATGTCCGGGGGTCTGACCCACCTGGTTTCTCACCGTGGCTCTGTCTCTCTTGCAGTATTCCCCCAGCATGACGATGAGTGTGTGATTTCCCTCCCCCTCCTCCTCTCCAGGATCAAGAGAGTCAGCTGCCGTTCGGAGGATCTCAACGAATTATGCAAGAAGAAGAAGAAGAAGCTAGGTGTATGGGCAGGGACACATGTGGCGGGGGCCAAAACCCCAGGTTTAGTTTCATGCAATAAAAAGGCTGAACTTTTTATTCCATAAAACATGAAGGACAAAACTTAAAATATTTCAAGACATGACAAGACCCTTCTTTGTGCAGAAGGGTTTATATATGTACATGACACTTCTTTTTGGAAACAAACGGAAGCCTCTAGCACCCAACTCCGATCTCTTTGCTTTGTTCTTTTAAATAAAGACAGAAACCGAACCTGTTGTATGTTTGTGCCGTGCGACACCAGGAAGCTAGTCTAGATATGAAATCATGTTGTCTCTGTTGTAGTCATTTTTTTAAATAAACTGGACAGTTTACAATGGTGGTTTTCGTTCAGAAGGCCTGTTTTTCTTTTTTTGTTGTTTTTCTTTTGTTTTTCTTTTTTTGTTTTTTTTTTTTTTGTTTGTTTTGTTGTTTTGTTTTGTTTTGGGGGGTTTTTTTTGTTCGTTTGCAGCACAACGCTTCCTCCTCCAGTTAACAAGATCTGCTTTGGGGAAGAGACTCCACCACCTCGTTATAAACTTGTTAACGCAGGTGACCCCTTCTAGGATCACATCCTCGAATGAATCGTGATCTTGCTCTCTGTGACTGTGGCATGCACTGTGTTAGTCTTTCCCCCCCCTCTGAGTACAAGAAGAAATCTCTTGTCCCTCCCTTCCCCAGAGTCCTTCAGCTGGTTCACTACAAAAATCGATTTTTTTAATAATTTTTTTTTTTTTTAATCCACCGGGAAAAAGGGGTTAATCTGACCTGGGACTTTGAAACTGTGATCTCCAGCTAACTTTGGGAATTTCTGGGGGTTTTATTTGCTTTGGTGGTATTTGGGGGGGTGGGGGGGATTCTTTTCTTTAGAGATGTGCTCTTGTCAGGATTTCACTTATCTATGATTTGGAACTGGATGGAGATATTTTTTAAAGAATTCTTGTTGTTAAAATGTAACCTTGCTATTCTGTAGGCTCGCTCTGTAATAAGAAAATAAAAATTAATGGCAAGCATCGAAGGCCCTTCCTTCTGGTGGGAGAGGAAGGGACGAGCCAAGGCGGCGGGTTGGGATCTCTGTACATGACACTATCCTGTAGTTTGGTCTTTGTTTTTCTCCAGCTCCCATTTCTGCTCCATGTATATCATATTCTGTAAAATATTCTCTCCCTTGGATTTGACCTTTGTGCGGATTATTGAAAGCATTGTATCTTGTTTCAGTGTTTTTTCTTACCTTGTAGTCTGGTTCGAAAATTACCGAGAGGGGAAAAAAAAAATAATTATTATACATTGTAGTTTGTGTACGATATTTGTTGATAATGTTTTATTAAAGGGATGTCTTTTTTCCGCACCCCTTCATTGAAATGTTTTTGGGGGACATTTGGCTTGTTTTTATTATTCTGACTGCAAGACATGAGATGACAAAACATTTTTTTTTTAGTGTGTAATACCAATAATTTTTTTTTTTAATGTTTGCCTTCTTTTTCCTAGGCCATTTTCATTGTACTTTACCTGTAGAAAGTCGGGAGGGGTGGGTGGGATGGGGGGTCTGAGGGTGTCAGTCTCATAGTTACAGCCAGGTTAATATTTTCCAAGTAACTGAATGCAGATTTGTTGCATTGCATACCCAGGGGCTCCCCAAGGGGTCAACTTTTTACCTTTTCCACTTTTTCATCTTGTTCAGGTTTTGGGGGGTTTTTTCCTTTTTTTTTTTTTTTTTTTAATTTTTTGTTCTGACGTGAGGAAATGAAAGGACCAGTTTTAATGTATTTTAAAATGAATAGCTAAATTATTGTCTTCATTGGTATGGGATGGTTTTTTGAATGAAATGGTTCCCCCCCGTCTCCCCCTTCCCCTGCTGTAATAAATATCAACATAAACATTTGATTTCGGTGCTCTGCAGTTTGTTCCTGGTGTTTGCTGCCAGACCCAGGGTGGGAGTTGGGTATTTTTTTCCAACCTTTTATCGAGGACCAAACCCCAGATTTGGGGTATGGGAGCAGAGGTGATGCAGAGCTGAGAAGGTGGTGTTTGGGGGGGGCTGGCTGAGGCTGGAAATTCAAAATCTCAAAGGGGTTTGGGGGCAGTTCAGGACCTGGGTGAAGGTTAACAATGCCTGCTTGTTTCTTGGAATTTTTTTTTTTTTTAAGCATTTTGAAAATTTTGCCTAGAAAATGGTCAGTGTTGTCTGCATCAGGCTGAGGATGTGCTGGCTGGACCCTTGCCCTCCCCACACTCAGCCCACCAGGCTGCAGGCAGAGAGGGGTGTTTTAGGGGCTAAAAAGGGGGTTTTTTTCTCTTGTACACTGTTCCCCAGGCTTTGCTCATTAGAGGCTGGAGGAGTTGGGATGCCAGCGTGGCAATGGAGGCTGGTCTCCCCTGCAGCAGCTCCCTGGGACAGGAGCTGGGTCCTGCTACCTCCCGTTGCCGGACTGCTGCACTGCTGGGAGGTAAGAAGGAGAGGGGAAGACACGAGTGTTGTTTTCAAATATATAAATATTGGGCTTGCAGTGGGGTCTGTGACCCCCTCCTTGGGCAAGAGCTGCGGTGCTGGGTGGGTGTGTGCACCACTGCAGGAACAAACTCAGCTCCAGGAGCTACTGGGGATGGAGAAATGCAGGCAACCCAACCTGCTTCCCCAATGGGCAGCATCAGAGGCTGCTGCAGCATTTGGGGAAAGACTGGGGATTTTTAGGCCTTTGGTGGTTGCAAGTGCCAGATGCCTGAAACGCTCCCGGCAGCTGCTGTGTGAGACTTGTTCTCTCCCTTTGACTAGTTGGGGCAGGACGTGGCTGGCTGTGAGCCCTCTCCCTCCTTGTGGGGAGTTTCAGGTGTGGGCTGTGGGCTCGGGGGGCTGTGGGCCGTCCTGGAGCTCTGCTGCTCCTGGGGAATGCTCCCACCTGGCACTGGCACCCGCGGCCACAACACTGCTGGAATTGCAGCAGCGAGCGCCGTGTGGTTGCGGGTGCTCGAGGAGCAGAAGGGCAAGGGGGCAATGCACTGGATGGCTGCTGGGTTTGGGAACCACCATCGTGCCTGCAGAGCCCCTCAGCAGAGGAGCAGGGTGTGTTTGCACCCTTTGCTGCCTGGGCAGGTTTGCTTCCAGGGTAATGCCACTGATGTCCATGTGCAGGGCCCACAGCCGTGCCCCAGTGTGGATTTTGGTCCAGGCAATCACGTCCCCCTGTACTTTGCAGAAAGTAGAGTGTGAGCATTGTCCATCACTTGGAATCATGACCCCTGAGGGGTTGAGGCCAATGAGGAAATCCTGCCCTCACAAATCCCTGGGGCCATCCCTGCCTACCCAGGCCTTGCTCAGCTGCCCAGAGCTTGCACTGCTGCCTGTTGTGCTTTTTATTGCAGGGCATAGAAAAGTCCTTCCTGTTGGTTCTTAAGGGTTACAGGCTGGTATTATTAACTATCTCCATGGAACTGCCAAGTTCCCTCCTCGAAACATCTCCTGAGCCCAGCCTCAGGGATAATTGTCTCCCCCATTAGTTTTCATTAAATTAAATGCAGGAGGAGGATCTGAACAACCAGGGGCTTTGGGCTGAGCACAGTGTGTACTTGCTGGCATGATGTGTGCAGTCTGTGCTGGATTTTGCAATGGGAGTGGTTCAGGGGGAGGGAGCATGGAGTGGTGGAGAGCTCTCCTGTGGGCAGGCAGGCTTCTCTGGGTCCTGGAGAGCTCTCCTGTGGGCAGAGCTCTCTGCCAGGCTCCTCTGCCTCCTTATCTCAGGCTCCTGCCATCCCATTCTTACATGTTCTGCTTCCCCGGCTGCCATTCATGAAAAGTTAATGCCTGGCCCTGGTCCGTGCTGAGGTAACGCCATTCGTCTGCTGACGAGCCTTTATAACTTATTGATGCCAACCCAGATGTGCTTCTGTGACCCATTGCTGGGCTCCCCATCCCACCTCCCTCAGCTGGGCTGATTCCAGCAAGCCACATTGGAGGAACTGGGAGAGCTGAGCCATGCAGAGTGCTTGGGAAACACAGCAGGACACCATGGACAGCTGGTAGGGGCTGCCTGGTTCCTGGACCACGACAGGCCAAGCTGAGCATCTGTGCCAGGTGCCAAGCTGGGAGCTCCACTCTCCCCCACCTTGAGCTCCCCTCCAGACCCTCAGAGGAGCATTCCCTGCAGGAGGATCAGATGCTCCTTCCAGCGACACGCGAGTACCACTTGCCCCCAGCCTCAGGTGAGAGTGGCTGTGCCCAAGCAAAGCAGGGACATGGTCTCACATGCTTGTTGTGTGAGATCCCCTCACCTCCAGTGGCTTCCTGATGCCTCACACAACCCCTGAAGCCTTGTTTTCCTGCTGACCATCCCCTGTCTCGCTGCTTCCACTGTTTTTCAAAACTCCCTTTGCTCTGCCTTCGTCCATCCCTCCCTGTGCTTGTGCTTTGTCTCAGCTCAGCTTGGACACAGCAGGATTCCAGCTTCCCTCGTTCTCTCCTCTTCAGCTGCGTGCCCTGACAGAGATGTCTTTGTTGAGAGGTAAAAGCAGCTGAAGGGACTCTACCTCTTCCAGACAGACCATCCCCACAAGTTCCCACATCTACTAGAAGCGCATGAGGTGTTCCACCCCTACACAACCCCTCCCCACCACAGCCGCTCTTCCACTAGGCTTCCTCAGGGAAATTCTCTCCTCAGGAATGCTAATGGGCAGCTGGCTGCCCTACAGGGCTTCCTCCCTAGGACGGGTAATGACCCGAAGCTGGAAGAGCAAAAGGATGTCAAGTAGGGTCTGTGTGACACAGCAGGGAGCCAACAGTCCGAGAAAGAAACACCCACTGCGTGTGACAGGCTCCACAGAGCACAGCTCTGTTAAAATGTATTCCCAAACACCTGGGTGCAAATCACAGACCTGAGCAGATTTACTCCGATGAGCTGAATTCGGCATCCCTGGAGCAAGCAGGATTAACATGATGCAGAGCAATGCAACACTTAGGAGGTTATTTCTCTTTCAAGCACTCCTCCTAACTATGGAGGGATTTGTTGATTTAGCTTGCAGCCACTGCATCCCAATTTACAGGGTGCAATTGTTGATCTCAAATGGGACTGGTGCATGTTCCTGAAACCTGCAGAGTGGAGCTGCCTCGTGGACTGGGGCTGGAACACACAACTGGGGTGTTCATCCAGGCAGCCAGAGATCACAAAGCACAGACCAGCCTCTGACACAAGACGCTGAAGTGAGATGAATTTCTTGGAAATGTGCTCTTCCACACCTTAAAATAGCACAGGCTGTCCTCTCCCTTCCCATGTGCTGGAGGGTATCAGAACTGCAAAACATTCTACATTTGGCTGCAGCTAATTTAGCTTTCATACAAAACCCACACTAATCCCCCCATGTTAAAAAGAATACGCTTCCTGCTCAGTTAACTCTGTGTGGCAGGAAGAAATTCTTCCTTTGTATTTTTAGCAGCAAATACCAGCTACAGGCACCAAAGTTTCCCGCTACATTCTACACCACTTTCCCCAAATGCACAGGTCTCTTCATCCAGGATTGGGGGATAAAAGGACTGTGGTTCTACAGATCCAACAAAGCAATCCCTCCGATTAAGTGCTTTGGGAACTAAGCACAGGGCAGCACGACGCATCCCACAGCAGCCAGGAGTAAAACAAAGTCAAAGCCAGGCAGAATGAAAAAGGCTTGTGGCTCAGGCTTTCCCCTTGAAGCTTTTTAAGTCTCTTCTGCATTCAGAGGGACTCAAAGCAACCTCGGGAATAGGTTTGAGTCTGGCTCTGTGCAGATGCACACTGAGAGCAGAGCCTGCGCAGAGGAATAATGACTGGCTTATGTTCTTCCCAGGCAATGGAGGAAGAGTGCAGGAGGATGCATCTGATGACTTCTCTTAACCCAAATCCAGAGGTGAGCCCCTAAAATGAAAGAGTTTCTTCATGCACTATTTAGTTTTAAAAAAATTTTTACTTTCAGTAACAATATAATTTATTTTTTAAAGTAAATTAATCCACCTTTCTTTAATTATACGACAGTTCTGGCAAAGGGAAGCAGCAGGTACAGTTGGTGAAGTATTTTCATTTGAGCTGAATTTCACACAGTTCCATGCAGATACAGTGCCAGAAACTTCTTGAATGTGTCTGGCTGAAAGCCAGAAATTCCAGCGGGCTTCTGCAGAGAAAAAGACACGGATGCTCAGTTTGCAGTGAAGTGATTAATGTAGACAAACAACGGCTTTAAACATGCTTGAATAAGACTTTCAGGCATGGCAGCTTCCAAATCGTGCTCTCCCTCCCCAGAAGGGTTTGTGTGGGGGTACTTCCACTGGTGCCAGTCTCAGAGGGCAGCACCCCTTTGCCCATCAGTGAGATGCCCTCCCAGTACAACCAGTACTGGCAGCCCTGTGCTCTATTTACTCCCCAGCAAGGCTGATGGTCGCATGTGAGCGCTCCCTTCATCAGAGCTGGTTTTAAACAAGCACATTATGAGATGGTGGATTATAGCTGGGGATATCTGTATGCAGGAGTTCACGTTAAGCTTGGCATGTGGCACATCAGCACTACAAATACTCAGGAACTGGTCCCCTCAGAAACACCTGCTTAGGTAAAAATGAGGCAAATGCCCACTTCAGGTCCCTCCAGCTGGTTTAAAACCTGCTGCAGCTCTGTGCCAGCTCCCAGATCCCCAGCTGAGGTGAAAGGGCAGCATTTCTATGACCATTTCCCAAGTTTTCCTTACCGTAACAACTCTCTTCTTGACTTCTGGGACACACTGGGCTTTCTCATACAGGTTCTGATCAGAGTCAATCCAGACTAGATTTTTCACACCATCACTAGAGACAAGGTCTGTTGTATTTAACTGGAACACCATGAACTGGAAGAGCTGGCCATCTGTGCCAATGCTTTGCACCACTACTGGCTGCTCCAAAACCCTGGGATCATTCTAGGAAAAGAAGGGGCATGTGGGGGAGAATGTTTTAAAAGCTAGTTACAACAGAAATTGTGTAAGTATTTGCTGATTCTGCATCTTTGGGTTGGTTTAAAGCCAGGATTTAAATAAATATATTGTTACCTTGCCCAGAAAATTACCCTAGTCAAACAAGTTTTGAATGTAGATTTTGTATTTTAATTAAAATGCCTCCTTCAGCCAGCAATGAAGTGTCAATTTACATACTGAGCTGTGGGATGGGTTAGAGTTTTACAGCTGAACTCACCCCCTGGTTCCTGCCCATGCCACCCCAGTGCGTGTTACATCACAAACACGCTCGTTGCTGAGCGGTGGATTTCTGGATTTCTGAAGGTTGGGTTTTGACCTCTGGACAGGGAAGCTTGGATGTGACAACTACTGCGAGGGGCTTTCAGGCCCCTGTCCACTGGCTGGAGCACTAGAGGAAGAAGAGAGGCCCAGCACAGCCGCCCATACGTACCCCGTGGAGCGCCTTGGCCTTGGCCAGCGCGTTGCCAAAAGCAAACATCAGCATTTTAGCACGGAGCTGTTCTGGTCTGAACCTGTCGGTGCGAACGTTGGCCGACTCCAGGAAGAACAGGGTGTGAGGATGAGAGTAAGGATAACCATCTGCAAAACCTAAAGGGCATGTAATCATGTCAGAAACCGCTCAGGAAGACACTACGCAGCCAAGGTTTTCTCCCATTATCTTCAGGAACTGCTCAAGTAGTTTGCTGGGGTTTAAGTTCTTCTCCTCAGTCCTGCTTAGGCAACAGTGTACTCATCACAGGTCTGGAGCACTTCCACTGCAAATCTGTGCCCATTCCTCTGTCCCTTCATTCCCACACACTCCCTACTCTCAGCTGCCCCCCAGAAGGACAAGGACTCCAGGTTAACCTGTACTCAGACAGATAATTATCATCAACACTGACCTGTATCATTGAGCTCTTTGTACACATTCACCTCCTGAAGATCGATTGTAGGTGCAATGGGATAGAAGGTCTCCAGAACATGTTCTGTGGTGGCCAGTATCTCCTCCTTGGAGGCTACTGGTGGTATTGGGGTCGTAGAGTTCATGAGTATTCCACTCAGGCCACGGACCTGAAGGAGGATGGATTCTGGGGAGGGAAATTAGGCTACAGTCAAACACTGGTGAAATAACATTAGGGAAAGATGTACATACATTTGCTTCTGCAAGTCTGTTCTGCAAGGCTCACTCTCTCCCCCTCACCTCCAAACCATTTTAAATAGTAGCTCAGCTGTAGGTTCTTCTTCTAAAATGCCAGTGTTAATTGCTAGGGTTCTTAACTAAACATCCTTAGAAAAACAACAGCAGTGATTTAGGACACATGAAAATAAACAATCAGGCCTGAGACAATGGTTCCCTTCTCCCACCATCTTGTCAATATTGATTAACACCTAATAATCTCCTCAGAGACAGCATCCTGCCATCATCCAAGGCTGCCCATGCCAACAGTACTATCAAAACCAGAATCACCTGGCTCCAGAAATTGTTTCATTTTCTCCAAGCCCTCAGCCTTAAAGCCAGGAGCTTTGCTACCCCTCTTATCTTACAGAGCTAAATTCTTCCACCACAGCAGCAACTGACCTCTTTCCCACGTAGCTGCTATCCTGCAGTTTCTAGCCAACATCCTTTTACTCAGAGAAGGATACTTCCCAGACATTAACCGGCATATATGCATCAGGTTTTCAAACAGCACTGGGCTGTAAAATGAGAAAAGAAACAGTTACATAAAAATGAGATCATAATAGCAGGCAGATGCTTCTGGGGCACAAATGCTGTAAAATTACTGTATGTAAAACATATGATGGCATAACACTCCCAAACAGAGATTGCAGATCGGTATCACACACACCAGTCCTGTTTTAAGTTGGCAGAGGTAATGCTTACAATTATTTTAAAAACTGATATTCTGCATCAGCTAGAAGTAAATCTTGAGTTGAAACAGAGACATTAGCCTAAAAGAAGCTTTAATCTAGTGTAGTGTTTATGCCAGTACTACTGTCAATATTCAGAACTGGGTTTTATTTGTTGCTTTGGTTGTTGGGTTTTTTGTCTGACAATCTGACGCAAAGGGTCTTGCACAGCAGACCCTCTTTCAACAACAGACCTATGTATGAATTTTCTTTGTAGCGTTTAAAACCTCCCCTACAGCTGAGGACTCACCAATAGTGTTCCCTCCTGGGAGCAACTTCTGCCGTGTCCCAGAGCCGCGCGTGGGACACCGCGTGTTTCGCCCTCTCCTCGAGCTCCTGGAGCCCGTGTACCGGGTTATCCACAATGCCCTGCACGGCTGGGGGCAAACCTTCCACCAGCTTCGTCTTGGTGAGCCACTGCGCCTGCCGCACTCCTGGAAACAAAACCCAACGCGATCTATCACAGGTGACAGAGTGATCCTCAAGGCTCCTTTCCAACCCAACCATTCTATATGTTACGCCTGGCAGCTCATGGGGCTGGGCAGGCTCTTCACAGCCCGTGTTTTACACTCTGTGCGAGGAGAACCCTTGGCAGGCGGAGAAGGCCAAGTGTCTGGGAAGGGGCAGCGCTGCGGACAGCGCGGGGTGTGTGGTACCTTCCAGCATGCGGACACCCTGATGGCAGATGTAGCACCCGCGCTCCTTGTACAGCGGCATCTCCTCGTAGCGCGGCCCCGGCGAGTGCCAGGGGTCACGCCAGCCGCGGTCCCAGGGCGGGAAGCGCGGCCGGGCCAGGCCGGGCATGTAATGCAGCCGTCCCGCGTACGTGATGGTGTCCAGCTCCACCTGCTCCCGCACCGGCCGCCGCTCCGCCATCTCCGCCAGCACCTCCGGCGGCGGCCCGCGCACGGTCCAGGGCGTGCGCGGCAGCGGCGCGCGGTGGCGGGGCCGCCCCGCGCGGGTGACGAAGCCACGGGTGAGGCCCCGCGCCGCCGCCGCCGCAGCCGCAGCCGCCCGCCTCAGCGCCATCGGCCTCAGCGCCATCGGCCCCACCGCCATCCTCCTCCTCCTCCTCCTCCCGCCGCCGCCTCAGCACCCGCCCGGCGCCATCTTGGCGAGAGCTCTTCCCCCACCGCCACCCCCGGTGACTGACGGCGGCGGCGGCCAATGGCGGGCAGGCGCGCCCCGCGGTAAGGGAGGGTCGGCAAATTGCCGGGCGGGTGAGGGCAGGTGCTGGGCTGATGAATGGGGAAGTGGGCGGGGAGAGGCGTCTCGTGGCCTGTGGGGCGGGGGGCACTTGAGGGGCCGTCCCTGGGCGGGTGCCGGCGGGGTCACTCGTGTCCCGGGGCAGTGGAGGTCGGGGCTGCGCTCCCCCGGGTCGGTGCATCTGAGCTCTCGGGCGCGCACAGTAAGTGCTCGAAACTCTGTAAATCTGCGCAGCCCCGAGCCTGGGTGTCTCGGATTCACCCGCGGCCACGTCGGGTTACCCCCGTTCGTAGCCCGTGGGTGCTCCGGGTCTCCGGACAGAGCGGGCGCGGTGAGAAGCTGGACTAGTGGCCCTTGATTCTCTCTTCCGTTCCCACCCCCCTCCTTAAAATAAGTGTGTTCTGTTACAGGGGTGAAGGTTAGTTAATTAATTGACCTTGACAAGGAAACTGCTGGAAGCGCTAAATGTTCGCTTCCTCCGCTTCGTCACCCGTGGCTTCATAATTTCCTGTGGACCGCTTTGTGTTCAAAGGATGCGGACAAGCGCGTTGTGAACAGCCTTAACTCAGCCGATGTGTAAAAATAGCAGGGTCCCCGCGAGGTCTGCAGCATGATTTTGACCTGAGGAGTGTTCAATGGGTACAACTCATTCGGAAGCAGCGGGAGCAAGGGATAAAATCCTGTGCTTCTTGCCCTCCACTACCTGTGCGTTTAAAGCCATATTCAAAGCCCATAACCAAAGTGGTTGTTTGCCTCAGACTTTGCCCTGTTTGCCTCAAGTCTCTTGGCTCTTAAACGCTGCTTTCAGCTCGCTGCCCTCCCATGTTCCAAAGCTGCACAAAACTCAGGCCACATCTGGTGGTTGGGTTTGTTACCCATTGTCTTGGTGGTTGGGTTTGTCACCCTTTCTCCTGGACCGAGCAGCAGATTTTTAAGATGTTTCTGCTCCGGGTGACCAAGCTGCTGTTTTGAAGATCACCACGGCAGAACGAGCAGGATTAAAGGGTGTAACTTTGGCTGGGGAGGAGGGCCTGAGGCTGGGCTAAGGCTCTGCTCTGATGGCTGTGAGGCCTGGCATTTCTGCACCAGGCATTGAGCACTCGAGCAAAAATGGGGTGTTGCAGACACAGATCAGCTCCAGGTTTTCAGTTTGATACACGTGCAAGATGCTCGAGAGAGATTTTCTCAGTCCTTCTCCAAAAACACCCAGCTGATGAGCATGCGCTGCTTTTCAGCGTGCTGGGTTTGATGCAGGGCTTGTGTTTTGCAGGCAATGAGTGGCAACGAGCAGGACTGGCTGGCTCTGAGGCCTCAGGAACCTTCTCCATCCCAGTGCTGCGGCAGCGGCTGCAAGCCCTGCATCTACGACGTGTACGAGAAGGAGCTTGCACAGTGGGAGAGAGCCAAAGCACTGCAAGACAAAAGCCTTCTCGTTGGAAAGAAGGAGCAGGTTGATTTATCTTCAGTGCATCCTGGAGCCTGTGCTTTGATCGTACTTGTTCGGGTGTGGGGTTGTGGTGATGGGTGAGGGATACAGCAATAAATTCAAGTGCTGCCTTAAGAGATGGCTGTAAATGCAGTTCCCCAAACTCAGCCTTCACCCTCCCCCTTGGCCGCTCTCTCCCTGCTGTAATGTGATTTTCCAAGTGTAGAGTTCTCCCTGGTGTCGCATTACAGCCCTGGCTCTGCAGCTTCTCCTCTCCGAGTTTCCTCCGAGAAGCTTTGTTTTCCTCACCTTTCTCATCTTTTCCTGATCCTTAGGCTTGTGTTTTGATGCTGAAAAAAGCTGCATTGTGTGTGGTGGAGCAGTTGTCTTCAGAGTGTAATTTTTAAGCCTGTCAGTGCCCTTTTACATAAGATTAACTATGCTGGGTCAAGCAAAAAAGATCAGCTGAAACAACTGACAATATTTTCTGTTCACTGTGGCCATCAGCGGGTTGCAAAGTTGCCCCCAAAGCAGCGTGTGGCTCTTTTAGCAGAATTATTTCTGTTTGTTTCCAGACATGAGAAAATGATTGCAGTGAGTCATAATAGGATGACCTTGCTGTAAGGTGTAAAAAAGTGTAATTTAAAAAGGTGGTGGTGGGGAGAAATGCAAGATCCCAAAGTGCACGCTGCAGAACATGATAATGAATCAGCAGAGAGCTGGAATTTGCACCAGGCCTCAGCGTTTAATACACGTCCTGAGTATCTCTGGCACTAAATTAGCACACACGTTTGCTTCCAGAGAAAAATGAAATCATAAAAGACACCATCTAACCAAGTAATTATTTATTGTTGTTCTTGCAGAGCAACAATTCAGAGCTGAATCCAGATACATTCACTGCATTCAGCGTGAGCTCAGTGGAGCAGCTGACAGAGGACACCTACCAGTACAAATTTGAATTACCGGGAAATAGCAGCCTGCGATTGAGTTTAGGACAACATATCGTGTTAAGGTATTGTTCTCTGTGCTAGTTAAACAGTCTGCATTATGTAACCTAACACGTAGGGTTTTGTCAATAGACAAAGGCTTCATAGCAGGCAAATCATGATTTCTGTACCTCCACAATGACACAGATGAAAGAGCTCACTGCCTCTACTAATTCTAAGGTAAAAGCTGTAGTTTTGTTCAGCATTATCCCTGCGTTGGTGGGTCAGAAAGAACTAGGTGTGATTAAGAAAATCCATTTGCAGAAAGAAGAACTTACAGAATAGATGTTACAGCAGATGATTTACTCCAGCGTGTTGGAATGAAGACAATGAGCTGCACTTGTCCCAGAGCTCAGTATTTTAGGCCCTATATCTTGGGGTAACTCAGTACCCCAGTACCCAGGCACTGCCTGACTGATTTCTAGCAAAACAGCCCTCCTGTGTAGTTTGTTGCTTGCCAGAAAGGGGCCACTTGGGGAAAGTTTCTGTCTCTCAGCCATCTGTGGTGATTATTGCCAGATAGAGAAAGTCCTGTTAGGATGCCACTGATGGGCATCTCTTGACGTCCCTGGTACATTCAGGGCTGGTGTGTGCAGCTGGCTCTGCTGACAGCACAGGCTCCTCCCTTCAGCCCTGGCTCATCACGCAGCTCAGAAAAAGTTTGGTCACTTCAATCAATTCCCGTGGTCAGTAGCATAGAGCAGGGTGGATAATTCCATGGAAAGGGAAGACTTACAGGAAAATGCAGTCTATATTGACAAGGCCTGAGGTCAAGGCTGTGCCTTGGCTTTTGTTTGATTATCAGGTGCTGACTGGATGCAGAAAGTGACCCCAGCTCAAAAGGAACAGCAAACTGAAGTGTTTTCTCTCCCTTTTGCCACTCTTGTATGTTCTCACAAAATCCCTTTCAGGGGTGTGTCCAGGAGCTGGATGTGGTACAGCTGAGGCTGCCACCAGGAAAACAAAAGATTCTGTTAGCTCTTATATTCCCCCTAGATTTCTGCCTCTGGAAGAAGGTTTTGTACCTGTGCACAGGCTGGGCTGCTGCAAAGAGGACCTACTGCCTGCCCCATCTTCCCAGAGAGCTGCAGGAGTTTGGTAATCCCAACTGACCCAAGTCACAAGGGGTTCCTGTTTCTCTTCTCAGAGGAGTGGTGAATGGTTTGGAGGTCCAGAGAGCCTATACTCCAATTAGCCCTGGGAATGCAGAAGGTTACTTTGAAGTTCTAATTAAAGTAAGTAAGCCTGGACAATATGGATTAGAGTATAAGGTGTTTTCTTTAGGAACCAAGCGTGCTGTCAGTGCTTCAAGTGAGACTGTCTCAAATCCCTCATGGACTGTTCCTCTGTTGTTTTGAAGCAGTTGTGCTTTGCTGATAAAAATTGCAGTTTTTCCCACAAAACTGAAAGCAGAAGTTGACACACAAACAAGTGCTTTGCAGCAGAAGCCCTTGGAGCACTTGGGAGAGCCCCTCAGGTGGAAAGAGGTGTCCGTTCCACTTCCTGCCTTTCAGTTTGCTTTTTCAGGCTGTCTTTGAAATCGCACCCAGTTGTCAGCCCAGCTGAACCACTGATTTTGGGACATGTTTGCCCTTATCTCCCCCCTGTATTTATTTGAAGAACACCCCTCTGTCAGTGGGCAGCTGTTCCTGGTGTGCTGACAGGGCTCTGGAGCAGCAGCCTGTGAGGGACTCTGCCCACGGGGCAGAGAGGTGTCCCATGGGCACAGGCTGCATCTGTCAGAGTGGACAGGGTGGCAGAGCCCATTTTGGACAAGTGCCCTTGCCTTTCTGGAGACAACCACAAAATGCTGGTTGAGTTCAAAAGGATTTTATAGGAGATTTGGCTGGAAATTTGTCTCATATAAGTTTGTAGGGCCCTCGTAAATGATTACTTTGTGTGGCAAATACCAGCTTGAACGTTTTTCCAATACTGCATCTGTATGTCACTAGTGATTCCCCAGGGCAGACACAGATTTGAGTACAGGTGTGAAATTCAGAGTGCTGGGTACCCCAGGTGGCTTGCAGAGAAGGGCCACTTGTCCTCTGCCTGTCTTCCAGGATTTCATGTTTGTGGGGTTTATTATGCATTGTGTGTTCGAACACAAACCCTGCTCTTTAGAAGAGTGAACAGCTTCTCTAGGACACCTGTGGGAGGGTCATTTCCCCATTCTTGTGGCAATTGGTGTGTGGTAGGGGAGAGAAATGTTGCATTTGAGTTGCATTAATAGGATATATTCACAGGATGACTGTGAAATTTCATGTATAGCGGCTCATTACTCACAGGTTTTGCATTTCAATAATAATAGTAATGATTGTAATGATACCTTTCCTTTATATAGAACCTTTCATCCCAAAAGGGGCTATAGTTATTCTCTGGCAGTGACAAAAGAGGTTGGTAACACCCAGTGTAAAGCAGCCATTTTTATAACTCACTCTGTAGGTTGTGGTATATTTCACACTATTGAGGCAATTTTGGAAAGTAGTATATTATTATTACTATGCAATCCAAGCACTGTTCAAACCCTTCTGTCTCCTGTTATTACAGCATTGCATTTGTGATACTACAGTTAAGAGTGAGGGAGTTGCCATTTACAGAGCATAACCCTCTTTTTGAGTGATTTTATAATGTTAGGGTTTCTCTCCATGTAAAATGGGGTGTGGAAGTTTTCCCCCAGGAGTTGTGGGTTTTTTTTTTTCTTTTTATTTAGAAAAACTCATTTTAAATCCACTCAATGACTTTTCACTTCAATTTTTTGGAAATAATTTTGGTGAAAGAAGGATTGTTTCAGTTTCCATTACCCTGGTCCTTTGGGAATAGGCAGTAAGTGGGCCTGACTTCTCTGCTCTTGCCTTGGGTTTCCAGATGTATTTGAAGAAGGGAGGTATAAAATTTGCTTCTTTGATGCAACTGCACACTCTTTGCATGAGACTTAGCACCTGCCCAGAGCCCTCTGAACATAAAATGATTCTGACAATAACTCAGAGCCTGGATGTGTGTGTGATTTACCTTTTGAATGTAACAACTGGTGCTAATACTTCTTAATATTTCAGGTTTAAGTGAGGGGCTGGGAGGGGAGGAGCATCTGTGTTCTTTCTTAGCTAATACTGCTTGCAAGCAGAAGCACAGGCTCCCTCACTCGCTTTTTCTGAGCTGCTTTGTGGTTCACCAATTTTGTTTGCCTGCAGTGCAGCTTGGTGGCCAGCCAAGGCACCGGGGTGTGGAGCTGGGCTTCTCTCCAATGCCTGTGCAGGAAATACCCCCAAATACGCTTATTTTGTGTGGGCTGGAGTTGCCAAGGGCTTTTACCACATCCCATCTTCTGGCCCCTGGTTGTGTTGCTCTTCCCCAGGCTTATCCTGGCGAGATCCATCGTGTGCTGCAGCTTTGGGCTTCTCTGCTCTTGCTGCTTGGGCCAGTTCTGGTTCTGTGGCCACGTCTCAGACTGTGGCCAGTCTTTTGCTCACTTCTGTTCTCTTTAACCACACAGTGGACACACATTTAGGGCATGGATGGCAACAGGACTGCTTGAACAAGCCCTTCATTTTCCAGCCTCTCCTCCCTTCTCATCAGTCATGAGTGAGATCAGCATTCCTGCAGGCAACAGCCTGGATAATGTTGTTTGTGCTTGGTAGAAAGTAAAGCAGGATTTTTTGCTCGTGTTTTTCTTCCATGGGGCCAATATTAACATATTCTTTTGGAATTGTGGAGGCATCCCTCAGCATCCAGATGATCTGTTCTGAAAACAAAGAGTTTTACAAACGAGAAACCTGGCTTTGGGTCACTAATTGTATCAGCACAGCATCTGAGAGACTGAAACAAAGCAAGAGCTGTGTGGTGTTTATGTAACTAATAGTACCCAGAGGGCATTTCCAGACCCCATACCCGGAGATTTGGAGAACACTTGAAGGCCTGCATTTTGCTTTGCATTCAAGACACTCTTCTCTGTGTGCTTTGTAAGCAAGAACTCTGATAAGCTTTTTCCAGTTTTGGAAATTCAGGCTGCGTGAGAGGGGGTTGTGTTTACATTATAGTCAAGCTGGAGTGATTCCAATATGATTTAATTTAAATGTCTTTGTTTTGGGTATAACTTTGAGTTATTTTTCAAACAGAAAGATCTTTCTTTTTTTCTTTTTTAAACACACGAAATGTTTTTTTGTCCCCTTTTCATTTAAATGTAGCTAACTTTATAATCGACTTTAAGCTGGGAAACTTTCCAATGGAGTATAATTATTCTTTTCTTTTGTGCAATGTTTTTTATTAGTGCTATGAAGCTGGGCTAATGTCACAATACATAAAAACGTGGAAAAGAGGAGATGTGGTCTTTTGGCGTGGGCCGTTTGGAGGGTTCCCATATCGACCTAATAAGGTTAGTTCCTAAGAGACATAGGATGCTTCAGCCTGTGGCAGCAAGCTTTGTTCAATACTCTGAAGGGAAGACTTCAATTTGATTACTGTTTTTCATTATTATTTTAGAGACTTCCTGGGTTACTGTACAGTGTGACAGCATTAGCAGTCAGTTGGAACACCTTCTTGAACTGCAGAATATTTAAGAGGGAAGAGGAGGTGGATGGGAGACAGGAACATATTAGCAAGGCTCTGTGTTCATCACTTGCAGTAGAAGTTCGTGATGTGCCTAACAAAGGGCACATCTTTCTTTGCACCAGCAATGAGTGTGGATGGGTTTTTGCCTGGTTTGACCCACATATCTGGGTTGTGACTGAGCACAGGCGAAGGGGAGGTGTTAATCTTCTCCTCCCTTGGGTATTCCCTGAGCTGTTGAGGTGTCAGGTCGCTCCCCAAACGCTGATCCCACCTGCCAATACCAGGCTGGCTGCAGGGAAAGGCAGATCTGGTTTCAGGGGGAGGCTTCTCACACACACTAATTCAGTTACTTAATTCTGACCTTTCAAATGAGGAGCTAAATTGAAACACTGGTCATTAAGATCCCAAGGCTTTGTGGGGTTTTTGGTGGATTTGTTTTGGTGGGGTTTCCCCCCCCCCCAACAAAAATAAGCAAAATCTGAGTGGCCAAGCTCTATGCAGAGCAATTGTGTCCTGCTTCCTGACATACTTCTTTTCTCCAGAGGACATTCAGGATTTTACTTTGCAGCAACCAGAAGAAACCCAGGGAGCATTTCCAGTGGAAGAAAACACACAGTGGGTCAGCAAAGCGTACTGCAGAATTGAAACTGGAATGTGAATTAATTGAAATCAAGGCTAAAGTTAGGATAGATTATTACATTTGGGTAAAACCCAGTTTTGTTAGATTTGATATCTAAACCCTTTAAGTGCTTTCTGTAATCCCTTTCAGAAAAATACATTCTGAGATGTGAATTTAGCTGTTCATGACCTTCTGATATGTTGTTTCTCAAGAGACCCTTTACCAATGTGGCAGCAAGAGGAACTGACCACGAGCACACCCATTTCCAGCCATCACAGCTCATTCCAAATTCTCTGTTTTGTTGTTAGCATGGAGAACTCCTCATGCTGGCCTCTGGCACCGGCCTTGCACCAATGATTCCCATTCTCCAGTCCATAACAGATGATGAAGAGGATGAAACCTTTGTAACTCTTGTTGGCTGCTTCCCTACCTTTGACAAAATTTATTTGAAACCTCTTCTGCAGGATTTGGCTCGGTACTGGAACATTAGAATATTTTATGTCCTAAGCCAGGTAAATGAATGGATTATGAAGTGTGTTTGTGTGAGGGTTCTGTGTGCTGGATGAGCCTCTGCCTCCTCCACTTTTCCATGAGCATGATCTTAATTCTTTCCCAGTCATTCAGCCTAATCTGTGATCCAGTAGCTGCTGTTCTTAAATCTGCTACATGTACTCATACTGCTCCTAGTCTGGAGAATTTTGGGGAAGTGACCATCACTGTCCCTCTCTGCTTCCCTGAGAGCTGTTCTGTTGGGATGGACCTGCTGTTCCATAGTCACTGTTGATTATTCCCCCCCATTTCAGACAGTTGTTGCTGCACCTATACAGCAAATAAGCTGGTTTTTTCTTCCTGATACCAGTGCCTTAATCTGTCCTTATCCCTCCATTCATTGCTCATGGCTAGAACTCTCCTCTGGTGTGCTAGCATCAACTTCCCAGCAATTATTTTTCCTTGCTGATCCATTTTTAAACTTCTAAAAGTTGATTCCCCCTCTGTAAAATTACTTTTCTGCCACATTCATGGGAGGAGGGCATACCTCTCAGTGGTCTTATATTTTGAGCAGTCTTTTTCATTTCCATTTGGTCCCAAAGTTGCCTGTGTTCTGCATGGATTTGGTGGTTAAAAATTATGTCCTTCAGAAATGAGGATTCATTGCAGGGAGGATATAGAAAGAATTATTTATGCTAAGGGAATGAATCCCATTGCATTTTTAGTTTCTCAGATGAATCATTTTTTGTATCTCTCAGAGTGGAACTGCCTCATACATTCTGTTCCACATGCGGCCTCGGCAAGATGAGATTTGGTAGGGGGAAAAGTGCTGGTGACTTGGGCACCCCCTCAGCTGCTCTGTAGGAGCATAACCATAATTGTCTCTGGTGACATGGCTTAAATACCCTTTTCAGGGTGTTTAAACTCTTTGATGGCTGTCTCAAGAGCATGAGGAGGTCTTGAAATTCAATCAGCGAAGGGCAAGAAACCCACCTGACCCCTGTCAACACTGTCTGCCCCTCCTCTCTCCCTTTTCCCTCCTCTCTTAGCAGGCTTGTGGTAGTCCAAGGCTGGTTCGTGCATCCTCCCTCTTGGGATTATGTATCTGTCTGTGTTTCATTGTGCTGCCTGTCACCACCACATCTGAGCACCTTCTGCTCCTGATTAATTGCAACAGGGGAGTCCCTGCTGGATCCAGCACCACAGGATCTGACACTTCTCATGGGATCAGAGCTGTATTTGGAGCAGAGCTGGCTTCTTTCAGTTTTGGTCAAGGGAGATGGGACTGAAAGAGACTTGGGAATGGGAGAGGCAATAGAGAGGAATAGACTTGGGACTTGGGGATAGGAAAGGTGCCATGGGAGATGGTTCTCGATGGAGAAGGGTCTGCAGCATTTATTAGTGATAGTTACACTCAGGTTTTGTTCAGTCCCCTCTGAGCAAGTGGCCAGGTCCTGTGGCAGGGAAAGATTTCATCTGGGCTTGGAAAGAGGAATGCAGCTCTAAGGAAGGGTCAGTGTCACCCACATGGTGTCACAAAGGTGAAAATCATCCTGGGTACTACTCTGAGGGGAGGAGGGAGATTCAGCTCTAAGCAATGTTGTCCTTTTTAACATCACACAGAGCAAACCTTTTACCTTTCCAGGAAACTTCACTGGAAAAACTTCCTTGGAGCTATCAGGAAAACACATACACTGGTCATCTCAATGAAGACTTGATGAAGACAATAATAAAATCCTGTCGAAGAAAGCCATTTGTATTAATTTGTGGCTCTTCTGCATTCAATGAAGATATGAGTAGATACTTGAAAGCTTCAGAAATTGACGAAAATTCCTGTTTTGTCTTTTAGCAGGATATTCCTGACCTGAGGAACCTGAGGCTGAGCCTTGAATGTCCTTGTTTCTTTGCAGACATTGCACAAAATGGGCCTGCTCAGAAAACTGAGCTCCTTGGAGCAACTATTTGTTGATCCTCACGCCTGGGTGTTTTAAGGAATGGGTGCCATTCCAGAGTGGCTGCTACATGGTGTGCCACCCACACCTCAGGGACCAGTGTGGTAATTTTAATGGAAATCTTCAAGTGCAGTTTTAAGAGAGAGAGATCTCCTGAGGGGGTGCTTATTGTACCATGCACACAGCTCTGCTGTAATACGGAGGCTGGTGACTTGCTTTGCAACCTGTGTTATTCTGCAGTGGTGTTGTGCCCTGTTAGGTGTCCAGAGGAGAGACAGAATCCTCAGGGATCCTTACCAGGCCAAGAGAACGGCAGAGTCTGGATCATTTTGGTTCTGTCATGTGCAGGCTGATGTCAGGCAAGTCCCTTCAGCCTCCCTGTGCCTCAGTTTCCCCACTGTACACTAATACAGAGAAGGTGGCACTGATCTCTGGAAACAGCCTTTCCAACTGTATATGGAAGAGCTATCCATAAGGATGAAATGATACGTTATGGCTAGTGAGATCTTAGGCAGGCTGAGCTGCTGCCCTGGCACAGCCTGTGCTACCTACCCTGTGCTTAACCCTTGAAATGCTACCTGGGGAGACAAAGAGCGTGTCCCAAAACTGGGAGAGTGTGGCCAGGTTGTAGCTGCTGTCTGTCAGGGAGGATGGCTGTTTGCTTTCCATGTCCCCTAAGTGTTGTATCATAGCCCTGGCTCATTAAACTGAACCTCTTTTCAAATAAACAGCTGTTTGGTGTTGTCACAGGACTCTCCCAGGTGCCTGAGGAGGTTCCCTAAGCATACAGGAACACCACCTGAGGAGGGAAAGCTGTGTGGGTCTGCTGGGGTGCTTCCCTGTGGGACACGGAGCAGAGCCAGGGAGCTGCCTCGGGAGGCAGCCTGGCACAGCACCCAGCCTGGGCACCTGGTCCCCTTCCTCTCTTTTCAGTCCAAAATGCTGCTGTTTTTCCTCTGAGGTATCTGCTGTCCACTCTTTTACCTTCTTAGACTGCTGTGTTTAGTATCTATGCCTGGAAATACAGCTTCTCTGCACACCTTGTGTTTTTCTGTTCATTCCCAGTCCATCCTGTGTTGGGGTTTTCCTGGCTGTGTCAGATGATTATTGCATTATCATTCGTGCCTTCTTTTGTACCTGTGTCTAACACTACACCTTACACAAAGGAGATGTAGTTTGTTACACAAAAAACACAGTGTGCACTGAAGTGGTAGCTCAATTCACACATTTGGGAGGGAGTGTAAGTTCGCTTTGCGCTGCTGAGATTTGTCTCCAGTTACCAAATGCGTGGAATTAATCAAGTGTAGCTGCAGCTTTTATGTTAACTTCCTTAGAGCAAGGGCTGACAAGAAAGCCATCTTCCTAACCCAAAATAGGGTTCTGGCTTTAAAGGCATGGAGATCCAGGGAAGGTGTCCATGGTCGGTCCAAGGCAAGCTCTCATCTCCAATCCACGATGTGCTTCAGCCACCCTAAGTCACTGCATAGTGAAGGTGCTTCTTTGCAGCGCAGGCTGATAAAATAATGAGATGCTTTCTCCATTTACTTTCCCTACTTTGGCCTTAGCTAGGAACATGGAGAAAATATTTCTGTCAGATATTAAGCATGTGAAAAATCTTACTTCTATTCCTCTTGCTTTAAATATTATGTCTTTTTGAGATTTTGCTAAAACCCCACCCCACCTTTTTGCCAAGGCCCAAGGTAAAAAACTTCACGCTCGCCTTGGAAAAGTGCCGGCTTTCTGCGTGTAAGCTGGGACTGTTCCTTTAAACACAACCCCAATATGTCTGGGTATTTCAGCACATATGGGCCACGATGGTTAAACCCTACCCAGCTGGTCCGGCCGTTCTGCCGCGCAGCTCCGTCTTTGTTCGTGGCTCAAAGGGAGGGTGGTGAGAGACGGAGCAAGCTGTGAGTGCTGCGGGTTGCCATCCTGCGAGGGCGGGCTGCGGCCGCGCGGGAGGAGCGGGGCATGTCCCGCCCGAGGGGACAGGGGCTTTGCGAGACATTCTCCATGGGGGAGATGATGTCCTTGGAAGCAGGAACTCGAAGGAGCCTTTAAACCGCCCGCAGGCACTTTGTTCTCTATTTTCTGCCCTGCTCTCCCTTCCCCCTCCCGCCTTTTGTTGTTTCTCAGGCTGGCTCTTACACGAGTCCCCTCATCCCAACCATCCCCCATGGGGACAGCCCCTTTCAGAGGATGGCGTGGATTCCTGCAAACAAACGCAGGGATGTGGAATGGAAAGGCTCTCGGGCAGAATTTTCCTTGCCGGGGGAAGATGAGAGGTTTCCTTCCCTTTGGAGGCCCAGAACCACCCCATGGTGCAGTTTCATGGGCAATCGGTGTCGGTGCTCTTGGTGACTGGGGCATCTGTGGAGCTGGAGGTGTGTGAGCTCGAGTGGGCAGCTGATGCCCAGCCAGGGCAGGGGCTCACAGCCTGCCTCTCCTTCCAGGTGGGGGGCTGCTGCTGGTGCTCCTGATCTCTGGCTGCCCCCAGGAAGCCCCTGCCACCCGTGCAGCGCTGTGACGGGGGAAGGGGCTTCGCTTCGCTTCCTTTCTTCTTCCTCATGTGCAGCCTAAATACCTTCTTAATTTCATCTCATTATTTCCTGCCTAAATAATTCCCGTTTCTCCTGGGGACCGTTTTTAAACCTTTGATCTTCTCTGAAGTCTCACAGTCCTGATCACGTCCTTTCTGTTTAAATGAATCAAATGCCTTTTTGACTCATGATTTATAAATTTGCCCACAGAGGAACAGAGGCAGCCCTGACATGGCACACCTTGAAATCACCCACCGTGGCCGGTGCCAAAGTACCCTGGGCTGTTCCAGAGCCCCTTCCAGCCAGACCTCCATGCCTGGCTCCTTTGCTTCCCTGCTGCATGTCACTCTCCGCCTGCCTCCCTCTGCCTTCCCACTCCACTCTGCAGCTGACAACCGGGTTGCCTGGGCTCAGGCCCTGGGAATGGCCATCTCCGGGTCAGGAGAAGGGTGAATGTGCTGGTGGTTGATGGATGCCGTCTCCTGGGAGTGGGGCACAGCTGCTGTGCTGCACAGCCCTTGCCCCCCCATCTCCTGGGGATCGTGGATGCAGAGTACAGCTGAGGGGAGGGAGAGGAGCAGCTGTGCAGGTACCAGCGTCCTAGGCATTGCCTCGGTTCTGAGGCAGTGCTGGAAAGGCTGGAAGACAGAGGGTGTTGCCCAGGATGGACGTGATGAGGATGAATGTGTTGCTCCATAGTGCAGCGACACAGAAGTTGGAGAACATGTTGTCCCTGAGCCCAGGGGATGGTGGCTGGGAGGGCTGAACACTCCTCCAGGATGAACCAGGGTTCTGGCAATGGAGAATACCAGGAGAGACCCCTGTGCCATGGCCAGACCTCTCCTGCATCTTTGCTGTGTGAGCCCACACTTGTTGACAAGGACAGACCTCCTCTCCAAGCCATTAGGGAAGCAGCTAATTAAGGTCTGTAATGTGCCTGGGAGGTCAGCAGGAGATGTGCCAGCATCACAGCATCTCCCAGAGCCTGCACTGGGGCAGGATCTTCACACAATGCCCAGGGACAGGGGGAGCTGCCCTGCTCCTCCTCATTCCATTGTGCACTTAGTCCTGGTGCTGGTGGGGTGATGCAGTGCCCAGTGCCCCAGGACAGAACCCAATGTTCCCTGCCTCAGCTGGGCTTAGGATAGTGGGTTCCTGGCTGGGATGTCCCAATGCTCCCAGCAGCCCTCGGCATGGCTCCAGCAAGGCTGGGTAGTGGGGAGAGAGCCTGTACAAATATTATTGTTGTTATTATTCCCCGTAAATATATGCAGGCACTTAACGACCTTGGCATGGAGCATTTCCTGGGGATTCATGACCAGTTGGTATTAATGGTCTTTAGCTGCACCTCAGGCCATCAGCACCTCCCAGCCCATCATTAATCCACAGGAAATGTCTCAGGCATCGATCCTCATTGCTTAATTAATAAATGCAACTTGTCTCCTGCCTGAGATTTAGAGGTACTCACTGCTTCTCTCCCTGCTGCTTTGAAGGTGACTTTTTTAGCACAGGTCCCTCATGCTGGGAGGCCCTCGTGGGATTTTGTTTCCTGGCATTCATGTGGGTGTGGGCTGTGGCAGCAGGAAAGTCTTTTCTCTCCTGGGCGGGAGGGAAGGAACTGAGCTGCTGTTGGGTTTGGGGTTTCTCCAGCTAATGTGGCACAGCACAAGGAGCACATCTTTCCCACCAAACCCAAAGGCTTGATTACCTTCAGTGCATCCAAGAGCCTGGGCGAGAAGTAGCGTGAGCCAGCGTGGAAGAACGTGGCAATTCTCCAAGGCCTTAGCAGGTTCTATAATAATCGATGTTTTTTGCCCATGAGTCACAATTCATCTCTAATCTTCCTCGGGGGAGGTGGGATTTGCTATCTTTAGTGCTCACGGCTGCCGCTTCCCCGGGCTGAGCATCCCGCTGAGCCTGGACTCCTGCTGCAGGGATGCTGACTGGGCAGCCGGCGCGGAGACGCGGCCGCCTTTCAATCCTGTTCCCTGTTTCTCTAGCCTTTACCACCAGCTGGCTTTGTGCAGTGGGTGCCGCAGTATAAATCATGTTAATTCCTGAGATGCTTTTCCGCGGTAAGTCTGAAATTCCCATTTTGGTTCGCTGGCTTGCCTGGCGAGCTAAATTATTTTCATAGCCCCTTAAGGGCATATTGTCAGCCCAGACTTATTGCCGTTATACACCATTTCTGAAACATTAATATCTCTTCTAAATATAGTGTATTGACAAGGTATCTGGTATAGTGTAAATCCTTGGGACATTTGATCCAGATCATTAAAACTGAGTGAAGGAAGGGAGGAATAGATCAAGTTACCTTGCTGCTCTTAATTCAAACAAGCGATGAATTATTCATTCCGCTATTAATTCTACAGTCCTCCTGCTTTTTATTTATTTCTCTCTTTATTTATTTTTTTCCTCCCAGATAGACAGCTCCAAAAGGATGCTCAGGCACTGGTGAGGGGAGATTTGCCTGCTGGAGGATGGGGTGCACAGGGCTGGGCTGCCTGGCAGTGCTGGCTGTGCTCTGCGGGGCTCTCGAGGATGCTCCCAGCAGAGGTAAGAGCCTGGTCCCAGCTCCCAGTGGGCTGGATGGGCATCCATGGTCCCTGAGGAGGGGAGGGCCGTTTGCAGGTGCCACAGTGGCTCTGGGGTGTCAGTGGGTTCCAGCTCTCCAGCAGGGAGAGGGTCTGGCTCAGGCCAGGGGCAAGGAGCTGGGATCTGGAGTCACCGTGTGTGGCAGCAAGTATGGGACACTGCTCCATGCTTGGGTTTCTGCTTCATGCTTACCTTACTGAGGATTGCAGGTAGGGGTTGTCCTGTTGTGGTGTACAGGTGCTTTGGTGAAGGGTTTGTTAGCTTCTGGAGTTGCACTTGCCTATATAAATCTATATACGCCTATAGATTTATATGTATACGTGTATGTGTGTGTGGCAGGCATGCAATAGACCTCTCACCTTATCCGGATGAAACGTCCCCCAGGATGCAGAGCAGGGTTAGCAGATGACACAGTAATTCAGGGGATAGGGTGGGCCAAGCAAACCCCCATCCCAAAAGCAGCAGGGCCTTTATCACAGAAGGGCTGTGCCAGAAATCAAAACCCATCCCTGGCCCTAGTGCAGGTGCTCCTGAGGCCACACCACTGCCCTGTGGTGCCTGCTCACCCCCCACCTACACACACCTGGGCTTCCCAGAGCACCCCAAGGCTCCCAGCCCTTAATCCATCCATCTGCCTGCACTGTGGCTACTCACTTCTCCCGCAGGCTCCCCTCTTGGGTATTTATTTCAACAACGTTATTCCTTCTGTACCAGCCCCATATTACTTCACTGCCTATCCCCAGCAATTAGCAAGGTGATTTTAGATCTGGCCAGACACACACACGTGGTGCTGCATCCCACACATCCCAGGACCCCCCTTGCTGGAAGGTCACCATGCCAGTGAGCACGATGAAAAGCGATGTGCACAGGCTGACTATTGATTTGCAATATACTTGGCCCAGATTGATGGCAGTGAGCACCCAGCCTTGTTTGGGAACCCACACATGTCTCCTGGGGGCTATGCAGGGTCTGCATCCCTCCCAGACATGATGTATGTGCCCCCTGTATCAGCCTCTTCACCCCAGCCCTAATCAGACCCAGGGGCAAGTGACAGCCGGCCCCCTCTCAGCCTTATTTTATAATAACCGTGTCTCAGTATAAAGATTTCATTAGGAAATCGATCCCTACATGCATAACTCATTGTTCAGCAGATCAAGCCCTTCACCCCTGTTTCTTCCAGCTCAAATTCTCTGATACCACCATTATATGGAGGGAGTGTGGTCAGTGGGAGGCACAAAGCTGAAGGGCTGGGCAGCTGGGGCACTGGCGATCCTGGAACCACTGAGCCTTTAAAACTCATTCCCAACTTCCTTTTTCCCTGCCCTAAACAGGTGTGGATGCTGTGCTGTCACTGGCAGGACAAGCTCAAGGGCACAGCTGAGCCCTGCTGCAGCCCCCACAGGGGCAGCATGGGGCAAAGAGGTTACATGGAGGGATGAAAGGTGATGGGGGCACACGCATCCTCCAGGGAGAGTGGGTGGACAAGCCCAGTGGAGGTCTGCAGGATTCTGGTGTTTTGGTAGTGTGGTGATGGGATGGAGCTGGTGCTGTGCATCCTGTCTCCGTTCTTTTGGGCTTCCCCTGGAAAGGGGACATCACACCCACCTCTGTGTCCTCCAGGCATCAAATGCGGGGGAGTGCTTTCAGCACCCTCTGGCAATTTCTCCAGCCCCAACTTCCCGGGGCTGTATCCCTACGAGACGGAGTGCACGTGGCTCATCGTGGTGGCCGAGGGCTCCTCCGTCCTGCTGTCCTTCAGCCACTTTGAGCTGGAGTACCACGACGCCTGCGCCTACGACTACCTCCAGGTCTACAACGGGGCTGCCCGGGACCGGGGCAACCTTCTGGGCACCTTCTGTGGCCACAGCCCCCCACCACCCTTCTCCTCCGCCTGGCACGTCATGGCAGTGGTCTTCCGCTCCGACCGGCACGTGGCCAAGCACGGCTTTGCCGCTGCCTACAGGAAAGGTAGCAGGGAGGGGTGGTGGTCACTGAGCATCCATCCATCCATTCTCTTCCCTCATCATCATCCTTGCCTCCTTGCAGACGCCTGCGGTGGGCAGCTGACGGGGCTCTCTGGGGAGATCACCAGCCCCCGCTACCCCGAGAGCTACCCCAACGATGCCGAGTGCCGCTGGAGCATCGGGGGGGCCAGCAGCGGTGGCCCCCTCACCCTGGTGTTTGCTGACTTCCAGATGGAGGGGGGCCAAGGCTGTGGCTTTGACTACGTGGCCCTTTTTGATGGCCCCACCATCACTGCCCCCCGCCTGGGACGTTACTGTGGCAGCACCCGCCCGCCCCGCACCATCTCCTCCACCCCACACCTCCTCATCATCTTCAAGTCGGACTTCAACATCGGTGGCAGGGGCTTCAAGGCCCATTTCTACTCGGGTGCGGGGGTCTCAGGGTGGTGGGGCAGTGGGAAGGACATGGGGACAGGCACTGGATTGGGGTGGGGATTCTCTTCCTCCCACAGCAGCAAGAGGAGATGATATGGGGGGATCCCTTTGGGGAGATCCCATGAGATGATGGTGTGAAGTGTAAGCCATCACACAATGCAAATGGCATCACTGTGGCCATTCCAAGCCCTGGGCTGTCCTTCTCTTGAGCAAGAGCCACCCTTCTCTGTTACTCATGCTGTTCCCTGGGTAGATGGGTTTTCCCATGTGTTCCTATATGACTTTGGCTACCTTGGGAATTTCCATCCCCCAAAAGCGCTGGTTGTCCATCAGCCAAATGCAAGGCAGGGAGCAGTGAGGTGAAGGGCAGAGCATCCTTTAGCAGTAAAACAAGTGATCACTCATCCACACCCAGGGAGCTTCAGGTTTGCTTTTGATTTTTCCTTTCCCCTTTTTTCCCTGAGCAGGTGAGTGCCAGGAGGTGTTCAGCACCATCAAAGGGAATTTCTCCAGCCCTCAGTACCCCAACTTCTACCCCAACAACCTCAGGTGCCAGTGGAGCATCCAGCTGCCCCCGGGCTACCGCATCAAGGTCTTCTTCCTGGACATGGAGCTGGAGGGCCGGAGCAGCCTGACAGGTGGCTGTGACTATGATCACTTGTCTGCCTTTGATGGTGGCACTGAGAATGGATCCCTGCTGGGACGGTGGTGTGGGCGGGAGAGCCTGGCTCCCATCACCTCCCGCAGCAACCGGCTGCTCCTGGTCCTCCACACTGACCGCAACACGGCCAAGAGGGGCTTCTCCATCTCCTATGTGGGAGGTAAGGTCCCACTTGGGTGCTCCTCAGTGCTTTAGTTCCATTGGGACATGCCTGAGACCATGTAATTTCCAGAAGGATCATCAGTGAAGGTTCCTATCTGTAGGAGCAGAGCCCATGGCTCCTTAGGGATGGGGTGGAGGAAGACGTGGCAAGTGAGCTGCACTTCATGTTTAGTATTCAGGAGATGCTTTCCAACTTCGAATTCTGTGTGTCTGCCACTGCTGTGCTCCTGTTCCTCTCTCTGGGTGTGAGGGAGAGAAAACCAGGGGTTTTTAATGGGCCAAAGTCCCAGAGAAGGTGACCAGCTCAAACATCACAACCTTGTTTCCTGCTCCCCTGGATGCTCCGGCCTTGCCAGCACATGGCGGAGCAGGCAGACATAAACCATGTCCCCTCCTCCATTGGCAGCAGCACGGGAGGGCAGGACCCCCGGGGCACAGCATTCCCAAATCCACCTGGCCAGCCCTGCCTGGCACATCCCTGCTGCTGGCATGCCCTGTGTCCCAGCCAGCATGTCCATAGCTGGTGGGAGGAGCGGTGTGTAACCTTCCTCCTCTATTTGCCAACCTTTGCACCTCAAACGCCAGCAAATTTATGGCATTTGTTGTATTTCAAGATAATTACATCTGAGCTGACCTGTGGGTCAGGGATGATTCAGCTAGGGGCAGCCTTTCCAGAGGGCTGGAGCCAGAGCAGGGCTGCTGGACTGGCAGCACAGGCAACGCAGGGACTGGCCTAGGTTTTATCCCTCAGCTGCAAAATCGTTCCTTATTTCCAGTGTAGCAGAAAGGATTTGGAGGTATGTGGCTCTTGGAGTTAGAGATGAGATAGAGTTTTGTCCTGAGCCTCTGCAGCCTCTGGAGGGAGAGCAGTGGTACTGAACATTTAGTAGAGCTGTAGTGTGCACAGCAGGTCTGTCCCTGTCCTTGTCCCACTGTTTTCACACTGTTTACAGCCATGTGCAGGGAGAGAATCTTGGTGTCTGTGACTGGTCATGGAGAAACCCTGCTCCAGAGGGAGCAGCCTGCAGACAGATAGATGGGGTGCTACCACAGAGAGGGGCGTGACATCTCCCAGCTGCCCAAGGCTCCTGCATCCCCTGGTACACACTGCCAGATGCATGCTAGGGGAGGACAAAGGCTTGGATGTGAAACTGAGCCTCCCTCCATAGAGCTGAGCCTGCCGGCTATGTTTGCCCAGTGACTCCAGCATCTGCTTGTGATTAACATCCTGCGTGGCACATCCAGCTGCCAGCACTGCCAGGAGAGCAGCTGCTCCCACTGGACACACCAGCCTCTCCCTGCCACCAGCTTCCTCAGGAGCCCACAGACGCAGAGGGGCACCTCAATCTCTGCATCCACAGACTTTCAGCCATGCAGATATTTTCCTTCTCTCCTCCACACCCACAGCCCTTCAGCCATGCAGATATTTCCCTTTCAGGCCCACCAAAAGGCATGGATTGGGCGGGGTGTGTGTGATTTATGGCCATTGAATGAAAGCCTTCACGCCAGGAGAGAGGATCCGCTTTCTCCTCTTGATCTAATGCACTTTAGTTATTTGGTAAATCTTCTAATGGTTTTATAATGCACTAAGCGAAGCAAAGTGACACTATTTTTTTGTATTGATTTTATTGCATCTTCCCAGTTTCATAAGGCCAAGATTCAGAGGGAGCTGGAATAATTCAATAATTCATATTGCCCAAGTGGTTAGTTCAAGCTGAGCAAGGATTCACTTTAAAGAGGGGGGTATTTTTCCTCCCTGCTTCTTTCCCTGTGTGGATGCTTTCTACATCCAGAGAGGCCAAACACAGTGCTAGAAGGAGAGTGATGGAGAGGGACTGGGGTCACCATTGCTCCTACATGTGCACCCTGTTTTCTGTCCCAATAGTTGTGCCCATGAACGTCAGCTGCACCCGGACGGACTTCCACATCCAAATCCCTGTGCAGTCCCTGGCCCAGCTGGAGAGGAGTAGGATTTATTTGGGGACCCCCTCCTGTGCAGCCCAGGTGGTTGGCAGGAACTTTAAAATACACACCAGATTCGACACCTGTGGCACTGAATCCCAGGTAAGCAGTCAGCAAACCCTCCTTTAAAGCAAGCTGTGTACATGGTTAGCCTTGTGCTGGCTGCAGAGAGGTATTCCTGGTCCCTTTCACATTTTCCCAGTAGATACTGGCCTGATTCATGGCCAGCCCCTCCAAAACCCTGAGGAGCCGTGTCCCTTGTCTTGCAGAGACGCAACAACACATCTGTCATCGTCAGCACCCTCTACCTCGATTTTTCGGTGGGAGACCAGGAGGACATCCACCAGTACGAGGTGCAGTGTGAGCCAAAGAGGAAGGAAGCCTCAGTGACCCTTATCGCTGGCCCTGATCCATCCAGGCTCAGCCAGGCAGAAAACCTGGTGGATACCCAGCAGCGGGAGGGGGAAGCAATGGACACCCGTGAAATCAAGAGCCAGGACACCAGCGACATCGTCTTCATCAGCATCTGCATCCTGGCTGGGCTCCTCATGGTCATCGCAGTGGTGGGGCTGGTGCTTCTCTAGGATGCTCCTTCCAGGCTCCAGGGACTGCAGTCCTGCCTGGGGCAGAAAGGCACCCCAAAATCCACCCTCACCCCAGGCTGAGCCCTAACACAGCTGCCCTAACAGAGACACAGCTCCCAGGCCCTGAAACTGAGCGTGAACCCAACCTCCACGTTCTCCAAGTGCCTGAAAAATCTGGGCAATAGGCAGCCGTTTCCCTTCCCAATTTGTTTTCCTCTGTCTCAATCTGTCCATTTGGCTCAGGAATGCAATTCTTGCACTCCCTAACTCTTCCCGCACCTGCTTCAATTTGTTTTCCCTGTAGTGCTGCTGCTTTCAGGAAAGGAACGTTGTTTGCCGATGGCTGCAAATCTTCCTGTCAGTTATTTCTAGCTGAGTTCTTGGAGGTACAAACTATCCCCAAATGTAGCTATATTCCCAACAAATGTTCTCTGTGCTCCCGGCCCGTGCTTGGGGGAGGACTGTGGAGCTGTGTTATAGGGATCTCCACCTGGCACACGCAGATGTAGCTCATGTAGGTGCTCCCAGGTGATGTTTCTGGGTGTCTGTGGGTGATGAGATGAGATGCATTCGCTGTGCCCTGGAGCTCCTCGTTTGATCTTCTCATGTTGTCTCACCTTCTTGCAGGACTCATCTGAGCGCCTCAGCCACCAGCAGCTGGAGGGGAGGAGAACAATCCTCTTCTCCTCTGTGTTTTCCTCCTTTACAGCATATCCAGGTGTCCATGGCTGCCAACTTTCTACAGCATTACTCCTGAAGTTTGAAAATATGGGCAAATCCTGCTACGGCTTGGGGAGATGTTGGAGCGTGGAGGTTTTTGGTAACCCTGTAAAGACAACCTTGGCAGGAGGGGCTGGCTCCTCTGGGACCTCAGTGACACCAGACCTGCACTCGTGGTTCCTGCAGAAGGTGAGCTCAGCACCTGAGAGCAGGAAAATAAGAGTCCTGTGATCGTCTGCCCCTCCAGAAAACTGGGGATCGTCACAAAGAGCCCTGATGGATGGCCGAATAACCCCTGCCTGCCTCTTTTGCCACCGCAGCACAAAGGACATTCCCCTTTGGCATCAAAGAGGGAGTGGCTGTCACAGAGCAGCCTGTGTTCATCCCTGTGGGTCAGAGCCAGCATGTGTCAAAGCCACATGAAATCTTGCTATGGAAAGAGGCCACCCCTCCTCCTCCAGCCTGTGTGAAACACACTGCAGTGCATGGAGAGATCCTAAAGTGTCCCAGTGTGGTCATTCAGGGGCACAGCAAACCCCTTGTGCTGCTGAATCCAGCATTTAGCAGGGACTGATAGGAGAGTCCTGTCAGTGAAAGGCTGCCCTGACTGATGTCCTGCTTCCTTCTGGGAGAGTTCTGTACATCAGGGCATCAGAGGAAGCAGCAGCAAAGGAATAGGATGATGATCGAGCAGCTTTTCCTCCTGGATTGCACCAGCCCTGAGAGAGTGTCTGGGGAGGGAAGAAGGCACAGAGCTGCGCATGCCTCCTAATGAGGAGCCTTCGTTATCGGAGCCTGGATTGATTTGGCGTTTGTTGGTGCAACACATCGGCAAATGTGAGATTTCCGAGGGAAATATTTGCCAGCACGGTTAAGCTCCATTAAGGGAATGTTTTGAGAGCCTGTTGTGTGCAGAGATGGTAAACAAGGCCAGCCTTCCCCCCCCCCCCCGCTGCCTGCAAAGCCTCACTGCCGCTTAATTGCTGGGTATAGAACTGTCAGCTTGAGACCATAGTTACAAGATTTGACAGCTGAAAGAAACTTAAAGATATAATTAACCTTCTTGGTGGCCCAGATTTTGCTGAAACAGGTGAGCACTGCGGCTGCTCGTGCCTGGCGGGGAGCCCACAGCACCCAGCAGCATCCAGCCCTTGCCTGCAGGACAGGCACCTCCTCGCCCAGCTGGAGCCTCCAGAACCCTGTGGTTTGCAGGAAAAAAGTCTTTGCTGGGTAGCTGTTGGTGTTGCACTCAAATAAGGAGTTGGACCTGGTTGCCCCAGGGAGGGTTTCCACTTCTGGCTCCAGTTCACAACCACTAGAGCATCCCTGGGTGCAGTGCTCCCCTGCACACATCTCTGCGGATGCAGGGCTGCAGCTGTGGGAGCAGCTCTGCTCCTGAGTCAAGGGGATCCCCAGCACTCCCAGGCCTGCAGGGGTCATGGACAGGGTGATTAATGCAGCTTGAATGCCTCCAAAAGCCCTTTACCCACTTGTTTCTGATGGCATTCACAGCTGCATCTGCCACCAGCAGTGAGCCACTTGAGCCAGTCATCCCACTTGGAGCGAGGAAAGCCGCTGGTGCTCACCAAACACCCACTCTCCTCAGCCTCCAATCATCCTCTACCATGTGTCAGCCTCTCCACTAGATTTAGGGATCCAATCTCTCCCTGCCCTGCAGGAATTTGCTCGCTGGCATCCTCTGTTAAGCCGGCTGGGGACAGAGCCCAGCAGAGGAGGGGCACTGCCCAGGTAATTTCCTGAAACAAACCCTTCTTCCCATGTAAAAGCTGCTCAGATGAGTGGCCAACAGGTACCAGGGATCCATCACCAGCACTCCTTCCCTCCACCATGCTTGTGGTGCTCACACATCAGGCCTCAGTTTCCCTCCTTAGCGTTTGCCCGGTGCTTCCAGAGCAAGCGGGAGAGCGGCGGGCACGGGCAGCACTCCCGTTGCTCATCTGATTATTTATTTAGAGCATGATGATTGGATTGAGCCGGGCTGGATGCAGCCACCCCATTTCCTGGCTTTGCTTATGGACGTGGAGTCGTGTCTCTCTGGAGCAGACAAAGGCTTGGCTGTTGTGCGGGAGGGAGAGGCTCTGTTATCCCTCTGCAAACGTCTGCGTGCAAATCCGGTGAAGAACTGTTGGAAAATTGTAGATCATAGAAAACAGGACTGCAAGAGCCCCCAGGGGATCAATTGGTTCATTCCTCTCCTTCCCTGGGGAAATCGCTCCTGCTGCAGAGAAGCTGTGCTAAAATATCCGAAAAATCTCAGCCATGCTCTCTGTGTTTTCTCTATTTACCAGGAAGGTTTTCCTGATGTGTCACACTGTGAGGGTGTGCTGCTGCGGGATGTGCTTTTGTGCTGCTGCACTGGACAAGACAATGATGATGGAAGTGCCCCAAAATGAGCACTGCTGCTGGCACAAGCTCCCTCTTCCCAGAGGCCCTGGGCACTGGGCAGCACCAGGCATCCCACGGGGGGCCCAGCAAGCACAGGGTGTTGTGATCCACCCCTTCCCAGGCAATTTATTCTATGGAATGTTCACTATAAGTTTTCTGTGGAGACACCCATGGTCCTCCAGTGATTTCTTCCCTCTTCCCCTATTCCTCTGCTCAGGGGGTTATTTGTCTTTTCAGTTTTTATACTCTAATCCCACAGTCTGGGAATGGGATGCTTGTGACACCCAGGGAGCCAGTGCTGGAGCTGAGCCCCATGACTGAGGATGCTGGTGGTGTGCATCCTCTGCATCCTCTCCTCAAACATTTTTGGTAATTTAACAGGGACTAGCCCTTGGGAAAGCACAAGGGGATGGAGCAGGGGCAGGTTTGCTGCTCCTCAGGGTGGTTTTCTTGGGGGTTGGTGTATAAGGCCAGGAGGCCACCAGCTACTTTTGCCATCAAGCCAGTCATGGCTCTCCAGGAGCTTGGCATGGATGGATCTGTGTTTGTGGTTTTGTGCTGGGAAGGACAAAGCTTTCCAGGTACCCACTGGAGACCCTGGCCACAGTGACACTGATCCTGCCATGAGGGTGTCACTGCCTTGGGGATCCAGATAGCTTCTGGAGACCCTGGCCACAGTGGCACAGATGAGGAGGCAGTAGTCAGGCAGCCCAGCCATCTGGGAAAACATAATGGATCAAGCATATGGACAATTAAAAATGCAATGACGGCATTTACCGGGAGCTGTTTTCCAAGCTTATTTTAAGCCCTGTTTCCTGATCATCACAGCCCCGGGGACAGCAAGGGCCCTGCTCGTGGGGATTTTGGTGTGTGGAGGCTGAGTGCTCCGTGATGGGTGGGAGAGTTCACAGCTGGATTTTGAGCTTACAGTCATGTCTCTGTGGCAGCTTTGGAGGGTAGAGATTTGATCCTGCCTTCTCCCTCTGGCTGGCTCTGCATGTTGCAGCCCTTCTCCTCCTCTTTCCTCTGTCTGGGACAGGAGTGCAGTGTTTGCAATGTGAACATTCCAGCTTAGGCAAAATATTGGCCACAGCAGAAATTATTTTGGCTTTTTTGTTTTCCTTGCCATTGGGGCTGGCTGTGCTAGAGGAACAGTGTTTGTCCATTATAGGAGCACCCTTTATCATGAGATAACTGCTTGCTAGATAATAATATATAATTAGCAAGGATTATTCCATAATCTAGTTTAATAGGCAGAGACCATGGATGTTGTTCAGGGGACTGCCAGCACAAGAATTGGAGCATCATTAATTGCAGTGTAACCCTGGCATGGGCTTCCCTTTTTTTGCTTCCAGGGACATGTCAGAGTTCCTTTGTGCCTCAGTTTCCCCTCCTGTGAGGTGCCAGTCCATCCACCTGAATGTTGCTGTGGAGGAGCAGGGCTTTGCTGGTTGTGGTCAGCTGGGCTGGGGAATTCCCTTGTGTGTTTCCCTCCCTCTACCTCTTCTTTTCTGCTTCCCTCTGTCCCTTCACTGCTCCAGCCCCCAATTTCTGCTCCATAACATACCCTGGGAGGGAAGTTCCTGGAGCCTCCTTTGGGCTCCAAAGGGCATTTGTGGTTGCTCCTTGCCTTAATGTCTCTTAATCCAGGGCCAGTTTAGCCAACCCTTCATATTACAGGGCTGCCAGGGAAGCAAATGAGATCTAAAAGTTTGAGTTCTTTGTGAAGAAACCTTTGAAGAGCCTCTTGAAAGCTGGTGAGCTGCTGCGCACTCTTTTCCAAATGACAGGGAGGGTCTTGTCTACTCCCATCTTCTTTCACCCAAGTAATTTGCAGCAGGACAAAGCTCTCCTGAGCTGTGCCTGCTGATGGGGAACAGAGCAAGCTGTCACCTACTGCCTTCCCAAATCTGCTCTGCAGAAGGCAGGGTCAGAAGTCAGCTCTGGCAGGAGTGAATTCCCTCTTCCATCCCTCCTGGTGCTGCCCTGAGCCCACGCTGTATTCCCCAAGCATGGGGAGGGGGATCAGGAGGTGACACCTCCAGAAGGTGCTTCCCTCCTCTCTTCACTGGGTGCAACAGCTCTCTAGAGGTCTGCCAGCTTTATGTATGTACCCCTTTGCTGAAAGGAATCTGTGGGATAGGCTTAATCTGGAAGAAAAAAGGGAAAAATAAGAACTTTTCTCTAGCTTGGGTGCCTCCCTCATTTAACATCTCCCCTGTAAAAAGGGAACCAGCGATTTCAAAGTCTCCATGCCAGAGAAACTGAGCACAAAGCCCCTTTATCCTCCATGTTAATCTAGAAGGGTTTTCCCAGCATGAAGACTGGGCTGCATCACCCACGGAAGGGAAGGAAGAGCCAAGGACCAGCCAACTGATTCAGCAGGTAACCCAAGGCATAAATAAACAGTGTGCAGGTGACACTGTTCCATGGAGGGAATCTGTTTTTATAGACTAATTAAAAACTTCATTAGTGGCAGGTATCAAGTATCCTGTTGTCATACTCAGCATCACCCTTTGGGAAAACGAAGCCCTTTTTGGCCTATTGCTTTCCCATCTCTGTTTTTGTTTCCTTTCCCCACCTTCCCCTCTGTTTTTGTCCTTAAAGCATTCATTCCCTGTTCCCTGAATCCCTCCTGTGCTGTGGGTCTTGAGTCCAACTCTCCAGACTCTTTTCCAGTTCCTCCAGTCAGTTTTCTGCAAAGCTGAGTCTGTGAATCCTCAGCCCAGATGTTACTGCCAGCTTTAACATCAAGATAAAAGAACTGGACCCAGAGCTTTACACTTGGGTTCCTTTGAAACAAGTGGGGCAAAACCATCAACCATTAAATAGAGGAAGTTTATAGGAGAGTTTTCTGCTTGTGTGCAGCAACTCTGCATCCCTGAAGTTACTTTCTAAATGAAAAGTATTTGGCACAGCCGGACTGTATCTGACCTGTGTGGGAAACTTCCTTGGCCTGGCCTTCCTTAGACCAGAAGTTCCTCCTTTTCAGGAATTTTGCTTCTCACATGTTACCCAAATAGAGAAAACACAGCCCAGCACCAGGAACAGGAAGCTAAAAATAAATACTGCAGGTCTTGGCGTTGCAGCTCTGATGCAAAACCTGTGTCATTCATTGATCCTGAACCCCTCCTGACAGTCCAGGATAGACAAATTCAATCACAGCTGTGCAGTTTGAAGCTATTTAAGGGGGAAATGAAGCTGATTGCTTGTAAGAAACTGAGGGTTTTCCCATTTCTTGCTATAGCTTGGTCAACAAGTGTTACATCTTATTGAATATTACCCACACCATCACCACTCAAGGATCTGCCAGTTTCTGCCTCCAGCACACCTAGCCTTAACGTCCTACAAATGAAACCTCTGTGTTCAGCTGTTTGGGGACACCTTCAATGTGTACAGGCAAAACTGGCCTTGGACTGGCCCAAGCAAACAAAGCAGTGTAGATATTTCTAAGAGAACCCTCAATTATCTAATTAAATTTCAACACCTCAACTAAATTTTGGGTGTTTCTGCTAAGGGTCTACAGAAGAAAAAGGTATCTAGCAGGTCCAAGTAATGGCAGTCAGTAATTTTTTAGGTGAAGACATGAACACCATGCCTGGAACAGCCTCAGTAATAGCTTATGGAGAACGAGACAACTTGTGGCACAAAAGAAGTCAGAGCAAATATAGCGACAAGATTTCCAGTTTTCAGTAACCAGAAAGAATTTAAACAATAGTTTGTTGCTTAGATTTGTTCACACAAACATTCTGAACCATGTTCCTTTTGGAGGAAAAAAAAAAAGCCTGTAAAAGGAGTATTTCATTTTATTTAGAAAATTCATTACATGTTTTCTTTCACATTACAGTAAGAACAAGCACCACGTTTACATCATGAGTGAGGTTTGGAAGGCTGAGTGAGCTGCTCCTTGAACAGCAGAGGCATTAGATAGCACCTATACCCTGGGGCTTTAGAAAATGCCCCAAATTACAGGATGGCTGAGATGATGGAAGTTACTGAAATCCATTTTGCATCCAGTTCTGGAATGCAGCAAAGGGAAATCACCTTGGCAAAACAGTTCTTGCCACAGGCAGGGCCCACCTGCAGCAGTCATGGCTGACTTAGGGCTAACCAGAGTTTGCAATTATCCACTAGGAATCCCCTCCCATGGACAAATTACCCTGAATTCCCAGTATTTCCAACCAGCACAGCACAGAGCTGCTCCTTTAAAAGGGTTATTCAGCTGATTACACCTAAAGATCCACATCAGGGATGGAGCTAAACTGAGCTATGACAAATGTGCAGAAGAGAGAAACAGGTGAGTCAGCAAGGATGGAAAATATACAGCAGAGTAGAAGAAACTTTCCTTGCAACAAGCCCACATGGATTTTTACCAAGTCAGATTTATAGCACCCATTCCATCATTAGTTCTTCCCTCCAGCAGCCCAGTTCATGGAGTGGTGCCAGGGAGTCACACACGGTCAGCCCTCCTGCACTCCCCTCACCACAGGGAGGGCTCCCAGTTCCAGGGAAATGCAGGCACAGGAAATTCTCAACACCTCACTTTTTATGGCTCTGTACAAAGGCAGGGACAGTGAGTGTGCCAGCCTTGACTCCTGCTCGGGTCTCAGGTTTGTGCTTTAATGAGAAGACAAGGGCTCGCACGGCCCTGCGATACGGAGCGCTAATGAGGCGGGAACAGAGATGAAAAGCTTCGCGCTCAATATTTTCAGCCAGTGGGTGATCAATCTGAAAACAGCAAAGTATAAAATTAGATCTTTACATTTAATAAGGAGGCCAGCTGATTGAAATTGGAGTTTGGTGCTTTTCAGCGTTTCTTCATTAATCAGCTTAGATTCAAGGAAATCTGCTTCCCATCACAAGTGTAACAGGAAGAGCAATTTAATTCCACCCTAGCAATTAAGGGACAAGGCAACGTGGTCAGTGGCAGGGAACATATCCCCACCTCCAGCTGGGTGGCAGTACTTTGCCATCACAACAGGAAACTAATCTGTGACAAGCTTTGGGTATCAAGCTCAACTGCAATTATAAACTATGCTGTAGTGTCTCCATAAAGCTCACTTTTGATCTTGCTGACATAAGATACCTTGGATACTATTTTAAACTTGATTCCAACAGCAACTCTAAGACATGCCAAACACTTGGCAACTCTGCCTGGTGCTATAAAGGGAAATGTGGGCTCTCTGTGTGTAGAAGAAGGTGTAATTAAGAACGCAGAAAGGGATTTGCTAAATGTTAATTATGTAGTTATTGCTTCAACGTGTGCCAAAACCTGTAATTCAGCACAGTTTAGGAAAAAAATCCCCCACCCTTCAAGAAATGGTTTTAATTTCACTTCTGCCTTTTGTGATGGGGGATCTCCCATGCTTTGCATGCAGGAGATTCCAGTGAGCCAAGTAGTATTCCTGCAAGTCCTTCACCACACAGGTTTTGCTACCCATCACTAAAAAGCCCCTTGGACCCACTCAGCCCCACCTTCCCTTCTCCTTTTTGTCAGTCTCTCAGGTGTCGGTGCAGCAGCTGTGGCTCCCCTGCCTTTATAGGCAGTTCAACTGCTGTGACCTCTGCTTGCACATGTGGTGGCTGCAGGTGTTTTCAGGTGAGTCCTGCTCAGAGGCAATTCTGCTTTACCCAATTCTACTCGTTTTAGGGTTGTACCTGAGTCTTTATATCCCACAGATTTAGACTTTACTACCAGTCTAATCACCATGCATAGCTGTGCTAAGATCTAAGCTTGACCCAGCAAAGGTAAGTTCCTACCTTTCTGAGGCATTCCAACAGCAAACCATCCTTCTATGCTGCACCAGACTGGAAGCTGGAGAGGTTGTTCTCACAGCCAGCAAACACAAAACTTTGAAATTCTTTAGTGCTTAACGCTTGACTCATCATTTAAAGGATAATTAATGAATAAATGGAAAAGGATAATTATTATGGCATTTCATAGACCAAGCAAACTATTATTAAGCCTTACAGCAAAGCCTTGTCCATTTAGTTAAACATACCTGAGGGATCTGGTATTTATCACCACTTTATATACTGTCAACCTTACCTCTCCGTTTTTGCTATAGATTTAAATTTACAAAGACTGAATTAGGAAACACCCAAAAAGTCCCACTCTTGCTTCCACAGCTGTTTAATAGGAAAAACTTCATGCTCTATTAATTTCCTCCTTCTCTTGTACAGCCCAACTGCAGTGGCTACACAAGTAATCTGTTGACAGGTTATGGAAATGACAGCAAATACACCTTGCTTACAATTAGCAGGTTCACTTGGTTAACAACCAAAAAACATTATCTACCTTGCAAATGGAGTTACTTATAAATAGGGATGTGCTGTGAATCCCTAAAAATAGGAACAGATTACCTGGTCTTGTCCCCACTCTGCTTGGCAGTAGCTCTGGCTGGAAAAGGTTTAACTTATTCCTACAAGAAGGAAGTTTTTGAACCACAGACAAGTGCCTCTGAATTGTACCTCTAATTCCAGGGCTTCACAGAGCAGCTTCCGAGCATTCTTCCTGAAAGCCTCAGTCTTGGGGTCGCTCCTGACCTCAATGGAGGGCCTGTTGGAGTGGTCCCTGATGAAGGTTCGCCACTCCCTGTAAATGTCCTTGGCGAGGCCGGACACGTGCGGGTCGGGGTGTTTGCGCATCTTGTTCACAGTGTGACCTGGAAAACAGGAACAGCTCTTTTGGGACTGGCAGGTGGGAAAAAAATACAACTGACACCAGCCAAATCACATCTGTGCCAAAGGAGCCACACATGTTTTTAACTCAGGCAGTCTCAGCAAAACAACCAAAGCATTGACACAAGCATATATACAAAATGACTAGGAGCTAAGCATGGAGCCTGAGAAATTAGCAAGGAATTGTGAAAATCACCTTTCCAAGTCACCAAGGTGTGAAGCAACACTTATGTAACACAGGGCTACACTAGTTTTTTACACAGATTCTGGATCTGGTGAAAGCTTTTAAGCTTGGCCTATAAAAAATGCTGGTTTTTTACTGGAAACCCCTTTAAGGAAGCAGATGTTGCTGGTGATGGCTGCGGCACTTTAACATGTGAACATCACGGTGACTCCAAGCAGAATCTTTCCTGTCGAGAGGGCCTAGCAGTGCAGAGGAGGCTTTCCCCTGCGAGGAGACAAAAGGGACCTTCCTGCTTCCAAAGGGGTGTTTTTCCCTGGCCAGGAGCGCTGTCGGCCAGGAGATGTCAGTGTTAGGCTTCAGTGGCTCTTCCAGCCCGGCGCTTTTCAGACAGGAAAAATCCCGGGAAAAGCCTGAATAAGCTGAAGATAGCAAATGAAACGACAGATCAGAAGGATGGGGAAAGGGGTGGATCACACCTCTTTTTCCAGGGCTCTGTGAATACAGATCCGCCTGCTCTGATGGCAAACAAAGGCCGGGATGCTCTCCCTGTTCAGGAAAGCCAGGGACCATGTGGTCACACATTATCCCTCCCCCAAGTCCTACGGAAAAGAGGCAGGCATTGGGCTGTGCCATTTGCATGGAGCTGCCCATCTGCCGGGGATTCCTCAGGATGAGGATGCAGGAAGCCAGTCTGAGGAGATTTTCTCACACCTTCAGAGGATTTAGCCAAATCAGATAAATGAGCACTGACAGACAGCAGAAGGAATAAAACACACAGGTACCAAGGAGAGCTCTTCCAAACTCTGACCACAAAAGGGGTGATGCAGTATTTCCTGGGAGGAATCAGAGGACAGTTGACTTTTTCAGTACAAGCTGTGAAAACTGCAGGCTTGATATCAACAATATTTCATTGGCAGCAATTTCCTCATTTCTTAAAAAGCTTCCAGACTAGTCTCTTTGTGTACTGACAAGCCAAGCAGACACAAGACAGTCTAATATTCAGAGTTTAGATAGACCAGATGTACCTATTTTAGTGGAACATAACACTTCCTTGGAAGGTATTTTCTTCTTCAGCTCCTTCAAAGCTTCCATCAGGTTCTCTTTTGGTTGCCCAGGAAGCTCAAGTATGGACTTCCATCGTTTTATGTCTTCCACAACCACAACTCTCTGGGAAAGAGAAAAGCCATTAGGGAAGTGGAACATTGTTATGATAAGTAAGGACACTGTGCTCATTTCAGCTAATGGGGCTGTTATCAATGCATGAATTATTGATCATGGCACAGAATATATGATGGGTACTTGCTTGGAATTAGAAAACCCCTGCAAATCAAGACCCGAGTAACCAGAAAGCAAAGTGAGAGGCATCACCCTGGTCTGCCAAACTCTGGGCAGGTAACAGCAAACATCTCCTGGGAGTGTTCTGAATTTAAGGAATCCATTGTATAAATGTCTCTAAATAGGAAAAGGGATTAAGGGGGAGGTGGCCGATTATCCTTAGAATCCCACTCAGATTGACTGCAAAAGTAAAATAATGCCAGCAAGGTGAGAAACAAAGCATTAGGGAACACGAATGCAGACCTGAGTACACTGCACAGCTGCAGCGTTTTTCACTGGTTTTGCCACAGACCTTGACAGAACAGACTGCAAACAGTTCAAGTCTCGTATTTTGGATGTGAGGCATCTTATTCAGCAGTGGTCAGACAACTACAGTGCTTTACGCAACCATTCTTTTGATTTCTGCCACACATCGATGAACTTTTTGGTGCAGCTAATGTTTTGCTGCTGTGTTTCTACAAGCAAGTGACCAAGAGGGGTTCAGCTCTTGTGCAGCTCTCACGCAAGACATCCATGAAGTGAAGTGAAGGGATTTCCTTGCTGGGGAGGGAAGGGAGCCAGCTGGAAATACTGAAGCTGGCGGTGCCACCGGGCTATCCTAGAATCGTCTGCCCAGCCTGACCCTGCACCACGCTGAGTTATAACCCATGGAACCCCCTCCAAGGCAGCAGAGCCCTCTGCACCTGTATAACCACTTCCCTGCGAGGATCCCACCTCAGCCCTGCAAAGATTTCGGTGCGGGGCCGGTGTTCACACACCGCTCCTCCTCCGCCGCCGCCCCGCGCTGCCCCGCCCGTGCCGCACCCGGTGCCGCGGGATGACGACCCTCCTCGGGCCCGGGAGGCCGGGCCGTGCCCCCGCTCCCTCCCGCCGGTGACCTGCCTTGAGGGACTCGAGGGTGACCTGCCGGCAGACGCGAGGCCCGGGCGCGGCCCGGCGGGGGCTCTGCGGATCGCGGGCACGGCGCACCACGAACCGATCCATGTCAGCCCGGCCTCACGGAAGCCGCCGCCGCCGCCCCACCATTTCCGCCCGGTAGTTCCCACCAGGGGCGAGGCCCTATGGGATGGCCGGGGGCACCCCGCGGTGCGGACAACACTTCCCAGCAGGCCCCGCGCGGGAGGCGGTGCCGCTGCCTCGTTCTTTCCGCACGGTAGTGCCCGCCGGGGGCGAGGCTCCGTGGAACGGGCGGGCGTGCCTCGCTGCGCGGACTACACCTCCCAGCGCGCCCCGCGCGGGGCGTGGGCACATCTCGCGAGAGGCCGACGGCGGCCGGTGCCGGGGCGGAGGGACGAAGATGGCGGTGCGGCGGGGAGGCCTCGCCGTCCTCCTCCTGCTCCTGCCGCTGTTCCTGGTGATCCAGGCGGAAGCCGCCGCAGGGCCGCTCCCCGCCGCCTCCTCCGAGGCCTTCGACTCCGTGCTGGGTAACACGGCGTCGTGTCACCGCGCCTGCCAGCTGACCTACTCCCTGCACACCTACCCCAAGGTACGGGCGGGCCGTTCCCCGCACCTGCGCCGCTTCCCTCCGCCTTCCCCGGGGCCGGCACGGCCGCTCCTTTGCCCCTCTCCCCCTGCAGCTCCGTCTCGTCTCTAAAGACAGATACTTCGTTATGGAAATAGATGGGCAGGCTGCCGCTTGCCAAAGAAGCGCTGTTGTCAAAGTAGAGCTTTGTCAGTGCTGGGGCTTTTGTGGGTTTTGGGCGTTTTGCTGTTCCTGTTTTTTCTTCCTGTTCCTAAAAAGGCAGCTGTAATTTGGCTTGGGGGTGTTCCATATTTTGGGCACTAAAAGAGTGCTGCGTTTGTGGCAGCGCAGAGATCCTGAGTCAGGGTGCCAGTGCGGCACTGGATGTTGAAGGGTGAAACATAAATGATGACAAACAAGTAGCTCGTCAGAGCCTTTATGGGAAATTTTTATCTCATGATAAAATACCGAAATAGTGTCTGATAGGAATTTAGTTTCATACCTCAGAGTTTTGCTGTTGGTTCATGCTTTGTACAGCTTTGAACTACGGGCTTAAATTTGGAAAATCCTGGATCAAAAATCTCATCTTTCCTTGTTCTTTTTTGGCAATAAACTTCATTATTAGCTGTAGCTGTGTAGCAGGTGGCACTCTTATCCCAGATTTGGGATTTCACAGGAAGGCTGCAGGCAAGTGGAGCAGTGCCAGGATCAGGTAACAGGGCTTTGTCTGCTTCCCCGTGGAATTCAGTAGGATTTTGTAGCTGATCCTGGTGTCACCATGGAGAGAAGGAGCAGGGAGTTGTGTGAAATAAAAGTAAATTTTCATGTGTGCTTATGGCTTGTTTTGGTGCGTTGCTCTTGTTTCTCTTGCAGGACCTTTTGAAGTTCAAGGAGGGCTGATATTTCTGTGATTTTTATTGCACTTTTGAATTTTGCTACTTTAGTTCTTGAATATTAATTTTGTTATGTGTTGTTGGAACTGTTCACTAGTACAATCACATCTTCCTTTACGTTTAGTGTTTGTTCTGTTTGTCACAAAACTGCTGGTGGAATTGAAGGAAGTTGTTGTTGTTGTGATTGGAAAATGAGATAAACTTCATTGAGACTGTCATGGAAATATATTTGTAAACTGATTTATCTGGGTATCAAGTTACAGAAGATGTTTTCTGTGATGGCACACCCACTTTGTCAGTGTGAGACTTGAATTTTAATTTATATTCACAATTTTTTACTCTTGTGCCTTTAAAGCACGTGAACTCATGGTCTCAGTTACAATGTCCAGGTCGTTTACAACAGGTTGTACAAGAGGTGTGTGTTTGGTTGTTGTTAAATTACTTCAGAGCCTGTTCTGCACCTGTGCAGTTCGAGTGGCTGCTGGCTTTGAAGTTCTGATTCACGGCTCAGTGACAGGGTGTGGTCAGAGGTGGGACACTCCGGTGACAAAGGTTTCGGTTCACATCCATCCCCTTGGTGCTGTGGACAGAAGAAATACTAGGTGTAGGATTTCTTTATTTGCTTAATTTTAATGGTTGGCAGTGAGGAAGCACTTTTGCCCTTCAGTTCAATATAATAAATAAACACTTGTGTTTGTGGAGCTGGTCTGGCAATAAGCAGATAACCAGGATGCTGTGTAGGACATTAGAAAATAATCCCTGTGATAGTTCTGTCATAGTTGTGATTAGAGTCATTAGTCTGATTAGATACATTGTATTACACTGTAAAAATTAGAAGTTTTAGAAGGGTTAGGGTTAGGGTTTTACCATTTCAGTTCTGAAAATGGAGATTTGATACTCTTTGTAGGGTTAAACATCAATAAATCTTTTACAGCACTGTCTCTTAATTTCAAACACAACATTTTCTTAAAAATTCATTTTGCTTGTGAGTTGTGTGCCTGGAATTACAAAACAGCATTTGCTGTTCCAGGTTTGCCCACTGCAGAAGGAAAAGCTCTGATTGAAATAAATCCGGAAGCTGTTAGCGCTGCTTGGCTTGGGTTTATTTCGGGTCGTCACGTTGAGCTGGGTTGTAGGTCTGATGGAGGGAAGAAGCACAAAAACACCCAACCAAACAACAAAAAAATGCTTGTTTTCTGACAATCTGTTGTGGACTGGAGGGATGCAAGCCTGTCCTTGTGCCTCCCCAGGAAGAGGAGCTGTACGCCTGCCAGCGGGGCTGCCGACTCTTCTCCATCTGTCAGTTTGTGGACGATGGCGCCGATTTGAATCGGACCAAACAGGAATGCGACTCTGGTGAGCCCTCAGAGCCCCTTCAACATCCCATCGTATGAAGACATAATGGAGGGGAGAGCTGCAATGTCTGAAAGGGTGGTATTAAATTGGTGGCATTCCTTCAGTTGCTTTGGGTTTGTTTAACAGCTTCTTAAAGTCTATGTACAGGATATTTGAAAAAAAAAAAAATCTCAGGGGAAGGTTGTTTTCTGTGAGTTTCTCCTTAGTGTTGCTGATTTCCTGAACTTCTCAAGTATCATCAGTCTCTGTAAATAAATTAGGAATACTTCATTTTATTATAAACAGTTTGTCATAGAAAACACAAAATGCCTGGGGGAAAATCCAGGCAAATGAACACTTGTCTTTTAATAATTCCCTGCGACAATCAGTCCCATTTGCCATTCCTGAAAAATCTGTGTATAGAAGTGAATTTTTAAGTGGAGCAAGAACACAGATATTAATATGCCTTGTAACTTGTGGTCTAGGCTACATCCTAAGCTTTCCCTGCAGCAAAACCCTTGGGAGTGAAGTACGTGTTTTGTTTGGAATAGGCCTTTAAGTATTGGTTACTAATTCTCTCAGGCTATCTGTATTAGAGCAAAGATTTCACAGTGAAGATGAAATACAGAATCATTTAAGTTGGAGAAGACTTAAGATCATCATTCCCCCAGCACTGCCAAGCCCACCACTAAACCATGTCCCCAAGTGCCACACCTTTAAATTCCTCCAGGGATGGTGTGTGATACAGGCTAACTAACAGTGGTTTTGGAATTGTATAGAACTTTCTTTCAATAATATTGAGGAAGCTGATTCAATGTTTTATTCAGAAATGAAAGGTAGGAACTCTCTATCTTTACTGCCAGTAAGCACCAGGCCAGCACTCCAGGAAGGCTTTTGTCCTCTCAGTGGCTTGTGAAAGTAAGAGAGCTTGTGGCCAGCTCAGGTAGGGAAGCAGAAGCCTGACATGGAAGGATGCTGATGTGTTACAAAACTGCACTAAATACTCCAGAAATGGGCTAATGCTCCAGTCTGTCACACTGTGTGTGTAGCTGTGATACAGCCTGTCAGTGTAGTTGTCAAACCACACACGAAAGAGTGCCATAAAGCAGGGTAACGTAGCAATAGAGCACATGTAGAGTAATGGAACAGTTGCTTCTGGTTTAACTCCCCTTTCTGGGACTGTTGTCTTTGCTGGCTTATGTTCTGTAATCTGCTGGTGGGTGCCCTGAGTGAGTGTTCTGTGCTTGGCAGATCCATCTTGGCTGATCTGCTCAATTCTGTCTCTGGTGCTTCCTGCAAACACTGACTCTGTGGCAGTTGTAGCGTGGAATGGCTGCTCAGGTGCCATGAGCTGAACACTTAAATGTTTAGCTGCTGCTGCCATGCTTCCTGCCAGCTTCTTAGTCTTTATGATGGTCCATTTGCTCCTCTGGAAAATTGGGAGAGCACCTGTCCTCTGTGTTGCTTCTTGGTTTGATTTTTTTTAGTTCAGGCACTACTGCAACACAGTCCACGTAAGCTTTAGAATTGTGCAGGAGAGCTGTGCCTGTATATCATCTGCCTGATTTGTCCATGGGCAGAATAAACTAAATTATTCTCTCCAAATATTTTAGATTTGTTGGTCTTTATGATCTCTAGTGAGCAATTAATAGAAGCTCTCTGTAAAACAACGAGTTAGCTTCCTTTTTCATAAGAAATTATTCCATAGTACTTTCAGTGCAGTTTCTGTATTAGCAGGAAACACTCCCTTGATATTCCTGTGGTACCATGGCTTCTGTGTTACCTCAAAGGGATTTAATGGACTGATGGTCCCTCTGTTCTCTTTAGGATTCCATCTCTGTTCTCTGATGCTTTATGTGATATGTAGAGGAAAGCTATAGTGGCAGTGGGAAGGATCCATGAGAACTTGCATCCCTGAGCTCAGCCAGGGTAACGTTGGTGATCATTTGCTCTGACTGCAGCCAGATTTCAACTCCCCTGTTGAAGCTCTGATTCTGTCATTAGACCTCAGAGCAAATGCTACCCTGGGATTGCCATATCTTCCTCTGCAAATGGGATTGTCAACTGCTGCTTTGTTTCTGATCCAACTTACACTGGGAATGTTTTCTTAACTAAAATGCAGAATTTATCATCTCATTTGGGGAAATTCTCCCTTGCAGCCTGTACTGAAGCATACTCCCAATCTGATGAACAATATGCTTGCCATCTTGGATGCCAGAACCAGTTGCCATTTGCTGAGTTAAGGCAAGAGCAAGTAAGTAGGTGACATGTTTTTCAAATACCACCTACTTGTTTCTGTTCTGTGTGTGTCTTCTCATTTTTAAATTTCTTCAATGGAAAAATAAATCTTCCTGAGGACTGAAATCTAGACATGGGGCAAGGGGTGAGCAAGAACATAACTTCTGTCCTTCTCAAATAAAAACAAATGGAAAAAATGTTAATGTTGTGCTTGCAGTTAATGTCCCTGATGCCAAGAATTCATCTCCTCTTTCCTCTGACACTGGTGAGATCGTTCTGGAGTGACATGATGGACTCAGCTCAGAGCTTCATAACATCCTCATGGACTTTCTACCTTCAAGCAGATGATGGCAAAATTGTCATATTCCAGGTGCTTCCTTTTTTTCATTGAGATTAAGGTGTCCTGGCTGCTGACTTCAACTCTGCTCCTTCCAGCCAAAGACTGTGGAGCACCATCAAAAGTGTTTCGTTTTTCCTAGTCTTTCACTGCCTTTAGGGCCATTTTAAAATTCAAACTTAAAAGAATGGAGCATGTCTTAAGGTTAATTTCTGTAATAGTTCTGAAAATGTAAGTTACCAAAATCAGTGGAAGCTTTCTAGCAGGATCTCCTAACTCCTTATTTTGTTTTAGTCAAAGCCAGAAGTGCAGTATGTTCCACAGCTTGATCAGGAAACTGGAGATACAAGAGGATCCTTGTCGCTGAGTAAAACAGCCTGTAAGTTGTTCTTTGTGTTTTGGAAGAGTAAATGCAAATGTTCCCTGTCATGCAAATTTAAAAAACGAAGTTACAGGTGGCATATGAAAGCAAATTTTTATAAAGCTGCAATGTAATTATTTACTGTGCAGAGTGCACTGTGTACACTTGGCAAACTGTGGTAGAAATCCAGCTCTGCTGGAAATGGAAACCTGTAAGCTGGGGCTGGTTTAAAAGCTTCCTTTTATGCTGTCTACACAGACAGTGTGTGGGGTTTGGGTTTTCCCTGTCCTTGCTCTCCTGACCTCTGTTTTGCTGTTGTACCTCAGCAGATGGACGTCCAGGGAGCTCACAGACATTCCGGGGACTCTTTGAGGAGCGAGCAAACGACAGCTTCTTCAAGTGTCTTTCCATGTACGTATGGCCTGGGATGTCTGTGCCCACTGAGGAGGATAAAGGCCTTTCCTCTGTGTGTGCAGCACTCTTGGGAGGTCTCAAGGTCTCCAAGTCTGTAGGCTCAGGATGCACACAGCGTCACAATTTTGTATCTGACTGTTAGTGCTGCTTTGCTGTGCTGGACCCGTGTTTTGTGCAGGCTGTCCTGCCAACTTTGATTTTTCCTTTCCATTTCAAGTGAACAACATATTGATAATTTCCTGCACTGTTTTTTGAGTGTGTTCTGGGAACTGTTTAGTCAATACTGTGTTTTGCCTGTTCATTAGCTCTGGATGTGTTTTAGGGCAAAGCACTTCTTTGGGACTGTGTTATGTAGCACACTGCTATGTCTTGTTTCCAGGCTGAAAATACCCAGTATGTATTTATTAAAGCTTTTTTACTTTGTCCTTAAAAGTTTACACATGCAGGATCAGTGAGTTGCCCCCAGATGCATAACAGAAGAACTGGTTTTTAAATCTGTAAACAGGAGGATGCTAAGGGCCCAGTAACAGAATCCAGCAAGTCTTTTGTGATACCAAAGAGGCATTAGAATACCCAGGAGTCTGCAGTGGGCTGTGTAGCTGGAAGAGCCAGAGACAAATGAATTGGCAGGAAAGGCAGTCAAAAATGAGCCAGACTTTATAGAGTCTATTGTCTTGTATTCAGGCTATAAAATTTATCAACATTCTTCTCATTTCAGAAATTCCAGTTGGATTTTAACCACTACGCTCGTCCTGTCAGTGCTGGTGCTGCTCTGGATTTGTTGTGCAACTGTAGCTACAGCTGTAGAGCAGTATGTTCCATCTGAGGTACTGCATTTCAGAGCTGCAGTATTTCGAATTTATTCATTATATTGCTTTTATGTTACAGCTGTCTAGAGACTAAGAAATATTTGGGGGAGGTTCAGTTAGAAAGAGGGGGTTTTTTATTTTGTGGCTGTGGATGGCAAGCCAATTTTGTTTATTTGAATGATGATTTTATAGCTGAGCATGCTTGCTTATTCCTGTGGCTCACAGGAGCTCTGAGCTTTACTCAGACATGATGTCTTTTGGTTTGTAGTACTCTACTCTCAACAACCTTCAGATTACTCTGAACAAATGGAGGCTGATTCTCATTACTCTGGGAATGAAGCTGTTCCAAGGGTTGGGTGGTGTAGGGGGGACCCAGTATGGGTTTAAGCAGGAGGATCAACAGTGAGAACAGAGGGACAGCACAGTATTGGTGAGTGCAGAGTCTGATCAAGGGGCACAGGCACTCTCCCAGTGCCCAGAGAGTCCTGGCTCAGTGTTTGCACACCAAAGGAGCTGTTGCACAAACGCTGTATCTGCCCTTCTTCTGGCAGATTTAATGCATTTCTTCTGGATGCAAGTCCAGTTCTAGCCATGAATTTCAGATGTTGCAGAAAGCCTGGGTTAGCTTGTGTTGCAGGGCTGCATCCATCAGAGCCTGGAATGCAGCTGTATGCTGAAATTTATTTTATTCACAGTATTTTGTCTTAAAGTAACTTGTTTAAATATTTCAGAAGCTGAGCATCTACGGAGATTTGGAATACATGAATGAGCAAAAACTCAACAGATACCCACCCTCTGCACTTGTTGTGGTTAGATGCAAGACTGAGGAACATGAAGAAGCAGGACCTCTTCCTACAAAAGTCAATCTGGATCAATCTGCAATTTAAATCCGTTGGATCCGATAGACTAATTCTAACAGAGCTAGCAACTCCTGATTGATTGTGGTGGTTCTTCAGATGAGAAGCTTAGCAGCCAGTCTTTAAATGCAAATAAAGTTGCAGAATCAACAAATGTCATGGGATTTTTGTTTTCAGCTAGTAGAGAAGATTCACACATTCAGACATGAGTTTATGTTTGTTTCCAGGCATAATCACTTCTCACTGGTGTTTATGTGTCTTTTTGCTTACAGAAGTTGTAAGCATGCTTTCCATACTTCTGCCAGGACACTTTCAAACTTGTGTGTTCTAGGATGTAATGTGTACAGTCAGAGTAAGCTTTGTAAAGGTATTAAGACATTTTAAGTAGGCAGGAGATGCCTTTCTAGTGTTGCACTTTCTGTTGTAGTTAAGAGAAAATATTATAAAATTATCTGCTGAATTTTTTTGTACTTGTTAATGTCCATGCACAAACAACCCTGTCTCCAAAAATAGAAATCTATTTTTTCTATGGTGTGGCAATATTCAAGGTGGAAAGCATTTGTGAGGTACTGTAAGCTAGAACTCAGCTTGTGAAAGATGGAAACTGTGTTAAAATTTACAGACATATCCCTTCACATGCAGAACATAACATGGTCAGTTATTTTGTCAAACTGTAGCCTTTAAGTCTTAAATTGCTTGTAAAGTTAGCACTTGTGTTTTTTGAAGACTTCTAATTTCTGTTCTTGATTAACTATTCTGGTCTTGTAACTTCATTTACAGAAACAAGTTGATTCCTGAGAAATGAGAGCAGACAAATAAAATTGACTGTATAGAAAATGTTGACTATATAGCTTTTTGCTATGGTTAATTATTGACCACAACAGGCTCAGCGTGAAAGCCTGTCTGTAGCCTTCCTCTCATGAGCAACGTGACCTGATTTTGCTGTGTGATTCACTAACACAGCAACAGCAACTAACAGTATCCCTCATGTCTAACCTGTTTTTTGTGGATCTTATTATATGCTGGTTCCCTCAGTCCTGGCAAGTTGGGGGTGTCAGTGATTTATTTTAGGGTGTCTACGTGAGTGCTGGCTAGAATGCATGGTCTCCAATTCACTGTCATCTTTTTGTTGATTAGACAGAATTCCCTCAAAGGTTTAAAACAAGGTACTGAAGAACTATGGAGATTCTGGGTGTGATGCAGTGTGAAGACTCTGACTCAGTGATGTGTTCCCTTACTTAAACCTGGCTCAGTGGTGGTTCCCAACTTGGCTGTGAGCAGATGGTTGTGTGACTGCAGCTGATGGGGGCTTGCAGGGGCCATCAGGCAGGAATGTGCAGACCCCAGTCCAGCAGCACTCTAACAGTGTGGCTGTCAGGAGCTTTTTCAGCCCATTAAGGATGTTTGATTTAAGCCGGTTTCTATCAGCCTGCAGCAACTGCAATCTGAATTAAATTAGCAGTACCTCTTCATGCTGAACTCTTCAGTGGGACAGCCCAGAAGTTTGGGTGGCAGCAGCCTTTGCCCTCTGTGTAGGTGTCATTGCAGAGGCCTTGCTGTGAGAAGGGACAGGGTGCTGTCTGGGCCACTGCTCGCTTGGCAGGGACAGGAGATCCCCGTCAGTGATTCTGCAGCAGCGATTCAGCCGCGTTTCTGCTGGCGCAAGCAAAGCCCAGCACGGCCCCGCTCTGCTGGGGATGCCAGAGCTCAGATCTGCTGTGTGCAACCCTGTTCAGCAATTACTCTGCCAATGCTGGCTTTACTTCAGGGATTAGTGCCCATCTTCTTAGCACTGTGGTGTTTGGGATTTCCAGAAGAGACTTCAGCAATCCCCATTTTTCTAACTGAACAGCTCATGGAAATGTTTGCAAGTCTGTTAAAATGTTTTTCTTTACCATTACGTGTGGTTGCAGAGGGAGCAGCTCCGTGCAGACGTGGCTCTTTGCTTGTTCCAGCGTGGACAGTACAACCTCTGTTAGGCTGATGACTTGATTTCACAAAACTTTCTCTTCAAAACTCCATTGCTTACAGCCCTGGGCTCGAGTTAAGCAAACAACTTGTGCTTTCATTGGGTGTTTTGTCTTTTGTTTGCTGTTTAATGACATTTCAGCTGAGTGATCTGTGCAGTGCAGCCAGTGATTCAGCACTGTGCTCTTGGGTCACAGAGAGCTCTGTGCCTGTGGCACTCTGGCACTTGGCACTGCTGTATCCAGAGCCAGCCAGAGCCTGAGGAATTTGGTAAGTGTTGTACTTGTAAACTTATCAAAAGATCTTCCCTCAGTAAAATCAGATAACTAGCAAGCAATTGAACTGTTTCTCAAGACTTCTAATCTAAATGGACTCTTTAAGCCATCTTGGCATTTGGCTTTGCAAAATATCATTTCCTATTCATTTTTTGTCAAATGTTTGACTTACCAACATCTCCATTTTCAGAGGCTGCAATTTGGGTTTGATCTCTGCTCAAAACCACTATTTAAATGAAAGGCCTTAAATTATTGAAATTGCAGGTGGAAAGCATTTTATATTCTCTTTAGGCGTGTGTTCAACTGAGCCTGTATCAGATTTAGAATGGAATCATCTGGACACAAATGAGGTGACCCTCTTTAGTGTGTGCAATTCACTGCTGGCAGAAATAGCCATGGTACATTTGGGGGAAATTGGGGGATTTTTGGGTGCTAGAATTAACAATAACCTATCATATTGGATACTTTAATATTTGCTGCCTCTTCAGCTTTTCTGATCTTCAGCAATTTAAAAAAAAAATTTTTTAAACTTCAGAAAGGCTTGCTTCTGTTTCTTACCTCACTGTCATGAACTCATTTTTTCTGAACTCTAAGCAGTCTTTGATGTGGGTAACTGCTCTAAAATCCAACTGTACCCTGGTTGGCTACAGCTGACTTTGATAATCCTGCAGCAGGAAACAGATGGTGGTAGATGTCAGGCTGTAGAATCACGGAATTTTTTAGCTCGGAAAAGACCTCCAGGAATGAGTCCAACCATTCCCCCAGTACTGCCAATGCCACCAGTAACCCATGTCCCCAAGTGCCACATCCACATGGCTTTAGGGGTAGTTACTCCACCACTGCCCTGGGCAGCCTGATCCAATGCCTGACAACTCTTTCAGTAAACAAATTTTTTTCTGCTGTCCAATCTAAACCTTCTCTGGTGCAACTTGAGGCTGTTTCCTCTTGTCCTGTTGCTTGTTAATTGGGAGAAGATCCCAACCCCCACCTGGCTCCAACCTCTTTTCAGGGAGTTGAAGACAGTGAGAAGGTCCCCCTGAACCACCTTCTCTCCAGGCTAAAAACCCCCAGCTCCCTCCCTCAATTACACTTGTGCTCCAGACCCTTCCCCAGCTGTGTTGTCCCTCTCTGGACATCTCAGATGGACATTTGTCTCCAAGAGGGGGCTTACTCCACATTTTAAACTCTTCATTGTAGATTGTTTTGCAGGGTATGCATAGCTGGCCTGCTTGACCTGGCTCTTACACAGGGCTCTTAGTAAACTCTTGCAAGAACAACCCGGGCTCCTCAAAAACTTTATGCTGGTGCTTTTTCTCCCCACTACTGCCTGCTCATGAAATTTCATCCTTGAAGCTGTAAAACTCCCTCTGCATGTGCTGTGCCGAGACCTGCAGCCAGCTTAGAAGGCTGCAATGTATTTGTAACTTCGTGTTTGCTGCAGGCTGAGCTGCTAAGACTTCCTGCAGGCCTGGAAATTCAAGCACACAAGTAAAAGAAGACCCTGGAGGATTTCCTGAGCCTATGCTCATTGCCCAAGCAAGGCAGCTGTTCCAGATGTTGTATCCTGCACAGCTCTCCTGAGATCTCATCATCTGGCAGGAGTCTGGGCTGGTGCTGCCACAAGGGCAGTGTGACAGCTCTGTCTTGGGGAGGAGGTGTGAAGAAAGGAGACCTTCATGAAGATGTGCAGACTCTCTTCCCTCAAGCTTTCATTGTGAAAGGGGTTTTCCTCTGGCTGGCACTGGGGTTAATGCGGTCAGGATGAGCTAGAGGTGAGTGCTCCTCTTCCGGACTCTCAGCAGGGCTCTTGGCTTCCTAAATGTTTGCGTTATGAGTTGTCTGAACCCTGCTGTGAAACACTGTGACACAAGAATTTGTGGTCGGCTTTCCTTGAGGGCTGGAGCAGAGGCTCAGCACTGCCCTGCCAGTCCCCTCCTGCCTGTGCAGTGCTCTCCTTGCTCTCCTGCCTCTGTTGGGTTTGTATCCCGGTTACATCGCTCCTGCTGAGGTGCAGAGAATTCCCTGTGGCCCCTGGAGTTCTGGGAAGCATGAACAAAACTCATCCCCAGGTACAGTCCTTCAGAAAAATCCTACTGATGTTCTCTGAAGTACTCGTGTTCTTGATGGTGCTATTTGCCTGACCTCTTTATTACTGCTTTCTCTGAGATTTTGAGTTGCTTCTACTTAACTTGATACAAAAGAGAGGTGTTGCTATAAAGCACTGGACTTGGTTAGTGTTTGTTTTACAAATGGGTAGTTAAGGTTTAAAAGGTATGTGGTCGATTGTTTTGGGAATTAAAGCTGGGCCATGTTTCCACCGAGGCAACTTTTGCTTGTATGTAATAAAGGAGTACATGGTGTATTCCTGGGTAAGATGGTGTGAGAACTAGAAGGGCAAAGTTTGTGTGGCTGTGGGATTCTGTAAACAACCTTTTATCCCTTTCCTTCTAGAGAAACGGTGATGCAGCTACTTTTGGTTCAACACAGTCCTTCTCTGGAGAAAGAGGTAATGAATAAAATGCAGAGTTCTATTATTAAAGTATAAGTCAATTGAAACTATTGATGTAATATAAAATACAACCAGTATTTATGGGCTGTTTGGACTGATTTTCCTCCTTTTCTTTGTAGTGAAATATCCAGACTATAAAATTAATAAACTTCAGCTGTTGGCCTGGAGCTGACAGTCGTATGTATAGTGGTATGATAGGTGATCCTTGTCTGTCATAATGAGCTTGCTGTGGGCTTCCCATACGTCTTAATAGGCAAACTTCTGCAAATTTTGCCCATACTCTGAAGGACAAGGTGAGATCAAACAGAATCAAATAACAATCCTGTAGGTCAGGTTGCAACATTTCATCACTGCCATTATTTTATACTCAAGTCTATTTGTAATTTCTGGTTGTGCTTTCTGGTCAGAGGTGTTTTGTAGACACAGACATGCTGTAATTCACCATTTCTCTTCTGAGCTGAAATGTTCTGTGTTTGGCTCCTGCTTGAGTGTGACAGAGGGGGAGGTTGCTGGAATCAGGATCCTTTTGCTGTTGAGCAAAGGCTGTGCCTTCCCTTGAGTTTGAACACTGAAACAACTAAGTAAACACAAAGCACAGCTAAGACAAATTCTAACTTAAAAGTTCTTTAAGTTCCTGAAAGCTTTTTAAAATTATAATTAAAGATTTTTGTGTTCAGATATACCAAAAATCAATATACCAAAATCAATTATAAAGGCAGGATTGTCTTAAGTGACTGATTACACGTTTCTGAGATGACCACACTAATATTTTTGCTATTGGTGTGGGAATATGAAGGAATGGAGGAAAATACCCAGTTGGTTTAGAGGCAAAGCTCCAGGTGCAGGTTGCTGAGGTGAGGGTGGGTGCCTGGCGTTGCTCCTATGTGTGCTGCCCTTGTGTTGCAATGACTGTGGGTTTGGCCTTTAGCTTCTGCAGTTGGTTTGATTTATGTACCTGACTTCCTGAAAGCTGGAGTCCCTGGAAGGTTGCTGTGTTGTGGAGATGTCGTTAGGGAGGGAAAGGGCAGCTCTTCAGTTCCTTCTCACCATTTTGTGCTGATAGTCCAGCCTCATTCCGTGGGAGTGTGAGTCCTGGTTGGGGCAGAAAGCCCGAAGTGCTCTAAAATGAAATCTTACCTCTTGAGGAGTTTTGTTGTGGGCTCTGGGAGGGCACCTTCCCCAGCCTTACACCGACTTGCCTCGTGTTTTGGTGTCACTGCTGTCCCACAGGGTTGGGCAGAGGCTTGGCCTTCATCCTTCTGCATCCGAGTCCACAGGATGAGCTCTGATGGAGACACGGAGTTTGTGCCATTCAATCCCGGTGCTCTGTAACAGCAGCACAGGTTCTTCCACACTGCAAGCAGCAAAATTCCCTGTGAGGAGGTGTTTAATGTTGGAGCTTGGCTCTTTAAACTCAGCTATCAACCCCTAAACCCCAGCAGCCCATACCAGTCTCGCATGCAGAGACCCCAAAACATCAGCTTCGTGTCCTTGCACTGTTCCCCTCTGAAACACCCCAGACCCTTCCCCAGGCCCTCACCTCTCTCTCTTTCCTCCTCCAGGCCACTGCCATCCATGTGGTGCCTGCACTGGCTGCACACAGAGACACCTCTGCATCTCTGCCGTGGCACTGCTCGTCCTTGTGGCTGCCCTGGCCTTGGGAGTGGCACTGGCACTCCTGCCACGGGCACCAGGTTGTATCCCAAGAGTGGTTATTGTTTTGGTAAGGGAGGCAAAAAAGGTGGTGCATGAGCACAGCCCTCATGTCCATCACTGTGTGTTTAGTGGTGTTCTCCAGCACAGACCAGGAGGAAGGAAAGGGACAAGCAGGGTGGTGGGGGCTGTACCAGCTTTGCACAGCCCAAATGGCCACCAGCCATTCCCTGGCTCTGCTGTCCTGCTCCATAGGGCTGGGATAATTCTGGGTAGCACTGTCACACTTAAGACTATTGGTGTGCTTTTCAGACTCTGCCATGAACCTACTAGAGATTAATCCTGGCCCCTGGTTATTTCCAGAACAAAAAATTAATTTCAGAACCCCCCCTTTACTCCCCTTGATCTATTCCTCGTATCATAAAAATGCTGGAAAATAAAGGTTTTCTTGCTTTCCCCTCAGTGAACCGCTTCTGCACGGCCCCCAATAACCAGACAGGCTTCTTGTGTGATGACAGTGTGACCTGTGTCCCAGCCAGCTGGGTCTGTGACAAGGTCAGCAACTGCAGGAATGGAGAGGATGAGCAGGAGCAGCTCTGTGGTGAGTGGTTTTGTTGTAAGCATCCCCCCTGCACTGGTCTTCCAGTTGTGAGACAGCAGCCACGGTTTCTCTAATCCTGTTCCATGCTTCCAGCTGCCTAAGTGAGCAGATAAGCCTGGCAGAGCCTTTGTAAGGCAGACGCTGAGACATGGCACTGCCCAAAACCTAGCAGGAATGCCGGGAATCAAAGACTCCAAGCTCCTCTGATCTTCCCAGGTTTTTTTTTAAAACCATGCTGTAGTTTTCCTCCATCAATGAAGCTGTATGCCTACATAGGTAATTTACTGTTCAGTCACCCTGGGGAAAATAAATAAAACAGAAACCTGGGGCAGATTTCCTGTGTCCAGTGACAGAGCTTCCCCATTTGCTCATGTTTATTTGATACTGCAGGGGAAGTGTCCTGACAGCAGCCTTTGGTGTGTGCTATCTCCATTTTAGCTGGTGTGTCTATGCCTGGTGGAGTTAAGCACGTCCTGTGTGTGTGTCCTTGCAGGTGACTTGCCCCACAGCCTCCCAGAATACCTGGTTTTCCACTGCAGTAACCCCAGATCCTGGGTCTATGCTGACCATAGGTGTAACGGGATGAACGACTGCGGGGACTGCTCTGACGAGACGGGGAGCTGTAAGTCTGTCTGCTGGCTCCTGCCTTTTCTGCTGATGGATTGTGACAGGTTGTACAGGTGTGGTGCTTGTGGATGCTGCTGGAAATGCCTGGAGGCTGGCATCCACCACTAAAACACAGAATAGCTGGGATAGGGTGTGAATAAGAACCATGCAGACTCAATCCCACCAGCTGCCAAGGCTTCTGCATCAAAGCCTGGTGGCAACTGAGAGAGGAAAGGCTTCATGCTTTGCTCCCAGACCCAAAAGTTGCTCCTCCTCTGTGGCTTGCTGATGTGGAACAGTTTCGTCAGGATGTGTAGCTGTAGTCAGTAGTGACCATTCATTTTGGCCTTTGGTAGCTGGTCAGCAGATGGGCACATCTCTGAGCTGGGTGGGAGCTGAGTCTCAGCAGCTTCAAAGCCATTGAGATCCTCCTCTCGCTAAAATGAGCAGCAGGTCTGCTCCTAAGTAAGCTCCATAGTTTGGGGGAAAAAAGACTTACAGTTAGTTGTTCCTCCCAGGATGGCCTGTCTGCCATGAAGGTCATTGCAATGTCACACTCTGGTTGTCTCCCATGAGTAGCACCAAACCTGTGTCTTCTTTGGTGGGCTCACAGTCGCAGGGTTGTCACAGTGGCTTTTCTGCTGGGGGATGAAAAGGTTTTACCCATGTAAGGAAGGAGGGAGGGGGTCAGTGCAGCAGAAGCATTTCAGTTCCCTGTTTTCCGTCCTTCCCAGTGGCCGCCTGCCCGCCGTGTGGGTGGGAGTGGTGGAGCTGCAGCCCTGTGCACTACGAGTTCTGCTCCTGCATCCCCAGGAGGCTGTGCCGGGACGGCATCCAGCACTGCCTGGGCTGGTCTGACGAGTTCATCTGCACACCCTGAATCCTGGCACCCATCCCTGCTGGGGACAGCACGGTGCTTCCCACACGTCACCCTGGAGCCTTGGGGTCCTGCCCTGCTGCCTGCTTGGGAAGCTCCAGCCCAAGCAAATCCTCCCCAGCAGTGCAGTGACACCGACCAGGGACACCAAGGGCGTGTGGCAGCCCTTGGCTGGAGACCATCTGTGGGACAGCTCCCAGGAGTCTGCTGCTGTGTGAAGGTGAGCACTTCCTGCATGGGCAGCACTGACTCGATGCTGTGCTGGAGATGCTTCACCAGCCACTGCTGGCACAGCCCTGGGCCGGGGTTTCTCCTCTATGAATGTGCTGGGGCCTCTGCAGGCAGCCATGTGAGGGACACTGAGAACTGCCCCAAGGAGCAGAGCTGAGTGAGGTGAGCCTCCAACACATCTTCACAGTCCTGATCTTCACTGGCAGGAGGAGAAGCTTCTATTTGTGTTCAAAACACATCTGCAGGTGGTTTCAGCAGTGACTTTGAGGGCTCTGTGTTGATGTTCCTGGGACGTGTCCTTGGGAATGCTGTGCTGGGGGTGACACCGTGGGGAGCTCCTGCTCAGGCCACCTCCTGCTCTCTTCTCAAACCATAAAGGACTACACAGAGAGTGTAATGGCAAGGAAAACCGGAGAAGTTTCAGGGTTTTGGGGACAGAGTAGCTGTCCCTGACAGCCAGGGCAGGGAACCAGCAAGTAAATAACCTGCAGGGCAGTGCAGCTTTGCAGCAGCAGGTTGAGAACAGCCATGGAGCTGGGATAGGTTTCACTGAATTTGGCAAAAGAAGGAGGAAAAAGAAGTCGCAGCCTCAGAGCAGAGAGCAGCAGAAAATCAAGTGCTGCTCCCAGGGCGGTGTGGGGTGACACTGGATCTGTTTGCTGCTTGTTTTGTTCCTCTGCCAGCAAGGCAGGATCAGGCAGCCAAGCCTTCAAAGCAGTCCTCAGGATACAGGTATGGACATGACACTGAAATTTCAGAAAGATGAAGTTTTCTCTGCTCCTTTGAAAATCTCATCTGTATCTAAAATATTGTCTCTGAGGAAAACTCCACATTTACAGTGAATACTTTTCTAGGCCCAAAATCAACATGAGGTGATCTTTTTCCCATTGCCACCCCAGGTCATAGATATTTAAAAATAAACCCCTGTTCACTCATTTCTGCTCTGTCCTGTGATCTGCAGCTCTGCCTGTCACCATAACTCAGATCAATGGTGAATGTTGCTTCTAATTTGTCACTGGGATACAGCCAGAAATCTGAAAGATCCTTTTATAAATAGCTTTACAGTTCTGTGACTCACACTTCACCTGGAATGAGATGGCAAAACTCTGCATGGGGGAATGTTAAAGCTGCTTTTACTCACCTGTCCCTCTCCAGGCCTGGCCAGGGTGCAGGGTTTGTTTTCTCTGTGCCTGTAAAATGTTATCCCAATGCAGTAAGGATTGAACTAATCAGCTTTTAAAAAAAATACAGGAACCCTCATGCTCAGCACAGGGCCCAGATAATGGGACTGGTAAAAAAATGTGCATCTCTCCGTGGTCAGATCAGCAGATTTCCAATGGTGGGAGGGCTGGCCAAAAATTCCATGGTGGCAATTGCACCAGAAGCAGCTTGAGGGGGAAGATTGCACATCTTCCTCCCCGTTGAGCTGCTGTTTTGAGTCACAATTTGTGCCATTATTTGTCTCAGCAGAGAGCTGATGTAGTTGTCAGGGGAAGCTATTAATAGCCTTGAGTTTCTGGGAAAAGAAAGTAGGATTTGAATGCGAGTGTGCCTGTTTTGTTTGTGTGTAGTCCTTTTTTGAGGAAAATTCAGCAGTAAGGGAAAGACAAAGGGGTTTTGTTCTTTATGCATTTTTGAGCTGAAGTTCATTTTCTTGGCCTCTTCATGGTTTCCAAGGTTGTGCTGCTTTTCTTGGTGATGAATTATGGTAAACAACAGTGTAAAAAGGAAGATACCCTCTGAAGAAGCACTAGTAGGGGAAACCTGGAGAAAATCCTTGGCCTCATGAGACCTAAGAGGACAATGATGGGCACTGTGCACCTCAGCCAGTTTTGATGGAAACACTCAGGGCAGGAATTCAATGATAAAACAGTTACCTGCAGCATTACAGCTGCACAGACCAACACAAAACAGGTCTGAGTGTCAAGGTGTTTTACAGCTGATCTGCATAATTCATATTTGAATCAAAATGCCCCTCAATGTTTTCAGATGGGGAAGTACAGTTAAGTGTATTGCAAGCACACTGAAAATGGGTTTTAAACCACAGAATGATCTCAAATGCAGTGAATTTTTGTCAGGCAGAATATATTGCAACTGCAGAGCATAATCTCTACAGTAACCTCATTCTAGCTCTCACGTCCTGGGCTAAAATGAGAAAGAAAGGGGACTTGTGTTCCACTTTGGGCTTCTGCAATGACTGTGGTGAGGTGTTACAGCCTCGTGCCTCCCTCCCCAGAGGCCTGTGCTTATCCTTTGTGCTCCCTCCCTCTGTCACAGCCCCATCAGCACAGCCTGGTGCTTTCAGGCTGAGGTTTCTGTTCTAGCAGCACTGTAAACATCCTGTGGCACTTGACAAGCCCAGTGCAGCTTCATTTCAGATGAGCTGCAGTGATTCGTGTCCTGCCCCTCGAGAAGCAGGAGAGCAGGGATAGGTCCAGCTGTTCTGGTGAAAAATACCTTCATCAGAAAAGTAAGTTAAGGTAAGGATGACAACAAAAACTTTATTTGAAAAAATTATTATGTATTGAAAATATACAGTAGTATTACCAACCTTCTTGTCTCTATCCCTCCCCCAGCACAGGTTACCCCACAGGCATGGCACAGCAACCAGATTTAACAGCACTTGTCTCCTTTGTCACTCCCTCTCAATATGTCCAAATCCTCTCATCAGCAAGAGAACAACAAACAAAAGACCCACTTCTTTCTGACTCAGTAGGTATTTAACAAATCCCAGTCCTCCACAGTGAGGCACAGATGCTTCTGTTTGGAAGTCCTTTCTCTCTCTTGTTCAGCCAAAGCTCTTTTTTTATTGTTCTTTAATTCGTGGCTGCCTGCAACCTCCTTTTTCAAAGGTAAATGGCAATTTTGAACTTTATCCTTATAAAACTGCAAGTTTCCAGATGCTTTAGTTTCTGGCTCCACCAGTGTGCATTTGACTACTTCCTCTATTCTGTGTGTCTTGCCATCTACAAGCAAAAAAAAAAAATCAAGTTTAGATTTTGGGAAAAACAGAATTCTCCTGTAAAATGCATAACTTTGTGGTACAAATTGTTTTGGCCAAGCCAACTTGGAAATGTCCAGAGGAAAAAATATAATTTATATTTTGGACTCAAGATTTTTAAGGAAAAAAATCAATTGTTATATGTTGCCCTAAGCAGGCTGCTGTGCTGTACTTGAATTATCCAGCAGTCTAACAAATAAAAAAACCTCAAGTACATTGTAATGCAGTTACACAAAGGGCTGAAATTGCATGGCTGAGATGCCATTTGTACTAAAACCCCATAAAGTATGGAAGTACTCCCCATAGAAAAGAAAATAAATCAACTCCGTGGTGTCCATGCAGTTACGTACAGAAGCGAAGAGCTGCTGCTCTGGATCTCAAGTTGTCCTGGGGCTTCATGGACTCCATAACTGCCTGTTCCCACTGCAGAACTGTCTGAAAGAACAGATGAAGGAGTTAAAAAAAAAAAATTTACAGAAATATCATTTGAAACAACTCCATCCCTTGTTCTTTCCTATTCAGCGATTTCGTGCTCTATGAGTCAAATTTTTAGAGAGTAAAGCAGATTTAACCCCCCCTTACCTGTTCTGCCCATCCCTCTGTTTTGCAGTTACTGTGATCGAATTCTTTCAGAGGCACTTTTGAATGAACCAGGCCTATCTGCATTTGGAGCCTCTTAATGACAGCACTGACATCCTGGGAAAAAGGGAAATACCACAGTCAGAGGGCAAGAACTTTTATTATACTTGTCCAATAAACTTTTTCTCATTATTTTTACCTTGAGACCTGTCCCAGAAATGTCCAAACAATTCAACTTCTTGAAAGAAAGAAGGTATCCAATTCCCACATCTGTGATTTTAGGGTTACCTGTGAGGCCAAGTACAGTTAATTAAGCTGCATGATGTGGAAAAAGATGATCAAAATACCAAGGAAGTATTTGTTCCAAAAGCCAATACTGGAACAAGACTGGCTTTTCCCCTCTAATTATCAAAATACAAATATTTACAATGCCAATTCTCAAACTCCTGAAACTATTTATGTAATAGCAAATGCCTGAGACTTCATGTCTGCCCTGTGCCTTCTGGCAGGTTGCTGGTGAAATCTGGGGTTGAGCACTTGGCTCACGGCAATCAACAAATTGATTGTATTGCTTCAGTACTAAGGAGGACAAATTCTTTATCAGAAAGGACACAGGTTCTTTCTGTTATGAAACATGAAGCACTTACAGGACAAGTCCAGCACCAGCAGATTTTCAAGCCCCTTTTTCAGCACACGGACGGGCGCTGTCATCCTGCGCAGGCCAGCATCTGACAGGGAGTTGTCCTTCAGGAGAAGCCTTTTCATGCTGGCAGGAAGAGACACAAACATGTAGTTTATGGTCATTTTTTCAGACAGTTTTGCAAAATGTCCTAAAACTCTGTGTCAGAAGGGTCATCCTATGCCAACCCCTACAGGCTCACTGTAAAAAGCAGTGACAAAGGAGCCTGGGTTAGCAGGACTAACAAATATCTTTATATTTCCCTGCTAGCTCAACAGAAGCACTACTTGAGCAGCTATTCCCACAGCTCCAGTGACAAACTGATCCTAGAGCCAAACATTTGCCAACAGAGACAATAAGCTTCTTTATACCCTGAAGTTCTTTATACCAAGGCTGCCAAACTGAAATCACTCAAAACTAAGAAAAATGCTTGGCAAAATGAGAGAGGACAGATTTGATAAGTGATACAGCAATGATTTTAAGAAAATAATGAGGTATTATAACATAGATTAACAAAACTCAGGAAAAAATATCACACTAAAGTGCTCTCTTCGGAGCACTTCAAGACAAAACCTTGATGCAAAATGCACCAAAATCTTACAGCAACATAACATCCTCAGTCAGCAGTCATCCTACTTATGGTTTCCAAAATCCTCAACTTGTCATTCTTTACTACCAAACAAAATTAGAAAATTTACCGGTCTGAGATGTTAACTAACCAAATATTCAACCTCCTGCTTGCAGAAATCTTCATCTAGAACACTAGTTTTGTTAAAAACTTGGCTGATAAAGTTCCCCCTTGAAAAAGGAAACGTAAGTATAAAACTGTTGCAAATGCCCAAGACATATTTTTACCCAGCCAACGAAAATTGTAAAACGTTGATTTAAAAACATGACACAGTAAATTATCTTGCATATTTTTAGTACTTTTCATGATTTAGTATGTGCCTTATGTACAATAAATTCTGTACTTTGTTTCCCTCCAGAACAGGTTTTATGAACAACCAAAATCTTCAACCTTACACTCTGCAGCCTTTGAAACTTCCCTTTAAAGTCTCAGCCTGATTCTTTGAACTGCTTAGTGGTAGGAAAGAAAGTGTCATTTTTAGCTCAAGAAATTGGTACCTAGACAGGGCCTCTTTGGTGAGGTGTTCCAGCAGCTCATGTTCATCTCCAAGTTTACAGCAGGAGAGATCCAAACACGTCAGCTCCCGGAAAGACTTAATTTCTTCAAGCTTTTCAGAGATAACCAGGTATCTGCAAAGGCAAAAAAAACCCCATCAGTGCTCAGGCACATAAGAAGGTGTCTATATCCTCCAGTGTCATAAGCACAATGCACTCGTTTCTGCTCAGGATCTATGTGAAAATTGACAGAAATTACCCAGCTGCACTAAGTACCTCTTTATGTGCAGCTGGCACACAACATGTCTGAATTCCCAGTCTTCTCCTTAAATCACTGTCATGGTTTTGCTTTGATGCAAAAAATTGGACTAACAAGACTTCAACTTGCAAATATTACTATTAGGAGCTTCTTTACAGATTACTGTTGTATTATTTCAGAATAATGCAAAATATCCCAGTTTATCCTAAGTCAGCTTCACCAACTGCTCTTCCTCAGTGTCTAGGAAGGGTATAGACAAACCCACGTTCATCCAGGTTTAACATCCACCTCAAATGTGGATTTTAAACAGGACAGGATAGCTTGTCAGTGGCAAAATTTTACATTTTATATATGTCAATAAAATATGTGATCGTGGTAAAAGTCCAGGACTGGCCAGAGCTGCGGCTACACCCCAGGCAGCACTTCCTCAGTGGGTTATTTTTTTTAGCTGTGCTGGTTCCCTGGTCTGATTCACTCAGCAGCCACGCAAACATCTGTGCTGGAGCTATTCAGTAGGAGGTTTAGAGATGGGAACAAACCACTGAAGAATGGCAGGCATGAGTATGCAGTAATGAGCACGTAGCCCTCAATACCTCCCCTGCAGTCACCTCGTGCTGCCCCTGTGGCAAGACAAGCTCAAAATTCACTGATCTCTCCTGAATTTACCTCATATTCCCCATGGCAAGACACACCCCGAGGTCAGCATCGTCACTGCATAAACTGGGGGTGATTATTTATTTGATCCCTCCAGGAACACCTCTTAGTCCATGCAAATAAGGGGACCTTAATATCCTCCCAGTGTAAGTTTCCCCATCAAACCACCCCCCAAAACCCTTTGCTGTGCAATCTGGCTCTGCAAAAAGCATTACATACAGTCAGTCAGAGCACAAGCCAGTTCTTGAGAGAGATTACTAGCTCAGGGGGGTTCTGGAGAGGAGAGTGGGCTCTTTTAGAAATAAAATTCATCAGAAAATGCCTTAATGCCTTACTTCCTGGATTTCAAAGACTTGATACTTAACTCAGCTTTCTGTAATGGCAAAAGATGCCAGAAGTAGCTTAATTTCTAAATTAAGGCCATAAAATTATCTGTGCTAGAGATAAAAAGGGAGTAGGTTTAAAGGATAAAACAAAGGATAATTGACTTCTACTCAAACATTCCTACTGTGCTCAGAACACCCTTGGCACTTCAGATGAATATGCCAGTACTTTGATTTTAAACTGGATAAACCATCCCTTTTTCAAGTGCAGAGATGGAAGAGACGGGTTTTATTACTGGGAAAGACTTCAGTAGGAGCAAGGCTTTAAAACCATAAACCAGTTTTAAACTTGGCAAGACTCTTTCAGTGAAAGATGTGGACACTGAGAAGACAGAAAAACTAGTGCTGGACTGTAATCAGGACCTTGTTAAAGTACACTCAATATGGGGATGGCAACAACAATAAATTAAGGTAAAATCTGCCTGATTTCAAAAGCTGCAACTTACCCACAAGTCTGTATCTTCTTCTGAGCCCCCAAAATGAGACAGGACAGCAAGCTTATACTTAGTAAACCCAAACAATTTGCAAGGGTGTATTTTATCTGTACAGTCAGCTAAGTGTGTCAAAAAGCTTTTAAACAGCAATTACAGAAACATCCCATGAAATGCCTGAGAAAGCACTAAGCACATGGATTGCCACAGAAGTGCTGATTATTATTGTTAAAAAATAGTTGCAGGTTGAATCCTCCATGTAAGATCCCCTGTTGGTTAAAACAGATGTAGTCTGTTACCTGTATTACGATTTGTATCTTAAAATGAAACCTGCAGCTGCACTTGTAGGAAAGGGATGGGACAAAAGGCAGCAAGCACAAGAATCAGATAAGGCTCAGGGCATTCCATTAAAATTAGGTGGTGTTATAAGCCCAAAATATATTTTTATTTAATTTAATTTAGGAGAAGCTTGAAGCGTGCTAGCAGAAAGCCCTGGCAGGTGACAAGATTTGTTAGGGGACACACTTACCTGTTCCGCAAGCACAGTGAGCACAGCACCAAACTGCCATAGGCTTCAGTGAACTTCTGCAGAGCTCTCAGTCCTGTCACTGGCTCTGTGAACTTTTGTCTTGCTTCTGCTGCTGAAAAGAGCTTTTCAGCAATCTGCTCTGGGAAACCAATCAACGAGTCAATGTGATCAACATTGTCAGAAATGTAACCCAGCACTAGGCTGAAGAGGGACTTGGCTGAGTAGCGGAGGTTGCCCTCCTTAGTGTATGTGAAGATGAAATGATCAGTCCTCTGCCTCCTTGCCCTATCGTCCTCCCTGTTCATGCAAAGCTCCACTGAAAAACTTCTGGAAAACAGACTAAAAGGTCTTGTTTTGGGAGTGACATTCTGTACGCCGCCTGCACCTGGATTTACCACGTGCAGCTTCCCATTTTCACGCACGTATATTGGCCCAGTATCCAAATGGCTTTCTGAGTGGAGACAGTACGACATTCCCCTCGACCAGCTCTGTAAAAACAAATCACAGACAGGTGAAGAACAGCCACAGAGGAAAACACGACCCAGGGAAGACCCCAAAGCTGGCAGCTCCCCTTAGAGCCCTGAGCATGGCCACGTAGCCCTGCGGTGCAAGGAGGCCAGGCTGTGTGGAGCAGGGGTGTGAGCTGCCTGCCACCAAACCACACACCCCATCCGAGTGGGAACTGGACCCCGGGCTGGCTGAGAAGCCCGGGATGGATCCCACGCCCGGGATGGAGGCAGGGGAGGCGGGAGAGGAGCTGGGGTTGAGTGGGAAGTGCCCCCACAACCAGGCCTGGCTCTGCTGCAGGCAGGAGCAGGAGGAGGAGGAAGAGGGCACATGTCTGACTGCAGCAGGGCAATGGAGACTGCTGGAATCTCCCTCCCTCCCTGGGAAGGTGGGCATCTCCCGGTGCCCCCTGCCCAGCCGGTCCCGGGGGGCTCTGGTTCGTGAGCGGGGTCCTGGCGGGGGGCAGGAGAGCTCAGAGCTGCGATGGCGAGGGGCAGCAGAGGGACGGGATCCTCTCAGCTCCTGCCCTGCGGGGCTGGGGATCGGGTCCTGCGGGGCGGCAGAAGATCGGGCCCGAGGAGGGCCGGGGGTACCGAAGGGATGGGGAGGCGGGGGCAGAGGGATCGAGTCCAGCCCGGAGCGGGGTCAGGGGCCACGCTGGGAAGGGTCTGTGAAGGGATCGGACTGTGCCCGGGGGGGAGCGCGCCGTGAGCGGGCACAGCCCCGAGGGGCGCCAGGGGAAGGGGCACAAGGGGAGGCGGAATAAGGGGAAAGGGCACAGGGGGAAGGGTCCTCGCCCCGCCCGGGCAGGGAGGCCAGAGCCCCGCTCGTTCCCCCGTCCTCCCGGCCCCCACCTACCTGCCCCGGGAGGGGCCGCGCCGTCAGCCGGGCCGGGGCTCCGCGCTCCCGCCGCCCGTCCCGCAGCGCCCGCGGGCGGCGGGCGGGGCCGCGGGGGGCGGGGCGGAGCGGGGCACGGCGGGAGCGGCGGGTCCCGCCCAGCCAGGGGCGGGCCTCGGGTTCCCGCACCTCCCGCACCGGGAGCGGCCGTGCGGGGGGAGCCGCCGCCGTTGCCCGGTAGCGGCAGCTCCGCCGTGCGCGATGAAAGCCGCCGACTGGTGCCGGAGCTCGGCGGGGGCCGCTCTCGTTCTGGCCACGTCCAGCGATGCCGAGCACCCTGCCGAGAGCGTGGCGGACGGGTGAGGGGCCGGGCGGCGGCGCGGGCGGCGGGAGCGGCTCCTCCCGCACGGAGCCCGCTGGCGCTGGGCCCGGCTCGGCCCTTCGCCCTCACGCCCCAGTCGCCGCAGAGTGGAACTGCTCGGGGCCCACAGCCATTGCGGGGTTCGTGTGGTGCCGCCAGGGTACAGAGCCTGCACGGCGAGTTGTAAATACCTCCAGAGAGCTGCCCCATGGTTGTACGGGGCACTGCTGAAAGCGCCGTAAATAACAATGCCTCCCCTTTCCTTCCCCCCCCCCTTTCTCCTCCCTCTCCTTCCCTTCTTCCTCACCGTCTTTTTCCACCCCTCTCCTTTCCCTTTCCTCTCTTCCTTACCCGTCCATATTTTTGTGTGATAAATTTCATGGTTATAGATGGAAAGCTGCAGTTGAGGGTTTTGTCCTGTTCTCTCCACAGAAGTTCCAAAACATTTTGGACGACAACAGGCATGTTTCCACAGGAACTGATTATTGGTTTTCCCAAATGTGTAAAAATCAGCAAAGTCGCCATCCAGTGTTATTTGGGTAAGACTTTGTGTCTTACAGTAGGTAATATGTGCTATATTAAAGTGTGTGTCTGTGCCTTAATGAAAGTTCCCACAGTAGTCTCATAGTCTGTAAGCAGCCACTTTTAACAGATTCATAAAAATTTAACTTCACATAAAGATTTAATTTCACATAAAGATTCATTTTCACAAAGCAGTTGTCCTTCATGTCCACAATCTCCACAGCTTAGAGAAGAAATAAATTAGTTAGTGCTTTGAAAGTGCTTTGTGGATGTAATGTAATGGAATAAATACAGTTATTAGTAAAGAATCAGAACTTGTGTTGATATTTCAAATTTATATATATTTTAGTGCGGACCTTAAGGATTGAAAGAAGCACATCTAAAGACCCTGTGGGTTTTGAACAGTGCATTGAAAAAGGTAAGACTCCTGAGTTTGTGTGGTTTTGTGGTAACAACGTTGGTCTTTTTCAAAGAATCACTGTAACCCCTCATCTATTTTTATGTAGGATTTTGCTTCCTCTCTTCTTGAAGAATAGAAATAAAACAGGCCATCTTAGGGAGGCTGGGAGTAGGAGAAACCTGTGTATTGCACAAATACACTTTGTATTTCACTGTACAGCAGGCCTGTACCATTGCTATCAACAAAAGAACAAGAAGAGCCTCTTAAAAAAATACGAAACTTTTATGTGGCCCTTGAAGATATGCACTATCAGATGATTATGTTTTGAATTTTGTTAAAGGGAACTTTGTAGAGATTTTCATATGCAAACAGTGCATTGGAGGTTTTTTTTCCCTTGGCAATTATTATATCTCAAGATATTTTCAAAATAATTTTTGACTCTTAAAAAAGATCTTTAAGTTTACATATCTTTTATCTGATCTGAAAAGAAAGCTATTTATATTGACTAAGTGATTTAAATATGTACTAGTTTGTAAACAAACCAGAGGGAGATCACAAGTCGGGAATATAATTTAATAGGAAAATTAAAAGAAATGAGCACAATAGCACAAGAACACTGACAGAGTCAGGATGCAGCCTGGCACCCTGTTAGTCAGGGTGGTGGTAGCAGTCCAGATGAAGTGGTCCTGCTGAAGCAGTGATCCTGTAGAAACAGTCTGGTCTTCACCTGAAGGTGCAGTGCTAGCTCCGGGAATCCACGAGTTAAGGGCTGCTTGTGCTTTGTTCCAAACCCCAGATTAGATCCAGGTGGGAATGCTTGGCTCCTCCCCCTGGGTGAAGCATCTAACAATGGCTTGACGTAATTCTGTGAGTCACGTGGTGGGTCCTTGATTGCCCATTAAACAGAGATAACACCTGGAGGGAGTTACCGAGGATGGTCACGTGGTGGGTCCTTGATTGCCCATTAAACAGAGATAACACCTGGAGGGAGTTACCGAGGATGAGTCATGGTAGGAGATAACGAGCACTGCCCCACCTACTTTAACAGCTCCTGAAGATTTAATACTAGCATTTCTTACAGTGCTAGTCCTTGCCAGTCCTTGCCTGCTTTCTCAGGAATGATTTTGTCTTTCTTTCTTTCTTTCTGTGTAAGGATAAGGATATCTCTATCAGTTTCCTTTTATTGCACCAGAGGTCAGCATTTGGGAGGTTTTTCTACCTTTTTGTCCTTTGATATTTTATAATCTCAGCTAGCAAATTGCCTTTCATTCCAATAATAATATAACTAACTGCTCTGAAAAAATCCAGTCTGGATTGCCCCCATTCCGTACTCCGGGAAAAATCCAGTCCGGGTTTTACCCCGAGTCCATTCCGTACTCCGGCAGAAATCCAGTCCGGGTTTTACCCCGAGTCCATTCCGTACTCCGGGAAAAATCCAGTCCGGGTTTTCCTCCGAGTCCATTCCGTACTCCGGCAGAAATCCAGTCCGGGTTTTCCTCCGAGTCCATTCCGTACTCCGGGAAAAATCCAGTCCGGGTTTTCCTCCGAGTCCATTCCGTACTCCAGAGGGAATCCAGTCCGGGTTTTCCTCCGAGTCCATTCCGTACTCCGGGAAAAATCCAGTCCGGGTTTTCCTCCGAGTCCATTCCGTACTCCAGAGGGAATCCAGTCCGGGTTTTCCTCCGAGTCCATTCCGTACTCCGGGAAAAATCCAGTCCGGGTTTTCCTCCGAGTCCATTCCGTACTCCGGGAAAAATCCAGTCCGGGTTTTCCCCAGAATCCATTCCGTACGCCGGGAAAAATCCAGTCCGGGTTTTCCTCTGAATCCATTCCGTACTCCGGGAAAAATCCAGTCCGGGTTTTCCCCAGAATCCATTCCGTACGCCGGGAAAAGTCCAGTCCGGGTTTTCCCCAGAATCCATTCCGTACGCCGGGAAAAGTCCAGTCCGGGTTTTCCCCAGAATCCATTCCGTACTCCGGAGAAAGTCCAGTCCGGGTTTTCCCCCATTCCGTACTCCGGCAGAAATCCAGTCCGGGTTTTCCCCCATTCCCTACTCCGGGGTAAATCCAGACCCCAAACTCAGACGCCTCGTGAGGAACTCGCTGGATAAGCGCACGTGATTTGCAGGGGATGACGTCACAGCAAAGGCTTTGTGCTGTGGTGTGTGCTGGGAAGAATGGTGCCTAAGGTCACTTGTAAGGTACTCAATCCCTTCCGGAAGGTGTTAACTTGCTGCTTGAAGCACTTTTCTCCCCCCCTTTTTTTTTCCTCCTACCATTTTGCATATCCCAACCATTCATTGTTCTAGATAATGGAATAATTGCTGGGCTTTACTTCAGAGTGACAATTTTATAAAAACGAGTACAAATGTAGGTCTTTGGAAGCCAAAGAGAAAACAGGTTTCCTGAAACAAGTCAACACCACATCCCACTGTCAAACGTGGGGCAGGGTGTGGCAAGGGAGCTTTATTTTTTGTTTTCTTATAAAGGGCAGTCGTGCCATTTATAATAATTGTAAAGTCTAAATCAAAACACCAGTTACACCTGTCTTGTTTTAACAATTCTCTGTTATGATCATGCTTGATAATGATGGCTTAGTTTAAGGGAAAAGTTCAGGTTTTCTTAATCCATTTTTTTTAACTAGAAATGTTTGTACCCTATAAGGATATTTCTATCCCCAATTCCAGGTGGACTTCTTGTATAAGGCAGTGTAGTTTAATCAAATAGGGAAGTGGATAAGAAAAAGATTAAAGTTACAATGTTGGATGCATATATATACACACACATTTAATCTTTAGGGACCAGCCTGTATGGATAGTATAGAAAAATAAATATTTTTTGTTTGGTTGTGGTTTTTTTTCCTGTGAAAATCAATGGTTCTGTACAGACAAATGATATACCTTAAAAGAAAAACAGCATTAACTCTGCAGTTGCATTTGGTCTGAAAGCAACCTAGTACGTGGAACACTTAATTTGTCAAGACATTCTGACAGGTCTCACCAAAAGCCCAGTAGAAGCTTTACTAGTTTGGCTCATTTAATTGAAAATGGGCTTGGAAAAGGTCATAGGGAATTAGAGGTTACAGAACAAATAATCAAACCAATTAGCTATAACTTGAATCTCTTGAGCTGCCTTAAAGAGAAAGCAGACCTGACCTTGTCAAAGAGAGAAGGATATTAAAACTGCATACCAAGAAGTAATCCAGAAAGCTTAATACAAATATGTACAATATTGTAGAAGTTTGGGTTTTGTTGTTGCCATTTTGGGTTTTTTGGTGGGTTTGTTTTGTTTTGTTTTTTAAAGAACAAAAGTACTAAGCCCCTCCTACCTAACATTTTGATACTCCTATACTAAGCTCTCTATCTATTTTAGAGGTTTCTGATTCACAGTGAAGGATGCTTATTTATATTGTGATGTTAGGTACATTAAAGTGTCAGGATCTAATCCTTCTCACATGCTATATTGTAAATTAGAAATAACTCCATTGAACTTAATTAAGTTATGTCAGTGTAAAAGTGATATAACAGGAAAAACAGGGCATGAATGCCCCATATTAATTTTGATTAACATAATCCATTCTGGGAAATCTGAAAATGTACAGCAAGTTTTTAAATGCTTTTTCTGTTCATGTATGTTGACATAATATTCTTGTAATTCTTGTATCAGTTAGCCATTTTGCTGAATTTTATAACATGTTGAATGACAATACAAAATTGCCTCGATGAAAGTTGAAGCTATCCATGTTGTATCCATTTTTTTGTTTTCTTTAGTACTGAGCTAAAAGGGTTTCTATTATTTCCTAAAAGAATTACTATTTTTTAAATTTTATTTTTGCTAATTTGCAGACACATATCAGATAAATGTCTGGTCAAAATCTGAAGGAGGATCAGACTAACAAAATTAATATGGGTTGTATTTCTTTTCTAATTTATTAAAGGATTGTCAGAGGGACACTTGGTTCAGATAAGTCCCCTGAAGATTATCACTGGAGCTCCCAAGTTTGGCCACTTGGCTCTCTTGACTTCTCTGCTTCTCACATTGGCCAATATTTTTAGAATGGGTTCTACACCTTCTTCACTAACTTTAAAAATTTGTTTCCCAGTGTCTACAATTAACATTTTCACATGAGGGCATGCTTTGAATGATGATTTGCATTTACTTCTTAGAGAGTTTACACTACTCTCTCAGCCAAGATTATTATGCTCCACTGCCCCAGCTAGAGGCTGTGTAATTCATACCAGCTCAGGATTTGGGCTCCATTGCCCTAAAGCTGTTAGGAAACTAGAATTTAGTGTGTGGAAGGGTTTGCTGCTGAGAAAGGGATTCTTCTGCTGGACTAGAAGGCAGAGAAGCCACAAGGTTGGATGCCTCCCTAAACATCCGAGAACTGGCATGTTTTGCTTAATAGGAAATCACAGATAAACTTATTTTAAAGATTGCAAATTACAGTCAAAGGATGACAGACAATCCATGTGTTTTTCTAAAAACAACCTAACTTCAAATAAACAGGAGCCTTTACTATCTGATACAAGATTATCACTTTGCCACACCTTTTCTTTCACACTTGGCAAAAGAGAAGAAAACTCAAAAATAAATTCTTGAATTATTAGAAATCCAACCAAATACTCCATATCTGCAATGAGGTGTAATGAAAGTTATATAGAAAATACAGTTTATTATAGACCTTAATAACATTCTTTGAAACCATCTCTTTACCTTCATTTTAAAACTGATTTCAACAAAGGATCTCACTGCAGGTCCTGCTTAATATCATCCAGTCATTCTGTTTGTATTCCTCAGAAACACAGAATTTAATTTTCTTTTATCTCTAACATGAGTAGCATGGTAAGATCACAGGCTGAATAGATCTTGAAACATTATTTTAGTAGGCTGTAGGAAGTTTATAAATTTCGCATTGCTGTGAAACATATTCCATTGGTCTGTTTTTTTCCAGGACTGCTCAACATACCACACAGTTGTGTTACAACTTTGCTAGATTGCTGATTCTGAAAAGTCTGTATTTTTGAAGTAATTTCTGGCCCTGAAGAAGTGACCCTTTGTTACCTTCAACTCATCAACTGCTCTCTCATATGCCATCCAAAAATGTGCCTTGATGATTATTTTATTAGACATTAATGTAACGGTCATGTTTAAGTGAATTTTGTGAACACTGCTAGTCTCTGCAGCACTTTGGAGAGTAAAATGCTGTATAAGGGCTAAAAGCACTACTTGTGCACTTCATGTTCCAAAAATTAAAACCAGGCTTACATAGTGTAATAGAGTGCCATTTCCTGCATTGTTTGGTTTGGGGATTGGCTCTCTCTAGTGCCTCTTGGGTGACCTTTTATAACACAGTAATGAGTAGGGTATATATACACACAGTGGGATATTGCAAAAAAGTATTCTCTTGAATCACCTCGTGAAAATAAAAAAGAACAATGTCTATTTGCAGTGTAAATTCATAGTACTTGAACTCTGGGACCAGTGAAAACTTCACAGCATTGCACATTATTCTTTGTTATTTACCTTAAAATATATTTTCTAGATTTGCAACACACGGAAGGACAGCTCCAAATGGAAGAATTTCCAGTGAGTATTTAGAGTGTACATCGGTAGTGGGTCATGATATGGGATGTCTGGACTAAGTGGGGAGAAACCATAAAAAAACCCAAACATGTCTTTATTTACAATTATTGCTCAGCGGGCTTTAAAGAGAGAAATTTGTAGATTGTGGTGTGAAACTGCACTTCCCAGCTGCTCCTCTGTAGATTATGCTATGTAAATTGCACCTGCCTAGTGCTCCTAACAATGTGCAAGGGCCCTTTCCAGAAGTGTGCCAATCTTCCCTCCTTCAATTGCTGCCTTTAAGGCTGCAGAATTCAGGAGGTGATGGGAGTTTTTTGAATTGCAGGTCAAAGAGTTTGATTTATGTGCAGTTCAAAATCAGACACTGAAATATCCAGATCCTTGTGTCCAACAAACTTCTGCAAATATGGTTTGGTATTTTTGTTACTACAGAGAATGCAATAACATTATTTTTGTTCCTTCTGCAGCTTCCTGAGTTCCAAGCCACTTACTTGCGTTTCATCATCAAATCTGCCTTTGATCATTTTGTGTCAGTGCATCGGGTGATGGCAGAGGGCACGGCAGAGAACACTTGAGTCCAGCTGAAATTTGGGCCTCCATTTAATTTTTTTATAAGGAAGTTACATTTTGATAGCTGCACTGCAGAGAATGTTCATTATTAGACCCTTGTATTAAAGTGTTTTTTTGAAGGTATGGATGTGGTATGTATTCCTTGCTGGTTTAATGTATGGAATAGAATAGGAGAATATAGAATCATTTAGGTTGGAAAAGACTTTTAAGATCATCAAGTCCAACCACAACACAGGGCTGTTGTTAACTGTAGTAACAGCTTTCTCATTTTGTAACCTAAACTGTCAGCCTAGAACACTTGAGCATAACTGAGTCCATTTAAGGTAGTATGTTTATATCAGGCTTTCATAATACATGAATTAAAACTCGATTTCCTGTAAAATGCTTCCCTTGTGCTCTGAGGTAAATAGAAAAGAAGTGTGAACTACACAAGTGGGATGTATTACCTCCTACTGTCAAACAAATCCTTCAAAGGTCCTTAAATTGGTAACTTTCTGATCAGCTCAAACTCAGAGATTATTAGAATGAATATAAATGTCTGCTAATGCTTAGAAATAACTTGGGGAGAGAGGGAGGGCAGGGAGGGAAATAAACTGAAGCCATATGAAGTGCTTTGATAGACTTTTAATAATTGTAGATCAATCCCTTGTTTCTATAAATATTTTCTACAATCAGGTCACAGCCGCCGGTGCTTTATGCTGGGACCATCATAACAAATACTCATGGAAACAGGTGTTGATAGAGATTGTCTTGCTCAGAAGCCTCCTGAAGTCAGTGAAAGGGAACATTTTAAATATACAAGTGCAATGTGTCTAGTAATGTGAAATCAGTTGCTCTGCATGCCAGTAGCCTCTTGCAAATGTCACCACCCTGAAGTTTATCCTGCAGGATATTCCTTGCAAGTGTAGATGTTGGTATCCAGAGCTCAATGGACCCAGCTCCCACATTACTGCATGTGGTATAAGAGCAGTAAGTTACTACAGAACAGAAGTTGGTGTTGCAGGGATGACACTTGAAAGCCTCTAGACAGACACAATGAACCTCGTTACAGATGCTCCTTAGATGCCCATAAAGCATTCTTTTTTTTTTCTTGTCTCTATGGCTGTTTTTAAATTCTTTTTTTATTCCTTAGTCTTAGGTTTGTAAAAAATTATTCTTGAACTTCTTTATCCAAATAGTCTTTACTCCGAAGTCCTCTTCTTTCTCTATTTCAGTTTTTCCAGGATGGCACGTATCTCCTGGGGGTGGTAATTCCAAGGCCCCACTCCTCCCTGCAAAGGCAATAAAATGACACAGTGATGCTCAGGCAGACAGAGCAGAAGTCCTTCAGAGCACAGCAGCTGCACCAGAACTGTGGGCAGGTGTGCCTGGGCTCCCTTTCCACTGGAGCCATCCCTGGGAGATGATTATGCACTGGTTACACCCTGCTGTGTCACTGGGACAGAGCCAGTGTCTGGATCCTGCAGGTGGGAAGTGTTCCTGGATCTCACAGCCTAGATGTACCTCGGGTTAGTAGTGAGCCAAAAGATAAATGTTTGAGCAAGACTGAGGTGTACATCAAATATGTACATTATAAAGGCTCAGGCTGGTTGTGCTGCATGTTCATTTCTCTCCACAGTTACAGTGCATTGTGAAATGTTTAGCTCTCAAACAGAAGGAAATACTGACTGTTAAATGTAAAGCAGTGTCAAGTTACCTTGAAATTTTGCAATCTCTATATTCTGCTCATTGCTGTGGATATTTTTTACCTTGTAGATGACCTTCCCTCCTTGGAGCAGGTACAGTCGTTCTGGCAGTGCAGCATATTTTGAACTGCTCAGGTTTTCCATGGTGTCTAAAACCACTGGACATAGAGGGTGATTTTTCTGAAGAAATTGGGCTGCAATTTTTCGGTCTTCAAGGCTTCTGTGATTTTTAATAACAACATTGTTTTTAAAAGCCCATCCATCTAAAACAAATGAGGGAGGGATTTAGCAAGGAACATTTTGAATAGGTGCAAGGGTGGAGATGTACTGTGTGTCATATCCCAAAACTAGGTTAAAAGAATCTTGCAGTTTGTTCTTAATACCAAAACCTGTCATGAAATGAAAGACTATGGGAGCACTAGAGCTTTTCAAATAAGTGGTCCCAAGATATACTTTTTTTTTCCTTTGCATTTCATCAAACTGTATTTTCCCCTTGGATTCAGAAATATTTGCCCTGGATTCAGAAATATTTGATGGATTTTAGCTGAAATTTTCCCACATAAATCGACCATAGAAATACACCAGGAGGGGAATATATGTTCTATTTGGGCAAGCTTTGTCAGTGTTGTTCATTCTACTTGATTGTACTCATTAAGCCTATAAACCAAAATTATAGGTCTGTGAGAAGGGAAACACATGAGCCAGGACACACCTTTGTTTTTCAGAACTATGCAAACAAACATTTGCACACAGCTCTTCCTAATAAAGTAGAAACTAGTTAAAAGGGTTTGATGACTGACTTAATCATTATCTGATTCTCAGCTGCTGAAAATGACATATTGCTAGAAAACTATAAATGTTAGGTTTTAGAAAAACATTTAATCCTGGGATAAAAGCAGTGCCAATGTGTTATTTAGAATCCAGTGTAGATAAACAAGGGTGCATTGTTTGCTTGCTAAATTTTTCAAATTGGAGTCTGTGTCCTGTCCTTGGAAAATGTTAAAAACTAGGTTTTTTTCTGTTAACACATAACATGCTGGCATTGTACACTTAACTTTTGTTCTATGAAATGTCTTTTCTTCCTCTTTCCAAAAGGAGCTGCACTAACACTTAGATGCAATTTTTAAAACATGTAACTCTGTCCTTCACAGAGCTGAGTGTCTTCAGCAGGAGTAACTCAGTGTAAAGTCAGATGTGTGAGTAAAATCTTAGGAGAATTAGGGACACAAACTGGGGCCTCGATGTGGTGTTGCCACTTGATTTGAAGGTTTCTCTCCTGTTTTCAGCCCCCTCCTTTGCTAACACGCTTTTTTTTTCTAGAGGAAATGACACATCTGAAGCTGTGGTTGGCATCACTGTGGTGTTTGTATTGTACCTACTGCGTGAGCTTCCTCAATGTAGATGATAAGGAAATCTGCTACTGAGCTGAAATCTTTGATGAGCTTGTTGAACTCATCAAACTTTAACATAAATGAAGGTCAGGTGCAACTTCCAAAATTCAGGATTAAAGGTCGGTTATCTGGGGAAAAAAAAAATTTAAAAATTGTGGTTAAGCGAAGGGAGGAAGGACTAAATACACTGAACTGAGCCTCTGGTGCAGAGATTCCTGGGCAACACTAAGTCACTTATTCCATAAACCTCTCTTAGGTCATTAAAATCAGCAGCAGAACCTCTGCATCTCTGCAAAGCAGGCTTAAAGGTGCTTTTCCTAGCCTGGCTCTGATCTGTGCCGCATCCAGCAAGGAGTATACCGGAGGGAACCCTGCCCAGTACAGGCAGCAGGCACCCTGCAGTCACACAGCTTCTCTTTTCCTCATCACAAGGGCCAATTTTCAAGTTACCAACGTTTTTGGGATAGGGAACTGATCCAAAATCTCAGCCTCCCTGGGATCTTTAGTATGGAGCAACTTCAAAAATACTAAACATGGCCTTCTGCAAGGTTATCCAGGGACAGTGGTTCAGGGGTGGGCAGTAAGGACAGAGTCCCAGTGCCTTTTCACGTCCAGATTTTTTTAGATGTGTCAGTTCATGCTGAGCTGAGGGGAAGCTGCAGACTTTTCAGTCATGCATCACAGGCTTTCATGCTTTCAATATATTTCTGCAATTTCCTGTCCAAACAGAACTCTGGTTATATATTATTATTAAACTAACCTTACACTGGCAAAAGTATCTGCAGTTGCTTACAAATTAACACAGTATTATGTTGGTGTTGGCATCTGTTTGCAAGACCTTGATGTAAGAGAGCTTGCAGGATTTTTAAGCACCTCTTTTAGTCTGGTTATGCTAAATTACATGAAATTTGTTCAAGATTTTTCTGGCTGGGGTTAACTTAAAAGCTGCTGCTAACACAGATCCACATCCTAAAGAATTAAATAACAGTGGTACCTTCCTGTAGGTCTGTGCATCTCTCTTCCATTTTGCATCCCATCTTCTACATAAATATCTCTATATAATTAGGAAAGCAGAGTGAGAGAAGGATGTAATTCCTCCCATGGGGATGGAGACTGCAGCTTAATTATTAATTCCACGTTCTGCTGAGATCTCAGTGGGAGGCAGTGGACAAAGTACAAAGCAACTACTTCTGCTTTATTCCCAGCCACTTTGGATCTGGAAAAACCCACCCTGTGCTTTCTAGGCTTTAGGCTGGCTAAGGGAGTTGGTGTGGAATTTTCTGTACGGACAGGGAACGACAGCCAACACTTGTGAATCATTGCAAACGGTTCAATTCTGGGCCTTCTCTCCTGAAAGCAAATTATTACTTTGGCTTTCAGCAGAAAATCAAGAGGCAGCTGGAGTAAATGTGCTGCATCTTCTCCATGAAGTGAGTGCTGGTGGTCTGCACGTGATGCACTCAGGTGCCAGCTGCCTGTCCCTGTTCCCTCAGCAGAATCTCCTCGTTTATGCTCTCAGCAAACCAAACCCAGCTACACGGCTCAGGTACTGACCTGCCATGAAATCCAGGAGGTGATGAACTTCCCCGCCGAGGGTCACCACCGGCGTGTTGGGTGCCGGGTGTCCCTCATAGGCTTCATCCTCCAGCCTCTTCCACTTCACCTTCAGCACAAACAGCAAATACTTGAAGCTGAAGAAGGTTGGGCCCCAGTTTTCGTAGCTGAACTTTGGATTCTGGTTCATTCTGCTCTTCTCGCCCATCTTTAGGATGTACCTTTTCATGGCGTTAGGGAACAGTATCATCAGTGTTTTGCCAACAACAACAGACAGAGTAACCTGCAGAAGAATCAGGATTTTCTGTAGGAATACCCTGGGGCCAAACATCGTGGTGGAGAGGTCTGGCTGCTCCCGATGGGAGCACAATGCGAGGTGGGGGCAAAGGTAGAGGGTGAGGGGGAGGGAGAACGTTCACGTGTTTGGTTGAGTTTCTGCCTTGCCTTGCACACTGTCCCCTCCCTGCACTTCAGTCGCTGTGTGAGCAAGGATCCTGTCAGCTGTGCTCCCTCCAACTGCACCAAAAGGCATCCACTGCAGCCAGGGTGGATGTGTGGTGCTCAGTGCTGAGCTGTGAGGCTCATCCACAAATGTGGTCTGTGTTTTACTAATGAGAGGAGCGGGATCAGGGTGTTCTTCCCAAATCCCGGACTAAAGACTAAGGTGCTGATGCTTGAGGCCTTGGGGTGATGCAGATGCTGTGCAAACAGTGCCCTGCTCCTCCTGCTCTGCCTGGTCTGGGGCTCTGCTGCACTCCAGGGTTTGGCATTTTGGGGCTGAAAGATAAAAAAAACCCAACAAACAAACAAACAACTCCATTATATATAATAGCCAGCTGGCCCCCAGCAAAGGAAGGATGTGGATCTGTTGGAGTGAGGCCTCGAGAGGCCACCAAGATCAGCGGGATGGAGCAGGAAATGCAGGGACAACTGGGATTGTTCAGCCTGGAGAAGAGAAGGCTTTGTGGTGACCTAACTGTGGCCTTCCGGCACCTGAAGGGAGACAGGACAGATGGAGAGAGGCCATTGGCACGGGCCTGGAGTGACAGGTCAAGGGGAAATGCTCCTAACAGAGAGAGAGCAGGTTCAGATTAAGTATGAAGAAGAAATTCTTTCCTGTGAGGGTGGTGAGGCCCTGGCACAGGGTGCCCAGAGAAGCTGTGGCTGCCCCATCCCCGGCAGTGTCCAAGGCCAGGTTGGGCACGGCTTGGAGCAACCCGGTCTGGTGGGAGGTGTCCACCACGGCAGGGGATGGAACGGGATATCTTTAATGTCCCTTCCAACCCAAAGCATTCTGTGATTCTCTGATAAAACTCTCAGTTATCAAAACATGCAGTGTACGTAGTTGTACGATTAGCTACAGCCCCGGTGTGTATTTGTGCACAGCCGGGGACACGCAGCAGCAGCCGCCGCCACCCCTGACCCGCCGCGCTCGGGCCGCGGCGAGCCCTTTAACGGGCCGGGCGAGCGCGCACGCGGAAGCGCCGCGCGGGCTCTGATTGGCCGGTGCCGGGTGCGTCGCCGTCGAGGCTGTTGCGCCCCGAGGGGCGGGGGCAGAGGCGCCCGGCGGCGCCGCTGATTGGCTGCGGCTGCGCGGCGGACGCGGCCCCTTTAAGGGAGCGGAGCGGCGGTGCGGGGCCGCGGCGGAGCTGAGGTGCGGCGGCGACGGGGGCACGGGCGGGGGGCGCGGCCGCGGGGCACAGCAGCGCTGGCACAGCAGCGCTGGCACAGCGCGGGGGACAGGACTCGTGCCAGCGCTGCCCCTGTCCTCTTGCAGGAGGGTCGGGCCCCGGGGAGCTGATCCTCATCCAGGCGGATGAATGGCGACGGCGGACGACCTCAAATTTCAAGGTAAAGGCGATGTCGCAGGTGCGGACGCGGGGCTGGGGCCCGTCTCGGGGGGCCGCCAGGCGCTGGAGGTTTTGGCAGCGATTCTGAGCGTTCGCAGAATAAAAACGTCCTGGGAGTTTTGCAGGTGGGGTCGGGATGGGGGAGTCAGGTGTCCTGAATTTTCTGGGGTGAAATTGTGCTGCTGGCGAGCTAAAAAATGCAACCGGCGTTGTCTGAAATCGTGGGCTGAAATCCTGGGTGGTGGAAAGTGACAGCTGGAAAGGGGCAGAGCGCTCTGTAACCTGCAAAAGGCCCCGGTTTCAGACTTCCTTAGTTTTTGATAAAAAATTTCTTGTCAGTTTTTGGAGACTATTAAAAGTACCCATTTCTTCAGAGAGGCAGCTTTTCCCTCCCCTTGCAGAGACCTGCTGTCCTCGGGTCGGGGCTGTTGGCAGGGAAGGAGGGCAGGCTCCGGCGGTGCCATTGTAACATCCTGCAGGCAGACTGGCAGGAAAGGTGGCCTCATGCTTTATTAAGTGAGTAAATGTTCAGCTTGATCCGTGTCAGTTTGGGCTTTAGGAAACAGATCGTACCCAACATTGCCTAAGCTAGCGATTACACTGTCTCAGGGTCTTTATGTGTTTTTTTGAGCCATGAGAACAAAAATTTTAGTGTTTTGATCATCTCCTGTTTTGTGATGTACTTATTTGCAGAATTTGACGATGCAGCTAATTTGCTTGCAGCAAATCCTGATGCCACCACCATAAGCATCGATGAGCCGGTCGAAATCCCCAAGAATCAGCACAGCCGCCTGCAGGAGCCAGGAAGGGAAGAGGATGATGAGTTACTGGGCACTGACGACTCCGATAAAACAGAGGTAATGCTCTCACACCTGCTGGTGGAGGCCTGTGAGAAAGATGGAGAGGGACTTCTTACAAGAGCATGTAGAGAACAGGACAAGGAAGAATGGGTTTTAAAAGAGAGGAGGTTTAGATTGTGATTCTGACAGCAAAAGGGACATGTCATGGTGTTGAGGGTGTGTGTTACAGATGATGTGGCAGCAGGTAGTAACAGGCTGCTCTTTAGAATCCCAGGCCACAATTCTGCTTACAGGGAGATAAGAGACTGACTGCTAACAGATACTGGAGGGGGAAAGGAAACCATTACATAATTCATAGGAAGTACCACCCAGTTAAGTTTGTTTGCTGTTTTGGTGCCAAAATCATGTGACTACGGTGTAAATGAGCTAGTAATGTATAAATTGCCTGCTTGTAACACTTTCCATGTTGCCTTTCCCACCACCCAGCTGCTTGCAGGACAGAAGAAAAGTGCCCCTTTCTGGACTTTTGAGTACTACCAGACCTTCTTCGATGTGGACACATACCAGGTTAATACTCTGCTCCAGAGGAGAGCTGTTGTCTGTATTATGCCTTATCCATTGAGGTTTTTTACCTTCTTGCATTGTCAGTCAGACAAATCCTTACGTTTCATAGGTCCTGGACAGAATCAAAGGGTCAGTGTTCCCAGTACCAGGGAAGAACTTTGTAAGGCTGTATATCCGCAGCAATCCCGACCTTTATGGTAGGTATGAGGTGTGAGAAGTTATTTTCTGTGCTAAATATTTTGAGTTTATATTTCTTCTTACTTGCTAGCCTTAAAAAAGGAGAGCAGAGGATGTGCTATTGGTTTTGTTTCCTTTTAAGGTCCATTTTGGATATGTGCCACACTCGTGTTCACCATTGCTGTTAGTGGCAATCTCTCGAATTTCTTCATCCATCTGGGCAAACCAACGTACCACTACGTGCCTGAGTTCAGAAAAGGTTTGTAAGTAGTTATTTGTGGGGGTTTTTGGTTGGGTTTTTTGTTGTGGGGTGTTCTTTGCTTTTTTTTTTAATGTGCAAATGAAGTAATATAAAACCACGTCACAGCTTTGATTTAGCAGAGTTTTTTGATTGATTGCTGTCTTTAAATTTTTAGAGATGTGAAACAAGTCCTTAAGGTGGGCTGTGACTGGCAGAACCCTGTTTCTCCAGAGCATAAAGTAGTTCCAGGGTTTTAGAGGAGCAAGCAGGAGTAATTAGTTATTTTTTAGCCTTAGTGAATGTCTCCTTGTACAGAGAGTGAAAGCCCAGCACTGGCCACTGTGGTGGATGCTTTCCTGGGTCCATGGCCTCCCAGGAACTTGCAGGCCTCAGGCAGAAAATTACCAGATCAGATTATCACTCATACCACCTGCCAAGGGCTGGAAGTTGTTACCTTCTGGCAAATGCAGAAATAAACAAAAGATGTTCCACTGATCTGTTCCCCAAAGAACTCAGAGTGAGGAGACAGTTTTTCTATATCTGTCTTTGTGTTATGAGGGAGGCTGCTGTCCCTCCAAAGGAACACAGCTTCTCTATGTTTCCAAAATCCTTAATGTACTGGGAAGAACGTTGCCACTTGGGAATGCAGTCACTTGAATATTTTCAGATTTGACACTAGCTGCTAGTAGCTGAATTTCTATTTTTAACAAAGTTTTTCCTAACTCTGTGGTTTTTCCTTTCCAACTGAAACCAACAGCATTTTGTACACAGGTGTAATAAAGAAATTGAAAATACCAAGAGATTTTTTTTTCTGAAGTTTTTACTTTTAAACTAACGTGAAGTGCTGGCAGAGTAGTGAGTGTAAACTAGATATAAATGCAAAGTTCTCAGTTTATTAATAATTCAGACTTCATCTTTTGGAAGTATCTTCACAGGTAGCTTTTTAGTTTTCATGCTGAATGCTTCTGCACCTTTGATTCTGACAGGGTTCAAAGTAGAACATTAAATCTTTTGTTGTGTTTCCAGTGTCCATAGCAGCTACAACGATTTATGCATACGCTTGGCTTGTTCCCCTTGCTCTCTGGGGATTCCTGATGTGGAGGAACAGTAAAGTCATGAACATTGTCTCCTACTCGTTCCTGGAGATAGTGTGTGTATATGGCTACTCCCTCTTCATTTACATTCCCACTGCGGTACGTATGGCTAAAGAATGCACCTCTCACCTGTCCTGCTTGAGAAGATTTGCTGTTTCTTAAAATATTTTTGATATTTGTTGAGATTTCAGAGACTGGGAGAATCTCTTGCTCTTTTTCTTGAATCTTGTCTAGTGTAAATGTGTCTTGTGGGTGCTGGAAAAGCCCAGGACAGGTCATTTCCCCAGAGGCAGCAAACCCAAGCAAGGTGCTGCTGGTGAGCCCAGAAGACAGCCTCAGGAACTGGGATGTGTGTGTGTCCCCAGGGAACAGATAGGCAATGTTGATGGCTCCAAGGACAAGTTTCCCTGGCAGGGGCCCTCCTCTGGCTGGGGACAGGCCTTGGAGGGAGTGGCATAACTTGGGATTCACTCTTGTTGTGTCTGGGAATAAAGCTCTTTCCTCCAGTAACAGAGATGTGTCAGATTAAGGCATGAGTTAATTTGTGCACAAATCAGCTGGAAGGGATGACGTGTCACAGAACACACGGCCTCTTTGACAGCCCTTTCCCTGCCTTTTCCAGATTTTGTGGATCATTCCACAGAAGGTGGTGCGCTGGGTGCTGGTGGTGTTCTCGCTGTGCCTCTCGGGGTCTGTGTTGGTGATGACCTTCTGGCCCGCAGTCCGAGACGACAACCGCAGGATCGCAGTGGCCACCGTGGCCACCATCCTGCTGCTTCACGCCCTGCTGGCTGTTGGCTGTTTGGTGGGACACTGCCATTCCTTTCCCCTAATCTCCTATTTCCTAGGACAGCTGGCATGTTATGGGACAGGGAAGGAAGGATTGGCTGGTCACTGGAAAACCGCTGATGTCAAAATTCCAGTTATTTTAAATGTAGCGAAAAATTGATGCCAGTGTGACCCTGACAGTGCTGGTAATAAATTCAGTAATCAATTATGGGATCATAGAACATCTCCCAAGATGGAGGGGACCCATCATGGTCATTGAGTCCAACCCCCACAGAACACTCTTGAATGTACCTGGAATTCATCATAGTATCAGCAAAGCATTAATCTTTATAGTATGCAGTGGCACTTTATTCCAATGAGTACTATGCTTACTCCTTTAGAAGGATTAAATGTTCAATATAAAGCATGTGCTTAGGGGCTTTGGCAGGTTTATGTTTTCATACACAGTAAGTGTAAGGAAACAGAAGACCCTGATGCCACTGAAATACACAATGAACACTTAAATTATTTGTTTCCTTGTTGCACTGGGTAGAAGGGTATCAGCCAGGCCTCAGCTTCCAGGGTAGACAGATTTGGTTCCCCACAGCTCAGTGCGCAGGGAGGCAACAGCAAAACAAAACTGTCCTTGGATCTGCAATCCAACCCTTTCCACTACAGGTCTTTTAAAAAGGCCTTGGCTGCTAACAGTTAAATTTAAAAGTACAGTTCAGAGTACTGTTTTAATTGACTCTTTCTAATTGATAAAAAGAGAAAAAGATTCAAATTTGCCATTTCAGTGCTGTGTTTGTAGCTGTGTTTGGTGGGTATGGAAAGAAGGAGCTGGGATAAGGCAGCACAGTATGTTTCTCTCTAAATTTTTTTCTCCTCTGATAATGTAGGCATACTTTTTTGATGCCCCTGAACTGGACATTCCTGCACCTATTACCCCTGCTCACAATGGAACCACAGTAATAACAAAGAGTCACTAAATAAGGTAAGAACCCAATCTAAACGCTTTTTTTCTGCAGTCATCACAGACATCTTGAAACTTTTCTCCATCACTGTGGTTGAATGGAAAGGGGTTTAATGGATTAATTTTGCTAAATGGGGTCTATATATAAGTAACATTTATTAACTTTGTTTCAGTTGTAAGTTTTAAGTACAGATGTAAAAACTGAGAAGACTGAGGAGCAAAGATAGGTTATCTTTCTTTTCTTTGAGGTTTACTCTTGGTGAAGAGACTCATAGTTAAATAAATAATATACTCAGCCCCTTACAAAAACCCAAAAGCATTTTTGCATTTATTCTGCACAAGTGAAACTTAAGCAATAAACTGTTAGACTCCAGTTTTTCTTTCCTTTTAATGTAAAAAGCAGATTGGATTTTTCCCCTTGCTGTTTGAGACAGCGTTCCAGAGCAGCGGCTGTGTGTGGGGACATCCGTGTAGGCTCTGGGCAGGCTGACTCAGAGCCTGAGCCATCCATCCCTCTGGACTGCATTCCTTCTGTGGGATAGCTTGAGGATTTGCTTCCTGGTATCTGGGACCGCTGCCAGCAGCAGATGACATTTGAATTCTGTTGGATAATTCTCTGGAGCAGGTCCAGAAGCAGGCTAATAGACATGTAAAGGCCAGGCCACTCCAAGTACACCAGCCACAAGTGTGTTTGTGAAAATCAGGGTATTTACTGAATAGAAGCTATATTAGATTTAAAATAAACAAATAATATAAAAAATAGCCAAATGTGCCTAGCAAAAGGCACATAAAAAATTACACAATCCAGTCACCCAGGTCCACTTTAGTGGCATTTCCTCCTGCAAAATCAGTTTTTAATTCTAGATACCTAATAAGAATCAATATGACAGTAATGAATTTTAGTATTGAGACCTAAATATGTGTGCTGTTGTGCCCTCAGGTGAGGAGCTGAAATATTCATGGGAGTTATTTGTCTCTTTCAGATGACAGCACCACTTCCTCCATCTATACAGTAGTTTTATTTTAGATGATTTTTTTCACCGAAGACCATGGAAACTTCAAGGACGGGGGCTGTGTTTTGCAGCAGGATGGACAGTGATGTCCCATGGACGTCTCCATGCTCACTGGATACTGACTGGTTCCATTAGGAGAGTGAACCATTGATCCCAGTCCAGAACAGAAAGGGTTTTTATGGTTGGGATTTTTTTTTTTTTTAATGTTTTGTTTTGGTTTGTGGGGGGATTTATTTTGTTTTTTTTCTTTAATTCAGTCTATGCTCGCCACACTGTTTTGCCTCTGAATAAAGCGTTCTGAAGGCAATGTGATCCATATTTTGTGCACAAAGCATCTTAATGCTCTAAAGCTTTGGGCGAGGGTTTGGTCCAAGGCATGGTGGAGTTCTGATAGGACTGAACCCCCTCGAGCCGCCAGCGAGGCTTTCAAAGTGTTAGTAAACGGACTTAAGGTGGACTAATGTGACAATTTATTTCCTCGCCGCCCCGGGCCGCGCTCTGTCCCCTTAGACACGGAGGCCACCCCTGGCTCCCTCAGGCGGCCATGGCCGCGCGGGGCACGCCGGGACTTGTAGTTCCCGGTGCGCGTGATGTCAGTCGCGCACCCGCGGGGGCGGGGAGAGCGGCGTGCGCGCCTTCCCATTGGCTGCTGCCGCGGCGCGCGCCGGAAGTGTCGGGGGGCCGGCACGTGGGGCCGTTGGGCGGCGGCTTTGAACGGGCGGCCGGGCCGCGGCCATGGAGGCGGTGGCGGCGGGCGGGCAGCGGGCGCTGCTCCGGCAGGTCGGTCCTCGGGCTGCGCTCCCCTCAGGCTGCGCTTCCTCAGACTGCGCTTCCTCAGACGCTGGGCTGGCGGGTGGCGGCGCATCCCCCCCCGGTCCCGGTTCCGTCACGCTGTCTCCCCGCAGGTGCTGGGCTGGCGGATGGTGTCGGTCCCCGCCCCCCTCACGCTGTCTTCCCTCAGGTTCTGGGGTGATAAGCCCTGGTCCCCTCACCCTGTGCACCCCTCAGGCGCTAGGCTGGCGGGTCCCGGTCCCCCCTCCCGGTCCCCTCCTGTTGTCACCGTGCAGGCGCTGGGTTGGCGGGTCCTGGTCCCCTCACGCTGTGTCCCCGCAGGTTCTGGGCTGGCGAGTGGCCGCCGCCGTCACCTGGTCCGTGCTGCTGCTGCCCGTCTGCACCGCGGCCTTCATCGTCCTCAGCGGCCTCGACCTGTTCCACCCGGTGCGCTGGATCTCGAGTAGGTGCCCGGCCGTGTTCTCCTGTTTTTGCCCTCAGGTGTTTGTAGTTTTGGGGTTTTTTTTTTCCATTCTGTTGTTTTGGGCCCAGTCCCAGATAGCGGGAACTGACGGTGGCATCGTGTTACACTAGTGTTTTGAATGGTCTTTGGCCTTTGAAATGTTTCTGTGTTACAATCATAGCAGCCACAGTGCACCCTAGGTAGGAATAAGTGTTGCGAAAGTTCATGTGAGTATATCCCCCACAGAAGAACGAAAAACAGGTTAAGTGCTTTAGTTATGTGTTCTGAGTACTTGGACACCCTTCCTCTTCCACCCTGGGCAGCTGTTGTTTCCATAAACAGCTTCACTTTTCTCTATGGTGCACTGAATCCTAAGAGAAATTCCTGAAGCAGCCACTCTGCAGGTGAGAATAACCTTCCCCTGAGTGCCTACAATGAAAATTGAGCGGTGTTTAGCTGGAAGCTCAATGCCTGTGGTTATTGAGCTGCTTCAGGCAGAGAGAATTGACTTCCTTCCTCCTTTGAAAACAGAAAAGCCCAAGAGAACCACTCTGTAAGAAATTTCTTCCCTTTTTGGTGTGGCTGGATGGCTGCAGCTTTTCTCAAAGGAAGAGAAATGTGATATTTGAGCCATAGTTTAATTCACTTTGAAAAAAAATGTTTTAAACTTCTGAGTGTTCACTTACAAGAAAATCAGCTATAAGGGTGTAAAACAGTTTCTATGGAGTTTCCATATGCTTTTGTGTAGCTGGGCAGACCTCATGTGGGATTAGAGTCCATTGACCATTACTCCTCTTTAAGCACTTAGAGGATTATTGTCAATTGCTTAAATGCTCTTTTCTGTTACTTAATGTGTTGCTGCTGTGTTATTGCAATTTTCTGAACTATATATATATTTTTTTTTTAGATTCTTTCAATGACTTGTATACTTCCTATGTCATCTTTTGTATCTTCCTGATGTCTGTGGTGATAATAGTAATAAGCATCTTCAATGTTGAATTTTATGCAGGTGGGTTGTGTAAACTGTTGAACTGTCTTTAATACCTGAATTAAATAAGATGATCATTTATAATTTAGTGACTGATCCTGACTGTGAAAAATTCTTTGTTGACAATGGTGGGTTTTTCTCTCTCTCTTTTTTTTTTAATGAAAGGTTTTCTTAGTAGTAAGTGAAAATTAATTTTCTGCTTCTTTTTTACAGTTGTGCCATCAATACCATGCTCTCGATTAGCACTGATAGGAAAAATTATTCACCCTCATCAAGTCATCCATTCCTTTGTTCATGCTATCATGGGAATGCTGGTTGCTTGGTGTGCTACAGTCATGACAAAAGGCAGGTTCCAGTTTCTTGCTGTGTCCTGCACACCTTCAGAAAGGTAATTGTGTGTGTGTGTCAAAGATAAAGAAAGAACTTTTACTGTAAAAGTATTTATTGATTGTTTCTTTCAAAAGGAATCCCTAGAATTTGGGTTTTCTCAAAAATCAGCAATTATATGTTGATTTTCTTTATTAAAGGACAAAAAATACCCCCATTTGTAAATGTTACAATGCACAGAGAAATAACTGGACCAGAAAAACTAAATTGCCAGGATTCTTAATGGAAAGTTGATGATGAGTTGATTGTCGCTTGAACTAAGTCTTGGTCTTGTGGTTAATGGGACATATTTCATGCATAAATTACAAAAACAGGTGGTGGGATTCCTACTTTAGCAAAAACTTACTGAGATATCATCAGATGTACTGATCAGGAAAGTAAAATCAAACTTCTGATTTGAGTTTCCTAAGGCTTGAACAACTTTTTGTTTTGAACTCAGAATTGATTCTAAGTTTTCTATTTTAGCCTAGAAGATGCTGTTCCTCAGATGTGCCTAAACGAGTATCACCTCTTCTTTCTACTTTCTGGAGCTTTCTTGGGATACAGTTACAGTCTTTTCTATCTTATTAACAACATGAATTATTTGCCATTTCCAATCATACAGGTAAGAGGTTTAAGCACCTTTGTAGAAAGACATATAAGTGAAACAGTGAAATAGCCTGGATAATTTATGAGTGTGGCAGTAGGAGCTGCCTGTGGGCAGCTGCTTTCACTGATAGATGAAGTGTACACACAGCTTTAAATGCCAGCAGGGTTCATCCTCTTCCTTCCTACTCAGCTCCTTTTAAATGGACACAGAAATTGGGATGCTGTGACTCTTTAACCTTTAGACTCCACTGCTCTGATGCGTGTTAAAAGCTGGCTGAGGTGGCAGGTGAACTACAGGACAATGTGCACAAACTGGGTATCACTTCCTGGAACTGACAACAAGGGTCACCTAAAAGCTGAAAATCTTGACAGTTAAAAAAAAAAAAAAAAAAAAGGCAGCATATTATCAGTTATAACTGAGTTCCAGCTGTACCAGCTCAGTTCAGGTCTAAATAGCACCTTAAATCCAAAGCCTTTTTGTGTGTGTAGCACTATGGAAACTGAAATTCCATTAATTCCTCTGGAGGAGTCCTGCAGAAATCTGTACCAGTGTGAAACATCATCTTAAAAATACTTCTGTTGCTGCAGCCTCACAGCAGCCATTAATTTTGCCTGATTCCCAGATTGACACAGTCCAACCAATTTGGCAAGAGTTGTCTTTAAACAAGGTTGGTTGTATTAGTGAAAAACATGTTTGCTGCATTATGCTGACCATTCAGTTCATCAGCAAACCAAGCAGCATTTTGTAGCTGAAATATTAAAAAAAACCCCCACTATTCCAATGTTGTTAATTCTCCTTTTTTTTGTTTTTTTTTTTTTCTAGTGCAACTTAGTCAAATAAAAAATTAAATCACTTTGGTTACATTTGCATAGTTTCATTTTCATAGTTTCATGGTCAGCTGGGTTGCTTTTGTCATTTGGAAGCATACAGTTCATTTATTTGGAGGAAAGCGTCAGTACTATGTTGGTTTCACTGCCTGGAGGATTAGGCTTGGAACTGCCTGGAACTCAGGCTTGTCTAAGTTTTCCCTGTATTTTAATTGAACATTTAGAATCTAAATGAAATCTAGTAGATTAAAGATGCCTTTTTTTTTTCTTCTTAATTTTGCATTAGACAGAGCTACTCTATTTTGTTCTCTTGTGTATTGAGTCAATCTACCCCATCTTCAATTTTCACTGCTACAAGTAGGAAAAAGGATAAGAACTAGACATGAGTATAAAATGTCAGGAAAGACTGGGAGCATAAATAATAAATGCAACACCTGGAATTACCTTAAATTAAGTTTTTAATTGATCTAGACTACAGGCTTTCAAGTACTTTGTCCTTTTTTTGTTGTATTATTTTTATTAACTGTTTCATTGATTTGTTCTGCATGTGGAATACTAAACTATTTCTTTTGTTTGGTTTTAGCAATACAAGTATTTACGTTTCAGAAGATCTTTGCCTCTCCTGATAAAACACTGTTGTGTGGAATCATTATATTTTGTTAGAAACTTCTGTGTCACATATTACTTTTTTGGTAAGGGTTCCTGAAATTCTCTAATTTGTAATTCCTGTATTTTGAAAACTTTGATCGGTCCGGCTTTGAACTGTTGCTTCCACTGCCTGGTAGTGGAAATGTAGTGTCCCAGAGCTGAACTTGACACACCAGCAGTGGGCAGGACTTCGCCGTGTGTAATGTTCTCTATCTTCGCTATTTTTTAGGCAAAGATTAGCACTTTGGCTTTATTCTCAAGTGCCCTGTATATTATTTGGAGGGAGCTTGGGAAACAAAGGTAGGATGGCTCCCTCCCATAAGAAAATGGAGTTTGGTCTGTGGTACAAAAAAAAAATCTCTGCTGATTAAGATAATTGCTCTAGCCTTTCTAAAAATCAGGAATGCTTTGTTAGGGTTGTAATTATCCTCCTAGATGATGTCAAAATATGCAAGAATTATTATCCTTTTATTTACATCAGGGGATGAATTGGAAGTATAGTGGTTCTATATCAGATTCCATTAAGTCTTTAAAAGCACTTTGCTGCTGCCTGGGCTGTAGTGAAAATTAATATTAAATTACTATTAACCCTCTTTTGTTAGTGAGGAAACACAATTAACTCACTGCTAAGAAGCAGCAATAAAAGAGAAGGTCTACATCTCTCAGTGCATAGCTGCTGGCCTGAAGCCTTTTTTCATTCTCTTTTTCTATTTCTTAAAACAAAATAACCCCAAAGGCAGATTGCTTCCTTGTCCATGTGAGTTACAAGACCTGTCTCTTGTCTCTGCATGAATTCTATTTTTTTGTCTTCTTTTTGGCCTACTGTGTGTGTTTTGTAGTGTTGTATTTGTTTCAGAGTTTCTTTTTGACTCCCTAGGTTATATCCCAAAGGTATGGATATGTACCACGATGGATCTTCATACAGACAGGTAGGTAGGACATTGTGCTGGAAACGTGGAATCGTGTCTGACAGCTGCCTTTGCTGAGGAAATCCAGCTTGCCAGCAGGACTCAGTTCTTTGCCTCCCCACATAGAACATGGGGAGCTTTGGCCACTTCTGCAGTGAATCCTAAAGGAACCAGTGTCCCCTTGTAGGAACCATCTTGTCATTAAGATAGTAATTAAGAAATCACCTGTTTTTTTCATCTCTGTAAGTCTCTAGAATATTAGAAAGGCTAATTCCTCCAAATTGCATCTATGAGTTTTATCTGATTTTCTATGGTAGGTTTTTTTTTTTGGTGGGGGGAATCTTTATTTTTATATGGCTGTTTGTTTTAAAATAGGGAAGCTGGAGTCTTAATATCTTAATTGACTAAAACTGTAGTCATTAGTACTTATTTCATATTTCTTATTCCTTAATTTCATTAATTTTTCTTAACTTTATTTCCTCAGTTACGGAAAAATCAAAGAGTTGGTATCTTAAACACACTTAAATTTTTTTGTAAAAAAAAAAGGGCAGCTTTATTTCTGCAATTGTTGCTACTTTAACAGCTTGCTGCAGACACCTTCCATAATAAAAATACTAAAATACTTATATCCTCTTGGTTATTTTATCTGCAGTAAATTACATCCTCTTGACACTCTGAGTGGCTTACTGGATCTCTCCTTGTTTTACCATACCTGGCTGAGTGGTGTGTTTCTCCTGATGACCTGGTACATTGCTTGGCTGCTCTTCAAAATCTATGCCACAGAGGTCAGTACTTGTGACAGTGCTCAAGTTAGAACATCAGCGTGGCACAGATAATTCTTTCATTTCAAAAGAAGTTCTACTACGCAATAACTCACTGTGAGTTCTTGAATTTTCACAGCTTGCACTACCGATAGTAACTGATAACTGAGTAGTCAAGAGAGGCCTGGCATTAACTGCCTTTCCCTTTCTTCTCATAGCAAGACCTGTGCTCCTTACAAAAAATGTTTTGTTACTGCCACCTCCTCCTCTTACTCCTCTGCTTCTGTTTCCAGATATTTCCTTGTAAGAATAGAGAGGAAAAAATTGTTCATCTAACTTGATTGTAATTTTTTAAAATTAAAACACTACGATACTCTTGATAAAAGAGAAGAAAAGTGAGGTTTAAATCCTGGGTCAATGTATTGGTGCAAAGTACTCATGGAATTAAACAGCAAATCCAGTGTTGGGGTGTTTAATTAGCTTTAATTAGAAAGGTGTAGTTGTTGTGACTATGTGGAGAAAAGATCAACAATGAGTCAAGCATGACAACAGCTCTGAGGTGTGAGCAACCTGTCTCAAAGGATAATAACAAGCACCAGTGAACACTGTGTCAACATCTCTAATTACTATATTGCTTATAAAACTGTGGAAGACAAAAGAAACATCCATCTGTGAAAGTATAAAATGGACTTTGCCCTTTTGGCTGGTAAAAAATATTTTCTTATTCACATGATTTTGTTTTTCTTAATGAACTAAAAAGTTCATTAAGTTGCTTTTAAATATTTGCATAGTGTTAACTGAAAAGTCAGGAAAGAAATTGTAAAATTAGGCCACATGAAGTTCATTTATTAACCCCTTGAAAGCAATTGCTACCTCAGGTCTCAATGTTGCAGTTGGAAACAGGAGAATAAGGCTATGATGTGTAAAAGAAGTGCAGTAACACAAAACTAACAGGTGATCTGTGCCCAAATTGAACCGTGTGAAATAGCATTAAAACAATGGGATGCTTGATTCAATTCAAGCAGTGCTATTTACTTTTTAAATGTTCTAGATACAGAAATTCTATTAAAACACGGGATATGAATATCATGATGACAAAAATAAGAATTATTCTGTTTAGAAGTGGAGCAGCACAAAAGAAGAATTTCAAAAATATTTTCTTATTTGCTAAAAGAACCCTCATATCTTCACTAGAGTTGTTACCCGGGTGTAAAGACAGGCACTGCAGTTTAGGTTTCAGTCTTGTTTTGGAATATGGTGTTATTAGTTTTTCCCAGATATGTGGTCAGAGGAATTTCTTACATTAAGATGTGATGCCCCTAGCCACAAATTATATGAGCACATTTATTTGAAGATAAAGATATCTGAATTGTCTAAGATTTCTCAATTTTAAATGAAATGAGTAAACTCTTTTTGTTTCTATGTTAGAAATTCCAGGCCAGTTTACTGGTCTTTCATAAGATTTTCTTGTGCTTCCCTCTGTATAACACAACTTTTGATGTTTGTATTTAGAGTCATCATTTTCCCATTCAACCAACATTTGCTCAGGAGACAGACCAGTGCCTGCCTAAAATCTTAAACAGCAATCCTCCCCTCCTTATAAAGGTAATTGAATTCCTATCTCTTCCCTGATAGGTGTGTACTAAAAAGATGTTTTTCAGAGCATTCAGTCACATCTTACAGGTACCAGTTTGTTCACTGAGGTGTTCCTTGAAAAAGCTGCCTCAGAGCACTCACAGGCTGTTACACTGTATGGTGAAAATTTGTTTAGTAGTGACATCTGCTGGTGCTCACCACCGTTACTTTCAGCTGAAGATTTATTTAGTCAAAGGTAAGATCTGTGGGCAGCAGAAGTGTGATAGTGTGTACTGATGCAAAACCAGCAGCTTAGTGGCATTCAGGTTTTTGTAACTCAACTTTGAGTCTTGTCACATAAGCAGGTGTTTTCTCAAACCTTTGTACTCTCAACATCTTGTCCCTGATACATATATTTGAGCTCTTAATATGTGTGTTCTCTCTTGAAATTAAAAATACATCTGTATTTACATTGGAAGTTAGGTTTCTTTTTTTATAAAAGGCAATAGTAAAAAGCTACTTAGAACTTGTGAGTAAAGAAGAGGAATTTTGGTCTATGGTAGTCATTAATAGGACTTACTGATTATAATACTTAGAAATTGGAGACCTTATTTAAGAGGTAATATGTAAATAAAGACAAGAATATTCTCTTGCACATGCAAAATCTACCTTTACTGATTTTACAGATTTCTGATAAGGCTGGAGATACCTTTTTAAGCTTTGCTGCATTACCTGAGGATAAGTGGGGAAGAGTTGACCACGAACAGTTAAAGGAACAGGAAATCTAATTTATGATCTCAGATGTGATTAAAATGTCCTATTTATAATAGGGTTTGAATATTGTGAAAAATCTGGTTATTTTTAGTTTGCCACACGAATTGCTTAATCCCATGAAAAAGCAGTGGTAGGTTGGTCCCATAAGGCACTTACCCTAAAGCTGTAGTTGAGATCTGGTTTGCAAAAACAGTTCTTCTCTTAGACTTTTTTGTGTCTTAAGATCTTTCTGCCTGAGCTGTTAGAATAAAAAAATCAGTGTTAGATCTTCTTGAACTGCAGAGAACTGACATATCAATAAAGCTCTTAATAGCTCAGCAGCTCCATCCAGAGTGGTTCTAGGGATCTGCCTCCTTTCTCTTTCTGTTATGTGGCTGGTTTTAGCCTGTGTGATCTCATTCTCTGGCAGGGATTGATTTTTGTAGGGATAACTGCGTATTTTTTAAGCAAATACACTGGACTTTGCATGCACTAAAACATTTTCCTTTCTTTGTAGTTTTTAGCCTTACAAGACTTGATGTTACTTTCCCAGTATTCTCCTGTTCGACGACAGGAAGTCTTTAGCCTTAGCCAGCCAGGTAATTATAAAATTTATTTTCTGTTGATTCCTTTTTTAAAATTGTTGGTCAAATGCTCTTAGAAATTATGTAATGCTGTGAGGCATGCTACCAAAGCCAGGAGCCTCTAGCCTGTGGTGCCTTTTCCAAAAGGATGCTCAATTACCTAAATCATGTTGTTTCACCTGCTAAACTCAACCAGTTCTGGTGTCTGTTGGATTTAAATGACAGCCAAGAGGAAACACAGGTTTAGGATTTTGAAAGCAGGGCCCACTTCACACCACCAGTCAGATAGTCCAGACTGGAAAATCTAACAGATATGTATGGAAGCTGAATGTTGAGGTGGGAGTGGGGGAAAATCAGGCACAAATACTGAATCACCACTGCAGCTATGAGAGCAAACGGTGGCTGTAACTTCAGTTAGTGCACAGCCTTTTTGCTGTTTTCAAAGATATGGCAGAGGAGGTCAATTAAAACTACTTAGAAGCCTTCAGGAACTTTTTGTAGTACCTTACCAGAAATTCTAGTATTTGTACTGTTTCAAAACTGTTTTGCCATCACCACTGATATTTGTTCATTTTGGCCATTCAGTGATTTCAGATCTGATGGGCTGAACTGCTTGTGTTTCCTGCTTCCTTAGCAGGTTTCACTGAGTTATCCATAGAATCTGTCCATGTTTTCATCTTCCTCTCAGTATAAACAAGCTGTCACAGTAGAAATGCCCTGTGGCATTTCAGAAGCTGAGTGGCCTTGTCACAGTGAAGCTCCTGCTGAGAGCACATGGGCATTGTCAGAACAGATACAGGGAGGAGCAGGGTTAAACCCTGCTCTTGGTGTGCACTGCCAGGTGGGCACCCACACAACTGGACTGCAATATCCCGGGAGTGTTTGAGTCTCCTGAGTGACCTTACCCAGAGGCTGATGGCACAGCAGGAAGCAGCAGCAGCAAATGGGAGAGCAAAGCCACCAGTGGGAGAGCTGAAGGTACCTCCACAGACTCCAGGTATGTGAGGAAATGCTCATAAAGGTCTGTAAAGCATGAAGGTACCAATAGATACCTTACTCTCAAATTTTATGAGGAAAATGAGGCATTTCTGCAAATAAATCCAAACAAAAAAGATCTTCCCCAATTAATCTTAGGTATTTTTGTTGAAATAATCCCAAAATAGCTAGAAAACTTGTGATTATCATGTTTACTCAGTTTGTTTACTTGCATGATACTATGTTCAATACAGTATTTTTTCCATACTTGCATGAATAAAAAAAGTGGTTATCACAGTTTCAGTAAGTGGTTCAACATAGCACAGGGAGAATTTAAGTCTTGCCAAGAGATGCTCTGTAAATTGCATAACTGCTCTTATGATTAGTGTAAGATGGTAAAATTAGGTTTTGTTTATGTTTGTGTGATTCACTAATATCACTGTAGAGTGAGGAGAGCCCAGTCTGACTCCTGAGCTGTGAGCAGCCTCCAGGCATTTCGAGTGTTTTACATGCCAGACTTGGGCATCATTCCTGGCAGCACAGCTGTGTTATCACAAGACTGCCAGGTAATGGAATCCCTTAGGAGGCAGTGCCCAGGCAACAGCAGGGACTGTTGGTGTGTCACAGGTGAATTTCTTCTAGTGCTGCTGATCCTTGGCTTTTGAGATGGACATGCCTTTTCTCACACACCAATCAGAATAACTTTTCATTCTTCTATAGGTAGCCTTTTTTCTCGTACTTAATGCTAAAAACCCACGTTATATATAGCAGGGTGTAGTAATGTTGGCTAGCAGAAGGAGTAAAAGAAATAAATCCACAAGGATCCTTCTCATTACTTGCTGTTTTTAAGCTGATGAACTTTGAAAACACTCCATGCTTACGCTGATGTGCAAGACCACAGTGCTAATCGTGACATTTAATAAAAGCTCTGATACAGAAGTTGTTGAAGTAGTAATCAAATAACAAACCCATCTCCTATTTCATTGTGCCAGCCTGTTGTCTTCATGCAGTGTGTTCTTCGTCACTAGGAGCTGTTGGGATAGAAGACATGGCATTCCAGTCACAGAGGTCCAACATTGTTCTCAGAGCCTCCATGTCTCCACTGGTTAAGCCATCCCTGATGCCTGTGAAGACATCTCCTGGCTCTGATGTTGGTTCACCTTTCAGCTCCCCTGCTTTAAGTTACAAGATGGGAGTTGTGGATGTCAAGTCCCCTTGGCACGGACCAGTCCAAAGTCCCCATGTCATGAGAAGGGGACCAAAGCTGTGGACATCAGTTCCAGGTAGAGATTCTTCCACAGCACTGTCTTGAGCCTTGCAGCCATAAGTGTAGTAACAATGTCAATGGAGAGTGCATTGTGAGGATTCAAGTGACAGCAACCAGTTTTTCTGAAGGTACTGTATTTTTTTTTCTTGCAGATCAGCAAATGAATGGTTCCCATCATGAATCCTTCCCAGTGGTCTCTGCTGCAAAAACTGGCAGTCAGGCAGTGCAGCCAAGATTTATTTACACGTGGCTTCAGAACAAGCAAGAACAGGTGGAGTAAAATTGCAGTGCATAGGGGGTGCAGCTTAGGTGGTATCTCTCTGGAAGAATTTTCCACTTTATGGAATGAATACTTCCTTGCCCACTTAGCTTACATAACAAATCCTTCCCTCCACTCCCTATCCCTATGCTGTGTGAAGATAGTAGGGTTGAGGAGGGCCAACTGTGCATGCCTTAAATGCAGATGATGTGTTTAATCTTTTGTTTCTTTTCAGATGAAAAACTTCTTGTCCAAACGGGCACTGATAATGTATTTCTTCAGCAAGGTAAGAGTGCTCCTGTGTTTGAGACACAGGTTATGGTTCGAAACCCTGTATTTTCATCTAAGGCTTTCCCTAAGTACAACTTCTTGCTTGCTGTGAGTTTAACAGCAGGATTGTCCCATACCTGCAGAAAATAAGAGTATCAATGCTTGTTTAAACTCATCTTACTAGAAACTGCATTTTGCTTAAAGCATTCTTAGCCCTTGAAAACTAGCTTGGGTATATCCTTTTCTTCCCCTTTTTTTCCTCCCCAGTTACAGCTGTAGCATTGTGGGCAGCTCCTGTCCAAAAAGAATTTTACTTCTTTAGATCAGATTTTTCTGGCTATTTCCCAAGATCCTTTGGCCTTGCAAGTCTGTTCTGAAACCTGCAAGCTTGGTGATATTATTTACAAAGTGCATTTGCAACACTTTGCTTTCTTCTCAGCACCCAGAAGCCTCCATCCAGGCTGTTTTCTCTGACGCCCAAATGCACATCTGGGCTTTGGAAGGTAAGTGGTTTCCAGGTGATCCACTCTGTTGGTTCATGGAAAACTCTCTGGGCTCTGTGTTTTATAAATGTAACAGAAAAAAATCTTTGAAATGCTTCTGATAAAAACCCAACTGCATTTCAGACACCAACATGACTAAAGTGTAATTCACTTAGTAGTTTTGAGATCCCACGTGAGATCTCTTCCTTTATGTTCTGTACAGATTCCTAAACTTGATTTCTGGTGGTTCTCTCTCATTTGAACCCCTGTATCACTTTTACATTTTTTCTAGTGACAGATTTATTTTTACAGCAGCTTTTCTGACTAAAGGCTCTGGGTCTTTCTCTGCTCATCAGAGAGCTGAGGGAGGTACTGAGGGAGGTACTCAGGTAGTAACTCAGATATAAAATAAATAAACAAAAAGATGGTCTGCAGAGAATTAGAAG